>NC_081184.1:171065531-171789712 GCF_029867415.1 Vicia villosa
ATAACACTTGATTTCAAACATGAACATGAATGTTTTAGATTTTGATCAAACAAACATCTTTGTCACTTATACAATTTCTTCAAAAATTTATTAATTTGAGAGATATTGGATTAATAATTATATGTTCAAAAAACTTAGAGAAATTTTAAGTGTTTTCACATGGATTTCTTCCAACTTTTTGGCCATTTTTCACCATGTTCTAAGACAGGAGACTAATCAAGAGGAGACTGAGCAGATTAGGGTTTTGAGGCCCACAAAGAGCTTCGAACATTCTCACGAGTTCAAAGGATTCTCCAAACAAAATCAAAGTCCAAGGACGGCTTAATTCAAGACTGAAAACTTTTAATTAACTCTAGTGCCCAAATTAGCGTTTTGACCTAATTCATCTGGAGAGTTGACTTTTTATCAAGACATTGCTCCATGGCTCAAACTATAATTCAAGGGTCTCCAAATCATTATTCTTATCCATTGATATCATCCATTTGAAGAGAAGATCTTGATTCAATTGAAAATCCACAAGATTGCAGTTCATTTGGAAAAAGTCAACTTCGTGGGTCAACCTTTGACTTTTGAGAAAATTGGTCAACTATGAACTTTTGAAGATCAAAATCATTAACGTATGATTATTAAAGTCATTTAACCAAGGAAAATCAATCAAAAATCAAAAAGTCAATAAAAGTTAAAATTAGGGTTTTAAGTGATTTTGGCCTCATTTTGGAACTTCGAATTTCACCTACAAACTTAAAAATCTCCCAACTTAAAAGTTGTAGATTTTGATCAAATAAACAACTTTTTCACTAGTAGCATTTCTTCAAAAAGTGATTAATTTCAGAGATATTGGATTAAGAAGTTTATTTTCAAAAAACTTAAAAGAAATTTTAAGTGTTTTCACAAGGATTTCTTCCAACTTTGTGGCCATTTTTCACCATGATCCAAAAGGAGTTTGAGAAAACTTTTAACAAGTGGATTGAAGTATGTAGCAAGGGCTTTCACAAGAGACCATTAGCAAGGAATTTCATTACTTGAGCAATGAGATATGATTTTGTCAATATGGCTCCATAAAACTTGATGTCAAACATGAACATGAAAGTTTTAGATTTTGATCAAATAAACAACTTTGTCACTTATAAAATTTCTACAAAAATTTATTAATTTGACAGATGTTGGATTAATAATTATATGTTCAAAAAACTTAGATAAATTTTATGGGTTTTCAAATGGATTTTTTCCAACTTTGTGGCCATTTTTCACCATGTTCCAAGACAGGAGACTAATCAAGAGGAGACTGAGCAAATTAGGGTTTTGAGGCCCACAAAGAGGTTCGAACATTCTCATGTGTTCAAGGGTCTCCAAATCAACATTCTTATCCATTCATATCATCCATTTGAAGAGAAGATTTTGATTCAATTGAAATCCACAAGATTGCAGTTCATTTGCAAAAAGTCAACTTCGTGGGTCAACCTTTGACTTTTGAGAAAATTGGTCAACTGTGAACTTTTGAAGATCAAAATCATTAACCTATGATTATTTAATTCATTTGACCAAGGAAAATCAATTAAAAAGTCAATAAAAAGTTACAATTAGGGTTATAAGTGATTTTGGCCTCATTTTGGGAACTTCGAATTTCACCTACAAACTTAAAAATCTCCCAACTTTAAAGCTTTAGATTTTTATCAAATAAACAACTATTTCACTAGTAGCATTTCTTCAAAAAGTGATTAATTTGATAGATATTGGATTAACAAGTTTATTTTCAAAAAACTTAAAAGAAATTTTAAGTGTTTTCACATGGATTTCTTCCAACTTTGTGGCCATTTTTCACCATGATCCAAAAGGAGTTTGAGAAAACTTTTAATAAGTGGAGTGAAGTATGTAGCAAGGGCTTTCACAAGAGACCGTTAGCATGGAATTTCATTACTTGAGCAATGAGATATGATTTTGTCAATATGGCTCATTAACATTTGATTTCAAACATGAACATGAATGTTGTAGATTTTGATCAAATGAACATCTTTGTCGCTTATACAATTTCTTTAAAAATTTATTAATTTGAGAGATATTGGATTAATAATTATATGTTCAAAAAACTTAGAGAAATTTTAAGTGTTTTCACATGAATTTCTTCCCACTTTGTGGCCATTTTTCACCATGTTCCAAGACAGGAGACTAATCAAGAGGAGACTGAGAGGTTCGAACATTCCCATGTGTTCAAAGGATTCTCCAAACAAAATCAAAGCCCAAGGATGGCTTAATTCAAGACTGACAACTCTCATTTTAAATTGGTGCCCAAATTAGGGTTTTGACCTAATTCATCTGGAGAGTTGACTTTTATCAAGACATTGCTCCATGGCTCAAACTATAATTCAAGGGTCTCCAAATCAACATTCTTATCCATTCATGTCATCCTTTTGAAAAGAAGAGCTTGATTCAATTGAAATCCGCAAGATTGCAGTTCATTTGGAAAAAGTCAACTGCGTGGGTCAACCTTTGACTTTTGAGAAAATTGGTCAACTCTGAACTTTTGAAGATAAAAATCAATAACCTATGATTATTAAAGTTATTTGACCAAGGAAAATCAATCAAAAATCAAAAAGTCAACAAAAGTTAAAATTAGGGTTTTAAGTGATTTTAACCTCATTTTGGGAATTTCAAATTTCACCTACAAACTTAAAAATCTCCCAACTTAAATGTTGTATATTTTGATCAAATAAAAAACTTTTTCAATAGTAGCATTTCTTCAAAAAGTGGTTAATTTGAGAGATATTGGAATAAGAAGTTTATTTTCAAAAAACTTAAAGAAATTTTAAGTGTTTTCACATGGATTTCTTTCCACTTTGTGGCCATTTTCCACCATGATCCCAAAGGAGTTTCAGAAAATTTTAGCAAGTGGATTGAAGTATGTAGCAAGGGCTTTCACAAGAGACCATTAGCATGGAATTTCATTACTTGAGCAATGAGATATGATTTTGTCAATATGACTCCATAACACTTGATTTCGAACACGAACAAGAAAGTTTTAGATTTTGATCAAACAAAAAACTTTGCCACTTACAACATTTCTTCAAAAAGTTATTAATTTGAGAGATATTGTTTTGAGAAGTATATGTATAAAAAACTTAGAGAAATTTTAAGTGTTTTCACATGGATTTCTTCCAACTTTGTGGCCATTTTTCACCACGTTCCAAGACATGAGACTAATCAAGAGGAGACAGATAAAATTAGGGTTTTGAGGCCCACAAAAAGGTTCTAACATTCTCATGTGTTCAAAGGATTGTTCCATCAAAATCATAGCCCAAGGACGGCTTAATTCAAGGCTTACAACTTTCAATTTAATCTGGTGACCAAATTAGGGTTTTGACCTAATTCATCTGGAGAGTTGACTTTTTATCAAGACATTGCTCCATGGCTCAAACTATAATTCAAGGGTCTCCAAATCAACATTCTTATCCATTCATATCATCAATTTGAAGAGAATAGCTTGATTCAATTGAAATCCACAAGATTGCAGTTCATTTAGAAAAAGTCAACTATATGAGACCATTAGCATAGAATTTCATTACTTGATCAATGAGATATGATTTTGTCAATATGGCTCAATAACACTTGATTTCTAACATGAACACGAAAGTTTTAGATTTTGATCAAATAAACAACTTTGTCACTAAAAGAATTTCTTCAAAAATTTATTAATTTGAGTGATATTGGACTAATAACTATATGTTCAAAAAACTTAGAGAAATATTAAGTGTTTTCACATGTATTTCTTCCAACTTTTTGCCATTTTTCACCATGTTCCAAGACAGGAGACTAATCAAGAGGAGACTAAGCAAATTAGGGTTTTGCGGCCCACAAAGAGGTTTGAAACTTCTCACGAGTTCAAAGGATTCTCCAAACAAAATCAAAGCCCAAGGACGGCTTAATTAAACACTGACAACTTTCAATTTAATTTGGTGCCCAAATTAGGGTTTTGACATAATTAATCTGGAGAGTTAACTTTTTATCAAGACATTGCTCCATGGCTCAAACTATAATTCAAGGGTCTCCAAATCAACATTCTTTTCCATTCATATCATCCATTTGAAGAGAAGAGCTTGATTCAATTGAAATCCACAAGATTGCAGTTCATATGGAAAAAGTCAACTGCATGGGTCAACCTTTTACTTTTGAGAAAATTGGTCAACTATGTACTTTTTGAAGATCAAAATCATTAACCTATGATTATTAAAGTCATTTGATCAATGAAAATCAATCAAAAATCAAAAAGTCAACAAAAGTTAAAATTAGGGTTTTAAGTGAATTTGGCCTCATTTTGGGAACTTCGAATTTCACCTGCAAACTTTAAAATCTCCCAAATTAAAAGTTGTAGATTTTGATCAAATAAAAAACTTTTTCACTAGTATCATTTCTTTAAAAGTGATTAGTTTTAAAGATATTGGATTAAGCAGTTTATTTTCAAAAAACTTAAAAGAAATTTTAAGTGTTTTCACATGGATTTCTTCCAACTTTGTGACCATTTTTCATCATGATCCAAAAGGAGTTTGAGAAAACTTTTAACAATTGGATTGAAGTATGTACCAAGGGCTTTCACAAGAGACCATTAGCATGGAATTTCATTACTTGAGCAATGAGATATGATTTCGTCAATATGGCTCTTTAACACTTGATTTCAAACATGAACATGAAAGTTTTAGATTTTGATCAAAAAACAAATTTGTCACTTATATAATTTCTTCAAAAATTTATTAATTTGAGAGATGTTGGATTAATAATTATATGTTCAAAAAACTTAGAGAAATTTTAAGTGTTTTCACATGGATTTCTTCCAACTATGTGGCCATTTTTCACCATGTTCCAAGACAGGAGACTAATCAAGAGGAGACCGAGCAAATTAGGGTTTTGAGGCCCACAAAGAGGTTGCAACATTCTCATGTGTTCAAAGGATTCTCCAAACAAAATCAAAGCCCAAGGACGGCTTAATTTAAGACTGACAACTTTCAATTTAATCGGGTGCCCAAATTAGGGTTTTGACCTAATTCATCTAGAGAGTTGACTTTTTATCAAGACATTGCTCCATGGCTCAAACTATAATTCAAGGGTCTCCAAATCAACATTCTTATCCATTCATATCATCCATTTGAAGAGAAGATCTTGACTCAATTGAAATCCACAAGATTGCAGTTCATTTGGAAAAAGTCAATTCATGGGTCAACTTTTGACTTTTGAGAAAATTGGTCAACTATGAACTTTTGAAAATCAAAATCATTAACATATGATTATTAAAGTCATTTGACCAAGTAAAATCAATCAAAAATCAAAAAGTCAACAAAATTTAAAATTAGGGTTTTAAGTGATTTTGGCCTCATTTTGGGAACTTCGAATTTCACCTACAGACTTTAAAATCTCCCAACTTAAAAGTTGTAGATTTTGATAAAATATACAACTTTTTCATTAGTAACATTTCTTTAAATGTTATTAGTTTGAGAGATATTGGATTAAGAAGTTTATTTTAAAAAAACTAAAAAGAAATTTTAAGTTTTTTCACATGGATTTCTTCCAACTTTATGGCCATTTTTCACCATGATCCAAAAGGAGTTTGAGAAAACTTTTAACAAGTGGATTGAAGTATGTAGAAAAGGCTTTCACAAGAGACCATTAGCATAGAATTTCATTACTTGAGCAATAAGATATGATTTTGTCATTATGGCTCCATAACACTTGATTTCAAACATGAACATGAAAGTTTTAGATTTTGATCAAATAAACATCTTTGTCACTTATAGAATTTCTTCAAAAATTTACTAATTTGAGAGATATTGGAATAATAACTATATGTTCAAAATTCTTAGAGAAATTTTAAGTGTTTTCACATGGATTTCTTTCAACTTTTTGGCCATTTTTCACCATGTTCGAAGACAAGAGACTAATCAAGATGAGACTGAGCAAATTAGGGTTTTTGAAGCCCACAAAAAGGTTTGAAACTTCTCACGAGTTCAAAGGATTCTCCAAAAAAATCAAAGCCCAAGGACGGCTTAATTCAAGACTGACAACTTTCAATTTAATCTGGTGCCCAAATTAGGGTTTTGACCTAATTTATCTGGAGAGTTGACTTTTTATCAAGACATTGCTCCATGGCTCAAACTATAATTCAAGGGTCTCCAAATCAACATTCTTATCCATTCATATCATCCATTTGAAGATATGAGCTTGATTCAATTGAAATCCACAAAATTGCAGTTCATTTAGAAAAAGTCAAATGCGTAGGTCAACCTTTGACTTTTGAGAAAATTGGTCAACTATGTACTTTTGAAGATCAAAATCATTAACCTATGATTATTAAAGTCATTTGACCAAGGAAAATCAATCAAAAAGTCAACAAAAGTTAAAATTAGGGTTTTAAGTGATTTTGGCTTCATTTTGGGAACTTCGAATTTCACCTACAAACTTTAAAATCTCCCAACTTAAAAGTTGTAGATTTTGATCAAATAAAAAACTTTTTCACTAGTAGCATTTCTTTAAAATTGGTTAGTTTGAGAGATATTGAATTAAGAAGTTTATTTTCAAAAAACTTAATAGAAATTTTAAGTGTTTTCACATGGATTTCTTTCCACTTTGTGGCCATTTTCCACCATGATCCCTAAGGAGTTTCAGAAAACTTTTAGCAAGTGGATTGAAGTATGTAGCAAGGGCTTTCCCACGAGACCTTTAGCATGGAATTTCATTATTTGAGCAATGAGATATGATTTTGTCAATATGGCTCCATAGCACTTGATTTCAAACATGAACATGAAAGTTTTAGATTTTGATCAAATTAACAACTTTGTCACTTATATAATTTCTTCAAAAATTTATTAATTTGAGACATATTGGATTAATAATTATATGTTCAAAAAACTTAGTGAAATTTTAAGTGTTTTCACATGGATTTCTTCCAACTTTGTGGCCATTTTTCACCATGTTCCAAGACAGGAGACTAATCAAGAGGAGACTGAGCAAATTAGGGTTTTGAGGCCCACAAGGAGGTTCCAACATTCTCATGTGTTCAAAGGATTCTCCAAACAAAATCAAAGCCCAAGGACGGCTTAATTCAAGACTGACAACTTTCAATTAAATCAGGTGCCCAAATTAGGGTTTTGACCTAATTCATCTTGAGAGTTGACTTTTTATCAAGACATTGCTCCATGGCTCAAACTATAATTCAAGGGTCTACAAGTCAACATTCTTATCCATTCATATCATCCATTTGAAGAGAAGAGCTTGATTCAATTGAAATCCACAAGATTGCAGTTCAATTGGAAAAAGTCAACTACGTGGGTCAACCTTTGACTTTTGTGAAAATTGGTCAACTATGAACTTTTGAAGATCAAAATCATTAACCTATGATTATTAAATTCATTTGACCAAGGAAAATCAATCAAAAATCAAAAAGTCAACAAAAGTTAAAATTAGGGTTTTAAGTGATTTTGGCCTCACTTTGGGTACTTCAAATTTCACCTACAAACTTAAAAATCTCCCAACTTAAATGTTGTATATTTTGATAAAATAAATAACTTTTTCACGAGTAGCATTTCTTCAAAAAGTGATTAATTTGAGATATAATGGATTAAGTTTATTTTCAGAAAACTTAAAGAAATTTTAAGTGTTTTCACATGGATTTCTTTCCACTTTGTGGCCATTTTCCACCATGATCCCAAAGGAGTTTCAGAAAACTTTTAACAAGTGGATTGAAGTATGTAGCAAGGGCTTTCACAAGAGACCATTAGCATAGAATTTCATTACTTGAGCAATGAGATATGATTTTGTCAATATGGCTCCATAACACTTGATTTCAAACATGAACATGAAAGTTTTAGATTTTGATCAAATAAACAACTTTGTAAATTTAATAATTTCTTCAAAAATTTATTAATTTGAGAGATATTGGATTAATAATTATATGTTCAAAAAACTTAGAGAAATTTTAAGTGTTTTCACATGGATTTCTTCCAACTTTGTGGCCATTTTTCACCATGTTCCAAGACAAGAGACTAATCAAGAGGAGACTGAGCAAATTAGGGTTTTGAGGCCCACAACGAGGTTCCAACATTCTCATGTGTTCAATGATTCTCCAAACAAAATCAAATCCCAAGGACAGCTTAATTCAAGACTGACAACTTTCAATTTAATCGGGTGCCCAAATTAGGGTTTTGACCTAATTCATCTGGATAGTTGACTTTTTATCAAGACATTGCTCCATGGCTCAAACTATAATTCAAGGATATCCAAATCAACATTCTTATCCATTCATATCATCCATTTGAAGAGAAGAGCTTGATTCAATTGAAATCCACAAGATTGCAGTTCATATCATCCATTTGAAGAGAAGAGCTTGATTCAATTGATTCAATTGAAGATCAAAACCATTAACCTATGATTATTAAAGTCATTTCACCAAGGAAAATCAATCAAAATCAAAAAGTCAACAAAAGTTAAAATTAGGGTTTTAAGTGATTTTGGCCTCATTTTGGGAACTTCAAATTTCACCTACAAACTTTAAAATCTCCCAACTTAAAAGTCGTAGATTGTGATCAAATAAATTACTTAGCATTTCTTTAAAAAGTGATTGGTTTGAGAGATATTGGATTAAGAAGTTTATTTTCAAAAAACTTAAAAGACATTTTAAGTGTTTTCACATGGAATTCTTCCAACTTTGTATCCATTTTTCACCATGATCCAAAAGGAGTTTGAGATAACTTTTAACAAGTCGATTAAATAATGTAGCAAGGGCTTTTACAAGAGACCATTAGCATGGAATTTTATTACTTGAGCAATGAGATATGATTTTGTCAATATGGCTCTATAAAACTTAATTTCAAACATGAACATGAAAGTTTTAGATTTTGATCAGATAAACAACTTTGTCACTTATATAATTTCTTCAAAAATTAACTAATTTGAGAGATATTGGATTAATAACTATATGTTCAAAAAACTTAGAGAAATTTTAAGTGTTTTCACGTGGATTTCTTCCAACTTTGTGGCCGTTTTTCACCATGTTCCAAGACAGGAGACTAATCAAGAGGAGACTGAGAAAATTAGGGTTTTGAGGCCCACAAAGAGGTTCGAACATTCTCATGTGTTCAAAGGATTCTCCAAATAAAATCAAAACCCAAGGACGGCTTAATTCAAGTTTGACAACTTTCAATTTAATCTGGTGCCCAAATTAGGGTTTTGACCTAATTCCTCTAGAGAGTTGACTTTTTATCAAGACATTGCTCCATGGCTCAAACTATAATTCAAGGGTCTCCAAATCAACATTCTTATCCATTAATATCATCCATTTGAAGAGAAGATTTTGACTCAATTGAAATCCACAAGATTGCAGTTCATTTGGAAAAAGTCAACTTCGTGGGTCAACCTTTGACTTTTGAGAAAATTGGTCAACTGTGAACTTTTGAAGATCAAAATCATTAACCTATGATTATTTAATTCATTTGACCAAGGAAAATCAATTAAAAAGCCAATAAAAAGTTACAATTAGGGTTATAAGTGATTTTGGCCTCATTTTGGGAACTTCGAATTTCACCTACAAACTTAAAAATCTCCCAACTTTAAAGCTTTAGATTTTTATCAAATAAACAACTATTTCACTAGTAGCATTTCTTCAAAAAGTGATTAATTTGATAGATATTGGATTAACAAGTTTATCTTCAAAAAACTTAGAGAAATTTTAAGTGTTTTCACATGGATTTCTTCCAACTTTGTGGCCATTTTTCACCATGATCCAAAAGGAGTTTGAGAAAACTTTTAATAAGTGGAGTGAAGTATGTAGCAAGGGCTTTCACAAGAGACCGTTAGCATGGAATTTCATTACTTGAGCAATGAGATATGATTTTGTCAATATGGCTCATTAACATTTGATTTCAAACATGAACATGAATGTTTTAGATTTTGATCAAATGAACATCTTTGTCGCTTATACAATTTCTTCAAAAATTTATTAATTTGAGAGATATTGGATTAATAATTATATGTTCAAAAAACTTAGAGAAATATTAAGTGTTTTCACATGTATTTCATCCAACTTTTTGGCAATTTTTCACCATGTTCCAAGACAGGAGACTAATCAAGAGGAGACTAAACAAATTAGGGTTTTGAGGCCCACAAAGAGGTTTGAAACTTCTCACGAGTTCAAAGGATTCTCCAAACAAAATCAAAGCCCAAGGACGGCTTAATTAAAGACTGACAACTTTCAATTTAATTTGGTGCCCAAATTAGGGTTTTGACATAATTTATCTGGAGAGTTAACTTTTTATCAAGACATTGCTCCATGGCTCAAACTATAATTCAAGGGTCTCCAAATCAACATTCTTTTCCATTCATATCATCCATTTGAAGAGAAGAGCTTGATTCAATTGAAATCCACAAGATTGCAGTTCATATGGAAAAAGTCAACTGCATGGGTCAACCTTTTACTTTTGAGAAAATTGGTCAACTATGTACTTTTTGAAGATCAAAATCATTAACCTATGATTATTAAAGTCATTTGATCAATGAAAATCAATCAAAAATCAAAAAGTCAACAAAAGTTAAAATTAGGGTTTTAAGTGAATTTGGCCTCATTTTGGGAACTTCGAATTTCACCTGCAAACTTTAAAATCTCCCAAATTAAAAGTTGTAGATTTTGATCAAATAAAAAACTTTTTCACTAGTATCATTTCTTTAAAAGTGATTAGTTTTAAAGATATTGGATTAAGCAGTTTATTTTCAAAAAACTTAAAAGAAATTTTAAGTGTTTTCACATGGATTTCTTCCAACTTTGTGACCATTTTTCATCATGATCCAAAAGGAGTTTGAGAAAACTTTTAACAATTGGATTGAAGTATGTACCAAGGGCTTTCACAAGAGACCATTAGCATGGAATTTCATTACTTGAGCAATGAGATATGATTTCGTCAATATGGCTCTTTAACACTTGATTTCAAACATGAACATGAAAGTTTTAGATTTTGATCAAAAAACAAATTTGTCACTTATATAATTTCTTCAAAAATTTATTAATTTGAGAGATGTTGGATTAATAATTATATGTTCAAAAAACTTAGAGAAATTTTAAGTGTTTTCACATGGATTTCTTCCAACTATGTGGCCATTTTTCACCATGTTCCAAGACAGGAGACTAATCAAGAGGAGACCGAGCAAATTAGGGTTTTGAGGCCCACAAAGAGGTTGCAACATTCTCATGTGTTCAAAGGATTCTCCAAACAAAATCAAAGCCCAAGGACGGCTTAATTTAAGACTGACAACTTTCAATTTAATCGGGTGCCCAAATTAGGGTTTTGACCTAATTCATCTGGAGAGTTGACTTTTTATCAAGACATTGCTCCATGGCTCAAACTATAATTCAAGGGTCTCCAAATCAACATTCTTATCCATTCATATCATCCATTTGAAGAGAAGATCTTGACTCAATTGAAATCCACAAGATTGCAGTTCATTTGGAAAAAGTCAATTTCGTAGGTCAACCTTTGACTTTTGAGAAAATTGGTCAACTATGAACTTTTGAAGATCAAAATCATTAACATATGATTATTAAAGTCATTTTACCAAGGAAAATCAATCAAAAATCAAAAAGTCAATTAAAGTGAAAATTAGGGTTTTAGGTGATTTTGGCCTCATTTTGGGAACTTCTAATTTCACCTACAAACTTGAAAATCTCCCAAGTTTAAAGTTGTAGATTTTGATCAAATAAACAACTTTTTCACTAGTAGTATTTCTTCAAAAAGTGATTAATTTGATAGATATTGGATTAAGAAGTTTATTTTCAAAAAACTTAAAAGAAATTTTAAGTGTTTTCACATGGATTTCTTCCAACTTAGTGGCCATTTTTCACCATGATCCAAAAGGAGTTTGAGAAAACTTTTAACAAGTGGATTGAAGTATGTAGCAAGGGCTTTCACAAGAGACCATTAGCATGGAATTTCATTACTTGAGCAATGAGATATGATTTGGTCAATATGGCTCCATAACACAAGATTTCAAACATGAACATGGAAGTTTTTGATTTTGATCAAATAAACAACTTTGTTACTTATAGAATTTATTCAAAAATTTATTAATTTGAGAGATATTGGATTAATAATTATATGTTCAAAAAACTTAGAGAAATTTTAAGTGTTTTCACATGAATTTCTTCCAACTTTGTGGCCATTTTTCACCATGTTCCAAGACAGGAGACTAATCAAGAGGAGACTGAGAGGTTCGAACATTCCCATGTGTTCAAAGGATTCTCCAAACAAAATCAAAGCCCAAGGATGGCTTAATTCAAGACTGACAACTCTCATTTTAATCTGGTGCCCAAATTAGGGTTTTGACCTAATACATCTAGAGAGTTGACTTTTATCAAGACATTGCTCCATGGCTCAAACTATAATTCAAGGGTCTCCAAATCAACATTCTTATCCATTCATATCATCCTTTTGAAAAGAAGAGCTTGATTCAATTGAAATCCGCAAGATTGCAGTTCATTTGGAAAAAGTCAACTGCGTGGGTCAACCTTTGACTTTTGAGAAAATTGGTCAACTCTGAACTTTTGAAGATAAAAATCAATAACCTATGATTATTAAAGTTATTTGACCAAGGAAAATCAATCAAAAATCAAAAAGTCAACAAAAGTTAAAATTAGGGTTTTAAGTGATTTTAACCTCATTTTGGGAATTTCAAATTTCACCTACAAACTTAAAAATCTCCCAACTTAAATGTTGTATATTTTGATCAAATAAACAACTTTTTCAATAGTAGAATTTCTTCAAAAAGTGATTAATTTGAGAGATATTGGAATAAGAAGTTTATTTTCAAAAAACTTAAAGAAATTTTAAGTGTTTTCACATGGATTTCTTTCCACTTTGTGGCCATTTTCCACCATGATCCCAAAGGAGTTTCAGAAAACTTTTAGCAAGTGGATTGAAGTATGTAGCAAGGGCTTTCACAAGAGACCATTAGCATGGAATTACATTACTTGAGCAATGAGATATGATTTTGTCAATATGACTCCATAACACTTGATTTCGAACACGAACAAGAAAGTTTTAGATTTTGATCAAACAAAAAACTTTGCCACTTACAACATTTCTTCAAAAAGTTATTAATTTGAGAGATATTGTTTTGAGAAGTATATGTTTAAAAAACTTAGAGAAATTTTAAGTGTTTTCACATGGATTTCTTCTAACTTTGTGGCCATTTTTCACCACGTTCCAAGACATGAGACTAATCAAGAGGAGACTGATAAAATTAGGGTTTTGAGGCCCACAAAAAGGTTCTAACATTCTCATGTGTTCAAAGGATTGTTCCATCAAAATCAAAGCCCAAGGACGGCTTAATTCAAGGCTTACAACTTTCAATTTAATCTGGTGACCAAATTAGGGTTTTGACCTAATTCATCTGGAGAGTTGACTTTTTATCAAGACATTGCTCCATGGCTCAAACTATAATTCAAGGGTCTCCAAATCAACATTCTTATCCATTCATATCATCAATTTGAAGAGAATAGCTTGATTCAATTGAAATCCACAAGATTGCAGTTCATTTAGAAAAAGTCAACTATATGGGTCAACCTTTGACTTTTGAGAAAATTGGTCAACTATGAAATTTTGAATCAAAATCATCAACCCATGATTATTAAAGTCATTTGACCAAGGAAAATCAAGAAAATCAATCAAAAATCAAAAAGTCAACAAAAGTTAAAATTAGGGTTTTAAGTGATTTTGGCCTCATTTTAGGAACTTTAAATTTCACTTACACACTTAAAAATCTCCCAACTTAAATGTTGTTTATTTTGATCAAATAAACAACTTTTTCATTAGTAGCATTTCTTCAAAAAGTGATTAATTTGAGAGATATTGGATTAAGAAGTTCATTTTCAAAAAACTTAAAGAAATTTTAAGTGTTTTACCATGGATTTCTTTCAACTTTGTGGCCATTTTTCACCATGATCCAAAAGGAGTTTGAGAAAATTTTTAACAAGTGGATTGAAGACCCACCGGGCGAAAGCACTATTGATATTGCCTACATGGCATCACTATAGACGAGTCTGAAGTGATATTGCCTACATGAAGGTGAAAGATGAAGATGGTGGATGAATCTGAGATTTTAGTGATAATGAAAAATGAAGATGATGGATAAATATGTGTGGAAGATGAAAACGATGGATGAAATTAGATTGTTAGAGATAATGGATAATGATTATGGATGATGTAAGATGAAGATGATGGACGAATCTAAATTTTTAAAGATGATGAAAGATGAAGATGGTAGATGAATATGAATTTTTCATGGTTGAGTATTCCTAAATTGATGAAGGAATCTAATGTGTATGAAATTTTCTGGATTTTGATTTGGATTATATATAAATTTTTGAGTTCTCTCTCTTTAAAGTTCATTACTCTACCATTAAATAAAAACCAATTTAATATTATTAAATATAAAAAGTTAAATAATTAAGAATTAAAATTAAAATTTAATAAAAAATTATTAATAAGTAATCTATCATACATCACAACCTTTCAATTTAAATAATAATATATCAAATAGCTAAAAACATCACCTTGACCATGATGGACAAAAATCAACTGGCCTAACCCAGGCTATGCCACCCCTTCATAATCCTAACATGAAAAAAAAAATCATGAAAAAAAAATCTTGGAGTAGCTCACACATCTGAAAACTCGAAATTATCCTCAGATATTTCAAAGATTCGTCTTCGAACGCACCTTAAATCACCTCATCCTTCCTAAAGCAAAAAATCACCCCATTTTTGTCAAAATTGATCCGGAAATGCATCTGCAAAAATTTTATGGAATATATTTAAAGATACATCTCCGAAAACAACCGTAAATGTATTTTTAGCTATTTAAATGTCTGTATTTCAGATATTATGGGGTGTACAGGAAGATGCATCTCCGAAAACCTCAATGAATGCATTTTAAGCTATTTAGACGTTTGTATTTCGGATATTATGGAGTGTATTTGAAATGCATCTTTGAAAATTTTATTTGTGCTTATTTTGTGAGAAAACAGCACATCTAAAATTGCATCTTCGGAAACGGAGGTTATTTTTTACTTTTCACCATAGGTTTGGAGAACTGGAGAAAAAAGTACTACTTTTTTGCACGTCCAAATTGAGTAAGCCAAAGGAATAAAATGTTCTGAAAAATGCAATGAGTCTAATATGTCTTTCTTTTTACACCACTTCTACTATTGAAATGTCTTTTACCCAATCATAATACTAAAGTTTTTATAAGAAAACTAAATCACTGCAAAATGAAAATAATGACTTATTGGCAATAATAACAGAGACATGTTCCAGCATCAATAACAATCAGTCAATGTTAAATTCCCAAAAATAATCAGATTAAAATACTTCATAAACCCATCTAACCATGGGTTTATGCTAAAAGTTGCTTTGCAAATTACCAGTCATAAACCTATTGGCGAGGATACTTCATCCACTCAAGAATACTTCAATTCCCCTGAATAAAAAGGTAATTTATCAACTGTTGATGTTATATGCAACAGAAATGATCAAATCATACGGGTGCAACACGAGTAGTTTTACACTGCTCAAGTATTTATCACATATTAAAGATTATTTCTATAGAAAAAATTATAATCAATTATTTAATTATTACTATAATTTTTTCAATAAATTTAAAATGTTAATTACAACACAATTCAACACCATATGATTTTAAATTTATTGTAAAAAATTATAGTAATAATTGGTATGATATATACTTCCAATTGAGTGGTCAGTTCTGTAAAATATGCATCAAATATGAAGTTATTGAGCACTGTACCACTAACAAAGTAGTCTTATCATCATATAAATTTAAAATTTGAAGTTAAATAATCTAACAATTAATGTTTACTTAAATAAATAAATAAAAATTAAGTAATATAAGTTGATCCCTCCTTGACAATATTGTTTTTTGGCGATCAAGTTGAAATTCTTACCTTGCCTTGCAAATCCATGTCACGATAAATGTGCCATTTTCTGTATCTCTGCTCTCCAATTAAAGCGGGTCTAAGCCTAGGGGCAGTAGTACAAGTCAAACAACAACATCCTCTTAGATCCTTAACGCATTTTCTGCAGCATCTGCAAAACAAAGGTTAACATGCTTTACTTCAATGAATCACATTTCAAATTGAAGAGAAAAATGTAAATCACCAAAAGGCAGGTTAAGTCTTAGTTTAAAAGAAGACAAATGCAACAAAAAGACTTACAGAAAAAGCAAGTTACAGTCAAGATTTGCACAATTCCGATGTCTCAGTTCACTGACTTCTACATTACATATGTAGCATTTGGCGAACTTATCATCTCTAGAAACTGGAGTCATCCTACCTTCAGGAATGGCCTGAGGATAGTAAACAGGAGGAGGGAGAGACAGTCGGGAGTCAAATACAAATAAATTTCCTATCCATTCTGCAGCACCTTCATTCTTTATATAGTGAGAAACACCTCCCTTCAGAGTATACAAATTCTGAAATCCATGCTGCCTGTCACAAGGCATCAAAGCAATATATCAAAATTAGCAAATAAAAAAAAAAGAACACAACTTCAGTTCCTAAGTTATGTTTGGGAGGGGTGGGGGGGTTAGGAGAGGGGGGAGTAGGAGAGAGAGGTCTAAGGCTAGACTTTCTCTTGCATGAGAGTTTAGTCACCCAAAATCTTAGTTGTATTTTCGGATTACCCCGTGCAAAGGGGGTTGACTTGCAAACAAAGTGGGAGTCCATCCTCCAATTCTCTTCTCCTTTCCCCCAAATCATATCATTTCCTTTCCCTCCCAGCTCCAAATTTTGTTTAAGAGTTTAGACTGAGCAGTTCTTACATCTCCTTGTCTACTTTGTCAATCATGCTCTTAGACAAGCAGTTCTTCACCATTCACGGCTCGCAAAACAGGAATATTATGAATTTTCCGTTCCCTTTCGGCGAGTAGATAAAGTAGACATACAAATTAATCACCAAAAAATAAAGTAGGCATACAAACCCACTTTCAAAATCCATTTCCAATGCAATTTTGAGCCCTCCGATATTAAGGGGAATTTGATGTAGGAGAATTGTGCATATCAAAGAAGAAACCGCACGTCGGAAAGCATTTTAATATTTAAGCAATTTCTGTTTTATTTGTTTTATTTAATTTTGTTTTGGATTAAAGGCCCATAAGGCTCAATAGGGTTTATTTGTTTTATGTATTTAAAGACCTTTGGCATGGCCATAAGCATTATCTCTTTTATTATAATAGAATCCAAAGTTTTATTTATTTCTGGTGGACTCCAGAGCTTATCTATAGTATAGGGTTTGCGCTTGCAACCCTGTTTTCATTCAAGGTTTAGCGCTTGCTATTCCTTTGGGCGGCTTCCCACTGCGTCAGAATTTGTACCTATGAGGCACGGACACCTCTAGGAGTAGGCGTGTTGCAGTATGACACGTGTCGAAAAACTCAAATAAGTGTCCTAAAAAATGTTTTTTTTCTTTGCTTCGGCACATGTATGACACTCATACAACGTGTGTCAAACAATTAAGTTTTTTTGGCCTCCCGTCTTACATATTTCTAGATCCTTCCCTGATTGAGATACTTAAGTGAAAGTCCTTGAGTCTGTGACATGACTATAGCTGAGTTATCTGAATATAGGACAGCCGGATGCCTCTTTGGATTGGGTGGAGCAATAAGACAAAGGTCAACATTAGCTCTTGCTAAGCAGAAGAAGTTCATTGCTTACAAATTTAGCACATAACAATGTGAGTGAATATTAATGAAAATAATTGTTACTGTTGTGATTGTATTTCTGTGTGTCGAATATGATCACACATACTGTATATTTATATGCAAAATACACAATAGGTAATGATATAATTTACACTTATGACTAATTGAATACAAATCAATACTAATTGATTTGTACCCGATTCTCAACACTCCCCCTCAAGCCGGATCGTATATATCGTATGATCCGAGCTTGTTACAAATATAATTCACTCGAGAACCCTTAAGAGACTTGGTAAACATATCAGCCAATTGATCTTCAGATTTGACGAACTCTGTGGTTATTTCTCCTGATAGTACTTTTTCCCTTACATAGTGACAATCTATTTCTATGTGTTTGGTCCGTTCATGGAATACCGGATTGGATGCAATGTGAAGTGCCGCTTGATTGTCGCATATGAGTCTTGTGTCCTGAAGGTCTCCCAACTTAAGTTCAGAGAGTAAATTCTTGAGCCACGCAAGTTCCTTTGATGCTGCTGCCATAGCACGATATTCAGCTTCAGCACTAGATAGTGCAACTGTGTTTTGTTTCTTGCTCCTCCATGAGATCATATTTCCTCCAATAAGAACACAATATCCAGAAGTGGATCTCCTATCCGACGGTGATCCTGCCCAATCTGCGTCGGAATAACACGTGATTTTAGCATCACCCTTATCTTCATATAATAGGCCTCTTCCTGGTGCATTCTTTATATATCTGAGAATCCGAATAATTGCATTCCAATGAGTATCACAAGGAGCATTCAGAAATTGACTCACAATGCTCACTGCAAAAGTAATATCTGGTCTGGTGACGGTAAGATAATTGAGTCTACCCACTAGACGTCGATATCTTCCCGGGTCTTTCAACAGCTCCCCCTGACCCGGAAGTAGCTTGACGTTGGGATCCATAGGAGTATCAATTGGACGACAATCAAGCATACCAGTTTCATTGAGGATGTCTAATGCATACTTACGTTGGTTAATTGCAATGCCTGACGAGGAATGAGCAACTTCAATACCCAAGAAGTATCTGAGTGGACCCAAATCTTTTGTCTGAAAGTTGTTGAAAAGATGCGTTTTGAGCCGTTGGATACCCTCTGTATCATCTCCAGTGATAACAATGTCATCAACATAGACCACAAGAAAGATGCGTTGACCGGTAGAGGAAAGAAGAAAGAAAACCGAGTGATCTGATTCACATCTAGTCATACCAAATTGT
This sequence comes from Vicia villosa, assembly GCF_029867415.1. NCBI lineage: Eukaryota > Viridiplantae > Streptophyta > Magnoliopsida > Fabales > Fabaceae > Vicia > Vicia villosa. The sequence goes on from NC_081184.1 coordinate 171,084,531, forward strand.
ATCAAGGCAGAGCTGAAGCGACCAAACCAAGCACGTGGAGACTGTTTCAGACCATAAAGAGACCGACGAAGCCTACAGACAAGTCTAGAATTGCCGGGAACGGTAAAACCTGGAGGTTGGTCCATATATACTTCCTCCTCCAATTCTCCATGTAAAAAGGCATTTTTAATGTCTAATTGATGAAGCGGCCAATGATTAATAGCAGCCATTGCAAGGAAGAGACGGACTGAACTAATCTTGGCCACTGGAGAAAAAGTGTCACCATAATCAATACCAAATATCTGTGTATATCCTTTGGCTACCAAACGAGCTTTAAAACGATCGATTTTACCATCTGGTCCAACCTTCACTGTATAAACCCATCGACATCCTACTGTAGTTTTGTCGGAAGGTAAAGTAACAATATCCCAAGTGTTATTTGAATGCAATGCAGCCATTTCTTCCATCATCGCCTGAAGCCAATTGGGATCAGTCATAGCTTCACCTGTAGACTTAGGAATAGACACAGAATCCAAAGCAGACACAAAAGACACATAGGAAGTAGAAAGACGGTCATAATTTAAAACACAAACATATTTAGGATTTGGAGTATGAGATCGAATACCTTTTCGTAATGCTATAGGGAGGTCAAGTTCAGGTGACGTAGCTGGAGGAACAGTTGGAGTAGGAGATGGTGCTGGTGGATTAATATCATCTCTAACTTCCGATGGACGGGGTGTCCGACGCTGGTAGACCTGCAATGGAGGTTTAATGGGTGTGGGAATGACAGAAGGGACATCTTGAGCATCTAAGTTACAAGTCTCATCGGGTGACACAGAGGCAGAGAAAAATGGGGAACCTTCAAAGAATGTAACATCAGAGGAAACAATGTACCGTTGAAGTTGAGGACAGAAACAACGATATCCTTTTTGTATACGAGAGTAGCCTAGAAAAATACATTTTAGAGATTTGGCAGAGAGTTTGTCTTTACCTGGACTAAGATCATGAACAAAGCATGTGCAACCAAAGACGCGAAGCGGAATGTGATAGAGGTCATGTTGTGGATTCAAGATAGAGTATGGAATTTGATCTTGAAGGACCGATGAAGGCATTCGGTTGATAAGATAACAAGCTGTGAGGATGGCATCACCCCAAAAACGAGAAGGTACATTATGGTGAAGTAAAAGTGTCCGAGCGGTTTCAACTAAATGACGATTCTTCCGTTCGGCAACACCGTTTTGTTGTGGTGTATGAGCACATGATGATTGGTGAATAATTCCCTGTGATGTTAAAAAAGATTGAAACTGGGATGACATATATTCACGAGCATTATCAGTACGTAAAATTTTAATGGAAGTGTTAAATTGATTTTTAATTTCAGCATAAAATTCTTGGAATATTTGGAAAACATCTGAACGATTTTTCATTAGAAATAACCAAGTACATCGTGAGAAATCATCGATGAAAGTTACAAAATAGTAATATCCTAAGGTAGACTTCACACGACTAGGACCCCAAATATCAGAATGAACTAAAGCAAATGGTGATGCAACACTTTTATTTACTCGTTGACAGTAAGTACTACGAGTATGTTTGCCTAATTGACACGACTGACACTCAAAAGATGAAAGCTTAGAAAAACCAGGAACTAAAAGACGCATTTTATTAAGACTAGGGTGACCCAAACGTTGATGTGTAAGGTCTTGAGAAGAAATTGAACATGCCACCGGTAGAGATAGATGATATAATCCTCCAGATTCACTCCCTGCTCCAATCGTCCGTCCTGTACGTCGATCCTGAACATAAACAGAATTATTATTAAAAATGACTGAACAATCAAGAGTATGAGTAAGCTTATGAACAGATATCAGGTTAAAAGGACAACCAGGAATGTAAAGAACAGACTCTAAAGACAGGTTTGGAAGTGGGTGTGCCTGACCGAGGCCTTGAACTTTGATTTTAGAACCATCAGCCACAGTGACAGAAGGCAAAGAATCAGAATAAGACAAGTGAGATAAAAGTGATTTATTACCAGTCATATGATCAGAGGCACCAGAGTCAAGGACCCAAGGACCAAGAGAAGATGTAGATACAAAGGCTACAGGATTACCCGACTGAGCAACAGCAACAGATGATGATGGTTGATGGGCTGCTTTGAATTGGAGAAAATCATTGTAATCAGTGGCGGAAATTGTAATGTCTTTAGTGTTGTCCGGTTGAGCAACGGCAGCGACCCGTGGTTGTCGTTGTTGTTCTCTTGCCTTTGTACGACAATCAGCTTCAATGTGACCGTAACGATTGCAATAGTTACAACGAATACCATGACGTTGTCCACCCCTTCCGCCGGTTAGTCCACCACGACCATGATAGTTGGAAGCAAGAGCAGATGATTCAGTGGGAGAAGGAGTGGAGACCGGTCCAAAGGCGTGAGGTGTAGCCAAACGCAATAGTTGTTCACTAACTGCTTCATAGTTTGGAACATTGGATCCTGATAAAATCTGGTTCCGGACAGAATCAAGCTCTGATGGTAGTCCGGCAAGTGCCACGATCATGAAATACTTACTTTGTTGTTCAGCATAAGTTGTTGGATCTTTGGTAAAGGGCATTAGGGTTGTGAAATTTGCCTTTAACGCGTCAAGCTTACTCAGATAGGCTTGCATATCCATATTCTCCAATTTCAAAGAGTTGAGTTTGGTGATGACGCTGTAAAGATTATGGACATCATTGGAGAACACTTTCTTAGCCTTTTCCCAAACCTCATAGCAAGTGGTAAAGGCTTGGTATTGTGCTTGAAGATTAGTTGCTATGGAAAACCATAACACAGTGCATAGAGAAGCATCTGTTTGTTTCCACTTATCGCGTTTGGCGGCGGTAATATTTTCTGCTTTTGTAGTTAAGTGATCTTCATGTCCTTGACCATGAAACCACATTTTGACAGCACCAGCCCATATATTATAATTGGCTGTTCCGGTGAGTTTCTCACACGGGATAAGTGGAACCTTCGTAAAAGTGGCGGAATCGGTATCTCCCATGATTTTTGGTTGCTTGGATGCAAAAACCGAGAGCAAATCTGGAAAAAGCACAGGAAGGCGATGTCGGCGGCGAAAACGGCGACGACTGAGGCGTGTGAGGGCGCGTTGTAAGGCGGACCGCGGCGGCGATTTGTGATACCTGCCGATTGGAAGGAGACGATGCCGACAGTATGGTTACTTCGCCGGAAAAGTCGTCAGGAGCGGTGGTGCGCTCGTGTAGTGCCGTGAATGGCCGGATGTTTTGCGGAAACGAAAAAAAAATTCTCTGGAAGACAGTGGGTCAACCAGCTCTGATACCATGTTGTGATTGTATTGTTACATTGCAGTTCTTCAAAGCGTGAGTGCAATAGAAGTATTTTTGAGCATGTAACTTAGTATTTTACTTAATATTAAATTATAACCAAGCTATGAAGATAGAGAGAGATGAGTGAGTGATGTGATAGATATAACACTCTGATAACTAGATTTAATTATTTAATTATTATTTGATGTTTTTGAAGTGATTATGTGATGCGTGACGTTTATGTTGATGTGTGGGGTAGTTAAATTAAGATGTTAGTTAGAATAATAATATAATTAACATTATTATTTATATAAAATAAAATAAGAGATAATGAGGAAGAGTTAGTGAGGGCATGATTGAAAGTTTATAATAGGGGTCCTAAGGCTAATTAGGTAAAAAGAGAAAAAAGGGGAAGAATTTCATTAGTCGTAGAATTTTGGAGAAAACGAGGAAAGAAGAGAGTTAGGGCAAGAGAGGAGAAGAAGAACGACCGTGGCATTCGGGAAAAGAATTAATCAAGATAATAATCTAAGGTAAGGGGAGTTATCCTAATTATTATGTTTGATTTAAGGGAATGATAATTGTAGGTTGGGCGTTTTGGGTTGTTCTTGATGAAATTGATGACTCCATGATGATTGTTTGTTCGATTGTATGAATAAAATGTTGTATGATGATGATGAGTGTTGTATTGGTGATTGATCACATGAGATAGAGTTAAATCCTCCATTAACATGATTTAGAAGGTTTGGTGTTATACCATATTAGAGTTTGACCTAACTCATCCTTACAAAACCGGTTGGTAAGGTGAGGAGTGTCCCTCTATATATACTCTTTCAATGCTCTATCTCCAACCAATATGGAACTTTAGGATCTTCCTAATACACCCCCTCACGCCCAGCACTCTTTTGGGCTTGGTGCGTGGATATTAATGGTGGGCGGCCCATGGTCCGATCGATAGACTCTGATACCATGTTAGAAAGATAGAGAGTAGAGAGAGAAGCACTTCATGGTGCTGTAACTAATTCAGTTATGATTCTGTTATCTTTGATTTTCATTACACTAGAAAGAGTAGCACATGTTACTTATATATGAGTAACAGGTGACCTGCAATAGCAGGTAATAGGAGAATACAAAGGACAGGTGTCAGTCTATGTTGTTAATCTCGGAAAGCGGCGCGGCGCGGTCAACCCAAAAATGGGAGCGGCGCGGAAGCGGGGAGCGGAGCGGGCGCTATTTCAACGACGCGGACACTAAAAACTAAAAATTGTAATGACACTTACATGCTGAAAACATAACTAGCAAATATCCAAAAAAAAACAAATTTCATTAAGTCTTAGAAATTAAATACTTCCAAATACATATTAGCATAAGTCTTAAGCAAAACATTCAAACATACTTCCAAATAACAATAAAATTCAAGAAAACTAACACTTAAGCATCTATAACTTAATCATCTTCATCCTCTTCATCTTCATCTTCATCCTCTTCATCTTCATCTTCATCTCCACACAACCATGGGTAATTGGTATCAATATCACCATCCATGACCAAAGGATCAATCAAAACATCACTTTCAAATCGCTCTTTCAAAGTTTGATTATACTTTATAACCAAGTCTTTCAACATTTGATTGTACTTCAAATCTGCACCATACAAACCAATAGCTTCAACCATCATTTTGAAACTTCTTGAATTTGCAACGTCCAAATCAATTCCATTCCGATAAAAGAAACGAACTATGCTTGCCTTCAAGTTTGTTTGCCTTCCTTTTGTATTCTTCTTGGATGATGATGGTTGAGTAGAATTAGTAGGAGGAGGAGTTGACATGGCTGCAGCAGAGTTGATGATGTGGGATGGAGAGAAGAAAGATGGAGATGACGTGCGATGGAGAGCTGCGGGGAGATGATGATGATGTGCGAAGGAGAAGGAGAGAGGCGTGTGAACGGTGATTGAGAGCGACACAGAATTTAGGGTTTTTTTTAACGTTTTAAACCTATTTTGTACCCGACCCGACCCGGAACAATACAAAACTTAGGGTTTTTTTTGCGAAAACAGGAAAAGCGGCCGGATCGGGCCGCATCCGAACCGCTCCGAGACCCAATTTCGCGGCCGCTTCAAGCCGCTTCTTCATGTCGCGCTGTACCGGTAACACCGGAAGCGGCCTGGCCGGAAAATCCGCTCCGCGCCGCGATATCGGCCGTAGCGGCCGCTATTAACAACATAGGTGTCAGTCCTACAATACTAACACAATACTCTACTCTAATATTTGGGGTTGATGAAGATGATTGGAGATATGATGAATGCGTGTAAATTGATGTTTATAATGAGTTAAGCATGTTAGAATTAGGATTATAGACCTTAAATCGCAGGAAATTAGTGTTTAACATCAATTTTTGGGCAAAAGATTGGGACTGGTTAAATGTAGGTCGCGCAAGAATTTTCTGCAGAATCGCAGAGCCCGCTCTGAGAAATAAAATGGGTTTGATTACAGTAGAGAGCCCGCTTAGCGCGCTCTGAAAAATAAAATGGGTTTGATTACAGTAGATAGTCCGCTTAGCGCGGTATAATGGGGCTTAGCGCGGTCCCTGAAAATGAAAATTATTATTTTTGAAAATTGATTTTATAACATGGTAACTTATATTCTATTATAATTTCTACGAATTTTCTGGAATTTACTGTGCACGTTTGGTGTAGAATAAGATATTTGTGATGTTGTATGTTTGAATGGTGATACGACTTTGTTGAATACATGAATGATGATGCCATTTTGACTAGCTGTGGTCGTTGATTTTGTGATGTTGAGCATCATGCATTCATAGCATAATTGTAGGACGGAAGTCTAGTGATGTTGTAGGACCTCGGTCCAGTGATGGCCCTTAATCCCATTGTGCGGATTGAGTGCAACTTGTTGATGAGCTCCGATTCCAAGCGGGAATCGATCCTATGGTGGGGATCTTTGGAGAACGATGACGGAGTCATCGGTGATGAATTGGTACCACATGCATGAGTCCATTGTTGTTGCATTGCATTGTTGTGATGATGTGTGATTTGATGATATTGATTATTTGTGATGTGGTGTACTTAATTGATATGGCGATTGAATCATAAGGTGATGATGTGGTGAATAAGTGATGATGTGCAGGTGTGGGTAAGTATGTGTATATGATAGATACGTTGTATCAGTATATGTATGGTTGGTTATTTGTATACAACTACTATATATATTCCTTATGTCTTACATAATGATTATGAAATACTCACCCTTTATGTTTGAATGTTGCCTCCACATGAGTAACGCGCGGGTAATCAGGAGTAGTCCGTTGAAGTTTAAGGATAGCATCATGGCGTCATTTTACCGTTGTTTAGATTGAAGAGAGTCTTTCTCTGATACGTAAAATCGGAGATGGGGTCATTATGTTTAGAACTATTATGTTCACTTTAATTATTTGAGTTTGGATTACATTTGGATGTTGATGCTTTGAGTTATACTTATGAACCATGAGATTTATTTGATGTTTTATGAAGATCTTTCTAAAGATGTTAAAGTTGTGAATTTCGCTGTGAGATAATCTATTTGTGTGTTGCTATGTTAAATGAAATTTAGTTTTTAAATAAATGTTGAGAACCCGTGTTACGGAGCAGGACTATTGTTTATTGTGATGTTTTTGTGACGATGTGACACCCTTGTTGGTGATTTTATTTGATGTTAATTCGTATTATATTATGAATATTCCTTGTGGGTTAGAAGGATGTTACAATTGATCTCATTCTCTTGAATGATATTGATTATAGTAACAAATGGTTAGTAGTGGGAGATTAAGGAGAAGATGGTGAACCTATTGAATAATTGGTTAATGAAGAGGACAATTTAACTTGGACGAATGCAAGTGGGGCAAATAATAAGCCTTTCAATAGGCGGCAAACAATAGCAAAGAGGGCAGCTGCAAGTGCATCTAGTGCAGTGGCACACGATATGGTGGTAGGAGATGTTGAAGAAATTGAAACTGATGATGCTGAATATGATGAGGAGGAGGAGGACTGTCAATAAGGAATACTTATTGCAGTGATTTTGTTATAACTATATTTGATGTTAGTTGCTGAATATAGGTTAGGCTGTCTAATTATATATAAATTATAGGAATTAGAATATTTGTATTATTAATGCCATTTATGACTTATGTAATATATATGGATAGCATCAGATCAATGAAAATACAACAGAGAAAACACAAATTCTGGTTTTGTATCCTTGACAGAATTATATTCAGACATGGTATCAGTAGGTTATCGATCTAACCTGTCAGATTTTTGTTGATAAGTGTTCTCTTCGACATTGTTGTTTTTCGATTTTTTTGGGGTTCGGCTCTAGTTTAGTTTTGGGTGACTCTTGTTTTGGTCCCCTTCTCTGCTTTTGGTCCTCTCTGCACTCGTTTTTTTCTTGTCGCTGTTTCTTGGTTTTTGTTTGGTTTCATGGCTTCGGAAAAAGAAAGAGAGAATTTTTGTGTTCGATTTACTGGGAAAAACTATCCTTCGTGGGCATTTCAATTTGAAATGTATGTGAAAGGGAAAGGAATGTCTGGTCATCTCAATGGGGCTTCGAAGACTCCAACCGAGAAGGCTGCGTTAGATACATGGGAAACAAAGGACGCGCAAATAATTTCTTGGATCCTTGCCTCAATTGAGCCTCAAATGGTTAATAATTTGCGCTCCTTCTCGACCGCCAAAGCCATGTGGGATCACCTTAAGGTTATATACGATCAGAATAATGCAGCGAAACGCTTTCAACTCGAACTAGATATTGCAAATTATCGACAAGGCTCTCTGTCCATTCAAGATTACTACTCTGGTTTTCTAAATCTATGGGCTGAACATTCTGAGATCTTGCATGCTGATGTTCCTAAAACATCCCTTGCAGTTGTTCAAAATATTTATGAAGTCAGCAAACGCGATCAGTTTCTTATGAAACTTCGCGCAGAATTTGAAGTGGCTCGTGCAGCTTTACTTAACCGTAATCCAGTTCCTAGTTTAGAAGTTTGTGTCGGGGAACTTTTCCGCGAAGAGCAGCGCCTACTCACCCAAAACAGCATGTCACCGGACCAGAATACTACTGATGCTCTCACAGTCGCCTATTCAGCCCAAAATACAGCCGACAGACGTGATACGCGGCGTGTCCAGTGTTTTTCCTGCAAACAGTTTGGTCATATTGCTCGCAACTGCAGTAAGAAATTCTGCAACTACTGCAAACAACGTGATCACATTATTACTGAGTGCCCCACGAGACCTGCTCGGCGCCCTACCCAAGCCTTTCAAGCTACTACCCAAGCTGCTGGTTTGTCTACTCCTATCATCGCTAATGCATCTGATACGTTGACTCCGGAGAAGGTGCAACAGATTGTTCTCTCAGCTCTATCAGCTTTGGGCATTCAGGGTAAGTCTACTAGTGCTTCAACACCTTGGTTTGTGGATTCAGGGGCTTCTAATCATATGACTGGATCCCCTAAACACTTACAAAATGTCCATGCTTATAAGGGCACCCAAAACATTCAAATTGCTGATGGTAACACTCTGTCTATTTCTGCTGTTGGTGATATCAATCATTCCTTTAACAATGTATTTGTGTCACCAGGACTTGCCTCTAATTTAATTTCCGTTGGCCAATTGGTGGATAATAACTATAATGTTAATTTTTCTCGTAACGGTTGTTTTGTGCAGGATCAAGTGTCGGGGAAAGTGATCGCGAAGGGACCTAAAGTAGGCAGATTGTTTCCGCTCCAGTTTCATTCCTCTAATTTTTCGTTTTCTTGTATTGATGTCTCACATCCGTTTGCGGATTTGCATAATAAATTAGGACATCCAAACTTCGTTGTTTTGTCTCACTTAATAAAAACAGGTTTATCGGGCCACAAAAATATCAGTGTTGACTCATCTTTTAATTGTTCAGTGTGTAAACTTGCCAAAAGCAAAACTCTTCCTTTTCCTCTCCATGCTCATCGTGCTGAAAAATGTTTTGAAATTATTCACAGTGATGTTTGGGGCGTGTCTCCAATTTTATCCCATGCCAAATATAAATATTTTGTGACGTTTATTGATGACTTTAGCCGTTTTACTTGGGTTTATTTTCTTCGTTCTAAAGCTGAAGTTTTTGCAATGTTTAAGAAATTTTTGGCTTACGTTGAAAAGCAATTTCAGACCACCATTAAGATATTACGTACGGATTCCGGTGGGGAATATATTTCTCATCCTTTTCAGGAATTTTTGCAACAAAAAGGCATCCTGTCTCAGCGTTCATGTCCCTATACGCCTCAACAAAATGGCATCGCCGAACGCAAAAATCGTCATTTACTTGATGTTACGCGCTCCTTGCTTCTGGCTGCCTCTGTCCCTCCCCAATTCTGGGTTGAAGCTTTGTCAACAGCTGTCTTTCTCATCAACCATCTTCCTTCTCAGGTTCTTGGGCTTGATTCTCCCTATTTTCGTCTCTTTCATGCACATCCTGATTACACTAATCTTCATCCATTTGGTTGTGTATGTTTTGTTCATCTTCCACCTTCTGAACGAAATAAACTTGGCGCCCAATCAGTTATGTGTGCATTTTTGGGTTATAGTACCACTTATAAAGGCTTCTTGTGTTATGATCCCACCTCTCGTCGCTTACGCATATCTAGGAATGTTATATTCTTTGATCAACAATATTTTTTCCAAAATACTAAACCTTCCTCTATTGATTTTGTTAATCTTGTTGATTTTTCTAATGATTCTCTTCCTGTAGAACGATTTAAACCAGGTCATGTTTATGTCAGACGCGCTCCGACTTTGTCCCTTCCCGCCACTAATCCGTCACTTGAGCCTGCACCAGCACCTCTGCGACGCTCACAACGAGTGTCTCGTCCACCTGATAGGTATGAATATAGCCCTATTTCTCTTACTGCTACTCTATCTGGTACACCTATTCCTACTTGTTATTCTCAGGCAGTTAAAGATGCTCGTTGGGTAACGGCAATGAACGATGAACTACAAGCCCTTCAAGAAAATTTCACTTGGGACATTGTTCCTCGACCTCCAGGTGTTAAGCCTATTGGGAGTAAATGGGTGTATTCGGTAAAGCTGAATTCAGACGGTACTCTTAATCGTTACAAAGCTCGATTGGTTGCATTAGGCAATAAACAAGAGTATGGGGTGAATTATGATGAGACCTTTGCACCGGTCGCGAAAATGACTAGTATTAGAACCATTTTGACTATTGCTGCCTCTCAAGGATGGCCACTTACCCAAATGGATGTGAAGAATGCATTTCTTCATGGAGACTTAGCAGAAGATATTTATATGACCCTTCCTCCAGGGCTGCCTTCCTCATCTGAAGGGGTGTGCAAGCTCAAACGCTCTCTATATGGATTACGACAAGCTCCACGAGCATGGTTTGAAAAGTTTCGAACTACTATACTCGATTTTTCTTTTACTCAGAGTAAATTTGACTCATCCATGTTCATTCATCGCACATTAAATGGTATTGTTCTTCTACTTATTTATGTTGATGATATGATTATTACCGGTTCTGATCATGATTTATGCAAGTGGGGCAAATAATAAGCCTTTCAATAGGCGGCAAACAATAGCAAAGAGGGCAGCTGCAAGTGCATCTAGTGCAGTGGCACACGATATGGTGGTAGGAGATGTTGAAGAAATTGAAACTGATGATGCTGAATATGATGAGGAGGAGGAGGACAACATCTATAAATCTAGTAGTGATGAGAGTGATAAAGATGAACAATTTAGTCTAGAGATGAGTATTATCTATAATTGATTCCTATATTAGAAGTCTAGAACATCCATTTTTAATTTTATTTTTTTTCCATCATGAAATAACAGAAAATTCAAAATATCATAACAATCCATCAAAAATTGTAACAGAATTTAAGCAAGTATTCAAAAGACAACAAACTATAGCTGCCAAAAACAATAAGCTAACTCGAAATAACTCAGATCTGCTGAGATTTGTTAAGGATCATTCCCTCATACTTCACTTGGAACCATTTCATCGCATCATCCTTGGTAACACAGTGTTGGATTCCGACACGGGCTTTGAATCTACGGCGACGACCCATACGATAACCGGGACGCTCCAAAACAACAAACAAGTCCATACCATAGATACCAGTAGATGGATCATATTTGATTCCAAGATCAATATGCTCCTGAATTCCGAAGCCAAAGCATCCAGTGTCACTGAAGTTCCTCCTCAAAAGTTCATACTCTTTCACCTTCAGTCCACTCTCCAAAAGTTGCATGGCCTTATCACCTCTAACAGTTACATGGCATGCAATTTTCTCATTTCTTCTAATACCAAAGGAACGGACAGTGTACCTTGCTTTGGAAAACACTGGGGTTTGTCCACTGAGTTGCTCGAGCACCTTGGCAGCTCTGATGAGACGATCTCCACTCTCACCAACGGAGATGTTGAGGACAAGCTTCTGAACCTTGATATCCCTCATAGGATTCGCCAATTTCGTCTCGGAAGCCATTTTTAATATTTAGTTACTGTAAGTGTTAGAGATCCAAGCTTCTTTGTTTGCTTGATTTTTGTTGGTATTTAAATGTATGCTTTGATTAAGATTTCTGACTTTTTATTGCTAATTATGAATATTTCATGAAGTTTAACCAAGTTATTTATTTAACTTTACATTAAATATACATTTTAGTATTATTTATATAATTTGTCCAAAAAGTTAATATCAAATAGAAGTCATTCTGCTACACTCTATCTCACTTTTGGGATCAATTGCTCCACTATCCAGGATTGACCACCTAGTATTATTTGTAATAAGCATATATACAATAAATACAATAAATGGTAACAAATATGATTTGTTCATTCAAATTCTAATCTATAATTGTAACCCCAACATTAAATATATGAATTAGATTCTTTGATTCTAAACTAATGCAAGGAAGCAAAATAAAAATCATGATGTAATAATTTACCTCAGTATTGTAGAATACACATCACACCGAATCCCTCCTGTGCAATACATCAATATGTTTGCATTTTCTTTATCTACATTTGACAAAGGGTCTGAAGCAGTGATCTGAAAAGTGCGTATTAAAGAGTACATTACCAGCCATTAAGGATATAGAAAAAATTGCAACCATTGATTCATGGATCCCAATCTAAGATGTATGAAAAGCTCAGTACAATACTGAGCCAGATGCAAAAAATAAGTTAAATGTAACCCATATTGGCAGCTAGAAACTTAGAATGCTACATTTTATCATAATAAATTTGATAAATTAAAAGTGTTTCCATGATGAATATCAATATTAGTAATATTTAATGCACAAAAACCAAGATTTTATAGCATTACGTTGACTAAAAATAGTTCTACATCTTGATGGCATATTTCAGCTTATCATAACATATCAATCCCAAATCAGCCTACATTTCGTCAATGAAACATCAAAATATGACTGGACCTTTTCTTGAGACAATCCAAATGAAGTGCTCCTAAAACAGTCCACGTTAGGCCGTTGAGCCCCACGAAAATGTCCAATGTCCCACTCATAACCTGAATAATGGCAACAATACTATATTCAGACTCAGAATTTATAACCATTGCAGTGATAAATATTCTAAAATAGTACACAGATAAATATGAACAACGAATTTTCCTTTTGAGACTGTCATGCCATTGCCAAAAGAAGTCATTCCTTAGACAGTGTTAGACTATAATATATTAGCATTTGTTTTAGAAGATATAACCAATTACATTATGCTGAACAGCTAGGGAATATGCTACAACTTAGCCACTGATTATTAAGCTACAAAGTTCTATTAACTCATACTTACCCCTTTGATCACTATGTCAAATATTGATTGTTAGGAGTCAAGCTATAACTTAGAGATCAAGTGTGCTGCCCATCCCAATTTCTCTCTCTTCCAGCATGGTATCAGAGTGATACTATCTTATATCTTCAATGACCTAATCCACTACCACCATGCTCCCAAATATTTAATTCCTTTGTTTGGTCCACCACAATGACCTAACTCATTATTATTGATGTAAATCATCCCAACTAAGTGGTGGTATAAAGTGGGGCATACAACCAGTAAAGGCGAATAACTGTTACTTGTTTCCCTGGAAAACCATGTGCACATCAGTGATACCATGCTCGAGAGACTTTCTTCATGGCATTTTCAAGGTCACCCTCTGATCAAATTTATAGGGCCTACCAAAGAACACCTCATGCATGCCCTTCTTGCCAAGCCCGACCCATTTTTGGCCAGTAGCCATGCTGGGTGTTTAGTTCTTTCTGCTTTTACTGGCCACCAGATTTTGGGCAGTTTCACGTTGTGGTGATTAAGACCTTTCATTTAGCCTAATTCTTTATAAACCGGTGCCTTGCCATTCCAATCACCCCATGAGCTTTAGCTGCCAGAGTTATGATAGAAACCAATTGATATAGAATAAGAAATAGGGAAACTCCCTTTGATTACAGAATGATATTGCAAAACTTCGAGGGTTTGCACCTCCCAAATGCCAAAATGGCCCTTTTCCTATCCAATTTCACGATGATAAATTCTTCCCTGTCTTCCCTTATATATTCTAAACATAAACACACAGAAATAACTCTTCACTAATCACTTTCATAATGATAACTCTATGAACTCGGCATTTGGAAAGTCCTCTTTAAGGAGAGAAGCTATTAACATAAGCAATTTGATTCAGATGCCAGATAGTCTGAACCCCGATCAGAACATAAAAGAGGGGAAAAGGGGTAAAGTAAATTAAGGAAATAAAGGTTATATTCATTTTGGAACTGTAGAAGGTATACCATTTCTCACATCCAATATAATGTTATTTCTGTTGGTATAATCTTTTGAATGCGGATCATTTTTATTGATGACTTCTAATCTCTTTCTCCATTCTGAAGGTGATAAAGGTAATGCCCGCATTGAAGGATCGAGCAATGAAAGATCTGATATGCCACCTTTAAACTGTAGATAAATAAGTTGATAGTGTTGTTGTAAGGCTGCAGCTATGTATCATATACATAAAGACACTAACATGTTTTGATGGAGGGTTTTGGAGAGGAGGACTTATTTTTATTAAAGCTCTAAAATGTTGCCATAAAGATTTGTGTTAGAACTGTCATATGATTATCTATCCTATTATTCTTTCAACTTTTTAAAGCTTTAAATATATATACCAAAATATACTTAGTCCTTCAAAATTCTCCCCTCCAAAGCAATCAATTTGGAAAGTCCTTTAAAATAAGACTTGCCTGTACTAATGAAGGCTTATAGCGCAACTTCAATGATGGAAAGGTGTGTCCAGTTTGTGATGGAGATATCTGAACGAGGATGTCGGAAAACCTGCTATCCTCTTTTATCCAGTTGACATACGCCATAGCGTCTTTTGATGGCCCACTATACTGGAGTAATAATATACCACATCAAAACACTGCCTGGAAGACTTTCCAATCGGATTATAGAAATAAATACCTGCGCATTAATCCCTTGTTCATTCAAATAAACTCTTCCATTGATGTCTAGACCCTGTCATGTCAAAGGAAAATTAAAATTAATTAAAGCGTGAAAAAGAGAGAACCTCCGATTCCAAGAAAGAGAAAACCTCCAATTCCAAGAAAGAGAGGTGTTTGGCGACTTGTTGCTGTGGGTTTTTGATGAACACAAAATGGTAGAAATTAACCACAACAAAATCCCTTGAACTTGACGACGACGACGGTTGTTGTAGTTGAGCAGCCAACGGCGGGTTCCGATGAATAACAAGAGTGGAGTTGTTGAATTTGAATTTTAACAAAGGCTTTTGAAATTGAAACACCGCACTTTTATTATTATTGCTGAATAAACCTACAGGAGGAGGAGCGAGTGACAGTGTGATAACCTCGCTGCACCACCCCATCCTCCCGTTAACACTGAACACACCACCAAATACCAAAGCGAGTGCTATTAAGAGCATCTCCAATGGTGCAACCCATTTTTGGGTTCTTTATGGGTCCCACTAGCCACATCATCTTAAAATAATTTTTATAATTTTTATTTTAATTGTATAATTCTAAAAAGTTATTATTGGGCCCACAACTTTACCTAATAAACTAATTTGATTGGGTACCACAATTTTTTCATAGTTGCATTGCAATGCAATGGTACTATGATGTGGCATGTCTAGGTGGAGAACTCAAAAGAAAATACCACCATTGAAGATGCTCTAATGCATGTTAATACATCTCCAATGGACAACTCTTGGTCCCCCTATTTAGCATTTTTTTTGATTTTGATCCCCCCACTTTCAAAACCACCATTTTAGTCCCTAATTTAAGTTTGTTGCTTGAATTTAGTCCCTCAGTCAATTTGGGACAGATTTTTTATGACGTGGCGTGTTTTTATATGAGCTGGCATTTTGAAACAAAATCCACGTCATTTTCCTCCATTAAAATCACTAATATAATATAATAATGAAATATTAATTATGGAAATTCTTTTTTCCCAATTTAATTTAATTAGAAATTAGGGTTTTCTCATAATCCATTCATTACTCTGAAATTTCCCAAGAACCATAAACACAATGAAGAGAGGAACAACGAACAACCCTAGGCTGCTGTGAGAAATTGTCTGAAATCATCTCGTTCGTCTCGTTTTCGTTTCCATTTTCACACTGTTCATCTCGTTTTCGTTTTCGTTTTCGTTTTCATCTGAACAACGAACAACCCTCTGCGTTTACTGAACTTACGCTGTTCGTTTCATCAGTTGAAGAAATGGCGACCCCAAGCTTCGTTTCCAGGTAACTCTTTCTTGGTTCGTCCTTTTCACTAAGCCATTCGGTCTTTGTTTATGATGTGTTTCATATGCTTCTATTGCTTATGACGTGGTTGTAGTTCTGAATTGTTTATGATGTGGTCCCAATTTTGAATTGTAAATGATGTGGTCCCAATTCTGAATTGTTTATGATGTGGTCCCAAATCTGAATTTTTAAACTGTTATGTGGTCCCAGATTATGTGGTCCCAGATTCTGAATAGTTTAAGTTGTTTGATTTATAAAGTGTTGAACATGTCACGTGAGTTAGTTGTGTTCTGTTGCAGGCCATCCAAAAGTCAATATGTGAGACTCCGAATACATCATCGGGGAAAAAGAAGGTTGACAAAGTGGCTGGACAAACGGTCATTGAAGGAGGATCCCAAGCACCGCCATCAACCCAAGAATAGTTACTTTGTTGTTTGATATATTCTGTTGTTAGCTGTTTTGTAATGACCAAACATTTTGGGTCATTTTTAAACTTGAATTAGGCTGGCTGTTATGTTCTTGTTGTATGCTGTTATGCTGTTAGGTACCCTACTGTTACGTGGTTGTGCAATACTGTTATTTTGGTAACTATGCTTCTATTGTGTTCTGGCCTTAGTATGTAATTTTGGTGAGTATACTGTTATTTTGGTAACTAAACCATGATGTTATGATAGAAACTATGCTTCTTTGTATGTATTTTTAATGACATGGTGTTTTTCAAAAGGCAAATAAACACACCATGATGTTATGATAGAAACAGGTTACTTTGGTATGGTGTTTTTCAAAAGCCAATTACACACACCATGATGTTTTTTTCACATGGTTGTGCATGACAGAAACAAGTTATTTTAATATGGTGTTTTTCAAAAGCCAACTACACACCATGATGTTTTTCACGTGGTTGTTTTAGTATGGTGTTTTAATATGGTGTTTTCACTTCGAAACACATTTCATTATAACAATTTTAACAGAAATGTTATGACACAAACATGTTTCAACAGGAATGTTATGATAGAAACAGGAATGGTGTTTTTCACTTCCAAACAATTTCATTAAAACAGGTTATAACCATTTTATTAAAACACAATTAAAACAGTGCAATTTCTTTATAAGTCAGGTTACAACCATTTCACTAAAGATACAATAACAGGTTACAAACATTTCATTTAAGAGACAAGGCATTTTACAACCATTTAAATCCATTGGAGTATCTCATTTAACTACATATGTTGCAACCAGTACAAAGACCCCTAATATTACAAACACCATACAAAAACCAACAAAATAGGACATAAACTTAATCTTCATCTGCAGAAATTCTTCCCTATTCTTGGTGTCCCTAAATAAGTCCACAAGTTCGTCGTTCCTGTCTTTCAAACTTCTAATCACATCTTTTGCTCGGCCGCTCATGTCTTCGTCATACCATTGAAAGTAGTTACATTGTTTTTTCTTCATCACTTTGTAATTACCACATCCATTAAATCTTCTTCCTGGATTCTCGTAAGTCCACGAAGTCATCAACGGAGATTCAAGGCCACACCAACATCTACCACCTCTTCTTCTAGCACCGGATAAATTTGAGGAGGCAAAAGAGAAATTTGTTTCTGACATTTTTGGGTGTAATACGAAATGGTTAGGAAAGATAGAGAAGAAGATTTGAACAAAGAGAAAAAAATGTTGGATCTAAGGAATGGTGAAGAAGGCTAGAATGTTGGCGGTAGGGTGGAAGAAAGCTGCTGGAAGCTTAATCTGAAACGTGAAGAGGCATTTAGGGTTTTGTGAGAAATATATAGTACAATATAAAATTGGCTTAAATTAATTGACATTATTTTAATTAATGAAAATTTTAAATAAAATATGAAATAAAACAATTAATTTAATTAATATTTAAATGACCTGGCGTTGACACATCATATAAAAACACGCCACGTCATAAAAAATCTGTCCCAAATTGACTGAGGGACTAAATTCAAGCAACAAACTTAAATTAGGGACTAAAATGGTGGTTTTGAAAGTGGGGGGATCAAAATCAAAAAAAATGCTAAATAGGGGGACCAAAGTTGCATTTAAGCCTTTTTTTTTTTAAAAAGGCCAAATAAAATTCAATATATACCGGCATAAGACATGCCCATCAACATTACAAAGCACAAAATAGAGTGCAGCCAATATTTCTAACCCCAGACCCCATTCACAATGCCAACATTATTATATTGTTTTAGCAACTAATGCTGCTGACTTGTCAATGCTACATTTTTTTCATACTTTTTTATATTTTTTATCTCATTTATTTATTTATTTTGTTTGAATTGAATGCATATCATCATATCATCATATCATATCATATCATCATATTTAAATTATAATCCTATAACTTCTTCCCGCCAAAATTTTTTTTATTATAATTAATTAATAATAATTAAATTCTTATAATTAATAATTAATTTATTAAATAATAAAAAGTAAATCCCACTTTCAATTAAAAAGTGATTACAAACCAACTACCTTGAAACAATCTCCCCACTCACTCCATTAATAAATAACGCAAGTTATTTAAATTTTCACAAATTCATAATTTATTATGATAGGCTACCTATAATATTTACATTTATTTTTTAAATCATTTGTAGTTAATTAGTATATAATTTTTTTTCTATACTAATAATAACAACGAAAATATTTTAAATATATTTTACTCTATTAATTTTATTATTTTTAATCTATGATTTATTTTATTTTTTAATTTTGTTGAAAATATACATTGTTAATTTTTAAAGATAGACAGACTACTAAACTATTACTAATTCATATCATTATATTTTAAACTATTGATTTAAACTATAATATTTATTACTTATTAAACAAAACTTATCCGCAAATCGTGCGGGTAGACGTCTAGTTTAAGGACCAATTTGCAATTTTTAAAAATTTGAAGGACCAAATTGTAAACTTTAAAAACTTTATTTCCCGTACAAATTTAACTGCTTAGATGAATGTCTTAAGATTGTATGGCAAGATAATAACTGGATATAGCTCACTAACTCAGAATTAAATACTCGAATATAACACACGTCAAAGTTCACATCAGGGGCAGCCAACTGCGTCAAGGTTCTTTGTTCAGCCATGGTTTCAACAAAGACAAAAATACCAATTAAGTCCCATATAGGCAGAAAGAAATAGAAAGAAGGAAAACGACTAAAATAAATTCATAAAAATATAAAAACACGAAATTTAAACTAATTAAGACAAATACGAATTTTGGGAATTTTTTTGGAATTTTTCAAAACTGAAAAAACAATAAATAATTACAAAAACGTTTTACAATCGAACACAATTTTTTCCAAAAACTGATTTTTTCGACTCTAAACGCGAATTGGCCAAAACCGTGAGGAAACTACGGCCTAAACGCGAGAACACTAAACCTATGACTCTAATATCAAGTAATAACGACAAGAATCCCCGACAACAGCGCCAATTTGATCCACTGTCGCGCGCGAGTCAAAAACGAGTTATTTTTAAAAACTGTAGTAACGACGATAACGGTAACTCGAATATCGTCTCACAAGGATTCTTGAATTTACTAACCGAAATTGAAATTGGGGGGGGTTGGTTTGGTAGGTCGAAAAAACTGATTATAAAATAAGTTGTTTTTGTGAAAATAAGTGATTATGGAATTAAGCTAATCTGCTGTTTCGGTTCCTACTATCATCGATAAATATAATTCTGTGGATTTTATTCACATTCGAACACAATAGCATTCAACAAGCGAGAATGGAATTATAAGAATTATGTTCCTCTTTCACCGGATTAAGCAAACAGTTCAACAATTAGCGGAATAACGAATTAAGCAGACGATATAACGCATACAAATTCAGGGAGCATAAATCAATCGAATTAACAATATTATTCTATAATAATTCAGATTAAGCAAACGAGTGACACAAAATAAGATTGATATGAATAGAAATTAAATTGCAAAATAATATTAACCTCAAGTCTTGGAATCTGAATTACAGCAAATCAACCCAATAGGGATTAGTTCTCCATCGATTGTTTCGTACAAGGTTTCTGATTTCGTGAATAGTACAATGTCAACAGTGTTTCGTGAATAGTGAATTTGGCTGTCTAACCTAGGTGAAAACACCCAAACCCGTTTCACAATTTAACCGGGTCGACCCAGCCCATTACAAATGACCCAAACACTAAAATAAACTAATGCTGCAACTTGCACGAATTTTCTGGCCCTGCTACAGTCCGATTCAGCTCTCGACTTCTGAACAAAAGTCGTAGCTCTTTCTCTTAGCTTTCCAACGACTGGTAGAAAGTTTCAATCCGATACTCCAAGCTCTAGTTACGAATTTATTCGTGCAGGCCGTTAATGTTGAAAAACTAATACGAAAAATAAATAAGTGCAAAAATAAAATAAAATATAAAAACATATTAAAACATAAAAATAAATAAAACAAACCGAATAAATGCTTGAGCACAAACATGGAAGAACGTGCATCAAAATGCACTGATCAGATATTCCTTTTATTATCACTCAATCCTCTATTGCTGAATCTATTGGGTGTCCTTCTGAACCTGGTTCTTACAATCATAGAACCGTTTATCACATGGCTGTCACTATTGTTCCAAAGAATCTCAGTACTTCCTTCAGGTGTACCTTCAATGATCCAGTTAATCTCAAACTTCTTGCTAGAATATGGTTTCGGTTCATTCTTACCAACCTTCATCCTCGAGGAGAATGTTTTAATGTTTTATCTTCAAGGGATAAGTTTCTTATCTTCTGTAACGCTCAGAAAAATAATTATTTTCTTAATTTAGTCATTTGTGATGTTTATTAAAATTTTCGCGTTTTAGGACGATTTAGTCGGTATTAGTTTGGGATATCGGATCGATATTTAATAAAAAAATTTAATATTTTTAGTATTAGAAATATTAGTGAGTTAATATTTAGCGTTTTGAGAATTTTCCGAGTAATTAAGATTAGACCAGAAATATGATACATTAAGTTATTAGAGAGATATAACTAATTGGGCCTAAGTAGTAAAAATAGAATATGAAATTGGTTTGTGGGTTAAGCCCATTAAGAATAGAGATAGTAAGGAAAATAAGATTTTAGAGGTTATAACTCGTTTGGGAGAAAAAGAAGAAAAAGGATGCTAGAGGAGAAAGTAGAGAAGAGAAAAAGAGAACTCAAGAGAAGAGAAGAGAAGAGAAGAGAAGGGGATTTGGGGAGAAACTAGAAGATAGAATAAGATTGATTCAAGGTAAGGGGGAGAATCCTTATTATTATGGGTTAGTATGATTGAGTCAATGGGTAGATTAACATGATTTAAGGATTCCATATAACATAAACAATCGGGAATCCACATAAAAATTCACCGATTTAAAACCACCAAACATCATTCCAACATAAGAAATAATCCATCAAACAATTCTAAAATAAACGTCTCCCAGTGTTACAAGACCAGGGCATGACACCGACACGACCGAACTAAACGAAGTGACTCTACGAGTTATCCTCACCAAGCACAAGCCGCTACTCCTTAATCTGAAAAATATCAACAGTAAGGGTGAGTCTCATTCACAATTAATCAATGCTATAAATCCACAAATAACAAGATATCATGCATATTATTCACCCAATTGAATATATTCAGACATTCAATAAATAATACATCAAACACACCAATTAAATCAATCACACCACATTATAACATTGGACATCTTCCATTCATGTTATAATCATACATACAACCTAATGCAATGCAACTACATGCATGTCGTACCAATCCATAGGATCAACCCATCTCACAGATCCACCGTCGTCAATGATACATCTACTTCCACTCATTAATTCTGCATAATGGGAATTAGCTACCGCTGACCAACACCACCAGGACAGTCACAATTCTGATTATGTATGCATGCATCATCTTAAGCATGCTAATAATCAACAATAACAATAAATGTACACCATTCATCACAACTCAACTCACCGAATTAACACCGAATAATGCATATACCATTTAACATCATTCAACCATCATGTAATAATTACGTCATGCCAACCACAACATCAACAGAGCAAATATATTGCCACAACACCGCTACATAAACACATATATTACTTGTACATACAAGTATAATTCACCACCACAAATATCGGGTTTTTGAAATAAAACTGAGATAATGCTCTTTAAGCTATTTTTATTAGATGGGAAATTAAATTACATTTTCAACGCCCAAAACGAAACCCAAAACGGACTTACGGTTTAAAAGTTATGAATTATTTAAGAAATGAGATTTTTGAAAAGTTGTCAGGTGTAACCGGTTACAGCAGGGCTGTTACCCGGTTACGCGTTTACGTAACTCTATTCTCTATTTTCAAAACTCGCCTGTAATCGGTTACAGCAGAGCTGTTACCCGATTACAACACTAAAAAACTCCCAGTTTTTTCTATTTTTCCATATGGTAACCGGTTATAGCATGGCTGTTACCCGATTACAGCGTGCCCAGAACAAAAAAAACTCAGTTTGACAGCATTTCAATTCCTCTACTCATCACCCATTCATTCCAATACAAATCCACACCAAAACATAACCAATTTCAATTACCAAACACCATCATAACACACTACAATTCACATCTAACAACATTCATCACTCGCAGTAACCAATTGCATCATTAATCATGAATTGAACCTAAAGTTTCAATACTACAAACCTAACCTATATCCCAATTGAATCAAACAACATACAATTCAATCCTATTACTCATGAATTGATAAAAGAGAGTGATTGGAAGAGTCCCCCCTTACCTCGAAGTTGATCTTGGGTTCTTCCTCTTCTCCGCACTTTCGAACTCCTTCAGCTTTCACGTTCTTCACTTTTCTCCAACAATGCTCTTTCTCTTCTATTTTTCCAATTTCTCTATTTTCCTTCTTTTATGAAAAATAAACCAACTTTAGTAAAAGGCTCAACAAATGACACCCCCTCTTTACTAACTACAACTATGGCCCAATTATGCTATTTCTCAATTTCTCCATTTAATTCAATTAAAATACTAAATAATTTCAATTAATTAATTTAAATCTTAATTAAATTAATATAGAGAAAATGTGGGGTGTTACAAAAAGAGTGAGCAAGTCCACACCCTAAACTTACTCTTCTCTGTTCATAGATTTATTTCTGTGTGGTTCAAGCAGGGCCGGCCTTTGGCCAGGGCAAGCAGGCCCATAGCCCAGGGCCTCAAAATAATGGGGGCCTCAATTTTGGGGGTGGAGTTAATAAGTTATAATACTGAAATCATAAAATATATATGATTTGGGGAAATAAACAACAACTCATTGCGCATAGCCCAGTGGTTTAACCATTGCATAAGGTGCCTAGTGTTACCGATTCGAGACTTGGGTGCAGCCAGCCAAATTTTCAATTATCAGTCTTTTTATATGAACTAGTCTTTTTATATGAACACTCCATTATTTAAATTATTAGTCTTTTTACACGAACACTCCATTATTCAGCTCTCACAATCTAATTGTTCAATAAATAAATATGGCAATAAATTACGATAATTTTTGTGACAATTTTATTTTAATCTTTATAATTTTATTTATTTTAGTATAAATTTTAGATTATTTATATATTATAATTAAATATTTAAAAGTTTGTCATATTAACTAATTTAATTTAGTATTAAATTTTTATGATGAAATTAAATCATTATCACTTGTACTTTTATTTATTATTATTTTTATATAGAAATAAATTACTTACCAATCAAGTAAACATGCGTATAAGGGTCGGGATATGGTTTATGCTTACTCCTATCTTTTCTAGCCATATGATTTGGTTTTTCGCAATTAGATTAAGAGAAAACGCCACTTCATTTCTTTAAGATGATGGATGTTGCCTGAAAATTGGAGCAATTAAGGCACTTAAATATTTTCATTTTTAATTCAGTTAATCATATTTCAATTGTGAATTTTTTTACGATTTGCAGATGACTACTTATTTGCATTGAAATTCTTTTTATTGTTAGAAACAACCAAGACTTCATATTTTTTATCTTGTCTGGGAGATTCTTCTTCATTTTGGAGGCGAATAAAACACCATTTTTTTATAGGGTCCATTTATTTGTCTGCTCTGGGCCTCTAAAATGTCGGGACCGGCCCTGGGTTGAAGTCTCAAAATCTAAAAATAAGTAGAGGGGTGATGCATGTCCCACCATTAGGATTAATTCCTCATTTATTTACATCAAAAAACATAAACCAAATCTCTTTTGCTTTTTAGCTTTGACTGGTTAGGTAAGAACATGTTAAATCCTTTCTAAAGGTTGAGCAGCAGTAGAATGTGAAATTAGCATCGTTCAATAAAAAACACAAACAAATAGAAAATTTTGAGCCGAACTACGATGCACTGATTCCTTAATATGGATTTGTATGCATTTGGTCGTGGGGCCGAAGCAAGCATAACTTTGTAAAAACTTCCTTCTTCTCTTCGTGTTTTTTTTACATGCATTCCCTTAGTATTAAACTTTAGATTTTTAGTTTTACACCATTAGATTAGTACAAGCAAGGGTGGATTCCATCGAATACGACAGACGTGATGGGTGCTAATCTTCTCCCTTTGTGTACCGACTCTCTTACCCTTTCTCTTGGTCGTAAGACCTTGCTTTTCCTTATAGGTTTTACTGGATATTTTCCTTTTCCTTCTCGTGGGATAAATAAACACTCGATGAAAACTTCATTGTTTCGATGAGTTTTCCAGTTGCTTCAGTGTTCACTATATTTGGGATGTTACCATGACATGTGTTTTAATATAATTTTAATGATTAGTGTAACTGATTTGAAATAATAAACATCAATCGTGAAATGATTTAGTGGTAAGTTGCTATTGCTTGCAAGTCAAAATAACTTGGGTTCGATTCTTGACTAAATAAAAAAAATTGGAATGTTTTTTCAGAATTTTAATGACCTTGAAGATGAATGTGTGCCAAGTCACGTGCCACACATATGACTAAGTGCCACGTCAGATGGACCTTTTTAAACAATGAGCTAAACTTAAGGGACCAAAAAGGATATTTTGCCTTATATTAATTAGTTGTTTATAGACATTTGATTATGTTTTATATATCCTGCATTATACATTCCGATATAGCTAACGAATTATTGAACAATTTCATAATAAATTTTATATTGCGTGATCCGTGCGAACATACGAGTCATTTACTAGTTTGTTAAGAAATGTGAGGATGAACATTACTCCAGTTATAAGCATATGTTCATGTCATATATTATCGAATGTAAGACTCTTAACACACCTCCTCACGCCCAGAATTGAACATCTAGAGCGCGAAAATAAATTATGGGTGGCCTGATAGCAAAAACCTGATAACAAGTGGTTCATCGGATCTTAAACGAGGATATACTCCCATATTAAAAAATGTGATTGAGCCTAACTCATTCCTACAAAACTGAGAGGATTTAAGATGTCACTATCTGTTCATCAAATTTAAAATTATTTTAAATAAATTTTGATTGATATTATTTTTGAAATATATATATATATATTTTTAAATTTATAATTTTACTACGTGTTAATCTTTAATAAGTAACCGAATATCAAAATTAAAATTTTTAAATTATAATAAACGAGCTTTAATGTTTTGAAAATAAATAATAATAATTTTGTTTAATTTAAAATTAGTGGTGTTTGAAATAACAGTATTTGGATAGAGTAAAAGACCTGAGAGTAAAAGACCTGAGAGAACTCGCCCCCGAACCGGACTAAACCGGTGCTATAAAGCAAAAAAAAAGACCTGAGAGAAGGATAGAGTGGCGTTTGAAATAGATGGACACTCTGTTCGTCGGTTGTCATGTGGCGTCGGCCCCATCACCCAAACGAAGTCACACCAAAGCACATCAGCAACCGCTTCAAGAAATACGGGTTTGCACCAACCGTGCTTGCCGGAAACAAGGATCCTTTCAAACCCTAGAAACACTCTCTGGTATCGCTCCTCCCAACGTCGCCGTTAAGTCCTCCGGCTGCTTGGGAAAGTGCGGCGCCGGACCCAACCTGGCGTTCCTTCCAGATGGCATCATCGTGGGTCATTGCGGGACGGCTTCTCGTTGTTTGGAGGTGATGTTTGGTGGAAGAGATAATTCCAAAACTAGTTTGGATGCGCTTGCTTTGAGGAAGAGGGCAGATGTTGAATTTGAGAACAAAAACTTTTCTGAGGCCGACCTTTTGCTGTCACAGGCTATAGATTTGAAAC
Source organism: Vicia villosa (assembly GCF_029867415.1). Taxonomy (NCBI): domain Eukaryota; kingdom Viridiplantae; phylum Streptophyta; class Magnoliopsida; order Fabales; family Fabaceae; genus Vicia; species Vicia villosa. Next base: position 171,110,903 of record NC_081184.1, read on the forward strand.
CATTGGGTGGCTTACATGTCACATTTAAATGCAGGTTTGTTAAATTTTATCTTTCTATTTTATTCCCAAATCTAAATAATTTGTTTCTAAACTTGTCGTAAAACCAGGTCATTGGTAAGGATGGAATTGGGCAACTACTCGGCTGCCCTCCAAGATGCTAATGAGGCTTTGCTATTAGCTCCTAACTATTCTGAGGTATCATCATTTTTCACTTCTATTCATATAAACAAACATCTGATCAGCTAAATTTAACAGGCTTATATCTGCCAAGGTGATGCCTTTTTGGCATTCAACAATTTCGATTTGGCAGAGCAGTCATATTTAGCCGCTTTAGATATAGATCCTTCCATCCGTCGTTCTAAATCTTTCAAGGTAACTCTACCATTCAATCTAAACAAACTTCATGAGGATATTCTACTGGACTAATCGTTTTTCTCCCTATTCAGGCCCGAATAACAAAGCTTCGGGAAAAACTTGCTCGTGTTGAATAATACATGATAGGATTTGCCTTCTGAATGCCAGAGGAATATAATACTGAGCTTTATTGCATAATATCTGTTTTAATTTAATTCATTTATTGTACTTAATAAAAAAAATGCAACTCAACAACTAAAAATACCCTGTAGGTAGGAACTTACTCATGTTGTATAATAAATAGTCAAATAAGATTGGATTGGATTTTACTTGTTCAGTAATTTAAGAGCTACAGACGCAGTAAGTCTTTGGGTTTAGGGAAATAAAAAGAAATCTCTCCAGGTTTGCCAAAATAAAAAGTACTGAATTCTACTTGTGACATCGGCACCAAGAACTAACTGAATGATTTATATACTTGCACCATTCACACTCCCTCCTGCAAATATATATGTACTGAATTAATATCTGTCTATATATTATGAGAAATAATATTTTAAAGGTTAAAGACTAAAGTATATTATTGTCAAGTCATACAATCAAATGTAGCCCAGCTTGAAGGAGGTACGGTTGACAAGGTCTGCTTATTGTCATGGATGCAAAGCAAATTGAAAAATTCAGCACTCTTTCCTGGGGACTTGTCAAAATCAACTGATGATGACGGTCTCTTTAATGGAGGTGAACTCTTCTTTTGCTTGTCCAAAGAACCCCGAATCTATTTCCAGATGTAGAAATAATTGTAAGAGAAGCTAAAATACATGCAGTTAGACTAGAATGCAGAAAGAGAACAATAGAACTTAGCATATTGGGGGACTGTAGAGAATAAGTTGCAAGTGTTTTTTTCATGACCAAGACAAAGTTGCAGGTTGTTTACAGTTACACTACTACGGTTAAACACACGAGTGCAGTAGTTTTGTAAACAATTATGGCTCCCTTCTATCCTACCATCCAATCTATGAATGAAATAAGTATAAAATTCACACACTAGATCATGGAACAGAACTTGTGAAAAAACATGGTTACCTCACGGGATCTTGTTACAGGCGGCAGAACTTGTGCCAAGTGGTTTACAAGAATGCTTTCTTCAAGAGAAAGTCTCCTACTGTTCTTCGGAAAACCACTCCTAGCCCCACCATATGGCAACTCATTAAAGTTCACAATATTTTCAGCCAACTTTGAAGTTGATTCTAGTTTATTTTTTGAAGCCCATCTTTTCTCTACATACCTGAAATATCTTGAACAAATTAACTTAATTGGAAAATGGAAAAGTAGATGAAAATTGAATTATCTAATTTCAAGTAATGTCTTGAAAATGTCTATCAGAGATTTACTTGGCACGGATAAACTTTTCAATTTCCAATCTACTTGTGTCAAAATTGGGAGGAAGATCTGTCTCCCAGTGTTTATTTGACTTGTGGTTACCCATAACTGCATATAAAATGCAAATCAAAAGTTGTTATCTTAGTAACAGATAGCTTTGATAGCATTTCAAAATTTGAGGTTAGGGGGTTTAACCAACTCCACAAACCTAACTTGTAATAGAAGAATCGCTTAAATCTTGTCATAACTAGTTCAATGATAATCTTCATTAATAAAGCAAGAAACAGAATGTATAGTTTCTTACACTGCATGAAAGAAACTTGAGCCGGCAACCATGTATCCAAAGTTGTGGACCGCACCTGGTTGTTGCATATAATTTGAAGACTCAATTTAATGATAGAAAGGGAAATATGCAACAAAAGTGGTGATGAACCAAGCAAACCTTTGATATATGCACTCCAAGGCTTCTGTGAATCCCTGAACATTGCATGCAAATAAAAATCCCTAGGTTCACACTTGCCCATCTCGGAGCCCTGAAATATTTACTTAATTATAGTTTAGTGATATCATAATCAAAGTAATTAATGAGTTGTGAAGTGAATGTATACTTGTTCCGGCAATCAGCACATTCCCTGTTTTCAGGCAGCTTTAGAAGTCCTTCCAAGATCTGGTGATGCATTGCAGTCAAAACTTGAACAAAAATAAATATGTATGCATGGATGAAACAAAACAAATTATGACCTTGGTGTGCTTGGCATTGAGCTCCTTAGAGATGGAGGCTTTCCCATTCATGTTTAAAGACTCAACAACAACAACAACGACTGAACAAGAGAGGTCTGAAAATGTATGTTAAACCTCAATAAACAAAAACTTAAAAGCAAAGCAAAGCTTAACTGCTTATATATATATTATTAATAACGGTTTATATATATTATTAATGAGAAAAACGGCATTGCTATCGTGTCCTTCATCTCTCTCGGACGGCAACTCCAACTATGCCAACAACATCAAATCATCACACTCACTCTTCCTCACTTTTGTTTTACACCTCAACTTGGTTGGCAACACCAACACCAAATCTTTCATTACTCGCAAACAAACAACTACACTAAAATTGTGAAAAGACGTGAGACTTTTATTAAATTAATTTATATTGATAGTATTTTTCACCATAAAAATATTTTATTTCAAAAAGTTCTTTTTTAAAAAGTGATATTTATTTTTAAATGAATTTTTATTGTTAAAATGACACCAATTTTAAAATATAAATAATAGTTAAAGTATCTATTCTAATTTGATTTAATTAATTATCCACTTCTTGAAAACTCTTTTCTTTACCAACCTCTTTTTTAATACAAAAATCTCTCCTGCTTCAAATATACCACTCCCTCCCAATTGCATTTAATCAATTCATGTAAATTAAAAATATATATAATATTCTTTTGACTTAGGAAACAGTGATAATATAAAAAGGCAACTGTGATTTTATTAAAATATCTTTATTGATATAAATATAAAATGGAAATATTAATAATGATGTTCATAATACTAGCTATATGGTACAATTAAAACAAATAATATATATATTTTTTAATTTTGTATGTGTAAATGTGACTGTTAGTATGATAAAAAAAGAGAATGTTTATTAAGTCTCAAATCCTAGAACGTTTTAAAATAATTTCTTGTCGTCCGAATAGTAAAATATGGAACATCTTATATATTTATTTGGAAATTATTATTCGAACAAATTTTCCATATTGTTTGAAAATTATAGTGTGACGGTTTTAACCCTCCACACTCCATTTTGACTTTTAAAAAAATTATAAATGAAAGTTTTTTAGTAATTAAAATTATCAAGGAAGACTCATATAAAATAGACAATAAATTTCTTGCAAATAACATAATTATTCAATTTTCGTAAGATAATATTTTAAAAATAATTATGTAACCTAACTTTTTATTTGAAGCTTTGATAAAAAAAATTAAATTTTTTTAAACAAAAATATATAATAGTATAAAAATCAATTTTAAATAAAGCTGAAACGAATGAACTCTTATTAAATTGTTGTAATTTTTATAAATAAATATTAACATATTAGTTTTTCAAAAATATTTGGCCTTGGAAAATTTTATGCTAGCTCCACCACTGAAAATACTCTATTTAGTCTCAACTATTAAAAATAATATTCTTATTATATCACTTGTTTTTAACGGATGAGTGGCCACACCACACCATGCACAATAGGTAGGGGAAAGAGTGGAAATATGAAAACAAGAATGACTTATCTATCATATAAGAAAATCAAGTGTGGTGGAAATTACTCATTTGTCCTCTATCATATAAGAAAATCAAGTGTGGTGGAAATTACTCATTTGTCCTGCTGTTTTCTCATTGTGGATAGCTTCCCCATCTTCTCTTTCTTTTGTTTATTTTTTCAACAACTTTATCAAATGTTTCACATGTTACTAATTTGAAAAGACATAGTAGATCATTTTTTTACAGAAAATTTTAATATTCAATACATTTCTTTTTTAATAAGAAAAGTTATTAGAAATTAATTTATTTTTTTTTTAAAACTACATTTTTATTTTTTAATATCTCTTATTTTACTTTTAAGATAAATAAAAGATTGTTCTCTAATATCTCTTATTTTTTAAAAAAATTAAATTAAATATTTTTATTCTGAAATAGAATAATGTTTAAGACTAATAATTTAATCAAATCTTTTAATTTTTGACTAATTTTATTTTAGAAACTCAAAAACTTTTTTTTCGCCTATTAGTTTTGTTAACTTTCTCTCTTTCAATTTTGTTAGGATTAGGTAGTTTTTTATTGAGTTTTTTTTGTTGACATTTACCAATATAAATAAGTTATAATATAAATAAGTTATAATTGTGATTTTAATGTGTCTTGATATTATTGTTTGCAATTTTAGGTTCTAATTTAAGAATCACAATTAATGCAAATTTTATGTGTATTTATAGAAGAAGAAGGTGATTGAGAAAATTAAAGGATTTACTGTAAAAGAGAAGAGGGGGTATTTGAAGAAATTTTTGAGATATTGACAAGAGAAAGTAGGAGAAAGAAGTAAATGAGAGACATATAGTGAATTGTGTTTGACCAATCTTATGTTATGTCCTCACGAGGAAAATGTATATATTCTTCAAACATTGTCATCTTGACATTGTTGCTTACACAAATTATGAGGTTGTTGGGTCAATATACACACACTTTTTATATAGAAAACCTATTGCATACAATAAAAAACTTACTTGGGCGTCAGACTGCTGGCAGGTATCACCCTCCACCGAGGCGATGGACCACGAGCAACACCACTTCCCGTAATTGTGCGCATCGGACTAACTTCACAACTACGAGAAGGATCAGGTTTCTATACTATCATTAAAAAACAAGTCCCAAAGTTTTCCTCCCTGTTGGAAAGGGGACATAAAACTTGCCCACAGATGAAAATTAGAAGAAAAATAATTACCAAGGGTGCTGGAAGGATGTGAGCTCCAACTTGAGCAAGCTTCTTTCTCACTAGTTCTGATTCCAATTTCCATAGCATATGGATCGGCATGGTCGGCATTTAGATGAGCTATCTGAACAGAGAAAACACAGATAACAGATTGCATTGGGAAAAAAGAAAAACAGTGACTTATCTCTATATTAATGGTGTACACGTAATAAATTACAGGCAGCACAATACTGCGTTTACATTAAAAAAAAAGTTCGTCACACAAGTATAGTTAAAAGAAATCTGAATTCTGGTTCGTAACAAGTTAAATGACCGTCACACTAAAGTCAAGCTTAAGCATAATACACTAAATAGTATTTAGTGACTCTTGGGACGAATTCCCAGTATGGATTGGAAAGTTCAGCACAGGATAGGTGATGTTGAAAATGGCACAAGTAGTCTTGGAAGTAGGGTGGGGGTCTATTAATGCATGTAGATGGAGGCATAAAAGGTGATATTGACGGTGGCTCGCAGGCCAAAAGCGTCACGCCAAAGCTTGCCAAAGCTTGCCAATGCTAGCTATTCTGCTATAGTGTGCAATTGACAACATAGGTTAATATATTGCAAACAGTACACTTTTCTTTTGTAGTTGGTTCCCCTTCTTGCTTTGATGTCAAGTAAACGTTCAAATCCATATAAATTAAGGCTCTATATATTTTTACTCGAACTTAGTGTTTTTACCACTTATAATTCAAGCTCATCAATAGGGAAAAAAAAATGTAAAAGTAACATTCTCAATTAATCTATGACAAAAATTATTCCAACGTGTTGTTTTCCCCCCTCAATGTTAGTATAAATATTTGATTGTTTCTCTTTTAATTCTTGAATCTTTAAAATTTATATTATGTTTAAAAAAATAATACACCCAACAAATATCCAAATATCGCACGAGTTCACACTCTAGTTATAAGCAAATAAATGCTGTCTTGGTACAGAAACGAATGCACTCTCTTCCGTCTTTGAATTTAAGAAATACACTTTTCTCCAAATTATCAAAAATTATTTGTCCCTTAAGAGCCTAAGAAACATAGTTTCCCTAACACCCATACCTTCTATGCTTCTGCTGAGATATAAGCATAATTCTTTTTTATCAGTTGTCAGGATCAATTTAATAAAAAAAGTATATAAAACAAACTAATAAAAGGACAAAAAGACATTACCTGGTTAAGTGAAAGTGGTTCAGGAGAGTGAATACTTGCCAGTGGCAGTGGGTGATTATAACCAGACCCGGTAATCCGCATTTGGCATTTTCTTACCAGAAATCCTGACAGTTGCAGATTCCATTCTTAAAATGATGAAACCGACTTGCATCTCTAACTGTTATCTCCCTTTCTGTCAAGATAGTAATTAATTTTATTGCAGAGTGGCAGTCAACACAAATCCGCAGATTTTTCGTAACTAGAATGCGGTTGCTGGGACTAGTATTTAGAATTCCAAACGCAATGGCTATTTTCTCACTATGATAAAGGAGAATTTGCTCCTTCTCCTCTTCTTCAACATCATGAAGAACAAAACTAGAATCTGCGCGATATCCTAATTTTTTCATCTGCACCAGCAGTTCCTGCAACTTGTTATTTATGGCTGCTGATTGTGGATGAGATTGATGGCCCCCAATAAATGCATGGATTACCCCAGAGATCTCAACCCAACTGCATCCCGGGCTTTTCTTGTAACCACGGTGCCTTTGTATGCTTCTAATATGTGCTGCATCGTCCCATCTTCCTATAGAACTATATATGTTTGACATAAGAACAAAATTTCCAGTACCTTCAGGTCCCAGCAGCTGGATCTTCTTTGACACTTCTTCACCAAGTTCAATATTTTTATGGGTCCTACATGCAGCAAGCAATGCACCCCAAACACGAACATCAGGCACAAATGGCATCCTTTGAATGAAAGTGTATGCTTCATCCAAATTTCCCGCTCGGGCCAGAAGGTCAACCATGCATATATAATGTGCCATCCTTGGTTTGATGTTTAAGTCTTGGCTCATGGAACTGAACCAATGTTTCCCTTCGGTGACAAGTCCCGAATGGCTACATGCAGATAAAACAGCAATTAGGGTCACGTCATCAGGTTTCAAGCCTGATACCCGTAATTCATGGAATAGTGAAAGTGCTTCTATGCATATCCCATGAATGCCATAACCAATTATCATTGTATTCCATGAAATAATGTCCTTATCCTGCATCCTATCAAAAATCTCCCTACTCACAGTAATCTTTCCACACTTTGAGTACATGTCAATAATGGCGTTGCAAATGGAGGTGTCATTAGTGAAGCCACGAACAACTGCGTATCCATGGCAGCACGTCCCGTGTTGTAGAGCGGCCAAATGTGAACAAGCAGGAAGTAGAGCTATCATGGTTGCCAAATGTGGTTCAATCCCAAATGACTGCATCTGGCGAAAAATAGGTAAAGCTTTCTCTGCATAGCCATTTTGCACACATCCTGAAATAATAGCACTATATGAAACCGTGTCTTTTGCAACCATTTCATCAAGAAACCCCACTGCATCGTCCATGAGGCCACACTTGGCATACATTGATATCAGTGAGTTTCCTACTGTTGTATCTAGGTGTATCCCAGACTTAATCACGTGACAATGCAAGATTTTTCCTCTTTTCAGATCAGTGAGTTGTGCACAGGCTCTAAGCATGGTTGCAAGAATGACTGGTGTGGGGTTCAAGCCGTATATACATACCATGTCATCATAAAGAGCCAATGCATCTCTCATGCAATCATGTAGTACATAACCTCCAATCATAGCACTCCAACATATCTCATTTTTCTTATTGACGGTATTGAATATTTTCCTGGCATAAGATAATTGATGGCACTTAGCATACATATCCAAAAGTGCAGTTTGGAGAACGACACTGTCACAAAAGAATTTCTTGAGAGAGTGGGCGTGAATAGCCTTCCCCTGGGGTAGTGCATTAGCTTGCCCAATTGTGGGTAAAATAGATACAAGAGTTGAAGAATTAGGAGCAATCCCGGCTTGCTGCATATGGGTAACCAAGTGCATTGTTTGAGTGGGAAGCGAGTGAAATGAAAAGGCAGTGATCATGGCATTCCAGGCGACAACATCCCTATCCATGTGGGACATAGTATTAAATAGTGTTTGTGCTTGAAACAAATTGCCACACTTAGCATACATGTCAAGCAAAGCAGTGGAAACATAGATATCCATTGTGAGACCAAGTATGTAGGCATGGTTATGTATAAGTCTCCCAAGTTGTAATTCTTGTAGAGCGGAGCAGGCTTTGAGAAGAAAAGGGAAGGTGAAGTTGTTGGGCGTGACACCGAGTTGCAACATTTGACGGTACAAGTGAATGGATTGTTGAAATGGGCCAGCCCAAGCATAAGCTCGGATCATCATGTTCCACAAAACAAGAGTTGGTTTAGGAATTTGATCGAACACACGACGGGCAAGTTTGATTTCATTACGTGAAATATGGTAACGGGTGATAGCATCTGCATCTGCATCAGATGTTGTAATCTGTCGGTGCCTTTGATAATTGATTAGGAGGAATGAAGGTTGTTGACGTTTGAAACATGTACGAGTGAAAAGAGTGGGCATTTTAGTTCAAGTGTAAGTTTCGCTATTATGATTACGGTGGCCAACTTCAATGTTAGAGAATACCAAAGTAGTACTCGTACTTCTGAATTTTCATATGGTGGAGTAACTATTAAGGCTAGGAATAGGAATACAAGAAAATTATACACCAATGGCTACCTACGGCTGTTATGTGACATTTTTTAAAAATGTATTTCACTTTTCAAAATCAAAATCACATTGAGATTGTATTTGATCATGAATTCCAATCCTAAAAAATGCAAAAAAAAAGCTACTTATATGTTGTCACAAAACTTACAAAGTAATATTTCTATTTTTCTTGCAATTAATTTTTAATTATAAAACTAAAAATTTAAAAAAAAAATTAATCGAATAACTTCTTATATATTCTCATAAAATTTATAAAATGATATTTTTATTTTCCTTTGAATTGTTTTTTAATTAATAAAATTAAAATAAAAGAAATTTTACATATCTTTTCTATATAATATATCTAAAATAATCTTAACATATTTCTTTTTTTATAAATAAATTGATATTAAAATTATTTTACAAAAATTTAAATACAATATACTACATATGTAATTTTTTTTATAGGTCACAAGTTCACGTCCTAACAAATAGAAAAGTATATAAACTTAACAACCATTTACATATTATTATTTTCATAAAACTTAGGAACAATATTTTTACTTTTATTGTAATTATTTATATATTATAAAAATAAGGGTTAAGTTATGTTTTTAGTCCCTATAAAATTATCAAATTTTATTTTTGGTCCCTACTAAAAAAAATGACATATTTTGGTCCCACAAAATTATTATGCACGTAGTTTTAGTCCCTACTGTTAAACCGATGTGTATTTTTGAATGATTATTTTACATACATATTTAGAACGTTATAAAAAGTTCCTTAAAAAAAACTCAAAATTTGATTTCTAAGTCAATATTTTCATTACTTTTATCAATATCTTTAAAAATTTTAAGAATTCATATTTAACTCTCCCTATTTTAAAAAATTCTAAAGTTTGATAAATAAATACTTTATAGTATTCTAAACATGTGGGAAAAAAATAATTCAAAAATTTAAAAATTAAAGGATAATTAAATAGTTTTCAAATTTTTTAAAAATGATAGGACTAAAACTTCATGCATACAAATTTTGTAGGGACTAATATATGTCAATTTTTTAATAGAAACTGAAAAAAAATTTAAAATATTTATAAGAACCAAAAACATATTTAACCCTAAATTTAATCAGTATTTTTAACTTTATTTGATCATTTAATCAATTAGGACTCATAATTTAATAAATAGTTAATATAAAAAAGTTTAAAGAGAAGAGCGCCTACAAATCAATTTGGTCCAATCACCGTTAATCGTTAATAGGTCCTATAAATCAGAGACAATCACATTAAATTGCTTCTGATAAAATATTTGTGTAAGACAAATGTCAAACCTGTTATATAAAGTATTTGAAATTGACTTTACTAACCATCACTACGGGTACAAAACAAATATAAAAGTTTTGAAAGTAATTTTAAGTTAAAAATAAAAGTGATATTTTCAGCCCAAAATACTCTAGAATATATATAGTAAAGGAAGGGCAACGAAAGAAGGTGTTTTATTTAGTTAGAGGGAATATATGTGGAAGAAGGCAAAGAAAAAGTGAGCGGTTGGTTAAGAAACTTGGGTAGGAAGCCTCATGTTAGATATTGAGATAGATCTCACATCACCTCACCACAGAAATTGCTTGAAATGGAATAAAAGTGATTGATATTATATTCGATATATATGCTTACACGCACCGAATAGTGAGTGAATAAGTGCCTATTACTTGGACTTCAATCTTGCTCAGTTTCCAACATTGAGAGATGTATTGCTTCATGACACATGACAGACCTCACCCCTCACCCAACTCTGATGCTACCCTCTCAACCATTTCTCTCTTTTTCCACTACCTCCAAGAAATACCCTCACCCTCGCCACCACATTCTCACACCACAATATGGCTAAGAGATCAGATTTTGCACAGAAGCTTCTCGATGATCTGCGCCTAAGGAAAGAACGAATCGCTTCTACTACTTCACATTCCAACAACTCTAACCAATCCCACCATTTACCTATAGGTACTAACACTTTTCATTGCTTCTTTTATTTCAATCAATCATTTTTCTTAATTTGCTCTCTGCTATGATATTGAGTATGCTATATCAGTTGTATGGAGTAATCAGATCCCTAACTTTAACTTATTTAATCATAAAGATCAACAAATTCTATTCAAAGCACTTAGTTCAAAATTTAAATTGTCAATTTTTTTTTTAATGAAAACTATTAATTCAAAAGAGGTGCTGCCCTACCATATTGCAAGTTTTCACTAACATCACAGGCCTGCAATTTCATTTTTGTTTTTCAACAGCTAGAACTAGTTAGTTCCAACATATACCTGACTAATGTGACTCGAGTCTTAATTTTTCTGTTAAGGCAATGATTTACTAAACAAAACATTAAGAGTACACTCGTACTTGTTCTTTTCAGTACTTTAAGGTATGAAACATAAGTTCTCGGTGGATAGTAAAAATATGATTATAATATCTAATTTTGGCAAAATGTTAAAACAGATGCATATGCTTACACCAAGCAAACCTACAGAGGGTCGACAAATACAAGAGCAAATGAAATTGTAAGTAATGTTTGGTGTTGCCTGTATAAATACATAAATAGCAATCAGTATTATGTTGTGTTGGTGGTTAAATCAAATTGTTTGGTGTCTGTGTGATGTCCTTCAGGTTAGTTCCAGATGTGGGGAGATGGTGAATAGGTCTAGCAGAGGGCAGAAATCATTAAAGAATGGAGGAGAGTTGTCAAATCAGATTATTCCATACGGGAAAGCCTCCTTTCAGAGTAATGGAGGGAAACCAAGGAGGGCCGATTTGTCTTTCACCAATTCAATTCTGGGTTTCCTTCACCAAATTCAAAGAGGAACAATGGATAGAGGAAGCAACTTGGACAGGCAACTAGCTCCAACTAGCCGCACCCTCTCTCATGTGCAGATAAATGAGATATCTAAAGGTGCCCAGAAACTAAACCACATATTGAGAGCTTGTTGCTCTACTGGCATTAACATGGATACATATTCATTACATTTTGCAAAGGAACTATTACAAGGAGCTATTGATTTGGAAGAGTCCCTTGGGATGCTAGTTGACCTGCAAAAAAATTCAGAGTTTATGATCACCTCTCAAGCGCAGAACAAAAATCGAATCACGCTATTAGAAGAAGAGGAGGAGGAGGAAGAGGATAATGTAGAGGATCAGAGGTGGAGGATGGAGAGAATGCAACTGGCACGTCCAACTTTCTCATTTGACAACCAGATGCAGAGAGCAATTACCATCAGCAACTCTAAGGAAGCCAGAAAGATAAAAGTTTCTCAGCAGAAGCGCTTATCAACTAACACTGTTGGAACTGCTGATATATCAAACCAGACGGCAGACAAGGGAAGGATTCCAAACGTAATAGCCAAACTAATGGGGCTTGACAACCTTCCTGAGAAAAAAGATCCAGGTAATAGTAATATTGCATCATCCAAGCACTCTGCCAAAGGAAGCAGCAGCACTACACTGAAAAGCAAACAAACAGACAAGTTGATCAAAGACCAAAAATTGGCGGTTGGATCCTTCAAAAACCTGATGTTTGGTGGTGCAGATAAAAATTTGATCCTCCAAAATCAAAAGGCTTCCTATTATTCCAAGTCTGAGGTGGTTGGAGTTAAACCAACATTGAAGGACTTTGACAAGGCCAGCATCATCAACGGTTCTCCTCGTCATGTTGAGGTGATGACGGGAATGAAACAGGATCGTCAAAATAACAGTGTCACGGTGAAGGGAAGAAGCACCAAGCGCAATGATCCGGTTCAAAATCTAAATAATATGCACGAAAGAAGACCACAAGTTAAACCTGCCATTCAGGTTGCAAAAGAAGGACACACGACTACAAACAAGCACATGCAGATGAGCAATGAAAAAAAGTCTCAGGATCATCTCGTAGTTCAAAAGTCAATACTCTCCAAAGGTGGAGCAAGTGAAATGACACCCAATTATTCATCAAAACAATCCACCGATAATGTTCAGAAGAAGAAGCACCAGTCATCCATAAACCAACCCACACCTTTCAAGAAATCAAGTGATGATCATGTTCTAGTTGCATCCAATGAGAAAGTAAAAGAAATTACTAATAGGAAGAAGTCTTCCCCAAGATATCAAGAATTAGAACGAGCTAATGGAAGGCAAACACTCAAGGATCATAAATTTGCAGCCAGCAAGAAAATAAAGCCTGAAAAGATGGAACAAATGTTAAGTAGAAGAAATGGACAAGAAGCTAGTGATAGAGCGTCTTGCAAATTCAATGTCTTGAACGGAGCAGAGCGAAAAAGGTTTAGCAAGTCCATAGAACATGAACTGCTTCCTCCTACTACCTTGCACAATTCTGGCAATGGTAGAGATTTCCAAGAACCGACCAATGATTTGGTAAGCACTGATTGAGTAATGAGTAGGGTCTAAAGCCGTCAATTATTTTCATGTGAACAGAATATAACTCAAACAGTGCCATGATATGTCTTTCAGAAACTAACATATATAGTCCTTTGTTGAACTTAATTTGATTTATAGCAATACCAAGATGTCAAACCGGCTGCACTCAATTTGCCAGATCGAGCTGTTCCTGAGGCACCGCATGAGGGATTCAAGACTAGTGGAGTTGCATATCATAAAAGTAAAACAAATGGTGAGTATAACTAATTTAACACAGATGAATGAAATCAACTAGAGTTCTAGATTTTACCAAGTTTGTTTAATATTACAGGAGTCCTGGAAGATAAAATGGGTGTGAAACTACAAGATCAAAATATAAGCATCCAACAACCATTAACAGAAAGTGAAAACCGCCTCAAGTGGATTTTGGTCATGAGTCAATTATTCGTCAACACTGCAGAAGCACTTTTCAGGCTAAACATTCCGTTTGGTATTCTTCGAGGTGGTCGTCAAGACAGTCAAGACCAAAGTAGCAAACTGATATTAGATTGCGGCTACGAAGTGATGAAAAGAAAAGGGATACGTCAAGAACTCAAAGTTCATACTTGTTCAAACATATCATCAATCACAAGTACTGTTAACTTAGTAAGATCCCTAGATGACTTGGTTAGGAAGCTGAATGATGACATGGAGAAGCTTAAATTGTACGGAAGGAAAGAAAGTAGCCAAGTTGATGGTGAGGACTACCTGCCTAAGATGCTTGAACATGATGTCCATGATAAATGTCCAGACATAGACTGCATGTGGGATTTTGGTTGGAATGATGAAACGTTTGCATTTATCGAAAAATATGATGTTATAAGGGATACGGAAAAGCATATCCTTAGTGTACTAGTGGATGAAATCACCAAAGATTATTGCATGTTAAAGTGAAAATTTTACCTTTTTATGTGATCATGTTATTTTGAATACAATTTTGGTTGCTGTTTGTAAATTGGAACTGGTAAGGATTTCATAACAGAGAACTTTCATTTTAAATTTAATACACTTCTTATATAATGATTTGTTGACATTACATTCAAATCCAAAGACAACGGTTAGTGTTGTGTTGTGCACCTCTCAGCCTATCCTTCTGGGAGGAGAGGCCTATTCGCTTAATCGCTTGTGGACACAAGTGGTGGTGAATTCATTGTTTGTGAGTAATTTATAGGAGGAAGCAAAGCAACTTACTGGTATAAGATATGCTTTGGTAAATAATTTTTGGCTAAAATATGGTTTTTGTCACGGCAAAATTTAATTTATACCCTTGTTAACCTGAAATTTTTGACTCATCTGATTAGTTTGAGATTGTCGACTCAAGCATATTCGACAAGAGTGGAGATCTGAGATAACAGATATAGGGTAAGTGCAAATAGCCAAAATATGTTTTCGATCACAATATGTTTTCGACCCTAGCAGAGCGTTTGATTTTGTTTGAATTTCAAATTATTAAAATATGGTTAATGTATAAATGATACTTCCTCACTGGTTTCATTTATAAGAAAAAATTCACTTTTTAAAAATATATGGAATAAATATTGTATTTGGACAATATCCAAATACATTATCAATTTAATATATTTAAAAAAAAAATTCTTATAAATAGGACAAAAAATAATGTATAATTAAGATTTTAAATGTATTCTATTATTAGAATATATGTGTGGTAATTTAATTGGATATATCTTAAATGGCAGCCTAGGTCTGACCTTTAAGTATGGTCGGGTGATCCGGGAACATTGATCATCTGAGCCTGAGCCTGAGCCTGAGGAAGCAGATCAGAAGCTGAAGCAGCAGCAGGCATTGATGGCATCATCAGGCAGCTTTGAGTTTATGAGTGTCAAGACATACACACCTCCTTCATGGGCATCCCACCTCGACCCTATTCCTTCTAATCTCATCTCTCTTGCACATGTAAGTTCTAACTTTCTTCTTGTTTTTCTAATTATTATCATAATCCCTAATGTTTGTTTGTTTGTTTGTTTGTTCTTGTTTAAGCTTCCCACTCCAATTCACAGATGGAACCTTCCCAATCTCCCTCCCAATACAGAAGTCTGGCTCAAACGCGACGACCTTTCCGGAATGCAATTGAGTGGAAACAAAGTCAGGAAACTGGAGTTCTTGATGGCCGATGCTATTGCCCAACGTGCTGACTCTGTTATTACCGTTGGAGGCATTCAAAGCAACCACTGTCGTGCCACTGCCGTTGCTGCTAAGTATTTGAATCTCGATCCTTTTCTTATACTCCGCACTTCTAACCACCTTGTCGACCAAGACCCCACTCTCACTGGCAATCTCCTTGTTGAGCGTTTGATTGGAGCTCAACTTCACCTTATATCCAAAGAAGAATACTCTCAAATTGGAAGTGTCGTAAGTATCTATCTCCTTTCTCGAATGCAATTCATTTCTCAATATTCAATTGCTGACCTGCTTTGTCTTTCTGTTAGACTCTTGCCGATCTCCTCAAACAAAAGTTGATCAATCAAGGGAGGAACCCATATGTTATTCCCGTTGGCGGTTCTAACTCTCTCGGAACATGGTAACTCGGAGAATAAAACTTAACACTATTTTATCTTCAATACATTCTCACACTCATTAAATTACTCTATTCAGGGGTTACATAGAGGCTATTAGGGAAATTGAGCAGCAGATTCAAAGTGGAACAACCAATCTCAAGTTTGATGATATCGTTGTGGCTTGTGGCAGGTGATATCATTGAATTCTCTTGATATTAGAGTAGCTTCTTTCCATAACAACTTTCAGGCATTTTATAATGCATCATGTATTCTTGAGCAAATAATGAGTATTATGATGAAAGAACATTGTCTATTCAGTCATCAAGTATATTTTCATCTAATAACAACCTACTACATTTGTCTATTTTCAGTGGGGCCTCAATTGCTGGTTTAGGGCTGGCTTCATCATTGAGTACCTTGAAAGCAAGGGTATGCCTTCTGCTTACAAGACACATAGTCCACCCTTTTACATGATGCTTACATCATTTAGGTGCTTCCTGCAGGTGCATGCATTCTCCGTTTGTGATGACCCAGATCACTTCTACAACTTTGTCCAAGACTTGCTTGATGGCCTCAAAGCCGGGGTTAACTCTAGAGATATTGTCCACATACAAAATGTGAGTGTATTGTTACTATACTAGTGAAAATATATGGTTTAAAGATGTATATGATTCTTTTCATGAAAAAATATATACATAATGCTTCTTATTGAGAAATCAATGATGACACTCCAACAAACATAATATGCTTGCATCCATAACACGGACATGTCTGTGGTCTGAAAAACTTGCTTCATCATCTGGCTTAGCTATGTTTATTTATTGATGACGAAAATTTAATTGTTTACAGGCCAAGGGTATTGGCTATGCAATGAACACTTCTGAGGAACTTAAATTTGTAAAAGAAATCGCTGAAGCTACAGGGGTTGTTCTTGACCCGGTATACAGGTATTTATTTAACCCGCCTTGTATATTTTCGTAGTGCTCTTTTGAATCCATTAAGACTACTGTGTCTTCCCTATTATTCCACAAACAAAAGGCCATCCATTGTGCATCACACGAATATCTTGCTCACAAACTTATTATAGTAGGATTGGCTCTCTACTTAACAATTCCTTATTCACAGTTCCTTGGTAAGTGTAACCTATAGGCCATGTTTTGATTGAATATTGTTTATTCCTTGTCAGTGGTAAGGCTGCTTATGCAATGGTGAAAGATATAAATGAAAATCCAAAGAAATGGGAAGGGAGGAAGATCCTGTTCATACATACGGGCGGCCTCCTAGGATTGTATGACAAGGTTGATCAGCTGGGTTCTCTCGTAGGGAATTGGCAGCGAATGGATGTTAGTGAATCTGTTCCTAGGAAGGATGGAACTGGAAAGATGTTCTAGATACTCCTCCTCAAGTTCAAATATGTCATTATAAATAAGTGACTCGGCTATGTTATTTGTTAATAAGACGCATATATATATTGATTTTGTAAAACCATCTCTGAAGTCATGAGAATAAAACGATGGTGACACTATCATTATGTTTGGACGTCTAAAGAGTTACAGAAGAAAATATCAAAATTAACTTTTCACATTTTTTTATAAAGCACAAATGAATTTAATAAATTGAGCAAAAAAAATAATAAATTACAAGTTAATATTTGACTGGTTTATTAGTTTTTTTTTCATGTTTGATTTATTTAATGGTGCTTAAGATTTTATAATAAAAAAAATTCAATTTCTCAATATATTATATGAATGTTTGGAATGATATTATGTTTACATATTTTTTATAAACTATTCTAATTAAATATTATAGACATTATTTTTGTATATCTTTACAATTTACCTAGAAAACTTAATTTTCAAAATTATAAAGTTAGAGAAATTAAAATTTCATTGCAAAAAAGAAAAAGAAGAGATAAATTAAGGAAATAGTTAGTGTATCCACTTGTTATACTTTTTGTTTTTTTTATTAAACTATAGGAAACTAATATACAAATTCATAAACCAATTGATGAATTATTAAAGAAAATTGATAAATATGTCGAGTAAGAATGAATATATACCAACCTGTTTTTTCCTTCTTCATTTTATAAATTTAATATCACTAGTCTCTAAAAAATTCTCACTTATCAAATCTATGCTTTTTTATTAAATCAAACATCCAAGGGTTACATTTTATGACAAATTTCATTTCAATCAATCATGTATGTTTAGTTTTACAATATATTTCAATCAAAGGTGTGCTTTGTAGTACACGAGGAGGAGAACTAGGAGTCTTTGCCTAACATAATACTTCAGTAGATTTTTCTAGTTTTTATATTTAACTTATTTATGTTTATTTAACTTAAGAATGACTCAAACTTGATTTATATAAATAAGATAAGATAAGATAGAGAAATATATTATCCGTTAATGCAGCATGAACTCATTTGCAGGCAAATCTGTAATGCAATTCATAAAACCAAACAATGCTCCTCTTTGCACTAACAAACAGATGTATATGCAATCTGAGTCTCAAGTTCCATACATTATCATCAGCTTTGCTTTTTTTCTTGACTGCTGCTCCCAACCAACATAGGTGCAAAATTGGATACTCAACAAAAATATAGCCTAAAATAGTTATTACACAACATGTACAACACCCAAAATGAAGTTTCAAGATGATATAGGTTCGTAAGGGTAAGACAACCAAGGGTGCTTCAGAGCTTCGGATGCAGCCGGCCTCTTCTTTGGGTTGATCTCAAGCAAATGACCAACAAACTCAATAAACCCTTCGTCTCCCATATGTAATCTATGCCTCAACGATGTCTTTTTCGGAATCAAGTATTCTAACCTATTGCTTTCTTGTACATTATTATTATTATTATTATTATTATTATTATTATTATTATTAATAAACAACTTACTTACAAACACCAATTTCAATTTAAATTAGTTAAAATGCCAAACATGTAGAATTCTTACCTGATTCCGTTCATAAAGCATATGATTTTTGGTGAAGTACTTGTATGTATCACATCCTTTTGCAAGCATACTTTGATCTATTGGATCAATTATCCCGATAATACGAGCAAGTAATGTTGTCGGTGAATCGCTTTGGAAGATAACCTACAACATTGAGGATACAAAAAGTCATATATATTAACAAACAAACAAAAAAGAAAGAAACACTCCATAGAACAGAACAATTTCTGCAGCTGATTTCCTCCCAAAACAAATATTAACAATCCTGCAACTGAGGTATCCCGGGATTGATTGACAGGTTAAACTCAGCAGGTCATTCACATAAGTTTAATTGCGATTTTAACAACAGTGATATTGAAATACAGTAGTTATTATCTATTATTCTTACATTGCACTATGCCAAAATTGTGTTTTAGCAGCACATCAAAGACAGCGCTTTATGGAAGAAGCGCTGCTATATGTTTCGCAAAAAACAAAACTAAAAAACAAAGAAAGAGAGCGTTGTTATATGAGGGTCCTACGAAAGCGCTTTTATAGAAAGCGCTGCTAAAGGGCTAAGGCAGGTGAACTGTAGGAAGCGTTTTATGTAAAGCGCTGCTATATGGGGCCCTAAGCCAGCGCTTTTGAAAAGCACTGCTAAAGGCCATATTCACTATACACCTTAAAAAGCGCTTTTCTCTGAAAGCGCTGGCAAAGCCTATAGGGGTTTAGATTATAATTAAAATTAAAAAGATTCAACACAGGGATCGAACCCCTACCCTTATAGGGGTTTAGATTTTATTTTAATTTAAATTATTTTAAAAAACAATAATTAAAACTGAAATTAGAAAACAATCTCTTTCACTGAAAAGCCCTAAAAAGTTCAGACTTCAAATCCAGGTTTTCTTCTTCTTCGTTTCCTTCTCCCCCGCCCTTCATTCCTTCACCGTCACA
Organism: Vicia villosa; assembly: GCF_029867415.1. Lineage (NCBI taxonomy): Eukaryota > Viridiplantae > Streptophyta > Magnoliopsida > Fabales > Fabaceae > Vicia > Vicia villosa. The sequence goes on from NC_081184.1 coordinate 171,130,708, forward strand.
ACCCACTACTCAAACCCTTCCAACCCAAAACTCAAACCCTTCAATTCCTTCACCGTCACAACGATCTTCTTCTTCATCGCAACAATGTCTACATCGCCGATCTCCCCAAATCCCTCAACTACGGCCTCCTCAACCGCTACTGGTCCTTTGATGCCGACCGTGAAATTCGATCCACCAATTTGGGTAAAACCCTAGAAATTCCACCGTATCCGGAGAACCCAATTATCAAACAGTATAGTGCGGAGTACTGGTCATGGGGGATCTCATGACTCTTCCTCAATTACGATCTGGGTCATTTGCAAAACGGGTTCTTGACGCACGTGACGCTGATGTGGTCTTTGTTCCATTTTTCCCTACTCTCAGCGCTGAATTGCAATTGGGTACGGCTAAAGGAGTCTTCAGGAAGAAAGTTGGGAACGAGGATTATCAGAGGAAGAGGGAGGTTATTCATTTTGTGAAGAAAACTCCAGCTTGGAACTGTTCCGGCGGTTGAGATCTGTTAGAACAAGATTTGTTCTGATCAATATTCTTAGTTTTGATGATAACAATGTATATGAATTTTGTATGAGATAATGTGGTACTCTAATACTACGCAATTTCCATTTCAGGAATTACATAAAGAGTATGCACAAAATCAGCGCAAGAAGCACTGTCTCAGAAGGTTCAGCATGCAACATCAGAACATGGTATGACAAGACATCAGAAGATGGTCAAGCAGAATCAGAACATGGTCTATGGAAGCATCATAAGAACTTGAGATCAGAAGCAGAAGCACTGAAGTTCTCATGGTATCACGCTCAGAAGCACTTCAAGGTCAGAAGACAAGAAGATGCTCTGCACCAAGCTGTTTGACTCTGATGATATTCAAACGTTGTTTACACAAACATCATATCAGAAGCAAGTACAAGATGGCAGGCTACGCTGACTGACAAAAGGAATGTTAGAAGCTATTAAAGGCAACATCAGCAGACACAGCGAAAGCAAGGCTCGAGGTAGTTGACAAAAGAGTGAAACATTAAATGCAATGCTGTACGGATTACGCAAAGCATTAAATGCTCCCAACGGTCATCTTCTCAAACGCCTATATATTGAAGTTCTGATGAGAAGCTGAAGATAACACTTGCGCAAATATACAGAAACGCTGTCAAATTCAAAAAGCTCTCAAACTTCATCCTCAACCTCACTACATTGTTGTTGTAATATATTAGTGAGATTAAGCTTAAACTTAAGAGAAAATCACAGTTGTGATTATAGCTTTATAAGAAGCATTGTAACTCTTAAAAGAATTTGTTTACATTAAGTTGTAAGAACTAGAGTGATCAGGTTGTTGATCAGTATACTCTAGAAAGTCTTAGAGGGTATCTAAGCAGTTTGTTCCTAGAGTGATTAGGTTGTGATCAGTATACTCTAGAAGACTTAGAAGTTGTCTAAGTGGAAAACCATTGTAATCTTGTGTGATTAGTGGATTAAATCCTCAGGTGAGGTAAATCACTCCAAGGGGGTGGACTGGAGTAGCTTAGTTAACAACGAACCAGGATAAAAATCATTGTGCAAATAATTTTTATCTTACAAGTTTTAAAGCTACACTTATTCAAACCCCCCATTTCTAAGTATTTTTCTATCCTTCAAGATCATGTGTTTGTTCTCAACTGTATGTTTTCTGTGCGTGCGATTTGCAACCTCGTTTGTTGTTATTAAGAGTGTTCAAGGTGTTGAGTTTATGCATTGCTGGAATAAGGGTTTTTAGGTTAATGCTTTGTATTCTTATTGATTTATTTGTGTTGGAAACAATGAGAGATTAGGGGAATGTATGTATAGAAATAAATACATTGTCGCGACCTAAATACATCCACTAGCATCATAAAAATTGATAAATTGGCTTGTTGATTTATTTATGAGTTATCTGAACGTTGTATGAAACAATGTTAGCAGCATGGATGAGACTAAAGTATCCTCATATTGCTATTGGGGCACTAGCATCTTCAGCTCCAATTCTTGAGTTTGAAGATATTGTTCCACTAGAAACTTTCTATGACATTGTTTCCAATGGTTTTAAGGTTAGTTAGTCCGCAAGTGAGATTGTCGTCGTCGTTCATTGCTCTGTTAGTTGTACATGCTATGAATTTATTTATAGCACTAACAATTTTATTTGTATCATTATAGCGCGAAAGTTCCACTTGTTTAACTATATAAAACAGTCATGGGATGAAATAGAATCTAAGGGTCAAACTAGCGATGGCCTTGAATTTCTGAGCAAAACATTCAACTTTTGTCAGTAAGCCATTTTTTCCAAGAGTTGTCTCTATTTCTGCATTACATGATTGTGAGTTATAATAATATCTATATTATTTCAAGTGTGTTGATTTAGTTAAAATTTCTTGAAGGAAATTAAAGAGCACTGGAGATTTATTCGATGGGTTGTAGTCTGCATATAGTTATTTGGCTATGGTTAACTACCCTTACCCTTCTGAGTTTATGAAGCCTTTACCTGGACACCCTATCAAGGAGGTAAGATTTATTTCATCATAATTTCCTTTTCTGATTTTTATGATGCTACTGATAAATTGATTTAACTAGTGGATGATAAATTGACTATAAGGTCGAGATATGTGGAAAGTGTATCTTGACATGAAAGAATATGTTGCCGCTTTAGCAAATTGTCGCGACCCTTTTCAAAGGGACCAAGTATATTTAGTGCAGGTAACATTTATTTGCATTTATTGTGACTTCATATAGTTTGCTTGGCAACATAAATTCAAGGTATTTTATACCATAACACCGATTTAGTTTTTTACTAGAATAGTTTATGGTGCAGGCTGAAGCCGCGTTTTCCTCCAAAGATTATTTTAGAGCTTCATCTTTCTATGCCAAAGTAAATTCTCTTTTAAGTTGATTACATTATGCCGCTTTAACTCCTTCGGACATTGGCTCATGCATATGCATATTCCCTAAATTGTCTTCTTATTTGCAGGATGCTTTGTTTTATGGAATTAACATTTGGCTCATGCATATGCATATTCCCTAAATTGTCTTCTTATTTGCAGGATGCTTTGAGGACTTTCTTATTGCGGAAGCTTAATGCACTATGTTGTACAAACAGCTTTTGTCCCAACAATTAAAGTGCTTTTGTTGTATAATGTGGATATAAATCTTCAGGACAATGTATGGTGAATTGTTCTAATACTTAGCTTATCTATTTCTTATACTTTTGTGGAGCACTGTTTGAAAACTTAATTCAGTCGCTATGTCTTAGGATGGCTGGAAACCATTACATCTTGCAGTTCAAACTCAGGGAAATGATGTAGTAAAGCTTCTGGTGATTAAAGGCGCTGATAAGACATTAAAAAACAAGGTAATTGTGTGGTTGATTATACAAAATTGTGGATAGTCATCATTCTTTTTTACTTGTTTACACATTTTTTCACATTTGTTTCCATGGCAAGATCTTTTTACTTCTTTTGTTTGATGCCAGTAAAAATGGGCGAGTTATTGTGTAACACCCCACACATAATTGACTAGTATATTATGCATGAAACGTTAAAATTGATATTGAGTACATACAAAAGCCAAATACATAAGAAGATCTACATTGAATAAGACATGGAAAATATACTAAGAAGCATAATGCATGAGCCTTCAATGGATCTTGCACAGCGGAAAGATAAGATCTGACGAGGTCTTCGAGCCAACACCACTTCAAGCCATCAATCCGAACCTACTATCTGCCAAAAGCTACTAAACTGCACCTGAAAAAAATATAAGTTGATTGGGGTGAGATTACTAAATCTCAGTGAGTCCTCCTATCCTATGGGTCCACTCGGTACTACAGGGTACATGCATCAAAACCGAATCCACCATTGATTCGGGGTTATCCTCACACCCGGTACAAGTACGGAGAAAACAAGGAATCGTCCACCATAGGACTCATCATATCCCAGGTATGTCACAAACAAGTATGCAAAACCCGTATCCATATACGGGGAATCAAGAAGTGAAATAAACCTCGGCTAGATTATGGAACGAACGCACCCTCGATGAGTCCACCCATGCCTAGTGTCAAGGGACTTGTACAAGCTCACTGCAAGATGGTTAAACGGGTTCGCACAAGCCTAAGTGGCCGCGAGATGACATTAGCCTAAATGGCGTCATTGTCCCATTAACCTTCTTCACGCAAGTGGGTTACACCGAGTACAAACCGCCACCTTGACGCATGGTCCCACCGGGCGAAAGCCTAGTATTAGTCTACATGACTTTACTAGAGGTGAGTTACAATCATTATGTAATAGCCTACATGGCCACATAACCCCACCATACCGTGCACGCAAATGTGTCATCGTCAATGAGTATAGGCCCCTCACGGCACTCACGAGAACACTACAACGGTAGCTCAGGTGCGCGACCTCTGATCATAACATCGGACTATTCCACGGACCACATGATCCAGGATAATACCTTACATCATAGTAAGAAGTATATCCCAACCTAACCCCCGGCCACTTCGATTCAAGCATACGTACACGCATCAAGTGTAATATCATAACACAAACCAATCCGAATGTTCAACCAAAACATTGGACATCAACATAGATCCATACTTATCTCATCAAGGTAATCAAAATCAATCACAATTGAATAGACAAGGAATTGATGAAATAAACTTATCCAACATTAGGTATAATATTCCACATAAACAAAATGAATGGAATTATCGGTAATGTGTGTCATAAAACACCACTCTTCAGACATTCATATGCATATTAATAATTAAGGAGGGGTCCGATTATGATTAGAATCTGAAACTGCCCTCAGGGGAAGGAAAAATATAATTCTGCCCAGCACTGACCGCTTAGCGGCCTGTAAGCGGGCTTTCCAGGGGCGAACCTCAACTGTTTCCCCGCTTAGCGGCCTCACGTCCGCTTAGCGGGCTCGCGATTTCTATTTTCTTCACAACAGCATCCTCCGCTCAGCGGGCAAACTGGGTCCGCTCAGCGGAACCGCGAATTTCTGGAAAAATGCTCAGCATCCGCTTAGCGGCCTTAGCCCGCTTAGCGGACCATAGCAGACACAGAAAAATGCAGAACTCATCAGTTCTGTCCTGGGGTATTTTAACCCCGTGAATCCACCTGCATGCACGATTTGAAGATATATCCAGCCAACAAATAACAATTAACAACCAACAAATAGCACAATTATCATGTTAGTGTCATGGATTTATAATTATTTCTCACAATCCCTAAACCCCAAACATGCAATTCCCATGATTTTCCCCAAAGTCTCTAACTAAGGACTCACCATGTATTTAATGGAGGTTATGAGAATACTCTTGCTGCCATTGAACTCTCTCTTTGACCAACACTTCACCTCTAATATGATCAAACCCGTAATCACTCTTGTACTCACTTTCAGCATCAATCATCAATCTTCAAATGCGTTTATCTCCACCAATAACCAAGCTATGAACGCGAACCATAGGTGCAAATCGAAGAGAAATTCGTTAGCTTTCCAATGGGACCAGAGTCGTTACGATCGGAGTTACGAGTTGGGAGATATACCTGATTTAGTGGAGCTGTATCAATAGTAGCGAAAATGGAGCTTGCCTCATGAGTTCTTCTTTCTTTCCATGTTCCTATGCTCTCTCTTCTTCAAAAATTCTGACTTGGAAGGAATATAGTCTTTACTACCACTTTATGACCATGCAATTGAAGAATAATACCCAACTTACCTTCCAACTAGGCCATATCTACAACAATGCCATTTTGTTCATATCCAACCAAATCCCTTTAATTCTAACTAGTCCACTTGTTCTCATAATAATTCTAAATAATTAACATAAGCCAATATCAATATGCCTTCTAATCATCACTTAACCAATTAAATGATAATTAACTTATGTCGGAGGATCGGGGTATTACATATTGGCACATTTACAAAGACATTAAGGGTCCACTTTTTCCAACTGTTGCTGTTCATAGCCAGAATGAAGAGTATGTTGTACTGTTTTTTTATTCTTGCCGTTTAGAGTGGCTGCATGCTTCTTTATCTGATTCATTATTTATGTTGCTGATATAAAGTTAGATCTCTATGTTCGGTTTATGCGTATGAAGGCAGGAGTAGCCAATTGAACTAAATTACATCAGACCCCTGTCATTCAATTTTTACACTCAGACTGTGCTCGTAGTTTAACATATGCACACCAATTTTAATCATCGTTCTCTTTTCTCATCTCATAAAGATGAACAAGTGTGTGAATAACGTTTGACGACAAAATAAATGACATAAGACGATTGTGAGATTTTGGATCGAACTCTAGTATGGCCGAAGGGTAGCTTCTTGGTTCGACAGGGTTAAGCATGAAGTCGAAGGTTGTTCACATGCTTGTGTCGAAGATGCTAGGGTTGTTAGCATGTTAAATTAGGTTTTAGTGTTTAAACCCTAATTTGTTAAGTTAGCTTGTTTATTAAGTTGACTTGTGTAATGGGACTTGTGGAAAAAGCCCATTAGTTAGTATGTTAGGTTTTATTATAAATAGCATACTAGTCTCTCATCATTGCTAAGCTGCAAATCCTAATTTAGGGTGAGAGAGGTTATTTGTTATTCTTGTAAACTTGTAATCTTGTTTTAAGAGAAAGTAAAAGAATAGCAGTTATAACCAATTCTTGTGTTCTTCTTCTCCCCTATAATTCCCTATTATACTTTGTTATTGGTATCGTTTTTCACAACAAATTGGTGCGGTGAGCATGGAGAAGATGCCGTCAACAAAGTATGAGATTGAAAAATTCACCGGAGTGAATGATTTCGGTCTGTGGTGCTTGAAGATGAAAGCCCTACTGGTTCAGCAGGGTTGTTTGGAAGCGTTGAAGGGAGAGGCAGCCGTGAATGCTGCATTAACGGCAGCGGAGAAGACAACTATGATCGAGAAAGCACACAGCACAATTTTGTTGAGCCTTGGTGATAAGGTTCTCCGGCAGGTATCAAAGGAGACGACGGCATCAGGGTTATGGGTGAAACTTGAAAGTTTGTATATGACCAAATCGCTGGTAAATCGACTCTACCTGAAGCAAGCTTTGTATTCATTCAAGATGATTGAAGACAAAGTATTGGCTGAGCAGTTGGATATGTTCAACAAGCTGATTCTTGATCTTGAAAATATTGATGTGAAGATCGATGATGAAGATCAAGCGCTGTTACTATTGTGTTCTTTGCCTAGATCACATGCTCACTTCAAAGAAACTCTCTTGTATGGAAGGGAGTCCCTGACGTTTGAAGAAGTTCAATCAGCCTTGTACTCTAAGGACTTGAATGAACGAAAGGAGCATAAACCTTCGACTGTTGGCGAAGGTTTGGCCGTTAAAGGAAAACTCTTACGAAAGAATGGTAAGTTCGACAAGAAGGGCAAAAGCCAGTCAAAGTCTTACAGTGGCGAAGCATCTGGCATTCGATGCTATCATTGTAAGAAGGAGGGTCACACAAGAAAGGTGTGCCCTGAACGCCTGAAAGATCATGGAGGTAAGGATAATGGCAATGCAGCCATCGTTCAAGATGATTTTGAATCATCTGATGTTCTTGTAGTTTCAAGCAGTGACTCGAGAAGAGAGTGGATTATGGATTCAGGTTGCACTTGGCACATGACTCCAAACAAAGACTTGTTCGAGGAATTATGTGATCAAGATGGTGGATCAGTATTGCTGGGAAACAACAAGGCTTGCAAGATTGCAGGTGTTGGATCTGTGAGATTCAAGCTCCATGATGAGTCAATAAGGTTGTTGACTGAAGTCAGGTATGTTCCTGATTTGAAGAGAAATCTGCTTTCTCTTGGTGAATTCGACAAGAAAGGATATGTTTTCCAAGGAGAGAAAAGTATCCTAAGAGTCATGAAGGGTTCGAAGGAAGTCTTGAGAGGCGTGAAGAAACAAGGCTTGTATACCCTTGAGGCTGAAGTTGTAAGTGGTTCGACAAATGTTGTATCCACGAAACCTTTGTCGAAGACAGAAATCTGGCACATGAGATTGGGCCATGTCAGTGAAAGGGGCCTGGTCGAATTAGGGAAACAAAATCTGCTTGGTGGAGACAAAGTCGAAAAGCTGAAGTTTTGTGAACCCTGTGTACTTGGAAAATCTTGCAGAGTGAAGTTCAACAAAGTGCAATACACCTGTCGAAGAATTCAGCCTATCATGAGCGAACTAAGCACATTGATGTGAGGCTGCATTTCGTCAGAGGAGTAATCGAGCGTGGAGAAGTCCAAGTGCTGAAGGTTTCGACTGAAGACAATGCTGCTGATATGATCACCAAGACATTGTCGAGTTGCAAGTTTTTCCACTGTATGCAGTTGATAAAGCTGCATGAAGAAAGCTAGTTTGTTCCCTTGATGTTGTAGAGTTAGATCCAAGGTGGAGATTTGTGAGATTTTGGATCGAACTCTAGTATGGCCGAAGGGTAGCTTCTTGGTTCGACAGGGTTAAGCATGAAGTCGAAGGTTGTTCACATGCTTGTGTCGAAGATGCTAGGGTTGTTAGCATGTTAAATTAGGTTTTAGTGTTTAAACCCTAATTTGTTAAGTTAGCTTGTTTATTAAGTTGACTTGTGTAATGGGCCTTGTGGAAAAAGCCCATTAGTTAGTATGTTAGGTTTTATTATAAATAGCATACTAGTCTCTCATCATTGCTAAGCTGCAAATCCTAATTTAGGGTGAGAGAGGTTATTTGTTATTCTTGTAAACTTGTAATCTTGTTTTAAGAGAAAGTAAAAGAATAGCAGTTATAACCAATTCTTGTGTTCTTCTTCTCCCCTATAATTCCCTATTATACTTTGTTATTGGTATCGTTTTTCACAACAACGATGTTTTGGAGTTTCACTGTCCTCTAACAGGGTACATGTCATTTACCTTTGATCTAAAGGTATGAATATTTTTCTATATTTTGTTTATCCTTGTGTGTGTATGTGTATCCTATCACGCGCTGTAGCCAATGCAATTACAAGGAAAAATTATAACTTATTTATTGAAGGGATCAAACCTTTAAATTTACTTCCAACCTTGTGATTCAATATTGCAAAATTGTCTTTTAGCTAGCACTACAGTAAAGTATATTTTCGACTGTCTTAACAATTGTTAGCTTATTTTATTGCAAAATCTAGATTCACTTTTATTTATATCATGTTTATAATGTTTCTTAATATGGAGGATGATATTTTTTTGTCATTTAATAATTGACCAAGAATCTTATAGTTTATTCATCCAAAAGAAATAATCTTATAGTTTATGGTTAGTTTTGGTTCAAGATTCAATGACAGGCCTTCATGTTTTTATTCATAATTTGACAACCATGTTCAAGATTCAATGACAGGCCTTCATGTTTTTAATTTTTATTTGTTTAATATAATAAATATATTTCTCAAAATATTTGTGAGAATTTGAGATATGTCAAAATATTAGAAATTATAAAAATAATAGGTTTATTAAAAACACCTACGAAAGCGCTTTTTCAGAAAAGTGTTGCCTTAGGCTTAGATATGAAAGCGCTTTTTAAGAAAAAGCGATGCCTTATGCCAATATATGAAACCGCTTTTTAAGAAAAAGCGCTGCTTTAGGCCTACCTACGCCAGTGCTTTGGCCTAAATCAAAAGCGCTGCTAAAACCTATAGCAGCGCCACCTACAACAGCGGTTTTAAAGTCCAAAAAAGCGCTGTTGTAGGTCTTTTATGGCATAGTGTTGCCAATACAAAGCTCTGCCAAGATGCAGCCAAGTGACCAAATATCAATCTTCTTGTCATATGGAAGTCCCAAAATAACTTCAGGAGCACGATAGGACCTTGACTGAACATACGAGGAAAGGTGATTTGTCTCAAAACAACTACTTCCAAGATCAATGACCTTGATTTCACATCTGCTATAACTTTTAACCAATATATTCTCTGGCTTCAAGTCACAATGTATCAGTCCAAGGCTATGCAAAAATTGAAGTGCTTCCAAACACTGAATGGTAATTGACTGCACGAGGTGAATTCATAAGAGTTTTAGAATAACAATAGATAAGATGAACATTGGGCATTTTGATGTAAATGACACACCACAAACCTGCAACCTCGGCATCGTAAAGTAAACTTCACCCCCTGATTCTCTATTAAATTTATGAAACTCGTATAAGTTTGCTTTAAGTAGTTCACATACTAATAACAAATGTTCCTGCAGTAGAACAGGAAAAATAATGGAGTACTAAAATCAGCTGACCAGAATTGTGTTGAACTATTGATGAATAATGATTATTTGTGTGCCTAAGTTATATTGTAGTGTCGTCTCTTAATTTATATTTTCTTTTTCTTTGCAATATCTCAAAAACCTTGCGTATCGTATATAAAAAAGTGGATGGAAAGTTGTTTTAGTAATCACATAATTACTTTTCATTACAAAAAAAATTAATATTCTTTTTTAATGCAACATTAATTTTTATTTTTAATTTTTTTTTACAATTATTGTGTGATTTATTTTAATTTAATATCAATATTTGATATTTATGGTAATTATAAGTATATTCATGTTTACCAAAAAAAAGAGGACAACATGATTTTTTAAAAAATAATATTTTTATTACTTAGTGTAAATAAATTAATTGGTGTGAGAATAAAAGAGAGAATACAAAGAAGTGGAATAGATCAAAGACACATAAAAAAGATTAAAATTCAATGTGATGCGAGGATATCAATGCATTTCTTAATAGTAATGATCACGTGGGAAGATAGACTTATTATAACTAAGTTTTATCTGTTGTGACAGGACAACACAACACACATCTCGTGATGTTGCTATGCTTTCTTTTTGCATTAATATATTATATACTGTTATGAATAATTGGATGATTGTCTCCCAAGCATCTTATTCCTTATTTATAATATTGTGTATTTATTACATTGTGTGTATGTTGTCATATAAATAGGACTAACCTCATTGTAAAATATACACCGATAAAATAATACAAAATCATTCTATCTTTCTATCTTCCCTTTTATCTTATTTCTTTTTATTTTATAACACGTTATCAGCACGAAGCTTTGAGACTTAGGAGGTACTATTATTTACTTTATTTTTCTTTCATATTTTATATATTTTCTATGCGTTATTTATAAATATATTGATTAGAAAATGAAAAAGAAAATCAGTGATGATTTTCATGCATCTCTGATAATTTGCATGAATAATATTAAAGCATCCCTGAAGGATCGCAAAACAAATTATTAATATAGTTCCTGAAGAACTTGTTAAAGCATCCCTGAAGGATAGCAAAACAAATTATTAATATAGTTCCTGAAGAACTTGTTAAAGCATCCCCGAAGAATAGCAAAACAAATTATTAATATAGTTCCTGAAGAATTTATTAAACATCCTGAAGGATAGCAAAAGAAATTATTTATATAATTTTTGAAGAACTTATCAAATATCCATGAAAGATAGTAATAAGGATTTATATAGTTTCTAAAGAACTTATCAAATATCCATGAAAGATAGTAATAAGGATTTATATAGTTTCTAAAGAACTTATCAAATATCCAAATATTGAGATTTTATATAGCTCCTAAAGAACTTATCAAATATAATATTCAATTTTTATATAGTTCTTGAAGAACTTATCAAGCATTCCTAAAAAAAATGCAAATATTATTATTTTTATTAATAAAAGATTTGTGATTGAGTCCCTGAAGAACTACAAAATGAGTTCATGAAAAATTGAATAAAATGAGTTTATATATAGTTTTTGGAGAACTTAACAAATATTCTGAAGGATAGTAATGAGTTTATATATAGTTCCTGAAAAACTTATCAAATATCTCTGAAGGATAATATTGAGTTTATTATATAAAGCATCTCTGAAGGATAACATTAACAATCCCAGAAGGATTGCATCTATAATATTAACGAATCCCAAATGGATTGCATCTATAATATTAACGAATCCCAAAAGGATTACATCAATAATATTATCCAATTCGAGAAAAATTGAAAGAATAATATTGAATACCCTAGAAGGATTTCATAAATATTTTTTGTTATATTGATCTAAAAATTTGTAACATGCTCATAAAATAATTGTCATTTTAGAAGAATGACACAATTAATTTTAACGCATCCCAAAAGGATGGTTATAATTTTAACGCATCTCAAAATGATGCTTATTTTTCTTTGATCATCATTTATAAACTAATAATTTTAACGCATTTCAGAAAGATGATTATATTTATTTTAAATTATTGTTTATAAATATGTATATTATTCTAATTTTTTCCTCTAACATTTGACTGTGTTAGAATCTTCTTAAAATTGTTAGAATATAATTTGTTATATGTTTGAGATTATAAATCTATATATTTCACTAAAGAATTGGCTATATAATATTTATTTTTTTATTGTCTTTGATGATTGAGGCATTGTATATGTGTTTGATATTAAAATATTTTACTTGAATAAATTTTATTATGTATAATATATCACTTAATATATTTATGTATCAATTAGTCAATGTTATATATTTTATTGCTGCTATTTGATTTCTAAATTAAGAAACTTTTGTCAAATATTAAGATGTGTTTGATATTTTAACATAGTTTTTATATTGGTTAATTAATGTCAGTTGGTGCAACAATTTTATTTATATATTTTTTAAATTTATATTACATAGTTATAGTTTATAGTAATTAAATAATACAATCTTATTACTTTGACTCATTCCTTATTGACCATCACGCTTAATTAGTAATAATGTGGTTTCTATATTTGTATGAAATTTATTTAATTTTTATGATAAAATAAAATTGAATTGCATAGAATTCTTTTGAATAAATGTGTGTGACCTGAGTAATATTATTATGAAATAAATTTATATTTAATTTAAAGCAATTAAATCAAATAAGAATATGTATGTATTGTTTATGAAGATTTATTTATTAGATAATAATATGGTTGATTCAAACAATTTATAATAATTAAAATACATATATGTATTATTGTAAACTAGGAGTTTATAAATCACACTTAAGTGTATTGTTGGTAAAATTGGTTGGGTCATCTCGAATGTATTATGATGCGAAAATTAGCATTGAAGAACCTGAAGTTTCTTCAATCCAATAAGTTTTGTATGTTCCTAAAAAAAATTAAAATTTTATAAGTTGAGTTTTTATATAACATATGTAAGGTGGTATTTGTGAATCAATACACCAATCATGTAGATGATATAAATATTTTATGATATTAACTATTGCATCGACTAAAAGATCATGCATATGTTTGTTGTCTACTCACAACCAGAAGTTTGTGAAATTATTTTCTAAACTAAAAGATCAAGAATATGTTTATGAACTGAAAAACTAGTATTGAAGAACCGAAAGTTTCTTCAATCCAATAAATTTTGTGTGTTTCTAAAGGAAAATAAAAAATACGAGAAATTGAGTTATTGATGACATTAATTATTGCATCGATTAAAATATGATGCAAATATTTATTGTCTACTCAACACCAGCTGTCATACCCCAAAATTTGCCCATACTATTTCTCCTATTCAAATTCAAATCAATACATAAAACATTCTCCTATACAAGGCTCATAGACTAGGGTTTGGTTTGTTCAAAGGAAAATCGATGAATCAATGGTTCCAAGGCATCCTATATGGGTCTATGATACCCCACATTACTTCCATGACAAATCTCAGGTCTCAATTCAAAAGATTGATCACTCAATTGCTCAGAAAGTCAACAGTCGACTAGGTTGACCTAAAAGTCAACTGTGGTCAAAGTACAGTCAAAATTCCTGATTTTTTGTCAACATCCTTATTATGAAGTATAATTAACCATTTGATCAAGAATTGATCATGGTTCATCAAGAAAAGATCAGAAATCAACAAATCCAAAAACTTCTAAATTAGGGTTTTCATAGGAGAAAGTCAACTGAACTTTGACCAGCCATAACTCCTACATGGAACATCAGCAATTTCCCATCCAAAGCTCATTTTTAAGGAAATTGAATTCTCTACAACTTTGTCTCTCACATGCCAAGTCTAAAAATGCTTCACTTGAGAGATATGACTTAAAACATTATAGGTTCTTTTTGAAAGTCGACCAAAAGCAGTTTTTTGTCAAAGCCCATATCATCAAGATAAATTCTCCAAATGGAAAAAAGCTTCCAAAGTGGCTTGTAGAGGACATCTTGAGGTTTCCAAAAAATTCTAGAACTCCTCCATACCTCAAAAATTGAGGGAGATATGCCTTGTCAAAGTTGGGCGATTTTGAGGAGGAAAATGTGAAATAAAGGGCCTCAAAATGAATTTTCTTGCAAAGGGACCCAGCCTTTTTGGCCCAATCTTGTTCCTTATGATATCCAAGACATCCAATCCAACTCTCACGAATTAGTGAGTTTTATTTGATTTTATATGGATTTTTATTCATTTAAAAGTGATATAATACATATAAATCAAAGGGAAATCAAAGAATTAATTAAAGATATTATTTTGATCAATTTTAATCTTCAAATAACTCCATATTTGTTCCAAAATTCGTGGGATACAAGATTGGCAAGAGAAGATACAATATTGGTCAAAATGGCAAGATTTACATCAAAATATTCATCCAAAAAATCAAATTTCAATCAAGCAAATCACCAAGATTTGATGAATTTTTGTTGCCCTAGTTCAGTCACACATAAATAGAGGACTCATTCACATGCCCAGGGGGAGAATTCGGTCTAAAAAGAATCCTAATCAAGTGCAAACTTGAAGAAATTTTTAGAAACGTTTTTGTAGTTGCAGCCTCATTCAAGGAGATTTGAAGATTAATTGATGTTCATGGATCACTCCTGAAGCTGTGACGATAATTGCAATGTCCTAAGGCGCCGAGAATCATCACCACCAAGCCACGATTTGCCTTTCGTTTTTAATCTTCGATTTTGGTTATACAAGTATCATAAACATGTTTTGATTATGTATTCTTAACCGTGAGGCCCTATACAACGTGTCTGGATTGTTTGATTTAAGTATAAGCGCAGGAACACTCATCCGCCATTGTTAGGTCGTGAAGGTCCAAAATTAGGGCTTTGCGTTGGAGTTGAAATTAGACCGAAACAGGGTCATCATCGTGTTCGGCAGGTCAAAACGAGTTGATCTATGGCCTCACTTTGAATTTCCATTGCGTATTGCGTAGCTATGGTTGATAAGGGCTACAACCACGTTTAGGAACCGTAGGTAAAAGCCTTTGGGTTTTGCAGAATGTTGAAGGACAGGGACGAAGCCAGGGGCGCGCGATCTTGATTCAAAAATTCTGTTCATTTAATTTCATATATTATGCTTGTTAATTACCAGGTTAGCAGCGAATGGGCGGTGGTCTGGTGATGAGCGCGTTGGATATAAGTGTTTGATACGCAAGGGCAGGGGTTCGATCCCTGCCTCTTGCATTGTTTTGGGAAATTGTCTTTGCAAAATTCTGTAGGGCAATCAACAGTGCGCGTCCTCATCAGGCGTATGGTGTACCCTCGCTGGCTGCCATTAGATCTTCATAAGCGCTGATCAAAAGGATCAAAAACGCTGCCTCATGGTGTACCCTCAAGGAACTACCACACTGGATCATCCAGCTAAGTTTTCAATTTTTTTCTCTTTTATTACATAACATTGTTTTTTATTTTTAATATTGCTAATATTTTTATATATTATATAAAAATTTCTTTTTTCTCTACAAATTATAAAAAACTCTTTTTCTATCTTAACTTATTTTTATTTTCGATTATTCGATTTTTATTTTATTTATTTTAAAATAGTTTAAAAATTGTTTGAATTGTTTTTATTCATAAATTAATTGTGATTAATCAATTAAAATATATTTTGACCTTTTAAAGATCCATATTTTATTTTTAATCGATTTAATTAATTAGGTAGAAGACCAATAATTAATTAAATTCGATTGTTATTCAATTCAATTTTCACTCGATTTAATATTTGCGAGAATTTGCCCTACACTGAAAAATGTTATTTTTCTGTGTTCTTTTCAGGTTTTATTATCAGATGCCTTCCGATTACGCGCCACGCCTTTTACGAAGCTAAGTACCAATCTAATCCTTATCTTAATATTTTTATTTTTTATTTTAGGGTTTACCTTTAAATATAATGAACTCCGCCTACACTCAATTTTTTTCTGTTTGCCTTTGTTTTGCCCAATTTCAGGGTTGACCCCAAGGCTACCCCGAGACTGCCAACCATATCAGATCAAATCCAAAGCTAAGTTTTGTTCATATTTATTTTCTTTTTGCCATTTTTATTAAATTAGGGTTAACATTATTTGTCATTGAATTGATAATGCACTCACTCCCATTTTCTGTTTATTTCTCCCTTTTCCAATTTTCAGGGTTTGCCAACCACCAAAGCACAAATAATCGGTAACCCTAAACTCTTATCTCTCTGCCTAATTATTACTTATGTCAAACCCGCTGGTTTCATTGTTCCCTTCCCCATATTCTTATGTATCTGTTTCTGGTTTGTATTGATTGGCCTTAAAGGCACTTAAAATGTGTAATATTAATTATTGTGGTTAGTAATCCTAGGGAGTGCAAGCCTGTTAATCAATTTAGAGTAATTAATTATAAGATAATGTATTTAGAATTGAACCACATGATTGTTGCACCCACGCACACTTTTTTGGTAACCCCTCTTGTTGCCTGTTGCTTATTGCCTGTTGCCTTGTGTTTTTTTTGCAGAATAGCCATGTCCCTCGAATACGAGGATACCTCAGCCATGTTGCCTCGATTAAGATCATGGGTCCCTAATGATGCTGTCTTCGATACACTAAACATGATCTCGACCCTCGGAAGTTGCCTACGAAAAGGCTGAGGTATCCTCTGGCTGCCTACGAAAGGCTATTCTGGTTCTTCCCTTAGACTACCTGCCTCTCTATGGCATGGGACAGTCTTATGGCGAACGAACTCTCGATGACCCTTCAACCTCCAAATGAAAGGCTTCATGCCCTCTTATGGCAAGGACAGACCCTTTCACCCTGAAAGGCTAAACGAACTGTTTTCTACATTATTAAGGTAATTGCCCCTAATTGCCTTGCTCTGGCTAAAACTTTTTTTCATATTCTTTCTCATAAACCTTCAAAATGGCTACGCTCATTTACGAGCTAAAGTCCATATTCACTTCTTCTAAAATTCTTCAAAGAGCAAAGCAATTAAGAGCCCATGGAAAACCATGGATGCAAAGGGTGCCTTACACCTTCCCTTTGCATAATTACCCCCCCGAACTCAGTTTTTCTCAAAAAAGGTTTTTTCCTGTTCTTTTAGCCTTTCTGAATATTTGGATAAAATAAAAGTCGGTGGCGACTCTTTCTATCCGCAACATTTCAAATAAAGTCAGTTCACCGTATTACACCAGCAGTTTGTGAAATTGTTTTCTAAGACTAAGATCTCAACATCTGAATTTTTCAGAACTTTTTTGTATCACATGTATTATTAAAATTAATATTGAACATCTTGTAGCATATGTTCATGAAAAAAATGGACTTGAAGATCCATTCTTTAGACGTCTAAAGTTAATTTGTATGGTTGATACTTGTGAGATTATAAATTCTAAATTAGATATTTGAAACACGCAAAACATGAATATTAAGATATTTATGCGCATCATGCCAACACATTTTGATATATTTCTCCTTCCTTGATGTATAATGTATTTTAGGTTAATAACCTTATACTTATCGTCTAAGTGAACTTTTGGGTGTGTTGTGTAGTTTTCAATTGCTCCAATATAATACACTAAGACGGGTCTTGAAAGAATATTGGAAAAATATATTTCAGATAAATCCCAATTTTGAGATATAATTTGAGCAAACAAATGGATACTTGATTGCAGCCCAGTAGGCTGATTATTTATTGAGAAATTAAATTTTCCTATATTAGGGGAGAGATTGTGCATCTGAAGAGTGAACCAAAAGTTCAAATGAACAATTTAAAATAAATTGTTGTCTTGATCATCTTACAAACCAATATGAGCAAAAGGTTCAAAATATTATTCATTTGCAAAGTTTATGAAATAAATTATCATCTGTCAATATTCCACTCACAATGGATTCAACTATTGAATAATCTAATATTGCAAATGAGTTGTAACTGCGCCTGAAGCGTGGTATGAAAATCGGTTTCAATGTTAAAAGTCCTCTACCTAGAAAAGAAATTAAAGTTAAAGATGACCCAAGTGAGGATATGAAAATTTTAAAAACACTTTGACATAATTTATTTTTAGTTCCAGACGAACTAATCAAGTACTTGAAATATGCAATAAAGAGATCTCGATAAATTATGTCATGGATGAATTGAAATGGAACCAAAATTAAGATAGCCAAATAAATTCGACATTGGCAATGTATTTGTATCAATATAGCGCTAAATATGATAAATGATAACGAGGATGATGAAAGAAAGTCTATCAAAGATTATAGACAAAGTGAGAATTAGTCAAAATGAACAGATCATAAATCAAAGTCTATTAAATATTGTAGACAAAGTGAGAATTGCCCAAAATGAATATATTCAATTGAATAATATTTAAACTCACTTTACAAGTGACTTGATTATGGACATGTAGTCCGAACACCTCAAGGTGTGAAATCAATGGGATATAGATGATTTTTTGTAATGGTATAAATTTTGATTTGTGGCTTAATGATTTTCAAAAAGACCTAAGATTGGTTTTGATAAAACATATCCAATTGTAGTGGATTTAATTAATTTTTTGATATTTTATTAGCCTTGTAGTACATGAAGGGCTTAATATAAACATGATGGATGTTGTAACATCTTATTTATGCAGCTCACTTGATAGTGACATTTACATAAAACTCCCTAAAGGATTTTATATCTCAGAGACACATAATTTCGAATCTCGAGAAACTACTCCATAAAATGAAAAATCTCTCTATGGGCTGAAGCAATTTAGACACGTGTGGTATAACGGTCTTAGTAAATATTTGTTTAGAGAGTGATATACAATCAACTCCATTTGTCCTTGTATTTTATAAACAGACAGGGAAAATAATTTCCAATAATAGTTATCTATGTTGATGACATAAATATTATTGGAACTCCTGAAGAGATTCCAAAAGCTATAAATTGTTTAAGGAAATTATTCGAGATGAAAGACTTGGGAAAGAAAAAGTTCTTACTAAATGAACATTTAGAAAATGAAACTTTTATATACCAAGAAGGTTATATAAAAAAATTAAAACATTTCTATATGAGAAAATCTCGTATATAGAAAAATGTTAAAATGTTCTTATATGATAGACAAATCTCGTATGTTGTCTACCTCTATGATGTTAGATCATGGAATTTGCAGACGATTTTTTAGACCTCGAGAAGAGAATGAAAAAGTAATTGGTCCTGAAGTACCATATCCTAGTGTAATTTAAGCACCAATTTATCTTGCTATCAATCTATTAGCAAGACACAGTTCTTCACCTACACGAAGATATTGGAACAAAATCAAACATATGCTTCATTATCTTAGAGGTAAAATAGACATTGGTCTATTTTATGCCAAAATATCCAAATTCGAATTAACAGGTTAAGCAGATGCAAGTTACTTGCCAGATCCGCATAATGGTAGATCACAAACAGGTTATTTGTTTATTTACATGTGGTGGTACAACTATTTCATGAAGATTGGGGAAAGATGCAATAGAAACAAGTTCATATAATCATGCAGAAACTTTTAGTACTACATAAGACTTTTCAGTGCAAAAGGATTGGTCTTTATCGTCGAAGAAATAATTGTTCAGCTGAGGGGGAGAAATAAACATTCAGCTGAGGGGGAGAAATAAGTTTATTTTAAAAGGATATTGTACTCTTTTTCCTTCACTAGATTTTTTTCCCACTTGGTTTTTGCTAGTAAGGTTTTAACGAGGCATATCCAAAACAAACATCCAAGAGGGAGTGTTATGAATAATTGGATGATTGTCTCACAAGCATCTTATTCCTTATTTATAATATTGTGTATTTATTACATTGTCTCTATGTTGTCCTATAAATAGGACCAACCTCATTTGTAAAATATACACCGATAAAATAATACAAAATCATTATATCTTTCTCTCTTCCCTTTTATCTTATTTCTCTTTATTTTATAACATATACCATTTTGTTCACATTTACTAATCATCATGTCATTGTCCCTACTATATTCTCATTTTAAATGAGTATCATATCACTTTTAATATAAATAAATTACCCCTTAAAAATATATTAATCAAATAAATACCAATTTTAATTTTGTTGTACTTTGCATCGAGAAATTGCATTATATTTTTTTTGAAAATAACAATTATATTTTAAGAAAATAATAATTATAATTCAAAATATTTTTTGGACAAATAAATTCAATTATATTTATTTCTATTTAGTTTCATTTCCTAGTAAAATAATTTTTTTTTTAATTATTTGATTCTATGCTATCAATTTTAAATATTTTAACTAATTAAAATCAAATCTTTCCATTATTTTTTATTCTACTGTTTTTGAGTTGATGATCATATTTGTTTTAATAGTTAATAATCGATGATAATAATCAGTAATGATCATATTTGTTTTATAACTTTATTAGAAAATATTTTTATAAATTAGAAATTGTTTAAGAGAGAAAATATTTATCTTTAAGAAAAAATATTAAATATCATTAACTTAAATAGATTTTATTTTATAGTAACCAAGGAGAGAAAAATTTTATCTTCAAATTTATTCCCGTAATTAAAACAATTATTCTAATAAATTTATTATTTTTATTAAATCAGTAGATAAAATAATATAATTTTCTATAGGATAAAAAACAATACTCTGTCATGAATTATGATAGTGATGGTAGTTGGATACCAACTTGTATTTTAAGTATACATAGAAATTAATTATTAATGTTTGTATAAATAGGAGTGTAATCGGATCGGTTTGGACCGGTTTTTGTTAAAAAAAAAAGATCCGAACCGATAATATCTTCATCCGTTTGGTTTGGTTCTTAACATTTTTAAAAAATAGAATCGAACCAAACTAACCGGTTTGGTTTGGTTCGGTTGATTGGTTTTCAACGAAGAAAACTTGAATACGAAGAAGGAGACTATAACATATCATAATGACGATATTGAGAGCAACATTTGAGGCGGGAAATTAGAGAAGTAGTTTAGTGAAATCAAGTTTTTGTGACTTATAATTTCTACTTTTTATGTTTTGGAGTTTGGTTCTAGATGCATGTTTATGTTTTGGAGTTTGGTTCTAGATGCATGTTTTGCCGATTCATAAACAATTGGTTTTATTTCGGTTTGGTTTGGTTTGGATTAATTGGTTTTTCTGATCCGCTTACACCCCTGTATAATTGATATATATAAATATATATATATATATATATATATATATATATATATATATATATATATATATATATATATATATATATATATATAAAATGTACACTTCATAGATATTTAAACGTGTTTATAAAAATATGTCATTTTAGTTATATTTCTTAGTTTTTTTTTTATAAAATGATCTTATTGATCTAAATGTTTTTACTGGTACCAGATATTTTTATATACATAAAAGTATTATTTTATACGAGTACCAACATTTTTCTATACATTCAATTATTATTTTTTTTACGGATAACCAAATATTTTTTTTAAAAAAATATACCTGTGAAACAAATACGCGCCGCGTTCCAAACGACGGGTTTGTTACTAGTTATTAACATGAAGAATAAGATTTTTAATATATATTCTATTATTGTGTACAAATAAAACTAAATCAAATTAGAGTTTTCCTGGCTCTGCTAGGGTTTCCGTTTTTCTTCTCTATTGAGAAGCCTGGTCAGTTTTCTTTCCTGGTTTTTTTGGTCCAAACGTCTGAGTTAGTGATTCAGAATGGCTAATCCAAGTATTGAGAATTTATCCATTCAAGAGGAAGGTGAAGAGGAAGGTTTTTGTTTTGACTTGGAGGAAGAAGGTGGAGAAGTGGTGGATCTTAGATGGTGTCTAGTTGGGCGATTCTTGTGTGATAAGCCCATTCATGTGAAGTCGATGAAATTGAGAGTGGCGGATATGTGGAGACCGGTAAAGGGTGTTACTATTAAACAAGCGACGAATGAATTATTCTTATTTCATTTCTCACATCCCCTTGATATGGAGGCAGCAGTAAAGGGAGGGCCATGGACATTTGACAACCATCTGCTAATTCTTGAGAAAGTTAGGATGGGAGTACAAATTGAAAACATCCCTTTATTTCAGGTGGACTTCTGGGTGCAAGTTCATAATCTCCCGGCGGGTCTCATGCTGGAGAAGGTAGGAAGAGAAATGGCTAACTATAGTGGTGAGTTTATCGAATATGATAAAAACAACAATACGAGCTTTTGGCGTCAATACATGCGACTGCGTGTTAAGATAGATGTCAGGCATCCACTGAAGCAGCAGACAAGAGTAAAAAATAAAGGAGGTGAGTGGTGCATTGTAAACTTCAAATACGAGAAACTAAGTCTCTTTTGCTTTGTCTGTGGCATATTGGGTCACTCAGAACAAAGGTGTGAAGTGCGATTTGCTATGGCGGAAGATGATGGAGTCCGGGGGTGGTCTAACAGCATTCGGGCAGATCAAAGGAGATACGGGGGTGGGTCCTCATCGAGATGGCTAAAGAATGAAAATTCAGGTGGAACAAATAGTGAGCATGCTGCAGTTTCTACCCAGGCGCGTGATAGTCAAATCCGTAGAGATGCAAGTGAAGAAGTATCACTGGTAGATGGAGACACGGATGCGATAATGCCGACAAGATCCCAGACATTGATTGTGCATAATAATGGCATTAATGATGCGTTACACAACAATAAAACACATCATTTATCTCTCAATCAGAATATTAATAGCCAACAATTATTTCTCAATCATGAGCAAATTCATAGTGCACCGCTGAGTGGGGGACAACAATTCTCCCAAATCCAATCTTTCCAAAACAGCAAACCGACAAATTTTCTTCCCTCATCATTCCCCACCCAATACCCACTACCATTAAAACAAAAAAGCCAATTTATGATCAATGAACCAATTTTGACCCCGACCCCACCTAGTGGACACGACCCCACAAACCCCAACCAACCAGTAACAACCTTAACCAATCAAAACAACCCTTACGTGCATGAAATATTTCCATCCACACATGACAGCCGTAACCCCTCATCTCATAAAAATTCCAAACAAGAATTGATTTGTTCTAACCCGATAACCAATCCCATCCAAAACCAAAGCCTTATTAAAAATAATACTTGCCCAGCTTCATCTGCCCTTAACCCCAAACCTTTCAAATTCAAGAGCAAAACTCTGCAAACAAAAACATCCCATAGTAACCAGAAACAAAACCACTTAAACCGTAACCTGAACATTGAGACCCTGCAACCTGATAACCAACTACGTATCATCAACAACAATCTTTTTGAACCCCATCCAAACCCCTACAACCAAGCCAATGAAGAAGATCAAGCATATAAGAAAAGAAGAAGAGATGGTGAGGAAGAGAAAGCAGCAAAGAGTGATGCAAAGAGTCAGCATTTTTTATCGGCAAGTCCTGGCAGCCAGGACTGCCGGGAATTATGAAAATATTAAGTTGGAATTGCCGTGGGCTGAGCAACCCCAGAGCAATTCCGAACTTACGAAAGTTGGCTCAACAGTACAAACCAGATATTTTGTTCTTATCGGAAACGTTATCTAAAGCTCGTAAGATGGAGACAATTCGTGTTTCGTTGAAGTTCGAAGCTTGTTTCACTGTGGATGTAGAAGGTAGGAGTGGCGGTTTAGCGGTTATATGGAGGGACACTAAAAGTTGCAGTGTTGTGAACTTTAAAAGGAATTATGTTAATATGGAGATTCGAGATGAAACTAAAGGAATGTGGAGACTCACGTGCTACTAAGGATATCCTGATAGGGGCAGAAGGCGACAAGCGTGGGAGTTACTACGAAACTTACGGTTAATGTCGGATGCGCCTTGGTGTATCATTGGTGATTTCAACGATCTCCTGACTCAACAAGACAAACGAGGTATCTACCCTCACCCAAATTGGTTGTGCGCCGGTTTTCAACAAGCTGTTAGTGACTGTGAGCTCACTGACATTCCACTTGAAGGACATCAATTCACCTGGGCTAAGAGTCGTGGTACGGACCATGCTTTGGAGGAAAGATTAGACCGTGCTTTATCGACCTCGACATGGATGGAGTTATTTCCGGACAGCAAGCTTGTTAATCTTATAGCATCTCACTCTGATCACAGTCCCATAATTCTCTACTGTGATCCTGTCCATCGTAGTGGTAGGAAATATACGTTCAAGTTCGAGAATAGTTGGCTGCAAGAAGAGGGTATTATGGAAGTTGTTAACAATGGGTGGCGAAGAGGTGAATCTAATGAGGTGCAGCAACGTCTTTCCTTATGTGCAGAAGAGATGGGAAGGTGGAGCAGAGACAGAAATAGAAAAAATAAAGAAGAGTTACAGAGAAATAAAGAAACAATGGAACAATGTAGAGATAAGCAGGATCCGGTCTCGACGTCTCGTTTTATCGAGGCTCAAAGTGAGTATAATAAGGCCCTTATTCGAGAGGATACCTACTGGAAGCAAAGAGCTAAAATGCACTGGCTGCGAGACGGTGATCGCAATACAAAATTCTTTCACTTATCCGCAACGATTAGAAGGAATAGACAGCTAATTGACATCTTGGTTCAGGAAAACAGAGATGAAGTCCGGGATCAATTGGGCATGTGTGAAATTGCAAGATCCTATTTTGAGAACATCTATGGAGCTAAGAATGGTGTCTATGATCCAGTTCTTAACAACATTCAGCCGAGGGTTACTAATGAAGAGAATGACAGGCTACTGCTACCCATCACTAAGGCAGAGCTTCATACAGCAGCTTTTGAGATGCATCCAGATAAAGCCCCCGGACGTGACGGATTCAATCCTGCTTTTTTCCATAATTTTTGGGACTTATGTGGAGTGGATATTTGGAAGGCGGCTACGAACTGGTTGGAGAGAGGTTTCTTCCCTCAATCTCTAAATGATACTAATATTTGCCTGATCCCTAAGTGCGTTAAACCACACGACATGAAGGATTTCCGACCAATATCTTTGTGCAACGTGGTTTACAAATTAGTGTCCAAAGTTCTTGCGAACAGAATGAAGGTTTTACCTGAAAAGTGTGTGTCTGAGGAACAATCGGCTTTTATTGAGGGGCGTTCTATTCTTGATAACGCGGTGATTGCTATAGAAATCATTCATGCACTCAAGCGGAAGACCACGGGGAACAAGGCTCACTTGGCTATTAAGATAGACATTAGTAAGGCGTATGATAGAGTTGACTGGGGTTTTTTGAGAGGCATGCTTGCTAAAATGGGTTTTGCAGAGAAATGGATACATTGGATTATGATGTGTGTTACGTCGGTGCACTACTCTGTTATTATTAACTCAAACCGTGTCAGACCAATTCAACCAGGAAGAGGGGCACCGAGTGGTGATATCCATGGATTCCAGGTGTGCAGAGGGGCACCGAGTGTGTCCCATCTGCTTTTTGCTGACGATTGTTTTCTATTTTGCAGGGCCAATCTCACGGAGGTGACACGTCTTATGAATTTGCTTAATACATATGCTGACGCTTCAGGCCAGGAGATTAATATGAATAAGTCTGAAGTGTTTTTTAGCCGGAATTTGAGCAAACCAGCGCAAGAGGATATTGCAAGAAATATGGGAGTTCGGCATGTTATGGGGACCGGAAAGTACCTAGGATTACCATCAATGATTGGAAGAAGTAAAAGGCCACTTTTTCCTTTATTAAGGATCGTATTTGGAAGAGGATTAATTCGTGGAGGGGTAGGTCTTTATCAAAAGCGGGAAAGGAGATTATGATAAAATCGGTTCTTCAATCTATTACAGCCTATATCATGAGCATCTTTATTCTACCATATGCGGTAATCAATGATATTGAAAAGATGATGAATTCTTTCTGGTGGGGGGGAGGAAATAACAATACTCGTGGTATAAGATGGATGGCGTGGGACAAGCTAACTTATTCTAAGGCGGAAGGTGGGTTGGGCTTTAGGGATCTTAAAGTGTCATACCCCAATTTTTGACCCTAAGATCATATATCATTCATATCCCAATCACTAATCAAGAGCTTCACTTGGAAGTTTGTTTATGGTGTTGCACTCACCTCATCAATGAGAGGGACCATCAAGCACCAATGATTGTTTATCTTTTATGCATATTATACTAACCCAAATACCAAAAATATTGCTTTGTTTCTTTGTAGGCTTTTGTTTTGTAGGTACCAAGCCAAGACATGCAATAAGCAAGGCATTTTTCACATTTTTGACTGATGAAATCGATTTCCCTACTGGGTAAATAGATTTCCCTGCAGCAATCTTCAACAAAATCACATTCTGGACAGCATGAAATCGATTTCCCTCCTGGGTAAATCGATTTCCCTAGTGTATTTTGCGCCAATTTCTCTTCTGGAACAGAGTGAAATCGATTTCACTCCTGGGGAAATCGATTTCCTTAAGGCGAAATTCAAAAAATATAAGGAGGGAAGCTTGACATCATTTTGGCACCTTTTTCTTTGATTATTTTTGATCATTTTACCAATTTTCCACCTCATCAAAATTAACCCCTTCATTAAACCCACTTAAACCCCATTTTACCACTTTTTACCATTTAATTGCCACTTTAATTACCAATTAAACACAAGCTAATTACCAAATGCAAAAAGACCAAATTACCACTACTCTTGCTCTCATCCTATAAATAGAGCCCACTACTCTCTCATTTCTCAAGCTTTTGAGAGCCAAAAAACCTCTTGCAATTTCTTTCCTCATTCCTACCAAATTCACGAAAGCTCTTCATTCTTTCATAAAGTTTGTGAGTTACATCTTGAACCTCACAAACTTTGAGCTAAACCACCATCCATTTCACTTTTTTTCCTTCAATTGTTGAGAGATCAAGATTTGTGTTGGTGATTCTTGAAGTAGATCCAAGTTTTGTTCAAGATTTGGTAAATTTTCTTCATCCTTTTTGTATGTCATGATGTAGATCTTTGTTGCTTGTGTGTGATGCATCTTTGATGCTATATTGGTGCTATTTGATGGTGATTTGATGGAAAATTCGTGCTCTAATTGATGTTTGATCATAAGGTGTTTGTACATTTGTTCAAGTCAAGTTTTATGCCTCTAAATGCTGTTTTTGCTGATTTTTACACTGAGGAAATCGATTTCCTTAAGGCTGAAATCGATTTCCTGCTGAGCGTGACTTGTTTTTTTTGAAAACTGCACTATGGAAATCGATTTCCCTCTGCATAAAATCGATTTCCTGCTGGCAGAATGTGGTTTTTTGCCTTTTTTATGCTTGTTTTGGCTTCCTACTTCCTCCACTTCATTAATATCATTGGATCTAGGATGTTGATAGGTTTGAAATGACCTAATCCATAATATTAGATGAATGATATTAATGATAGTGTGAGTTGATTATCTTTTGTGAATTTTATTCTTATTCCTCCATTTCATTAATATCATTGGATCTAGGATGTTGATAGGTTTGAAAGAACCAAATCCATAATATTAGATGAATGATATTAATGATAGTGTGAGTTGATTATCTTTATGCATTTTATCTTCTCCTTCTCCTTTTTTTTCTTTTGATCGATGAAAGTCTTAATACTTTGAGAATTCTTATGGATTCTTAGTAAAGACTAGATCGTTACCTATTTTCTTTTCGTGCGGTATTGCTTTCAGAAGGCGATCTACATATCGTTCTTCTCGCATACATTAGCACATAAAGTTTTGACCGGCCTCGTTGTAGGGTGATTTCTACATAAATCACTTGGCGATCTGCTTAACATAGCGCAATATTTCGTGTCCCGAATCAAAATGATCAAACATGGAAGAGAATTGTATGCGGTTGATTTAAGACTTGTGGAGGTTTTATCGTGTAGTCGCTATGATTTTATCAAGCTTCTGATAAGCCCCATTGACTTTAAATCCGAGTACATCATTCACTCACCATAGATCTTCCTACTAACTTTGATAACATACTTGACAAGTTTCAAGATGGTTATCTTTAACATTTAACAACTAACTTTAATTTCCGCACCTTTATATTACCGCTCTTTATATTACCGCTCTTTATATTTCTCGCTTTATCGCTTTACTTTATCATTTCATCATATTTACTTTCCGTCATTTTCTCTTTGTCCACTTGGACATATGTTTATGCTTCTGTTATTTTTCTTTTGTCCACTTGGACCATACTTTATTTTCTCGCTAAAACACTAATAAATAATCAAAATCTAAAAAATACATAAGGTTCTCTTTGGACTATCGGTTACTATCCCTAGCACTTTGGAGATTCGGACTTATGGACCTAGTACCTTTGGACTCATTCTATTACTATCCTGTGATTGTTCTGTCTGTCTGGCATTGTTCTGTTGTATGTTTATGTGTGCAGGTATTTCCTTGAAAGCCCTTGATGGTTAATTCCAAGGCACTGATATAAGGATTTTACCCGAAAACAGCCGTTACTCTGCCCGATTTTCGTCAGAATCTTAATGTGCTTAATGAAAAATGGTGCTAAGACAATAAGTTCATCTGGATCCCCAAGTGTTAATGTGTTGGTATTGATAAATCCAAAGGATGGGAAAACTACCTTGGCTCTTAATGTCAAGTGTTGGCTTCTTATTCGGTTAGACCGTTTCTTTCCTTAGCTTTTATTTTATGCATTAGGTTAGCCTCTTCATCTCCTCCCATTCTTAAATTTTCAAAATCTTCTCCCTTTTTCCAAAATATTCTTATGTTTGCAAACCTTTTCAAAACTTTTTTTTCTCTTTTCTTAAAAATATCTTTCGCCCTTAATGGCTTTTCTTCAAAAGTTTAGACACCGTTAATTGTCGAAACGAGTGGTTATACCCCACGATTTTGAAATTGATTGATAATAACGAGATCTTTTCCGCGTGAGAGAGTTAGTGGCATACTCGTTGATTTTATCCGAGTTGGCGCCCTTCTTTCATTTGCGATGCAAAGAACTTGTTTGTTCTCATGCTCAAGATCAATGGCTGAGTATTTCTCTCTAACGAGAACAAAGTGTTTATTCGTTTTAAAAACGTTTTTCCCAAAAGCGGAACTACATTAGCTCTGACTTCTCCATTGCACCGAGGAGGTATGTAGGCCCAAAGCTTAACGCTTTGCCGAGCTTATTTTAAAAATAAAACAAACCCTTTTTAGCACACACACACACACAGATTTTCAAAAAGGTTCCCGTGGAGTACCACGGATATGAGGGGTGCTTTAAACCTTCCCCTCATATAATCAACACCCGTACCTGAGATCTCTTTCTTGTTTTAAAAACAAAACTTTGGGTTTTACGTTCTTTTCCCTTTTCCTTTGAAAAAATAAAGCGTGGTGGCGATTTCAAAACGAAATATTGATTCGAGTCAATTTCATGGCTTCGATATCAGATTTTCCCCGCTACATAAAGCGTTTAACATGGCTATGGTTGCAAAACAAGGATGGAATTTGTTGACAAGGCCGCATACTCTTGTGGCAAGAATCTTCAAAGCAATGTATTATCCCCGTACTTCTTTCTTAGATGCAAATATTGGATATAACCCTAGCTTTGTGTGGAGAAGCATGTGGAAAGCAAGAGATGTCTTAACATTAGGGTACAGGTGGAGTATAGGTGATGGTAGTCAAATCAAGGCAATGAACGAACCTTGGCTTAGGGGAAGAAGAGAAGGATGCCTTGTTGGACCCCAAAAGCAAGGTACGTACGATATTACCGTTAAACATCTTATGTTGCCTAATGCGAAAGAATGGAATACAAGGCTGATTGAGGATTTGTTTGATTATGTAGCTACCGGCGATATATTACAGGTTCCGTTGTTGCAAGAGGTGGTCGAAGATAGATTGGTATGGAAAGAGGAACAAAATGGTGAGTATAGTGTGAGGTCTGGCTACAAGTTGTGGATAGGTTCTAAAAAGAGGCAAAATAATGATAGTGGGAAGGAGGATTGGAATAGTCTTTGGAGAATTAAAGCTCCATCTAAAACCAAGCATTTGTTATGGAGGATATGTATGGGATGCTTACCATCGCGTACCAGACTTCGTCAACATCAGGTACCTTGCCCATCAGATTGTCAGCTCTGCGGAAATAATATTGAAGATGATTGGCATGTGTTTTTTGGTTGTGATACGACTATTCAGTGTTGGAGGACAGCAGGTTTGTCGGATCTTCTAGAGCCCCGTTTACATAATTTTAGTGATGTAAAATCTCTAATATTTGATATATGTAGATAAGAAGATAGGATGGTTGTTGGTAGATTTGCAGTTATGATGGATGTGATTTGGAAGAATAGAAACGATTTTATTTGGCATAATGAGAAAGAGGAAGCATCTAAATTTGGTGTGATCGCTTTTCATAACTGGCAGAATTGGCTTACAGCACAAAAAATTCAAGGGAGAGAGAATAACCATCAGAATGTCACGTGTTGGAACCCGCCAATGGAAGGATGGTTAAAGTGCAATGTGGATGCGGGTTTTAACAGTCATGTTGGGACTACTAATAGGGGATGGTGTATTCGTGATAAAAGGGGTAATTTCATTATTGCAGGTGTTGCTTGGGATATTGGCACCCTCTCCATCCTTGAAGCAGAAGCTTATGCCCTTAAAGAAGCTATTGAAGGAGCTATAGCTCTGCACCTTGATAATATTATCTTCGAAAGTGACTCCCAACCGGTTGTTCAAGCCATCCACTCCAACCACGAGGGTGGCTCGGAGTTTAGTTTGATTATTATGTCTATTAAAAATTTATTACATGCTTTTTCCAACTTAGAGGTGAAGTTTATTAGGCGTCAAGCGAATTCGGTTGCCCATTCCCTCGCGAAGGCGGCCAATTTTTGGGCTAGACGCAGTGTTATCCATATGATTCCTCCTTTTATTGAACATCATGTGTTGAATGAATTTCATTGAGTTTGTTTTTGTCAATATATATATATATATATATATATATATATATATATATATATATATATATATATATATATATATATATATATATATATATATATATATATATATATATATATATATATTCTATTATTAGAATATATGTGTCGGAATTTAGTTGGGTATATCTTAAATTGCAGGCTAGTTCTCACCTTTAAAAAAAAAAAATATTGTAATGTATGGTCGGTTGATCCAGGGCAAGAATATTCATCATCTTCTGAAGCAACAGCAGGCATTGATGGCATCATCAAGCAGCTTTGAGTTTCTGAGTCTCAAGACTTACACACCTCCTTCGTGGGCATCCCACCTCGACCCTATTCCTTCTAATATCATCTCTCTTGCTCATGTAAGTTGTAATTATTTTCTTCTTCTTCTTGTTTTTCTAATTATCATAATCCCCAATGTTTGTTTGTTCTTGTGTCAGCTTCCCACTCCAATTCACAGATGGAACCTTCCCAATCTCCCACCCAATACAGAAGTCTGGCTCAAGCGCGACGACCTTTCCGGCATGCAATTGAGTGGAAATAAAGTCAGGAAACTGGAGTTCTTGATGGCCGATGCTATTGCCCAACGTGCTGATTCTGTTATTACCGTTGGAGGCATTCAAAGCAACCACTGTCGTGCCACTGCAGTTGCCGCTAAGTATTTGAATCTCGACCCTTTTCTTATTCTCCGCACTTCTAAGCTCCTTGTCGACCAAGATCCCACTCTCACTGGTAATCTCCTCGTTGAGCGTTTGATTGGAGCTCAACTTCACCTTATATCCAAAGAAGAATACTCACAAATTGGAAGTGTCGTAAGTATCTATCTCCTTTCTCGAATGCAATTCATTTCTCAATATTCAATGCTGACCTGCTTTGCTTTTCTGTTAGACTCTTGCCGGTCTCCTCAAACAAAAGTTGATCAATCAAGGGAGGAACCCATATGTTATTCCCGTTGGCGGATCAAACTCTCTCGGAACATGGTAACTCGCAGAATAAAACATAACACTATTTTATCTTCAATAGATTCTCACACTGATTAAATTATTCTATTCAGGGGTTACATAGAAGCTATTAGGGAAATTGAGCAGCAGATTCAAAGTGGAACAACCAATCTCAAGTTTGATGATATCGCTGTCGCTTGTGGCAGGTTCTGCTCTACATCATTTATTTAGGTTTCGTTGAATTCTCTTGATATTAGAGTAGCTTGTTTCCATAACAACTTTCAGGCATCTTATAATGCATCACGTATTCTAGAGCAAATAATGAGTTCCTTTTGAAACTGTGGTTTAATATAAAAAATTAAGATCTGGCCAAGAAAAATTGTATGTTTCTGCTTTCATGTCAGAATTTACAACCAAACTTACTAGTGAACGTGAGTTTAGGCTGTATTATAATGAAAGAACATTGTCTATTCAGTCATCAAGTATATTTTCATCTAATAACAACCTACATTTGTCTATTTTCAGTGGGGCCACAATTGCTGGTTTAGGACTGGGTTCATCATTGAGCACCTTGAAAGCAAGGGTATGCCTTCTGCTTAGAACACACGTAGTACAATTTTTTACATGATGCTTAAGTCATTTAGGCACTTCCTGCAGGTGCATGCATTCTCCGTTTGTGATGACCCAGATTACTTCCACAACTTTGTCCAAGACTTGCTTGATGGCCTCAAAGCCGGGGTTAACTCTAGAGATATTGTCCACATACAAAATGTGAGTGTATGTTAATATGGTAGTGACAATATGTGGTTCTTTTTGTGAAAATATATACATACTGGTTCTTATTATGAAAATCAATGATCACACTCCAGCAAACATTATATGCTTGCAAGACAAGTCATAACACGGAGGTTCTTAAAACACATGTCTGTGGTCTGAAAGACTTGGTTCATCATCTGGCTTAGCTATGTTTATTTATTGATGACGAAAATTTAATTGTTTACAGGCCAAGGGTATTGGCTATGCAATGAACACTTCTGAGGAACTTAAATTTGTAAAAGAAATCGCTGAAGCTACAGGGGTTGTTCTTGACCCGGTATACAGGTATTTATTTAACCCGCCTTGTATATTGTCGCAGTGCTCTTTTGAATCCATTAAGACTGTTGTGTCTTCTCTATTATTCCACAAACAAAAGGTCATCTATTGTGCATCCTATAGGCCATGTTTTGATTGAATATTGTTTATTCCTTGTCAGTGGTAAGGCTGCTTATGCAATGGTGAAAAATATAAATGAAAATCCAAAGAAATGGGAAGGGAGGAAGATCCTGTTCATACATACGGGCGGCCTCCTAGGATTGTATGACAAGGTTGATCAGCTGGGTTCTCTTGTAGGGAATTGGCAGCGAATGGATGTTAGTGAATCTGTTCCTAGGAAGGATGGAACTGGAAAGATGTTCTAGATACTCTTCAATGGCTTGCATCTATTTTTCTAGTATCTTATTTTATTTCAGTGCCCACACACTGAATCCTCAAGTTCACATATGTCAACATAAATAAGTGACTCTGGCTATGTTTTTTGTCAAGGCGAATTTGTTAATGCACTTCATGAATGCACCGTGCGAAAATATTAAAATGTTTTTAGATTCCGGAGATGTATATCAAGACGCACTAAATATTTACCATAACACCAATTATTTCAGAGATGCATGTCCGGAATAATGTCGGATGACTATATCCAGAATTTTGCATAAAAAAAAAAGCAGAAAAACATAATTGAAAAACACCAATTTGACCCAAAAAAAAAAAAACTTACAGGGACGTAAATTAAAAACTCGCTAATTTACCAGGACTAAAAGTGCATTTAATTTTTTATATAAATAAGATAAGATAAGATAAGATAAGATAGAGAAATATATTATCCTTTAATGCAGCATGAACTCATTTGCAAGCAAATCTGTAATGCAATTCATAAAATCAAACAATGCTCTTCTTTGCACTAACAAGATCCAGTTAGTTTGCTCCAAACACAAGTATATGCAATCTGGGTCTCATGTTCCATACATTATCACCAGCTTTGATTTTCTTTTCTTGATTGGTGCTCCCAATAATGGTGCAAAATTGGACACTCAACAAAAATGTTACTACTAAGTAGTATAAAAGAATCATTACACAACAATACAACATGTACAACAAGATTTTAACATCTCCCAAAATAAGTTTCAAGATGATATAGGTTCGTAAGGGTAAGACAACCAAGGGTGCTTCAGAGCCTCGGAAGCAGACGGCCTCTTCTTTGGGTTGATCTCAAGCAAATGAGCAACAAACTCAACAAACCCTTCGTCTCCCATAGGTAATCTATGTCTCAGCGATGTCTTTTTCGGAATCAAGTATTCTAACCTATTGCTTTCCTGTACATTATTATTATTATTAATAAACCACTTACTCACCAAACATCAATTTCAATATAAATTAGTTAAGGTGCCAAACATGTACAATTCTTACCTGATTCCGTTCATAAAGCATATGATTTTTTGTGAAGTACTTGTATGTATCACATCCTTTTGCAAGCATACTTTGATCTATTGGATCAATTATCCCGATCACACGAGCAAGTAGTGTTGCCGGTGAATCGCTTTGGAAGAGAACCTACAACATTGAGGATACAAAAAGTCACACATATTAACAAACAAACAAAAAAAAAAGAAACACAACATAGAACAGAACAATTTCTGCAACTGATTTCCCCCCAAAACTAATATTAACAATCCCGCAACTGAGGTGTCCCGGGATTGATTGACAGGTTAAACTCAGCAGGTCATTCACATAAGTTTAATTGCGATTTTAACAACAGTGATATAGAAATATAGTAGTTATTATCTATTATTCTTACATTGCCAGTACAAAGCTCTGCCAAGATGCAGCCAAGTGACCAGATATCAATCTTCTTGTCATATGGAAGTCCCAAAATAACTTCAGGAGCACGATAGGACCTTGACTGAACATATGAGGAAAGGTGATCTGTCTCAAAACAACTACTTCCAAGATCAATGACCTTCACCTCACATCTGCTATAACTTTTAACCAATATATTCTCTGGCTTCAAGTCACAATGTACCAGTCCAAGGCTATGCAAAAATTGAAGTGCTTCCAAACACTGAATGGTGATTGACTGCACAGGTGAATTCATGAGTTTTAAAATAACAACAGATAAGACGAACATTGGACATTTTGATGTAAATGACACACCACAAACCTGCAATCTCGGCATCGTAAAGTAAACTTCACCCCCTGATTCTCTATTAAATTTATGAAACTCATACAAGTTTGCTTTAAGTAGTTCACATACTATTAACAAATGTTCCTGCAATAGAACAGAAAAAATAATGGAGCACTAAAATCAGCTGACCAGAATTGTGTTGAACTATTGATAAATAAGACATTTGTAAATATAATTGGTGACACCGTATAAATAAAAGTCCAGACGATGGATAATGTAGAAACACAAATAAAAAATAAATTAAAGAAAAAATATAAATAATGATCTGTCTAAAATAATAACTGCAATTTAGCAGGATTTATAGCATATCCACTTACTCGATAATAGAAATAATCATATAATCGAAGAAGGTGATACTTGTCAGCTGGGTCGTGCTTATTGATGTACTTGAGAAGCTTGATCTCATCAAGACTTTGATCAAAGAAGTCTTTGTTATTCTTTATAATTTTAACACAAACATCCATGCCAGTATACATGTCATGAGCCTGTATAGCTTTGCTAAAAGCAGCAGATCCCAGATGCTCTGTGACATGATACCTTCCGGCTATTATCGAATTTAAAGCAGCGTGGAAATTCTTGTCCTCCTCAAAGCCAGTTCTGAGAAACAAGTCATTGTTTCTTAAAGACCATAAATGCTAAAAATATGGAAGATATAAAACAATAAACAAATCATACTTATTTTGCAACCTAACAAGAAATCATCACAAACTCGTCATGGAGCAAAAATAAAAGGAGTAAAATTTAATGGACACACGCACACACAATGAAGACGTGCCTGTTTTTCCTGTGCACAATCTTCAAATCAAAGGTTTCAAATTCCTCCTCCTGGGCATTTATTTTCCTTACTTGCTCCTGCACAGCAGCTGCCTCTTCATCCTCTAGAGTTCCTAGACCATCTTCCCTTACAACTCCAACTTTTTCATCCTCTTCTAGCTTGACACGATCTCTTTTAGAATATCCATAATTTGAGACTGATGTTGGAGAAGAGTTTGTTGATCTTATTGCATTGGCATTATTTGCATCCCTGGAACTTTTAACGGGTAAAGAATCCGTACTCTTCCGCCTCCACGAAGGAAGAGTGTCATCAGATTCCAAAAATGCATTAAGATAGTTATCAGTTTCATCTGCAATGCAGTTATTTGACCCCAGGGCCTTGTCGGAGGTAGGCTGAATCATCTGGCCATCCTTCAAAGATAGAGGAAATACAAATTTCTGTTCACTTTGTGTTTTCACCTGGAACTGTGCATCTTTATCACCCCCTATGACATATTTATTTGACACGCTCTTGTCATTTCCCTTTTTCTTTCTCTTATCCAAATCATGATTAGAGTGTCTAAAACCACCAAGCCTAACATCATGATCATGAAAATATTCTAAACCCCCTTCACTACTACCACCAGCCAAATCTTCACGAACTTCCCTACCAATATCTACAGCATCACTTTTGACCCCCACCCCAATTGACCTAACTGAACCATGTTGATCATCGTCCATATAAATATCCTCTAATTGTGACCTTAAGCTATCATTCAATATATTCCCTTCTCCTAGCATGATGAGCTCATTTGTTGGAGGGACAAAGCCTTTCCAGATAGGTTCTGCACACATCAGGTTTAATTCTTCTTCATCCATCAATTGTCCATCATATTGAGCCATTAAATAATTACCATTAGTCCTTCCATACATTTCAGTAATTCTTAGGCCAATAGGATCATCAGAAGCTGTGACTGGTTCAACATTATTTGTCTGAAGATATTGCTCCCCAGAGAAGTAAGAATCCTCCTCAACCAAAGATTGATCATCGTCCTCGTCTTTGGCCGGACATCTTTCCCGAGGATCTAGAACACTTCCATGAGCAGTCCCCTTTTCATTGTCACTAGGGTAATCAATTTCATGTGCCAAAAACCAGGCCTCGTCCTCAATAGGCTGTCTCATGTACCCAACATCATCATCATCATTATATTCATCAGAGTCCCAGTACTCGTTAGGATGGTCAACAAATTCATTCAACCCATCACCAACTGTTGCAAAACCTGATATAAGATCGGACGTATCCTCTGATATCCCCTGACTTATGGATAACCAACTGCCCACTGCAGCCCCCTTCATACCTGAATCACATAATAAAGAATCACTGCCAACCTTCATAACGTGAGTCAGAAAATCACTTGGTATGCGCAATCAAATTCAAAAAATAAAAGTATCATAACAATATAAAAACTAACTTTTGAATACAGCCGATCTAATTACTTGAATACCATCCCATGTTGCATGTGTTACTAGCATGCATTCGCTCAAGAAGCTATTGGATAGATTATAAAGGGGTGGAATTAGAAAGCTTGTAGTTCTTCTGCTTATCCAGAATTTTCAGTAACAGTCAAAGGCCCGAGCCATCATTTAAGGATGAGTATCTAGTTATAATAGCAGCACACAGAGTACATTTGTCGCATCGGCATGAAGGTTGTGGCAAATTTACATGAAAGAGCTTAAAGGTCTGTTTGGGAAGGGGGTTTTGGAGGAGAGGACTTGTTTTCTTGTCTAAATTAAACAAGCTATAAATGTTTCTAAAAATGAATGAAGTGTGTTATTCTTTCAAGTTTTTTAAATTCTCAAATATATGTTAAAATATAGAGTTAGCCTTCCAAAAACTTCCTTGGGAAAGAGTTTTAGACACAAAATTTTGTTCTAAAGAAAATCTGAAGCACAACCCTGAGTTGTAAATTTCAAGACGCGGGGTATCATGTACTGTTTGTTTGCATAGCCGCAAGCTGGGTCTGACTCGAGACTTAATAGGGCAGACCCAAATTAATGAATTATTGCTACAGGTTGGGTTGGGTGTGCACACAGAAAGAGGGGCTAATTATAGTAACAAACTAACCAATTAAGAACAGGCAAAGGCTTCTTTCAATGAATTAATTGGCATTGCTGCGCCCTAGATCAAGTAAAGACATAGAAGTTTGTACTATAAGGCATGGACAATCCTAATTTTATTGAGAAGTAGATAAAATATGTGATTCCAGAATATTATAGATTAAAGTAATAACACAAGATAGAAATGACACAGTTGTTATGATAAGGAGAAACAACCTGAAGATTGAAATTGTAGTTGAATAGGAAGAGGAGGAGGAGGCAAAGGGAGTTGAAGTGGTGGAAAGTCTTCCACTTCCTTGTGATGTTGTTGTATAGGTGTTTTAATAATCTGACTTGATTTCACTTCCTTTTTGTGATTATTATGATTATTGAGGTCAGTTCGTAATGCTGCTTCAACAGAAGTGAATTGATTTCTCCTGAGAAAGTCTAAAATGACATCAACTGAGTTTGTGTCTTGTGCCATTGTAGTAGAGCTGTAACACATAAATAATAACAACAACCTTTATGTCAAGTACGTACGGATACCATTATGATTAAACCAACAACAGCAACAACAAGAAGAAGAAAATAGGGCAATCTCAAAGATCTAAGCGGCATTTAGAAAATACCTTTGAATGAGTTGAGTTCTGCCTCTGCTGCCTGTCGGGACTCCAATATTCTCTCCTTTTCTTTTAAATGTTTTTGGTCCCCTACTTGTTGCTTTTCTTTCTAAATTGGATTCAATATATTTTCACTTCTTTGTCTCTCATAATACTTTTATTTCAATTTCATTTTCTAACTTATTTAAATAACATGTTATTATTCTTTCACTATAAAATATGGATTTTTATTTTCAACCCCATCAATATATTTTGTATTCATGAAACAACACACCAATCTATAATTCAAATAAATTATACATTTATATATTTGACTACTCCTAGTGTTTAACACATTTTTACGGGGTGGGAGTAGAATGGTATAAACTTATATTATTTGAACTCATTAAAACGGATGGAAATGGAGCAGAATCAGATGGAATGCATTTCATTCCATCACTTTCCATCATTTTTTTATACCATCCGATTTAGGCGGAATGACAAAATTTCTCTATTCCATCATGAAATACCCAAACAATATAATGACATCTTTATTCTATTTCGCTTAATTTCATTCTGCTCCGTTCATTTTACTCTATCCAAACATAATCTTCGAAAAATTATTTGATAATCCACAATACTAATAATTCTCATAAT
The DNA here is from genome assembly GCF_029867415.1 of Vicia villosa. Lineage (NCBI taxonomy): Eukaryota > Viridiplantae > Streptophyta > Magnoliopsida > Fabales > Fabaceae > Vicia > Vicia villosa. The sequence goes on from NC_081184.1 coordinate 171,170,082, forward strand.
AAAAAAAGAAAAAAATAATAATTGAAAGATGAAATGCTTACAGAAACATTTCTATTTCGTACAGGCATTTCAAATTATTACGTATTGTCAGCTTATGCAATTTAAGTAAAACTTGGTTATATAATACGACTCAAGTGAGAACACTTGGTTATTATCAGAAATGAGAACAATGAATCACAACCATTAGATTTTGATTTGTTGATTTTAATGGACTGATTCATTGTTCTCATTTATCATAATAACCAAGTGTTCTCACTTGAGTCGTCCTATATATATATATATATATATATATATATATATATATATATATATATATATATATATATATATGGGGACGACTCAGGTGAGAACACTTGGTTATTATAAGAAATGAGAACAATGAATCACGACCATTAAATTTTGATTTTGTTGATTTTAATGGACTGGATTGGTATCTCTTTCTAGAATCCTTAATATTTATTTTAAATCAACATAGAAAGAGAAATCAATCTAGTCCATTAAAATCAACAAAATCAAAATTTAATGGTCGTGATTCATTATTCTCATTTCTCATAATAACCCAGTGTTCTCACCTGAGTCGTCCCCTATATATATATATATATATATATATATATATATATATATATATATATATATATATATATATATATATATATATATATAGGGTTAATGAACTTTTTGGTCCCTCTAAATATTGCAGATTTTGTTTTTAGTCCCTCCAAAATTTTCCTTTAAGAAATCGTCCCTTCAAAAATTTTCGTCTAAACTATTGGTCCCTAACGTCAAATTTGCTAGAAATTAGCTACGACTTTAGCCACCGATTAGCTACGAAATTTGACGTTAGGGACCAATAGTTCGGAAGAAAAATTTTGAAGGGACGATTTCTTAAAGGAAAATTTTGGAGGGACTAAAAACAAAATATGCAATATTTAAAGGGACGAAAAAGTTCATTAACCCATATATATATATATATAGGGAGGATATATTTACTTCAAGAGTAAGTGTGGAAGACTTACTCCAAATCTTAACCATTGATTATCATTAATCTAACAGCTTTAATTAATTTTTTAAATAGAAAAATATTTCCAAAAATAGTTAGATTAAATTATCAATTAAAATCGTTAGATTAATGAAAATCAATGGTTAAGATTTGGAGTAAGTCTTCTACACTTACTCTTATATATATATATATATATATATATATATATATATATATATATATATATATATATATATATATATATATATATATATATATATATATATATATATATATATATATATATATATATATATATATATATATATATATATATATATATATATATATATATATATATATATATATGGGGACGACTCAAGTGAGAACACTTGGTTATTATGAGAAATGAGAACAATGAATCACGACCATTAAATTTGATTTTAATGGACTGGATTGATTTCTCTTTCTAGGATCCTTAATATTTAATGGACTGGATCCTAGAAAGAGAAACCAATCCAGTCCATTAAAATTAAATTTAATGGTCGTGATTCATTGTTCTCATTTCTCATAATAACCAAGTGTTCTCACTTGAGTCGTCCCCTATATATATATATATATATATATATATATATATATATATATATATATATATATATATATATATATATATATATATATATATATATATATATAGGGAACATATCCGGTGAGAACTGATATCTATTATGAGAAACGAGAACTAAAGATATTAACCTTCTGATTTAATTAACACTTCAGATTTCTTTATTCCATATGAAGAGCATCTTACAGGATTTTTTTTCATTATGCTTAATATTTAAAAATTCCATAAATAGAAAATCTAATCATAATTATTTTTTATTTATTATATCAATATTTGATATAAATAAAGACTAATATTTTTCAATTCATTTTATTTTTAAAAAATTAAATAAATAATATTTAAATTTTTAGTTTGCCAATATCCAAAAGGCGCCATAATTATTATAATATTATCACTATAGTGAAATTTATATTAAATGCTCACAATTGTAGAATTTGGAAATATAATTTTTTTCGAAATTGCAAACAAAAAATAAAACAAAATTAATATTTAAATAATGATTTCACATTCTTTAATATTTTTAATCGAATGAATATATAGATGTAAATCAATATTGTGTTTTTAATTAAATGAACATTCCAAATTATTTATAATATATTTATTTTATACTTTCAAATAGATATAATTCAATTCACTGTTTATTTTTGAATAATCTATATACATAATCTTTAATTTATGTTTTAGACTTAGTGTAATTTTATTCATTACATAATTATAAATATATTAATCTATAATTTGTTTTGATAAAAAAAGTATAACGTTCTAATATATTGATCTATAATTTTCAATTATAATAAATCTATTGTAAATAAAACCAACTTTTTATTTTTGAATGTTTTACTATTGTGACATTTTAAATAAAAATATATTATTGATTTATTACTTATATTTTTATTTGATCTAAAATATTAAAAAATGTAAATGATAACATATATTTTAATTTTGTTAATTTATTTATTTTCAAGTTAATAAATATTTATTTTTTATCTTCAACTATTGTGACCGTTTACCATAAGAAAACAATTATTGATTTATTACGTATATATTAATTTGAAAAGAATTTAAAATTATCACCTATATTTTAATTGAGTTGATTTATTTATCAGCAAATTGAAAAAATTTACTTTTACATATTTTTAAATTACCAGCATTTTAAATAAATTTTACTATTCTAATAATAATATATTAATTATGGAGTTTATTAGATATTGGCAAACTAAAAATTTATTATTTATTTAATTTTTTAAATAAAAAAATATTAATCTTTTTTTATATCAAATATTAACATAAGAAAAATATTAGTCTTTATTTATACCAAATATTAATATAATAAATAAAAAATAATTATGATTAGATTCTCTATTTATGAAATTTTTAAATGTTAAGTATAATGAAAAAATTTCTATAAGATGCTCTTCATATGGAATAAAGAAATCTGAAGCGTTAATTAAATCGGAAGGTTAATATCGTTAGTTCTCGTTTCTCACAATAGATATCAGTTCTCACCGAATACGCTCCCTATATATATATATATATATATATATATATATATATATATATATATATATATATATATATATATATATATATATATATATATATATATATATATATATATATATATATATATATGAAAGCTTTTTATAATAAGAGATTAGATGAACAAATATCAATCATTGGATTCATCAAGAGAGAAAATGTTAATGCATTAATGTGACTATTAATTTCTTTTTCTTGATGAATCCAATGTTAATGCATTAATGCGGCTATAAATATAAATGAATAAAAAATGTAATTAGGATCTAATTCTTTTAATATTAAGGGGTCATCCTGACGAATGTCATCAGGGCACTCTTTAAGGATACTAAATAAAAAAAGTATTTTTTATATATGTAAATATTTTAATTTTCAATACATTAAAAATGAATTGAATACACACATTTTTTAAAAAAACTTATCACTTTAATCATTTAAACAGTACCTCCAAAATACTTGTTAGTATTTCTTTAATTTTAATAGTAAAATATTATAATTTATCTCATTGTTGATGATCTGTGACCCTGGTGAGTCTCCTCAACTTAACTCATAAACTTTTTTCTAAAGTTTAGAAAATGAGACATATAAATTTTTAATTGACTGATTTAAGTATTTCCAATAAGTGGTAAACTGATTTGATTGTATATGGTTTATTTCATTAAGTCAAGTTTTCAATGGAAAAATGGATTTAATTTGTTTACCATAATTAAATAATAATGAGTAATTTTTTTCCTAAAATAAGTTAACCAAAACTTTACTATAAATAATAGTTTAAGGAATTGGTAAAAGTGGAGAAAAAACGAAGAAGAGAAAACAGAGATAAAAAGAAAGAAAAAACATTCAAAACTTTACGAATCCGGTATGCTATTTTTTCTAAATTTTTATTTTGTTTATTATTATTATTTTTTCTTCTTTTCTTTGATGTTTTCGAATTATTATTACTTTATTGCAATAGGTAAAGCATCATGGTTGACAATGTTTGAATGTAAAGTCACTGTTCATATTATATATTATGCTATTATAATTAAACGAGTGTTCAAGTTCATATTTATTTCGGTTCTTTTTCATTCCGTTGAAATTGACATCACAATAATTTAATTTGTACAATGTACAGAATAAAAAAATAGTGCAATTGAAGCTCAGAGAGGATTATTAAAAAAAATAGTTTCAGAAAATTAATTTTTTAATATTAAGGAAGAATCATCGATAATTAGTTGGTCAGCATTGAATTTGATAGAAAAGATCACATTTTCGATTTCCGCAATTGCTATTAGTAGGAGATTGAAATTGCTTGATATCACAACTGATATTCGAACCGGATTAATCGGTTTAACCATGAAAAAAATTAAAGTGAATTATCAAAAAGAATTATGGAAAATAAATCAGATTTTTAAATTAAGGTAGAATCATAAAAAATAAATTGAAAATTATATGGTAAAATATGATTTTAAATACTTGTATAAAAGAAAGGAAATGCTATTAAAATAGTGATTTCTTCGTGATAAAGGGCAGTTGTTACTTTGCGCTCAATATAAAATATAAAATATAAAATTGATAGTGAAAAATGTTGTATTTGGTCAAAAATTATTTTTGTTTTGAATTAATTAATTTTGTAAAATTAGTTATAATTAAAAATGAATTAAAAATAAAAGTAATTTTTATTAAATTAAGTAAAATTGATAATTTTTTTAGCTTGGTTTTTGAATTTTCAGATGGGAATATGCATGACTTGCCTGAACTACATAGGAATATGCAAGCCTTCCCTGAGTTACATGGTATTTATTCAAACTCAATATTACTCTTATTTTATAAATTGGTAAATTTTTAAGTTATTAATCTTTAAATATTCATTCTATATGAACAAATTATACTCATTTAACTCAGCAAAGTTATTTGAATTTAAACTACATTTTTCCGTTTTTCTAAGGAATGTGAACTTAGAGTTGATCCTTCAGATGGATGGGAAAAATCTGTGACTACAATTTTGGAAAATTTTGAAGGTATATTTTTATTCTCATTAGCATATATAAACATTTTGAAATATATTAAAAATAATTTAACAATATATTTCTTTTCTTTGCTAGAATTGAGTTACATTGTTAATCCATCTATTGGAATAATTTATCTGAAAGGGAAAGCAGATCCACTGGAAATTTTATCCATCCTAAAGAAAGGTGGAAAACATGTTACAATTGGATGGATTAATCATGGTTTTTCAAGAAATGGTGGAAACCAAATTCAAGATCAAGGAAATGACTATAATATTGATTATTTGATTTCTCAAAATCCAAATAATCAATTGAACCCTAATTGGTACTATCAACCAAATCCTAATTGGTGCAACAATATGCCACAAAATATGATATCATATGGTAATCATAATATTGTTGAAGATGAAAGTCTATCTGGTCGATCACATGATTCTCGTTATCATTACTCAGATACGTAAAGTTTTTCTATTGTTTACTTATACAAAAACTATTGATTAAAAAATCACCAATCTACTGAATCATCTTGTTTTGTCAAGAAAATTGATAAGAAATTATGTATTAAGAATTAGGTGATTTTGAATTCTTAATAGACTGATGGTATGCTTTTTAGATTATACTTAATATTTAATATGAGTATTATTTAATTATGATTCATATTTTTCTTTTTGCTAATTAGATATAGGATCATTTTGACCAAGTAGTATGCCTTTTTTATTTTGTATTTTGTTTGATATCATATGTTGAAAACTTTGTATGCAATACATTTTAATTTAATGTCTTTTTTATTTGAGAAGAGATAAGTTTAAATTAATAAATATAAACTAAATGAAATATTTTAATGAAAATATTCTAATGAAAGAAAATGTAAAATTATAATTTTTTTCCCTAGTTAAAATGCTATTAAATAAAATTATATATATATATATATATATATATATATATATATATATATATATATATATATATATATATATATATATATATATATATATATAGTTCTTTCAAGAAAAAAATGAACTTTCTTAGTAGAAAAGAAATCTATGTATATATATAGAAAAGAAATCTCTCATTAAATACTTCTATTTTTGAAGGGTATAAATTTATTTTGTTTATCCCACTCATTGTGTCTATTAGTAAATATCACACAATCATATTTAAAAACAAGAGTCTATTTTATGGAAAATTCTTAGGTGGACACGGACCTAAGAATTTGTTTTACACACAACCAATCACATAATTTTAATTAATTAAAAAATAAATTAAAATTTTTTTCTCTCCTTCATAATCTCAACCACCCCATAAATCCAATTAAAAACAAAATTAAAATTACTAACTTCTTATTGGTTGTGACTAAGAATATAGATTTATGACCGTGTCCATGCAAGAATTGCTCCTATTTTATTTAGAGTAATGCTATATAGCGGAAGAGATTTATTTTGCGAATTTCACAATTTTTATTCTTACAAATAATTTAGTATTAAAGCCCATTAGTAATAGAGTAATGCTACTTTATTTCACACTCCTGTTTTTTTTCTTCTTATCTTCCTGAACCATTTTCACCATAGTCCTTTTCTCGACCATTTTTTAATTAAGTTGAAAAAAAGGTTAGGGTAAGAAATAAATTGTTTACACCACTTATATTGTTTCACACGCTATTACTTGCCGCAAACATTTTAGACTTTAGCTAGGGTTAATACCTATTTTGTCCCCTGTCATATGGGGTGTAGTTGAAAAAACCCTGCAAAAAAAAAATTTTAAGAAGTGTCTCGTAAAATTTCAGAAGTTTGATTTTGAACAAAAAAATTGGTCCTAATGGGTGTTGAACCCAGGACACAAAGCATACATGACCAGCACCATTAGCACTAGACTGCGTCTTAATTTTTGTTATAGAAATGCCTTAGCGAAATTATAATAAGTAATGTTAACGTTATTAGCATTAATAATTAATGTTTTCATAATTAATTAATATAAATATTATTAGTTAATAATTATTAGTTATTAGTTAATATTTATCAGTTAATTAATATTAATTACATTATAAATTATAAATTAATAATTAATATTTATTTTACTGTTAATAATTAAATTATAAAATATAAACTAAATTAATATAAATATTATTAGTAAAACAACCATATCTCCAAACTAATAATAACTAACTATTAATTAATAGTAAAACAAATTAACAGTAACAGTAAAACAAATATTATTATTAGTAAAACAAATTAACAGTAACAGTAAAACAAATATTATTAGTAAAAAGTAACAAATTTATATTTTATATTTATCTAAACTCATTATTAGTAAAACAAATTTAATATTTAATTAATATTAATTAAATTACAAAATAATAATTAATATTTGTTTTACTATTAAAGTTAACTAAATTATAAAATATAAACTAATAATATTTATATTAATTTAGTTTAATTTATATCTAATTTAATTTAATTTATTTTACTGTCAACGTTATTAATTAATATTTTTTATATTAATTTAATTTAGTTTATATTTTCTATTTTCTATTTTCTATTAACGTTATATTCATGTTAATTAATTTAATTTAAACAATTTATATTTAATTTAATTTAATTTCCTATTAACGTTATTAAATTTAGTTTGGTATATAAAATATATATTAAAAAAGTTACAGTAAATAGTATATAATTAATTGTATATAATTATCAATTAAATGCAAATAATTAGTTGAATACTATAAGAACAATTAAATGCAAACATATAACAACTCAGAGCTTCCAGCCCAGTGGCTAGGTGCTCGTGGGTTCAACTTCCACCTCCAACAAAATTTTAACATGTTTTCTTATATTAACCAAAAACCAAACAATAAAATAATAATAAAAATGCCACATGGAATTAAAATATATAAAAAATAATAAAAATGCCACCTAAGCCAACCACGTCATTAAAAATAAAATTAAAAATTAAAAAAAAATTGTCACATCAGACTTTTTAATGAGGTGGCGTGAAAAAGGTTCAGAATCAAACTTCTGAAATTTTACGAGGCACTTCTTGAAACTTTTTTTTTGGGCAGGGGGATTTTTCAACTACACCCCATATGGCAGGGGACAAAATAGGTATTAACCCTTTTAGCTATTCATAAATTGAAATAATCTAAAGCTTCATAATCAATTCATATTTTTTATGAACGTTTACGGGAATAAGTGAAAGTAGACAGTTGAAGAGAATTGATAATTGAAAGTAAAAATGGACCAAAGAAGTTATGAATTAAAAGGGATACGAATGAGAAGATGGATAAATGAATGAGGAAAATGTTGACAGAAATATAGTAAAAGATAGGAGTGTCACGTCATTCGTAATGTTTTGTGATCATCCTTGTCACGATATTAAGGGTTCGTTTCGTTGGGAGTAGATGGAGGGGAGGGGAGGGGAGGAGATATTTATAAAAATATGTGTTTGGTTCATTTTTTATAAGGGGAGATGAGGGGAGGGGAGCAAAATCCCTCCTAGACTCACTTTTTGCTCCCCTCCAAATTGGAGGAATTCGGAGGGGAGGGAAGATTAAGTAATCATAATTATATTATTTTCCCTATTTTAACCTCTGTTACTTTTTTAATTTCAAAATTGTCCTTATTGAATTATTAAATACTAGATTTTTTTCTCCGTATTATTTAGCGTTTATTTTTTCTACTGTGTGGTTGCTATTGATGCGTTGTTCCTCTCAAGTGAGTTTTTTTCTTTTTATTTTGTTGAAGTTCCTTTTTGATATTATATTATTATTTTTATAATAATAACATACTTATACTTATATCGGTTCTTATATATGACTAGTAACAAACCCGTGCATACGCACGGGTTCTGTTCGGTTACGCGTATTTGAATAAATATTTGATTATTTCGTATATAAAATTATTTAGATCAATAGTAGATTTTTTCCCGTATACCATTTTTGGACTAAAAATATTTAATCATAAATACCATTTTCTCCGTATATAAAAATATTTAGATCAATAATAGATTTTTTTTCCGTATACAGACTTCATTTTTGTTTACGTATCATTTACAACAATATCTGGATCAATAGTAAATTTCGTATATAAAAATATTTAGATCAATAATAGATTATTTTCCGTATACCATTTTAGAATATATTTTTTTTTATCATAAATACTATTTTTCGTAAATAATAGATTTGTTTTTCATATACAAATATTATTTTTGTTTATGTGTCACTTACAAAAATATTTGGATCAATATCAAATTTTCATATATAAAAATATTTAGATCAATAATAGATTTTTTGGCATATCCTATTTTTGAATAAAAAATATTTGAATCATAAATAACATTTTTCGTATATAAAAATATTTAGATCAATAATATATTTTTTTCCGTATACAAACTTCATTTTTGTTTAGGTGTCATTTACAAAAATATTTAGATCAATAGTAAATTTCGTATATAAAAATATTTAGATCAATAGTAGGTTTTTTCCCGTATATCATTTTTGAATAAATAATATTTGAATCATAAATATCATTTTTCGTAAATAATAGATTTTTTTCGTATACAAATATTATTTTTATTTTGGTATCATTTACAAAAAGATTTGGATCAATATTAAATTTTCGTATATAAAAATATTTAGATCAATAATAGATTTTTTGAATAAATTTTTCCCGTATATCATTTTTTACTAAAAAATATTTCGATCATAAATACCATTTTTCGTATATAAAAAAATCAATAATAGATTTTTTTTGGAAGAAAGCAGTGAGAAAGTGATGAATGAGAAAAAAATAGAGAATTGAGAGAGATTTGATAAGTTTGATAAAATATAAGAGTTGTATTATTTTAATAATAAAATTAAGAACTTTATGGTGTAAAGACCAAAAAATTATAATTTTAATATGGTGACAAAAAATTAAATAAGGGTATTTTTTACTTTTCCACAACCATTAATTTTTTTATATTATAGATTATTTTAAAATAATAAAAAAATCAAATCAACTTGTTTTTGTCGACCAAATTTTGATTTGAAATTGACTTTTATTTTCTATTTTAAAATTTCTATTTTTATATTGTATATATGCTAATATTCTCTACATTTTTTATTTTTATTCATACCTATATTAAATTCATCGAGTTCAATATCGTCAAATATATGTTTTATAGTTCCGATATCCATGTCCATATTATCAGGTGCTTCGGTTATTGAGGAGACTTTTTCTTGTTTTCAAGTTTACTTCATAGTAGAAGTTATTAATTTTTAGATATCAATTAGAAGTGTTTTTGCTTTTAATTTAAAGTGTTTTTCTATTTTTGTTGCTAGATTCTATCTCAATCTTCCACCTTATGTTTGTTATAAAAAGATAAAGTAAAAAAAAGTTTTGTTATATTTTTTAGGATATTACTGTTAGGTATATTTTAAAATTAATGTTTTTCGGATCAAACTATGGGATAAAATCTTAAAAGATATGGTTTGTTATAATGAGCTGAAATCTTATTAAATATATTATTTAGTTTTTGCCTATAAAAGCACTATATACTCAAAGTCACAAATTTTCTAATTCTACCTCATATTTTTCATCTAGACTTGATCAATTATTCATGGATTCATCTTTTAATTTACGTTTAACTCCTCTTGTTGAACTGATTCAATCCATCTCACAAAACATTCATTCTTTGAATGATTATGTCTCCATTCATCTTCGTTACACCAAATTAACAATTTCTTCTACACTCAATGATCCAAAAAATCTTATCTTTAACTATAGAATACTCAAAGACGACTACTTTTTGATTCCTTCGGAGATCTTATGCAACTATAACACCGACACAATCATGAATGCTAACACCACCCGCACCTTGTGTGAAATCTTCAATGGTGTGCCTACAGGCATGATAGACACAACTCTACATTCCATGAGAAAGTGTGCTAGAATAGCTGCTCTTAAGAGCAGTGGACATAAATTATTAGAGATGAATGTGTTGATTCGAAATGTTACGTTACACACGATAGAAGAAGATGGATTTGATCAATATCATGATAATTTAAATGGTCAAAAAATTGTGGGCTTGTCACCAAAATTGGATGTTGATACTACTTTAGATTTTATGGATCAATGTTCAATTTGTTTGGAGGAGTTTTGCAATGGATCTCCGACAGAGCTCTTCTATACAAAATGCTCGCATATTTTTCATAAGGAATGTATTGTCAAATGGATTTTTCGATGTTCAAGACTTTCTCATTTTTATTCTTGTCCGATGTGTCGATGTGAGATAATATGAATAGAGAAAGAAAACATGTATGTACTACTTTTTATTGCACAATATAGTTGATTAATGGTCTTAAGATAGGTATTTGATGTAAAATATTGTATTTGTATTTAGGTATTTTTGGTTACCTGGCTGGAGAAATTACTTAGAATAATGTGGCATCAATTAAGTTAAAAAAAACTCATTTTTTTTGATAAATTATTATTTGATAAAAATTTATTTATATAATAATATATAAAAAAATAAAAGTTGAAAAAATATTTAGAATGTTACAAAAATATTAATAACAATAAATATGTTAAATCTATAATATCAGAATATAAATAAAAAGTTATTTATATAATAATATATAAAAAAATAAAAGTTGAAAAATTATTTAGAATGTTATAAAAATTATAATTATTTTATATTTATTATTTAATTGTAATAAATATGTGTCTCATGTATTTGTTGATATTTTTTGAAAAACTATAATTAAATAAAAATATGGTAGGTCAAATATCAATGAATGAGCAGCATGTAGCAGGTATATGTGTTGGAAGTAGGGAAAAATTATAAACAATTTAAAAAAAACAAAAGATTTTGAAAAGACAAGCAAATGAAGTAGTAAAAACAATGCATGTATCATCATGAAATGAAACGTGATGATAAAAAAGGAAAGAAAGCAAGACAAATATTGGTTGATAGAAGAAGGTGTCCATGTGGCAGCATATAAAAGCAGTGGGGTATTTTGGTATTTTCCAGAACAGTTTCTTTTCTTATATTGTAGATAGTAATAAGACTCTTTTTATTATATTAATAATAATAATAATAATAATAATAATATCACTATACAATATATGTAAATATAATATATTTATGTTATAAATAAAAATTTTAACTCTAATATTATTTATTTAATTTTTTTAATATTCTAACCTTATTTTATTTATTTTTAACTATAGGAATTGTTTTATTGGGTTAGATGAATCATAAGATCAGATAATAGTTTGATTTGCTTTGAAGATATATAGTTCAACTAATGTGTGTTGTTGTTTACGGTTATATTATGGTTTATGAATGAATAAGTTTTTATTAAGAATTATTTTTACTAAGCACAAATAATAATATTTATAAGGATAAAAAGGTAAATTGATTTTAAAATCCCTCCCCTCCCCTTGTGACTGCAAAATAAAAAATATACCAACACCAACAACAACACCAACATTTCATTAAATAAAAACATTCATTACATAGATAGTCGTGAAATAAAATTCAACATTAAATAACCATTTCATCGGGATGTTGCAACATAATGATCATATCCTCGAAGGATCTTTAAATCTTCGCATCCACTTCAATCAGATCATTTGATTCATAACAGAGAAAAATACTCCACAAAACCTTTAGATCTTCATCCGTCTTCACTTCAATATTGTTGAAAAGAAAATTTCATTCGCAGTGAGCGATACTCGAGCTTCACAATTCTGCAATTTTCTGGAAAGCGCAGAAGAGTATTCATTTTAGATATTAGATATGCAAATGTTTCCTCGATGACCCTAAACAGAAGCGGTTGTCTCTGACCATTGAAATACACAAATGTAAGGTGGGGCTATGAAGTCATTCTCTCTGATTTTAGTGTTTTGGTGCATCAAATGTCTATCGAGTGATTAAAATTTTTTAACTTTAACAAATATGACTACGAACAAGCATCTTCTAATTTACCTTAGGAAAAATTCAAAGATGCATCTGTGAATCGTTTTTCTCCAAAAATTGGTGTTTGATGCGTTCGGAGATGCATCTATGAATTTACCCAAAAATATTTTTAGATTTTCAAGTACGCCCATTTAATAAGTGTGTGATAAGATGTTCACTTTTTTCTTTATAATGCATGATGCACATTCTTAAACGCGACATGTCCGATGTGGGACTCAATAAAAAGCTAACCAAGTAGAGTATTTATGAGTAAGGATCCTCTCCATTTCTCAAAAGAAATGGAGGTGTCCATTACTATAGTTTTGGTGTATAAATGTGTAATTAATGTCACCGCGTTTAAAAATACGTGCATTTATATCTTTTATTTTCTTGAAAACTATAGTAATGGACACTTCCATTTCTTTTGAGAAATGAAGAGTATCCTTACTCACTATTTATAATACTAATATAAGCAACAACATATTTAAATTATTTTAAATACCAAAAAAGGATAAAATTAAATTAACAACAATAATAATAGAAATAATAATAATAAAAAAATAATAATAACATTAATATTTAATCCCTATAAAAATATTTAAATAAATAAAATATAGTAGATTTTCTTAATTTTTTTTCATTTGTCTCAATTATTTTATTATTTAATATTTCTCTTCTAGTTTAATTTAATCACAGTTTTTCACTACTCAATAATATAAACTATTAATTATTTAATGATACAAAATTATGATTGTTAAATTATTTTTATCATATAATATATTCTATTGAAAAATAAAATTAAAATATTCATGTAATATCGGTTTGACCTTTAAACTTTGAATTTATGTTTATTCTGGTTTAATGTCTGATCCAATTTTAATTATTTTGATAGAAATATAATTTATTTTGATCCCAAATTCAAATTCACAACGAAGAGACCATAATGGAGGGAGTGTAATTGGAATAATTTTGACACTCAAGTTAGTGACGATCTTAAATAAGAGATATTTAGGATTAGACTAGTGTGTATCTTAAGAGGCAGAGATATTAATTTTATATGACCTTGAAGCCGTGCAAGCATTCCGAAGTTTAAGTCAATTTGGGTGAAGAGGTAAATGAAAAAGGGTTTAGAATCGAATACCTGACCCTCCTGCAGAGGAGAGTATTCATAATGAGCTCAGTGCTTGACCAATGGTCTCTGTTATAGGCAGAGTGTTCAGGCCCATAATGGTGACTGTCAGAAATTCCACATGAAAGTAAGGATGAGCAGCTCGTGCTCATCGTGTTGGGTCAACTGCCCTACAATACCTAGATCGTGGATGGACTTGTCCGTTATGAAGGGGAAAACGGTTTCACCAGTCACACAAAGACTGAGAGTGCAGTTGGTGAAGTGTCATTAGGTGAAGTGCACAAGGGAAATGGGTTCTCCACTATTCCAACAGATTGGGCCATCACTTTAGATTGTCCTGGATGTAGAAATGAATTGAGGTGTGCTCGACATTGGGTGAGCCAAAAGCCCAAGAATTCAACTTGCCACCCCCCAAATTAGCCATGGCACCTCCAAAATGCATGAAAAGATCAAAATGCCCAACAAAAATCATTTACCACATTTTCTGAAAACTCCAGAGAGCACCGGGTTTTTCAAATTCTTGGGAGATACCGAAAATTTGAGGAGCTTACCAGAAATTTTGCGAATACAAGTAAGTTTCCGGTATTTTTATGAAGTTTCTGGTACTTTTTACCCAAAATTGCAAAATTTCCGGTATCATAAAATTTTAAAAATACTGTAAATTTTGAAATTCCCGGTATTTTGTATCTTTTTAAAAAACTCTATTTTTCTTAAATTTTTAATTTTTAGAGTGAGGACTAGAGGCAAGGATAGTACAGTTGCGGGTCGGGCCATCGATAGAGCCGAGGCTCGTGCTCATGCTGATGAGGCTGGTACGTCACTCTTACGTGCTGGACGCGTTGCTCCGACCGGTTTCTAACGGAAACAGAGGGCTAAGGAGGCACAGGCGAGTAGGGGGTTCTGTGCACCTCGGCGTCGGGGTGGTAGAGCTTCCACTGTTGTGGACGGGCAGGATGAGGTTGGTGAGGATGCTAGAGAGGATGTTGCTATGGTTGAGTCGGTGGTTGCTAGGGTTGAGTCGGAGGTTGCTCGGGTTGAGCCAGAGGTACTTGTTACTGATGAAGGGGTGGTTAGAGTTGAGGAGCGGGTGACTGTGGCTGATGAGGGGGTTGCTGAGGAGCGGGTGATGCATGATACGGACACCACCACAGGTGCATCTACAGAGCCATCAGTACACGCTTATGAGGATTTTCCAAGAGGACCTTCTGACAGGTCCGTTTTGATAGGCTATGCTGACCATGTCGCTTTTTGGATATGGCAGGGCGAGGTATGTAACGTTGATTAATATTATTGTGTATTAATTGTATTTTTTTAATTGTATTTTTTTAATTGTATTTTTTTAATTGTATTTTTTTGTTACAGGAGCTTCAAGTGCTGAGGCTCACTTCTCACGGGTCGAAGTTGAAGAACTTCCCCGAGTGACCGATGCCTGAGGAGGTGGCGAGGATCGTTGGGGAGATCCATTTGTTGGACTTTGCTGGATGCTCCCTGACGATGCTGGATGGCCCCTCTATTATCAGCTTTTGTAGAGAGATGACGCCTAAAGACATCATCCTTCCATCTTCCATTCGGGGATATGACAGTGACTTTGGATGATGTACATGCCCTGTTTCACCTTCCAATAGCTGGTACATTTTTTACACCAGTTCATAGGGACCAGACGACGGCGGTGCAGATGGTGAGGGATGCGTTAGAGGTTGATGAGCTAGTTGTGCTCAAGGAGTTTGGTGACACTCGGGGCTTTCACCTCAGGATGTCTTGGCTGAGGAAGGTTTATCAACAGCTTGTCGATGCAGGGAGGTACGAGGTTGCCGCTAGGGCGTACATGCTACATCTAGTGGCATGTACTCTCTTTGCGGACAAGTCTGCTTATTATATAGATGTACGCTATCTTACTCTCTTTAGCGACCTTGATACTCCGTGTTGGGCTTGGGGAATGGTTGCTCTGACGATGATATACACGACGCTTGATGCCGCATCTCGTCCTGACATCAGACAACTTGCTGGTTTTTTGAGCTTGCTACAGGTATATATTCTTACATGGTTTTTTTGTGTTTTAATTTTATTTTGCATGGGCAGTGTTGGATCTACAAGCATTTCCTTCGCATCTGTGAGCAGAGGACCCAACATTGTGCGGCTTCTAACCCCTGTGTGATGAGGTGGAAGGCCAAACAGAACCTTCTAGGAGAGGCACCCTTGATGGAGTACAGACAAAGGCTGGATGCTCTGACACTAGATGATGTCATCTGGACACCGTATATAGGTCATCACGAGCACCGTCCTTTTGATGCATCTTCCTTATATTCAGTTTATGTCAGATGGGAGAGCCATGTGGCTAGACACTTGCCTGCGAGGTGTCTACGCCAGTTTGGTTATATAGAGGGCACCCCACGGCCGGTCCCGGAGGCTCCAGCTGGTGGCATTGATCGCTAGTTTCAAAGTCACATCCTCAGCTCCCCTGTGAGATCATGGATACAACCGTTGCGGTTCAGTAGTTTAGGCAGTGTCGGGATGGATACCTGGAGTGGTTCTTCAGAGTGTCGCACCTTAGGGCCAGTCCCCCATCTGCCGCAACATCTGATGTTCCAGGATCTTCAGGTACCAGAGCTTCTTCATCACCACCACCACTACTTCCACCTCCTGCTGGTGACCAAGATAGCCGCCTGTAGTGCATCGCAGTTCACTTGGATAGCCTCATGGATCTGGTGAACCCTGATGGTGAGGTCCATAATATTTTAGCTAGGTTGGCGGATGTTGCCCGTGGAGGACCTATGTAGATTTATCTTGTTATCATTGTATTATTTGTATATTTTGTACAAACATCTTATTTATTGCATAATCTTTTTGGCTATTACATGTTTCGAGTAGATAAAGAAAATAACATCAATAACAAACAAACATAGTTAACAAACATCATATGACAAACAACAAGCATAAAATTGACAATCAGGACCCTCCAAAAGTGTCGGCAAAATCTCAACCGTTTAAAAAATAAAAAATTGAAATATATCGGAAATTTAGTTTATTTGAAATTTCCGGTATACCTGAAATTTCAATATTCTAGTATATCAGAAATTTCAAATAAACTAAATTTCCGGTACGTCGTACCGAAAATTTAAAATTAACAGAATTTCTGATATTTTTTACCGGAATTTTTTATGTGCATACGAGAAATTTATTTCGAAAATTCTTTGTTTTTCAATTTTTTTTCCAACAATAAAATTGGAATAACAAAAATTGAGAGATGAAAGGTACAATTTAGGGGTGGCAGGTAGGGGTGGGAATAAACTAGGCTAGGCTAGGCTTTATAAGGCCTGGGCCTGGCCTACGATAAACTTACAAGGCCTAAGCCTGGCCTATGACCTACTATAGGCTCGTTTTTTCAGCCTGGCCTGGCCTTTTTAAAAGCCTGGCCTGGCCTGAAAGCCTATTTAAAAGCCTCTTTCTTATTAATATTTTTAATTAATTCATATTACTTAAGAAGCCTTATAGGTCGCATATATATGAACATTTAGACCGACCTATTTAGCATTTTTTCTAATATATATGCATATATAGACCAATCTATTTAACATTTTTTCTAATATATAGGCCAACCTATTTAGACTAATTTTAATATATATGAAAATATAGGCCGGCCTACAAGGCTTTATAAGCTTTTTTAATAGCCTGGGCCTGGCCTATTTTATTAAATAGGCTTTTAAAAAAGCCCAAGCCTAGCCTTTTTATCAAATAGGACTGACCTGGCCTGACCTTAAGTAGGCTAGGCTATAGGCCCCTGTAGGCCGGCCTGGCCTATTCCCACCCCTAGTGGCAGGTAAATTTCTCCAAAAGTCACCTTCCAGAATACAAAGATACTAAAAGGGGATTCAAATTGGAAAGAAAAAAAAAGAAAATTTAAAAAGCTTTCACTAAACACATAGCAATTCTTGCATGGACACGGACCTAAATCCATATATTTAGGAACAACCAATAAGAAGAAAGAGAATTTAAATTTATTTAAAATTTAATTTTGTTTTTAATTGCCAACATGGAGGGTGGTTGTGATAATGGAGGAGAGAGATAATTTTGATATTGTAAATTGAAATTGTAAGATGAAAGTTGAGCCCCGAACCTGAAAGGAGAAGATGTTGATGATGTGGTGTGGAAATACAGCGGGAGTGCTCTTCGTCCCATCTTGCTTTTGCTCTTGTTGGAAATGGAAACTCTACCCTCCTCCTCCTCCTACAACGGTACACTTTCTGAAATTGAAATTAACTTTCTTCTCCGTTTCTGAATATTCAATTCCCTTGTTTATTTACGCATTCCCCAACTCAATTGTAGGAATTGGTTTCGCGGAAGCTGAATCGCCGTCAGAGTGTGAAGTTGTTTTGTCAAAATACGGAAAATGTTAATTCTTCTTATGACTTCGATCCCGAGCTGCGCTCCGCCCTTGAACTTGCTACTCAGTCTGAGTTATGTGAAATTCAAACTATCCTTTTCGGTCCAAGGTGGGTGGGTGAGTCTGTCACTGACTGGCTAGCTACTCTTGTTTTTCTCATAATATTAATAATAACTGTTACTTATCATCAGCTACTTGAGTCCTTTGCTCAAATCCATCACATTAACAACTCCAACTACAACTAGCATGGTTGAACAAGACATTCAACTCCGCCAACAATTTATAGCCACACTCGAGTCCCGATTTTTCTACTTAGCAGCCGATGCACGCTCAACTTTAAGGGGTTGGAGACCCACTTACAGAAATGTCTTGCTTCAACTAAGGAATAAATTGAGTATTCCCTGCTCAACCAAACTCTCTACTCACGACCTTGAATTAGAAATATTCCTCCACCTTTTACACTATAACTCAGAGTAATCAACCTTTTTTTTTTAATATCAAAATCAATTTTCTATACTTGTTTACCTAGTTAATAGTTATAGTCAACTAAAGCTTCAATATTCTTGTAGTGAAGAATCAGAAAACGATACAGCCTTATTGGATGTATCCACCGAGTCTGATGCTCAAGGAACTCTACAGCTTGGACTCAATCAATGGAAAATGCAGTCAAACGTTGGAAAACAAGACTTTCAATCTCTTCTTTTAAAGGTTGTTTTTATTTTTTCACTTTAAGCTTCACTATCTTTTCTATTGTAAACTTGAGGTGATATTTTCTTTTCATTTTTTTCATCCATAGGGAGGTAGTATACTTACGTTGGCAAAGATCTATCAATTGGTAAAACAATATATTTGTCTTTTATTTATTCTCCAAAAGAAAGCATTTTGGTTTTTTTTTTACACTTCTTCATGGCTAGACGATGACTTGTAGTTGGCAAGGAAATTATCTGGAAAATTGATTGGAGAAGCTGCTAATTACCAGGTTAAGAAAGAGTTGTTGAAGAAGGTATGCATTGGTACCTGTAATAGTTGTTTTGGTAATGTGAACAATCTTTCTCAACAATAACTTAGACATGTATTTTGCTCTAAATGATTTCTAGGGTGGACAGTTAGCTTTGATCAATTTAGAATCCAGAACTGCTTTGCTTGCAGCTAAACAGGTGCCTTACATGATAATTTGATTTCCTTCTTATGTTGTCAATTATTTCATAAAAAAATGTTATTCATAGGCAAGAATGCACCAAGTATATTTCCGGATTTATAGATAAAATTGGACTATTTGAAGACAAAACATATTATGTTGTAAGCAATCTTTTGGAACTTCAACTTCCTAAGCACCTGTTAAATACCCAAACATGAAATGAATTTAAATTTAGACTCTTTCTCATCATAGAACCTTGTAGTAAGATGCAGGAGTACAAATTCACTCTTGTGTTAAAATTATTCTTTAAGTAAATACATGGTTCAACCAATTTATTTTGAGAGTTCTGAATCTGCGCAATCATAATACTATTACTGTTTTTTTAAAAATTAATTGGGGAAGGAGAAATTTATACTAATCACGGCGGCACTAATGCTCATTTTACAGACGTTTTCGGTGAGATTTATTCTTTGTCCCTTAAGGGTACAAAGTCAAGCTCTTAGGACTGAGCTGACACCTCTTGGACATAATATTATTATACAGTTTAGTTCTAATATCTTAGGGTACGAAGTCAAGCTCTTAGCATGAGCAGACACCTCTTGGACATAATATTATTATATGGTTTAGTTCTAGTATAAAAGAAAAAAAAATGTAAATATCACTTAACATTAATTATTTTTTCAAAAATAATCAATGATATGTTGATATTTACAAAAATAGTTGTTTTCAAAAAATAGTTATTTTCTTTGTCTCTTACTGTGTATTTTGTTTTAATTTTTCAAAAATAAGTTAGTCTTTCAGTTTGTGTTGATTTTATAACATGTTTATCATCTGAAGTTTGACCTGTTATAGGGTTTTCTTGGTGCTGCATCAAGATATCTGGGTTTTAGAAGCGTGCTCACATTACTTGGACCTGTGTATGTCCTACACCTTGCTTTAATAACTTTCAATTTCTAGCAGTCATCTGTGTACACTTAACTTTCTTTTAATTGAACAAGTAACAAATTAAATCGTAAATTCATTGTTTGTTCAACAACTGTGCAAGTATTTTCTCATTAGTTTGAATTAGCTGCACAGATACCATGATTTGTCCTATAATAATTCATGTTTAAGGAAAAATCATTGACTTTTACATTTTCTTTTATGGTTTAACTTTATAGGTTTTCGTTGTTTCACTGACAAAAATCACCAGACACGTTTAGATATTATCATATTAATAACAACCTCAGCTTCTGTGCTTGTTCGTATTTTATTTAGAAGAATTTATTAGATTTGTTTGTTTATTATATGAATAGATCTGTTCTCGTTCTTAATGATTAGTTGTGATAGGCTTTATATTTGAGATTTGTGCAAGGTTTTCTCTACATCATAGGTCCTTTTACCATATTGCGCCTGAAGCAAACCAAATTCACTTACCCCAAATCCCCCAAGAAAACTACCTGGAACTTCAGTTCTTTACATAAGACAACTTCTCTATCTCATTCTGCTCCATGAGTAATGCATATGATGGACCCACTATTAATAACAAGCCCATTAATGACGTGTGTATGCTTGGGCATATTTACACTTCTAGGCTTTTCCATTAAAACCCTCGTCCAAGCACTGAAAACTCAACAATAGATGCCATGATTGTGGTGAGAGAACAGACTTAGAATCCTAGGACCTTTAATGTTTATATACAATATGGATTATAACCTGCTATCTCTTCAATGACTATGGAAGCAGTATTGGGAAAGGGGAGGGGTAGCCAAGAGTCATGTGTGGAATGTGGCGGCAGTATGTGTGATTATGGAAAGGGGCCATCGGGAAGATGCACGGACTGGCTGGCGGGGTAGAATGTGGAAGTGAGAGAGACCATTGTACCCCTGGTGCACACATTTAATCTTGACTGTTAATTTATAAATTTGTAGATCTAATGTGTTATATATTGTGCATCTGGTAAACCATTTTTTATGTGTACCACATAGTCCCTTGCTTTTATTTCAATCCGTGTCCAAAGCAGCCTTTTTTTTTTTCAATTTCAGTTAGTCTTAGCTGTCGCTGGACAGAAATGAATTCTCTACCTTCTACATTTGGTGACTTAGTTTATTTGGGAGAGTTTATGATTAAAATAAATTCTTTGCATGAATAATTGGTAGTGTGAGAAAATAATTGTTGAGTTATCAGGGAACTCCGTTCACCGTATATTTTTTCAGTACGATGTACCCTTAAGATTTATCAGCGGCATATCTATTCCCTCCTTGCTCTCATGTTTTATTACTGTTTGAGGTATTTTAAAGGGGTATTTCTGATCTTTTTTGTTTTTGCATTTGGAACAGGCTTTGGGGAACATTTCTGGCTGATCTGGTTATTCAAATGCTGGGAACAGATTATGCTAGAATCTTGCGAACAATTTATGCTTTAGCTCAGGCAATATTTATATGCTCTACTTTAACTTGTCTGCCCAATTTGATTTGCTTTGCTCTCTGTGTTTTGCTTATTTGGTGATTTATCATGCGTGTGTGTTCTTTTAATTTACTCCCCTCTCCATATCTTTTCAAATTTGCCTCTCAAACATAGCATACTTATTGATTTTTGGTTCCATAGAGCATTACTTGATCGTTTTCTGAATTCCACTTTTGGTTCTTTGTTTTCGCTTCAGATTCGTGTCATCCGCACATATAAGTTGCCATCTGATATTGCTGAGGAATAGCCAAGTGGTTCCTTTCATGATGGTGGTTGGTGAATAGGTTGGATTTTGAGCTCGTTGAAAATTTTAAAGGAAAGCAATGTGTAGGAAAACAGTTCCAGAGTATCACAAGCACCACTCTTAAAATTTGTAAATATCTCAATATTGGTCTTAATGCATACATATTTTTGCTGCTGAATTAAGTCATTCCTCTGAAGATTTATTGGTTTTTAGTAAATAATTCAAAGATGGAATACTTAATTTTATACTGTATAATGCTATACTTTTTTGTTGAATTAAAAATATTGTTTAGGCTAAATAAGGGGTTTTAGTCGCTTAGCTTGTTTCTTAAATTTCACTTTAGTCCCTTTAAGTTTTTTTTTTTTTTTTTTTTTTTTTTTTTTTTTTTTTTTTTACATTTCAATTTGGTCTCATAAGATTCATTCCCCAAATTATGTCCCCTTTGGAATAAATGTTTTAGTAAAAAAATAAACGTTTTAGAACATATATTGATCAAGGTGATTATGTCCCCTTTGGAATCTTTTTGTGAATATTGTTTGATAATTATGTTTGAACATGTAACTGTTTCCTATTTAGCACGATTAATCTTTCAAATTTATCATAGGTCAGACCCATGTCTTATAAAGCTTAACCTAGCCTATTTCCACCCCTACCCATGATAAGTAGTTGGGTACTAGAACCTTTAGTGCAAATTAATTAAAAATTTTAATTTATTTTAAAATAAAAATAATTTAAAAGATGACATGACAATGAATAATCTTGTTTGATTGGATGAGGGTACTTGTACCCAACAAAACAGAAGGGTATCAGAGTGTTCACCTTGTATCTTTAGCTAGCCACGTCATAAAAAATGCTGATTTGACATTTTTTTTTTAAATTTTTAATGATTTGTTATTCCACCTCATTTAACCACCGCTGACACCAAGACGCCAAAGGCTGTTGCCAAAGCTGCTGTGAAACCGAAAGCCAAAGCTGCAGTGAAGCCGAAAGCCAAAACCGCTGCAAAGCCGAAAGTTGTAGTGAAGCCGAAGGCGAAGAGTGTGAAGGCTACTCCGGTGAAGAAGGCAGTTGCTAAGAAGGTTGTGAAGAAGGCGAAGAGTGTTAAGAGTCCGACGAAGAAGGTGAATAGCGTTAAAATTCCGGCGAAGAAGGCGAAGAAGTGAGGGATTAGGGTTTGTTTGGTTTGATTGGGGTGTTTAGTTATGTGTGTAATTTTATGGTTTGCTATTGTTATTGTTTGTTGTTAGAGAAATTAGAGATGAAAATTGGAGTGTTAGGAGGTTCTTGCTGTAAATTCTTTAGGAGTAACACAACTTGTGTTCTTTGTAGTCGACACCATCCTTAATGAACTGGGTTTTCTGTTATCATCACTCTACAATGTTGATTAATGTTTTTTTCTTTCACATTTCTAGTTTCATTTAAGGATTTTTTTTAAGACGAATAGATTAAGAACCCTAAAAGTAGGGTTTGAAATGAAACTAGAAATGTCAAAAAAAAATGTGTTTTAATAGTGTTAGAAGTAAGGGTAATAAAGTCATTATTCTGGGTGATTAAATGAGGTGGAATAACAAATCATTAAAAATTAAAAAAAAAAATCTGTCAAATCAGCATTTTTGATTATGTGGCTGGTAAAGGTACAAATTGAAACTTTTAAAATTTGTTAAGGCAATAATTGCAACTTTTTTTTTTGGCAAGGGGTTTTTCAAACCGACCCCATATGGTAGGGGGCAAAATAGATATTAACCCTACTAATATTTACTCTCCGGCCTGAATTATAAGCAAATATTCTCTTTTTTAGATTTATTGAATAATGAATGTATATGGTCGTTTATGTAGACCACATACATTTATTACTTAATAAAACCTAAAAAAAATGCTTATAATTCAGGCTGGAGGGAATACTTTATTGTTATAATTCACATCTAACTTCAACTTTTATAGTGTATCGTTTACCAATATTGAATTATTTATTTCTCCTATCTATCTAGTATCTACTTCTACTATATTATCTATCTACTATTCTACCATTCTACTATCAAGCCTTTATTAATCAATTGGCCAAACGGTCAATTATGTCCTTTTCACTAAAAAATATTACACTATAAATTAGATATTTTGGTAACTAACAAATTAACCATCCATTTTTAATTTGGACTAATGAAAGCATGACAAGTGGTGCATTATGTTAAAGAATAAGTGTTTGGCCACGTCTCTTTTCTTTTTGTCGCTTTCTCTCTCTTCCATCTCTTCCGAGTTTCTGTTCTACCTCATCTCTTAGGGTTTGGCCTTTCTTTCCCCTAAACCCTAGACCGTCGCCGCCCCCATTCGTCCTTCTCCTCTTGGCAACCAAAAATCCCCTCCTTCTCCTCTTGACAAACCCACACCCGTCTCGTCCTGCAAACTCTTCAAACCAAAAGTCTGACGAAGATGAAAAATCATGTGATGTGAAGATGTTGTTGATAGAGGCTATTTCAAAGAAGAAGCGTATGAAGTTCAAACTTCATAACCTTCATATTCTGAATCTGAATCAAATTCTTCAAGTAACACTCTTTCAACTTAAAACTTTCATTCTCCATAGTTTTTTTTAAAAAATAATTGATTGTTTGGAATGGAGCGGGATGGAGCGGAATGGAACGGAGCGGAACGAAGATACCATTCCATTGTTTGGAAATTTTAGAACGGAATAAGACAAAATGTTCATTCCGCCCAAATCGGAGGGGAAGGAATATGGTGGTAAGTGATGGAATGGAATGAAATCCATACCACTCATTTCCGCTCCGCTCCATCCGTTTTTATATTATCCAAACAATGGAATATCATTTTATTCTATTCCATTCCGCTCCGCTCCATCCGATTCCATCAATCCAAACAAAGCCTAAAGGACTTATTTTCTTCTTCTTGGAACCATGGGTACGGTTTATGCTAGATTTTCCAGCTTCTGTTTTTCATTTTTAATAAAAAATTATTAACAGGTAGATACCTACGACTTATGTTGGACATTAATAATCTTTCTCTAATATATTCAAGGAATTTTGACAATGTTTGAGGAGCTGTTCCTTTCTGCTATTTAACATGATTTTTTTTCATTTTCAAAGGCACAATTGGGTGGCTTCCATGAGGTCCAGAAATATCGAGTTTATAAGAACAGGTTAGTGCTATGACTTTTGATTAATTCATCTTCCCTTTTGTGTTTTCCTTTTTTTTTTAGGAATAACGTTACTGCACTGAAACATGAAATATATGAAGTTTCAGAAAGTTGTGTTATATTGACATGTATCTGTTACTTTATCCAGTCATTTGGTTATACAAACATCGTAAGAAGTCACTGACGTACCTTATGCAGATTATTTTGAAGTTGAGGTACAAAACATCTCTAGACATTGAATCATTAGGCATAATATACTAGCCATTTATTAATTTTGAACATCATAATTTGTTTTAAATTAAAAATACATGAGTCTTGCATGTTGTTTATGTGTAGTGTTACCGCACATTATCAATGAATACTATCATATTTTTCTAGCTATTCAAGTGAACTTTTTGCCATATCTATCTCTTCAATCCCTCTTTATCTATAATTCTATATTATTATAAAAATGAGATTCCCCCCCTGATATTTTTTTAACCATTTTTCCAGATCAAAACGGTTTTGCTATATAACTATCAGTGTTTTATTTGAGAACTTGATGGCTATAAAATGAGATTTAAGTCTGGTCCATGGTCAAATTAACTTCCAGCTTGAGGCCATCAGTTGAATTGTTTGTTAAATGTGAAGGGACTATGGACTAGACCACTGCGACAACTTAATTGCAGCCTAATGCATTAGCCTCTTTCATTTTGGTGTTTGTGGAGGATAACTTTCAGCTTAATTGAAGTATCATTTATGACATGAATAGAGAGGCTGTTACTAGAGTTGAAACATGAAATCAAGGGAACATCAGCAAACAATTCTATGAGCCAAATTGAATAAACTTTTCAACAAAAACTCAAAAAATTAAAGTTGAAATGATGGTCTTAAATAAGATATAGGCCTGTTGGAATAAGCTTTTCAACAAACACTGTAGTACACTTATAAAACAGTTTGCATCTTTTCTCTGATAATTATGATTGTAGTACACCTGGAAAATTAATTTGCACCTTTTCTTGTTCTTTCGTAGAACAGCCAGTTCCCATGTCTTGTTTCTTTCAATGGCCTCAAGTTCTTTCTTCATGGTTTTCACCCATATTTTATTCTTGAGAGTCTCATGAACGCTGACTAGTTCAACATCCACCATCATGGTACATTGTATGACTTCTCCTTTAGAATCAATCTCAGTTTCATGCAATAATTCAAAATTTGCGAGTCTCCTTGGTATCTGTCTAATTCTTTGTGGTCTCTGGAACTACGCAAGTTCACCTTTAGAGCTAGGTACACCTTCACAAGTTCCACCTTCAGGGGCTTGATCACCTTCAGAGGTTAAATTACCACCAGAGACTGGATTACCATCAGATGCCGGACCACCATAAAAGACTGAACTACCATAAGAGTCTGAGTCACCTTCAGACTCAGAATCTCCGTCAGAGTCTTCTTTAGAGGCAAAATCTTCTTTATAGGCAGATTCTCCTTCAGAGGCA
The DNA here is from genome assembly GCF_029867415.1 of Vicia villosa. Lineage (NCBI taxonomy): Eukaryota > Viridiplantae > Streptophyta > Magnoliopsida > Fabales > Fabaceae > Vicia > Vicia villosa. Next base: position 171,197,096 of record NC_081184.1, read on the forward strand.
TCTTCCGAAACACCTTCAGCTCCAGAAGCAGGATCAAACTTATTCCAATTCCATGTTTCTGATTCTTTCATTATCACATTTCTACTTACATCAACTCTATTAGTGAGTTTATAGGCACTTGTAGAGTAGTAACCTATAAGTAATATGACATTACTTCTGTAATCTAATTTCCTTCTAGTAGCATTTGATACATGTTTGTAACAAACAGAACCAAATATTTTCAAATGGCTCACATTTTGCTTTCTTTTGAGTACATTTATCTAAAGAAATGATTTCCTTTAGCCTCTTAGTTGTACATTTGTTGAGCACATAAACTACAATAACAACAACTTCTCCCTATATGACGTAGGTGTAAAAAATGGTATAAAAAAGCTGAAAATGAAACGACATGGTAGAGAAAGGATACATGCTGTTGCATGAGAAAAAGTGAAGTGAAATATATGAATAAAAATCAACAAAGAAAGAGAATAAATAGACTCTTAGAAAAATAATGTGAAAAGTAACATTGAAATTGAATTGAATATATAGAAGTTTTTCATTAATAATTTTAAGATAAATATTGATTATTTATAAGTAATATATAATTATTTATAACTTTAATTTAACCGATAGAATTCAATATTTTAAAATTGACGTTATTATCAGAATTTAAATTCTAATACTTACAATTACAAATATATAAATTTTTAATAATTATTATCATTTCTTTTATAGTAATATTAATATTAATAATAAAAATAAAAATAATTATTATTATTATAATTATTATAATCATTATAATAATGGTTATAATAATTATAATAATAATAGTAATAATTATAATAATAAAGTAGTAATAATAATAACAATAATAATAATAATAATAATAATAATAATAATAATAATAATAATAATAATAAAGTAATAATAATAATAATAGTAATAATAATAATAAAAAATAATATTAATAATGATAATAATAATAATGATAATAATAATAATATTAAAGTAATAATAATTATAATATAAAAAGTATTATAATAATAATAATAATAATAATAATAATTGAGTTTAATTTATATGCACTGACAGTGTAAAATTATTTTACACTGTCATCCAATAGAAAACTAACAAAGTGCCTTGTCATTAAAACAACTTTTAATTTAAAATGTGATTTATTCTGATACAAGGTTGTGATTGGTTGACAGTGTAAAATAATTTTACACTGTCAGTGCATGAACCTTTTACATGCACTGACAGTGTAAAATTATATGCACTGACAGTGTAAAATTATTTTACACTGTCAACCAATCACAACCTTGTATCAGAATAAATCACATTTTAAATTAAAAGTTGTTTTAATGACAAGGCACTTTGTTAGTTTTGTATTGGATGACAGTGTAAAATAATTTTACACTGTCAGTGGATATAAATTAAACTCTAATAATAATAATAATAATAATAAAAAACAAAAAGTGAATTGGGTTAAGTTACGGAACATTTTTAAAAGGGCAGAATTGAGCTAATAACGGAAACAGATGACAGATCCTAATAATACATGACGTATAGATATTACCAACTCTACCGCGTTATGTTTTTTTTCTTTTTTGGTATTTAAATACGGGTAACTGATGAATTAATGACACGATACCCTGTCAGTTACTGGTTGCGTTTTATTCACGCTTTTTCTTCTTCTTTCTCCTCATTTCATTTTGGTTTGTTTTTGTTTCCAGAACAATATGTCTACGGTGATTCTACCACCTGTTCCTCCTTCCCCAAAAGAAGATGCCATGCAACTTCACCGCGCTTTCAAAGGTTTTCTTTTCTTTTCCTATATATCATCAAATCATTTATTTCACAATTAGCTAGGTTTAATTCATTTCTCTTTATGACAAATAGGTTTTGGATGTGATACCACCGCTGTGATCAATATACTTGCTCATAGAGATGCCGCTCAGCGTGCCTATCTCCAACAAGAATACCGTTCCATGTTTTACGAGGATCTTCTCAAACGATTATCTTCCGAACTTTCTGGCAAATTGGAAAATGCTGTTCTTCTTTGGATGCACGACCCTGCCGGACGTGATGCTGTTATCCTTAGGCAGTCTCTCACCGTCACCAAAGCTCTTGAAGCCGCCACTGAAGTTATATGTTCCAGAACTCCAGCACAGCTTCAATTTTTAAGGCAGATTTACCATGCCAAATTCGGCATTTTTCTTGATCATGATATCGAAAGAAATACCTCTGGCGATCATAAAAAGGTATTTCTTCTTTCCGTCATTAGTTAGTTAGACACTTTCTGTTGTTTATTTTTCGTTTTCATTTCCTTGTCCAGATTTTACTTGCATATCTAAACACACCGCGCCACGAAGGCCCTGAGACTAATAGAGAAATGGCTGAGAATGATGCGGTGGTTCTCTATAGAGCTGGTGAGAAGAAACTGGGGACGGATGAGAAAATTTTTGTGCAAATATTCAGTGGTCACAGTGCGGCGCAGTTGGCTGCCATTAATCAGTTTTACAAAACCAAGTATGGACATCCATTGACAAAGGTATTCTAAACCCTTTTTTATAACGTTAAGCCTAGTCTTTCTCCTTATCTAGGTATTTTTTTGTGGCACTTATCCAAGCTGAATTCATACCAGGCAATAAAGAATGAAACATCAGGCCATTTTGCTCATGCACTTCTGACAATAGTCCAATGTGCTGAGAATCCTGCTAGGTATTTCGCAAAGGTATTCCCTTGGATATTAATTTTAAGTAATTCCATTAACTTGAATATAGACAGAAACAATTTGCATTCTCTTACAATTCCTCATCTTGTAAGAATAAGGATACCTGGTGGTGAAACATAAGATGCTTATATTAAACTAACTGTTAAAGAGTATTTATTTTCCCTCTGAAATAGCTGTATGCGCTTACTAGACAAGGAAAAACTAGATTGCTTTGAAACTAGTATTCTTAATTTATTGTTTGTTTTGCTGTGAGTTACTGGGAAAAAAACCTTTTATTTTCAAACTATGCTTTTGAAACAGTGACGTTAAACAATGGAAAATAGAAGGGAAATATGTATTGAATGACAACTTAACCAAGGTTCATACAAGAGTTTGAGAGAGAGAATAGCAGAAAGGTCACAAATCTCACATGCCCTCAATATTCTTATTACAAGCATTAAATATATCTCATGTTCTAACGTATCCCTTGAGCCTGGTGCTTTCCTTGCGTACTCTCTCACTTCTACGTGCTTCTGCCATTTCCAGTTGGTTAGCAATAGAATTATTCCCTCCATTCACTGCATGTGGGTCCACCTGTGTAATTGGTGACTAACTGGTTTCTAGAAGCTTTGTCATATTTGTTTTCATTACAATGCCTTCCTCTTTGAAATCAACCTTGTCCTCAAGGTTGAAAAGTGGAAACTTCTGCTGCAAGCTTACTGCATCCTCTCAAGTAGCTTCAGAGATAGGCTGCTGATCCCATTGCACAAGGACTTGGTAAACTTTTTGTGACCCTTTGATGACGGTTCTAGCTTGCAAAATCTCTACGGGCCAAATGATTGGTCCACTATCACTCATAGTAAGAGGAAGTGACATATATTGGTTTTGAGGAACACCTTTAAAGGGCTTGAATTGAGAAATGTGAAAAACTGGATGGATCTTAGCATGGTCCGGCAACTTCAACTTATAAGCAACTTCACCTACTTTGGTTAAAACTTAAAAGGGTCCAAAATATCTCATTCCCAACTTTTGATTTTTTCTTAGTGCTACAGATTGCTGCCTGTATGGTTGCAATTTCACTAACCCAGCTCTCCTATTTGCAATTGAACATCCCTTCTATTCTTGTCCGCTTGTTTTTTCATATACTGTTGAGCCTTTTCCAAGTTGCTTTTCAATTGTTGTAAGATTCTATCTCTCTCCAGCAACTCTTCTTGCAGTGGTGGCGGGTCCGAAACTATGAAGCACCGACACCTCTAAAATCAGGCGTGTCCGTGTCCGTGTCGATGACGGACACCTGCACCGACACTTACAATTACGTTTAATTTATTTATTTTTTAAAATTATTAACGGTGTCGCCGTGTCGGTGTCGGGGTCGTTTTAGGGGTGTCTGTGCTTCATAGCTTGCGATACATATCTTCCATATAAGGCCTTAAATGGAGTCATGCCGATGCTAGTTTGTAACGCCGTGTTATACCAATACTCTGCCCATGTCAGAGCCTTAAACCAGGACTTGGGATTGTGAAATGTGAAGCATCTCAAGAATAATTCCAAACCTTTGTTAAGCACCTCTGTTTGACCATCGGACTGCGGATGGTACGCCGAGCTCATGGCTAAAGTAGTCCCTTGAAGTTTGAAGAGATGTTGCCAAAAAGCACTAGTGAAAACCTTATCTCTATCGGACACAATCGATTTAGGCATACCATGTAACTTGACAACATTGTTCATAAAAGTTTGTGCTACTGACTTACTAGTGTAGTCAGACTTCATGGCCATAAAGTGAGCATATTTGGTTAAACGGTCGACCACTACCATAATAGTAGTATAACCATGTGAGGAAGGCAAACCTGTAATGAAGTCCAAGGCTATATCTTCCCACACCTGTGATGGTATTGGAAGAGGTTGGAGTAACCCTGCCGCCAATGTGTTGGCTGTCTTAGCTTGTTGACAGATTATACAATGCTCCACAAATTCTTGTATATCTCTCTGCAATGTTGGCCAGTAAAATTGAGCTTTGATTCGGAGAATTGTGATACTCTTGTAACACTTTTTGGACCAAATCAGATGGAGTAGGAATCACAATTCTATTTTTCCAAAATAGCAAACCTTCCTTCATTGTGTAGTGCTGGTGAGACTGAGTATTTGTGCTACACTTGAACATAATATCCAATAAGTGAGGATTTGTTTGTAATGCATCTTTGAATTATTGTTAATCGAGGTTCTGACCAAGTCAATGCCATCATTCTAGATAGAGCATCCGCAGCGATGTTCTCCTTGCCTGGCTTATACTCAATAATGAAATCATATACCCAAAAAACTTATGCAACCACTGTTGTTGTTCTGGTGTATGCAAGGTCTGCTCCATCAAGTTCCGCAAACTCTTTTGATCGGTGCGAATTATAAATTTATGACCTAACAAATAGTGTCTAAATTTGGAAATCGCTTCAGAGATAGCCAACATTTCTCTGAAGTAAGCATACTTTTTCTGATTTCTAGGCACTAATTTTTTTGAAAAGAAAGCAATAGGATGGCCATCTTGTTGCAGCAGCTCCTACTCCAATACCTGATGCATCAGTCTCCAAAACAAAAGGTTTTTTAAAATCCGGAAAAGCCAACACTGGTGCAGAAGTGATTGCTAACTTTAATTTCTGAAAAGCAGTATCTGCTTGCCGGTTCCAGACATAACTATCCTTTTTTAGCAAATCTGTTAAAGGGGCAGCTAAGTTAGCACATGACTTAATGAAACTTCTATAATACCCTGTCAAGCCCAAGAACCCTCTCAATTGCTTGATGTTTTGGGGAGTTGGCCATTCCAAGACAACTTTGACTTTGTCTTTATCCATAGAAACACCTTCTCCATTCACAATGTGACCCAAATACTCAATTTCCTGGACTCCAAATGAGCATTTGAATAACTTGACAAACAAGGTATTCTCTTGTAATAATTTGAGAACTTCTTCTAAATGTCTCAAGTGTTCCATCCAATTGGTGCTGAAAACTAATATATCATCAAAAAATACTAAGACATATTTTCTTAAAGGATCTTGAAGGATGTGATTCATTAAGCTCTAGAATGTCGCAAGGGCATTTGTCAATCCAAAAGGCATGACCAACCATTCATAATGACCGTGATGAGTTCGAAAAGCTGCCTTGTACCTGTCCTCTAGGTGAACTAATATTTAATGGTAGCCTGACCTGAGATCCAATTTAGAAAAGTATTTAGCTCCAAACAGTTCGTCTAGCAATTCATCAACTGTTGGAATAGGAAAGCTATCTTTGATTGTTAGAGCATTAAGAGCTCTATTATCAGTGCAAAATCTCCATATTCCATCTTTCTTTTTCTCCAAAATGATTGGTGATGAAAATGGACTTGTGCTAGGTTGAATGATCCCCTGCTGCAGCATTTCTTGAACCATGTTCTCAATTTGAGTTTTCTGACTATGAGGGTACCTATAAGGTTTGACCTTAACAGGATTTGACCCCTCCAATAAGGGAATAGTGTGGTTCTGTGCTCTGACAGGAGGTAGAGATGATGGTGCTTGAAAAATATCTCTATAACTGTGTAACAATACTGCCATTTCAGGTTCAGTGTTAGTAGGTAACTCTTTAAAAGTATCTTCCAGCTTATGAGATTTTAGCAATTGAATGGTGAAATATTCTGCGATTGCATCAGCAGTGTGAAGTCTCTTAAAGTGATGGAATTGAGCTGGAGCAGGTGCCCTAGTAGTCTCTCTTGTCAATGTCACAAACTTCCCATTCAAGAAGAATTTGAGTGTCAATGCTGCATAATCAGCAACATGTGGACCTAATGTTGCTAACCATGATGCTCCCAATATAACATCAGCTCCAGCCACCGGCAATAAGTAGACTGGCACTTCCAATTTATGTCCTTGCACCTCAATTGGTAAGTTTTTGACCAGTCCCTCAGCAGTCATTATCTCACCATTACCCACCTACACTTTGAAGATTGGGGCTGGTTCAACAGGTAATTTGAGAAACTTTGCTATTCTTGGCTGCAAAAAACTATCGGAACTACCTCCATCAATGAGAATTTGCAGCTGAATATGTCCAATTGAACCGGAGAATCTCAACACACCCATGTTACTAGTTCCTTTCATGGCATTCAAAGATAGATGGTGTTCAGTTTGGGTGGTCTCGGGGTTTTCAGTGGGTATGTCTGGTGGCTTATGCATTGTCTCGAGCAGTTGGTCTGCATCAGTATCATCTTATTGTAATAACATCAATTGCCTGTTAGGACACTTGTGTGTAAATGGAAATTTGTCATCACACCAATAGCAAAGACCTTTATCTCTTCTCACTTGCATTTCAGCTGGTGACATTCTCTTGATATTAAGATTTTTTTTGGTTTTGGCTCATTGGTCGGGTTGGAGGTGTATGGAGGATGGGGGCCATATTTTTCTGGTTATTATCTGGTTTGTTGAGGAAGGATCTGTTTGGCGTATAAGTGGTTGGGTTGGTTTTTTGTTGTTTGGTAATGGGTGTATATTTTTCTTCATAGACCTTTGCTAGAGACACTGCTTTAACAATGGACGTGGGTGTGTGAATCAGCACATCACGACGAATATCAACATTTAATCCACTAATGAAACAATCAATCAAAGCATCATTACTAAGACCATACACCCTATTAGCTAATGAAATAAATTGCAAATAATATTCCACAACTGTACTAGATTGGGTCAGCTTAAACAGGGTAGCTCGAGGACATTCATAAATGGATGGACCGAAATCCAACTCTAACACGCGTGTAAACTCAAGCCATGATTGAAAAGGTTAGATCGTTGCATCATTTGATACCATGGTACCACATCCTTATCAAGATGTACCGATGAAATTGTTAAACGATCTGAATCTGGAGTATCGTAGTAGCCAAAAAATTGCTCCGCACGGAAGATCCATTCATGTACGTTCGTACCATCAAATCGAGGGAATTCGAGTTTCACGTTTCTCACCTGGAATGACGGTTTGTTGGTGAGTCCAGCACCACGGTTGGTTTTTGATGGAGTTTGTTGGATCAAGATGTCGAGCGCAGAGTGAATTTGAGAAAACTTGGCTTCAGAACTCATCTGCACCGCCTCCATACGATCGAATCTGGAAGAGTTTCCAGCTTCCAACCTTTTGAACCGCTCGAACATCACCTCCTGAAGCTTACTTAGGTCCTCTGCATTGCGCTTGATCTTAGCTTGCATTTCCTTTATTTTTGGGTTAGCCATGGTGTAATGAAAGCACCAATGAAACAGTGACGTTAAACAATGGAAAATAGAAGGGAAATATGTATTGAATGACAACTTAACCAAGGTTCATACAAGAGTTTGAGAGAGAGAATAGCAGAAAGATCACAAATCTCACATGTCCTCAATATTCTTATTACAAGCATTAAATATATCTCATGTTCTCATGTATCCCTTGAGCATGATGCTTTCCCTGTGCAATCTCTCACTTCTACGTGCTTCCGCTATTTCCGGTTGGTTAGCAACAGAATTATTCCCTCCATTTACTGCATGTGGGTCCACCTGTGTAATTGGTGACTCACTGGCTTTGTCATATTTGTTTTCATTACAGCTTTAATCTCCCTTAGTTTTATTGAATGTATTTTGTATGTACCACAACATGCTGAAGATATATGAGTAACATTTCTTTTTTCATTGAAATATCTGTTGGTAATGTTAGCACTAAATTATGCTGTAATTGGTTATGTTTAAGCATTGAGAGATTCTTTTAAAATTTCTTATAGCCAAAGATAATTTAGGAGATAAGCATGTCTTAAGTTTTGCCACTATGTATGCAGGTCCTACGTAAGGCAATGAAAGGGTTGGGGACTGATGACACAAAGCTTATCAGGGTGATTGTAACAAGGAGTGAGATTGATCTACATTATATCAAAGCTGAATATTTAAAGAAATATAAGAAGACACTAAATGATGCAGTTCACTCAGAAACATCTGGCAACTACAGGGCTTTTCTTCTCGCACTTTTAGGTCAAAACCAGTAGAACTCAAAATACATGTTGTGTGGAATAATTTCAACTATGATGTTGAATATAAGTGCACTTCCAATCTTTTATTTGTTGATATTGTAAATTATGCAGTGTTTGGTGATTTTATTTGCTTGTAAGTCGCATCATAATGCACATATTAACGGGCATTTTGTATACATATATGTATATGAATCTATGGATGGGTTTGTTATAAGTATGTATGTATAAAAGTGTGGGTGATTTTTTTTGTTTCCCTTGCCAAACATTTGTAATTTGATTTCTCTTCATTTTTTTATTTTCAATTTCTAGTTAAAGATAAAATATTGAAGATGGTTTGTTTATTCAATTTTATAATTTGATACAAACAATTTAAGATATTAAAGAATATATTCTAATTAAAGTAAACAGTACGTCAATAATAATTTTAGGTAAACAAAAATTCATTTGTTTGAAATTGTTCGAACTTTTCAAAATCATATTTGGGTGATGAAGTTTTGTTTCTTGTCATGTGTTATAAGTAGTGTTAGTTATGTTTAGTTATTGATCTATTTTTTTTTTCTTCTATCATGTAGAGTTTTGAATCTCGAGTATTTGAGAGCGTTATTTTTGGCCATGCTCATTAAAATCAAACTAAGTTGGATTCTCTTGTATTCAAATCTGTCTTTGTGGTTTATTTTCCTGATAAAAGAGGGTGCAAATTTTATCATCTTCTCAGTCGTAAATAGGTTGTTTTTAAACATGCCACTTTTAACGAAAAATATGTTTTACTTTACTTTTAAACATGCCACTTATAAGTAGTGTTAGTTATGAATAAAATGAGTTTGAGTTCGAGATTCTAATCAAGCGCCTTCGTTAAACTTCTAGCCATATTAAGCAAATAGTACAATAAAAGACATAAAATAAAGTGTTTCAATTAAGGAAACATAAAGATAATGAAAAGGGACGTAGACTCATATATGTTCCTCACAAACTATTTTGCTCTTTGACTCAAGTACTCTAGTTTTATAGAGAAGTATATGAATTTTGTGACCTTGACTACAATGCATGAGTTTTCTATTTATACTAGTCTAAAGATAACCATCTCCGACAATTTTACTCCAAGTAGAAAGACACTATAAAAAAATATGCAATTTAATCCTCTGAAGCGGTTCAACGTTGTCAGACTTTGTATTTGCTGAAAAGACCATTATCCCACATTCGTAACTGCTCGAAGAAACTAACACTCAACACTTCCTCAACGTAAATTGCTTTGACTTTCTTTTAGTCGGAATTTCCAGGATAACACCAACAAAATAAGTCTTCTCGTTAGAGGTAACACCAAAAAATTTCCAATAGTGAAAACATGTACTTGTTGGTCTTATATGTTGAATCAATGATGAGTATAATAAAAAACGTGTTGAACAACTTTATGGAATCAGGATGAGTCGAAAATATATCCTAGACAATTACTCCATCCTCGCACACTCGGTACCTAGATGCATAATTGTTATCATATGGTAGTTTTAACGGTTGTTGCATTTTAGTTCTATTTCCTCTTAATATCTTGTTGTTAAGGACACAAATATTGTATACTTGCTTGATATTTGAGATATTTTCGGGTCTTTTACATGTCAATGTTGCAAGTATGTTTTTTGGATGCACCATATTCAATATCATGTCAGAAACGCTATTCTTCTTTTTAGACATAAGGTGACATACAATGGGATGATTTAGAGCTATCAAAACGGGCTACCCGGCCCTTCCGGTCCTAGCAGGTCTCAGGCTTTTTAAGACCGCGTCAAAAAATTTCTATTATAATATGGGTTCAAAAATTACTACCCGAGTCTGGCTCTAGATAGGCTGCGAGCTATCCAACCCTAAACAGACTTTTTTTTTAATAAAAAAATTAAAAATAAAAACTTCATAGAAAACAATAATAGAAAATATTCAAAATAATTAAAAAACAATTTGAAATGAACACTAAACTATAACAGAAATGCACTTCCGTATGAACTCACCTAAACTCCTGAAATGTATTTCCGAATCCAACGCTAACTTTTACAACTCAAAAACCAGATTAGGGTGAGCAATGAGATATGAGATACATTAACTATATCTTAAATTCCAGCTTCTTTTTCATCATTTTGATGTGATGAAATACAAGAATAAAGTTTTGGAGTGCAAAACTTTTGATTGAGAATGGAAGATTTTTTTAAGGGTTTTAAGTGAAAATGGATGTTTGATCATGAAGAAGAAGAGCATGCAGAAGACTGTTTTATCAAAAATCATGTTTGACGAATTTGAAATTGTGTCTGAAATGTTTAGGTGACATGTTCGATTTTGTTTGTTTTGTTTATATAACTAGCAGGGAGGACGTGGCTGTTTAGTGTGTATATGACATGTTCGATTTTGTTTGCAGGTTATGTTTTGTTTTCTGTTAATCATTTGAATGGTTGTAATTCTATTTGTCTAAATCGGTACATCTTCCGCTTCGGATTCAGTTTTATTAATCCTTTGAAAATAAAAAATTAAACAAATAATAGTAACATAGGACCGCGTTATTGTTTTGGTTTACAATGTTAATTGCGTTGCATTTGCATTAACCTTTTTCTGCTTTTGAATTTTGATTTCCACAATTTCCATACAATTCAATGTCTACCCTTGTTATCCCACCTGTTCCTCCTTCTCCAAAAGACGATGCCATGCAACTTCACCGTGCTTTCAAAGGTTCCTACGTACCTTCTTTTAATTCATTCATTCATTCATTCTGCATTCATTCATTTCTAGGTTTCATTTCATTCGCATCCAATTATCCACCTTTCTTTCTTTTCCTATCATAATACCCTTAATTCATTTCATTTTTATGCATTCATTCTTGGAAACTCTTGTTCTTTTTAATACTAATATCATTCATTCCTTTCATAGGTTTTAGGTGTGATACTAGTACTGTCATCAATATACTTGCTCATCGAGATGCTACTCAGCGTGCCTATCTCCAACATGAATACACATCATTGTATTCTCAGGATCTTCTCAAACGAATTTCTTCCAAACTTTCTGGCCGGTTGGAGAATGCTGTTCTACTTTGGATGCATTGCCCTGCTGGACGCGATGCTGTCATTCTTAAACAGACTCTAACCGTCAACAAAAACCTTGAAGCTGCCACTGAAATTATATGTTCCAGAACTCCATCCCAACTCCAATATTTAAGGCATATATACTTTACTAAATTCGGCATTTATCTTGAACGCGATATTGAAAGAAATACCTCTCGCGATCATAAAAAGGTCTATCTTCTTTCCTACCAATTATAGAGAGCATGCCTTTCTTTTGTTTATTTCTAGTTTCTACAACTGGTTCAAGCTTTTCAAATATTCATAATTGCTATGGTTTTCTAAATGTTCGTCACAATTATAAGATGATATGCTATCTATTAGGGAGGTTGTCGACTAAAATTCGTGTCTACCTGTTTAATTCCAATGTTTAAGTATGTGTCGCTGCATAAGTCTTTTGAGGAAAACCTTGTTTGTTCATATATTTCCATTGGTTTATAATTTCGGTGATAATCACATTGATGAATTACTTCGGAGATATTCAAACCACAAAGCTGTTGTTATTAATAAGCTTATGCAAAAATATTGTCCAGATTTTACTAGCATATGTAAGCACACCACGCCATGAAGGCCCTGAGGTTGATAAAGAAACGGGAGAGAGTGATGCGGTGGTTCTATATAAAGCAGGTGAGAAGAGACTAGGAACAGATGAGAAAACTTTTGTGCGAATAATCAGTGAACGGAGTGCAGCACAGTTGGTTGCAATAAATCAGTTTTATCGTAGCAAGTATGGACATTCACTGAAAAAGGTATTTCTAACCCCCAATTTTATACCCTTAAGCATAGTCTTTGTCTATATCAAGGTATTTTTCCGATGCTTATCCATGCTGAATTCATGACAGGCAATAAAGAAAGAAACATCAGGATATTTTGGTCGTGCACTTTTGACAATAGTTCAATGTGCCGAGAATCCGGCTAAGTATTTTGCAAAGGTACTCCCTTGGACATTAGATTTTGGTAATTTATTCTTGTAATTCCATTAACTTGGACGTCGACAAAAGCAATTTGCATTCTCTGACAGTTCCTCACTTTAAAAATTAAGGATAACTGGTGTAGCATAAGATGCATGTGTTAGACTTAATGTTAAAATAGTTTCTAGGAGACAAAATATTTTCACTGAAAGATCTCTTTGTATCGTTAGCACTTATGTGGTATTTGGTTGTGTTAAAGCATAGAGGAAACCTTTTACAATTTCTTTAGTTTTGCTACTATGTATGCAGGTCCTACGTAGAGCAATGAAAGGCTTGGGGACCGATGACAAGAAACTCACAAGGGTGATTGTAACAAGGAGTGAGTTTGATCTACATTATATCAAAGATGAATATTTAAAGAAATACAAGAAGACACTAAATGATGCAGTTCACTCGGAAACATCCGGCTACTACAGGGCTTTTCTGCTCTCACTTTTAGGTCCCAACGAGTAGTAGCCAAAATACATGTTCTGAGGAATAATTTCACTTTCACCTATGATGTTGAATATATAAGCACTTCCAATTTTTCTTTACTGATATTGTGAATTAGGCGGTGCTTGGTGAGTTTATATGCTTGTAAGTTGTACCATAATGCACATATTGACATTTTGTATATATGTGTGTGTATGTATGTATATATGTATGTAGCTCTCAGTGTTATTGATTTTTTGTTTCCATGGCAAACGTTAGTAATTTGATTCCTCCGAATTCTTTTTCTTTTCCATTTTTTTTTGGGATTGATGATCAATTACAGTTCCACAGTTAGCTAAGCCATCTTAGCTTTATACTTGAGGTTGTAAGAATACATTTGATGATACGAATATTATAATAAAATATGTTTTGTTTAAGAGAGGCTCTGAATATTCCTGGGTAGATAGAGTATATTTTATGGTTGTTTGTTCATGGAGAGCGTGGCATATTGGTTATTCAATTGCGTACGTGAAGTTCTAACTTCATCAACCAATAATTGTTGATTAACACAACACAACAGAATACTCTATATCAATCAACGGTGGTCCATGCAGTTGATTTTCTGACAAAATCCCGTCACAGTATTTTCAAATTTTTGCTAATTTTCTTCCTGATTGAATATCTGTTTCCCTCATAAAGGTAATAAAAATATATGATATGAATGCAAAATATTTTATATTAAATTAATTTAATTTTTTGACAGCTATGTTAAACTAGAATTATTAGACAGTAGTGATAATTTTGGTAATGTGATATTGAGTTGTTGAGGAGAATATTGTTAGTGGTGTACATCTGTTATCCTTTCTTACATATATTTGTTATTAAGACAACAAGTTACGGTCACTTGCCTGTCTGTTGTATTCTGAGACAATAAGACATCCATCCATCAATCCTTTTTCTTCACAACATGATTGAGTTTGGATTCAGCAGAATGATAAATGAATTCCTATTAAGCTCCTGTCTTTGTCTTAATCTTATTTTTGAGGTGGAATGAATTCAACAACAAGCAAATTGTGAATTCAACAACCTGCAAGAAATAAGTTACAAGTTAGTACTAGTTAGGGATACATACGGTATCACTTTCTCACATTGCTTCAGTTATATATACTCCTAGTATTGTATTGTGTTGCATTGCATTACGTAGCTAGTAAGGTATATTATTATATTGTCTTGTTTCTAAACTCAAGTAAGAAGATGCAAGGAAGGTGCCTGGTATGGGACCCACTGACACACCATTGTTTGTTTGCGTCTACGTACCTACAACTACAAGCTAGTTTCATTTTTGACTATGATGTGCATGCCATATCCCACTCTATGCCATTGGTTTATATTCTTGCTTACCTTCAACTCCTATTGGCTATAATTATTTGTCTTCATTTTCTTATATATATGGATAATTTACTTGTATCCCACAATACAAATACGATATCAGTTGCAAATACTTATATCATGTTATCCAAGTATCCAACCCACTTCTCTCTATATATAACTAGTGTTCTGGTGTCTGTTATTAGCACAGCACACAAACACAACATAACATGGGTGGTTTAGGAGGAACGACTAGCGTAAGCCCCTTCTGGCTATGGATTCCTGCTTTCATCACTGTTGTTGTTGCTGTAAGTGTAGCATCAGCTGAGCTCCAACGCTTTGACCACCCTTCTGGCAAAGCAGATGCCTCTCTCAGCTTCCTCGTCATTGGAGACTGGGGAAGGAAAGGAACCTACAACCAATCTCAAGTTGCTTATCAGGTCTCTTATTCTTTTTTGTATTGTTTTATGCATTCCACTCTTGACAAGTTACTTACAACCATTTTTATTATTTAGATGGGAAGGGTTGCTGACAAGTTAAGCATTGACTTTGTGGTATCAACCGGAGATAACTTCTACGATGATGGATTGACCGGTATACATGACCCTGCATTTCAATATTCCTTCTCAGATATCTACACTGCCAACAGCCTTCAAAAGCAATGGTATAATGGTCAGTGAGTGACTTCTAACTCTGCTAGCAACCAATACATACATATATTCATTCACTCGTTTATGTAATCCATCTGCATGATCTGTTTGCTTCAGTCTTGGGCAACCATGACTACAGGGGGGATGTTGAAGCTCAATTAAATCCAATTCTTCAGAATATTGATCACAGATGGTTTTGCCAAAGATCTTTTATCGTTCACACAGGTAGCAATTCATTAATCTAACTTGTTAATTCAATAATACGCTCCTGCCTCTGCATAATCATTAATTAACACTTGTTCAAATCTTAAAACTTGCTAGAAATCGCCGAGTTCTTCTTTGTGGATACAACTCCTTTTGTGGACAAGTACTTTTTGAAGCCAAAGGATCACAAGTATGATTGGAGAGGTGTACTTCCAAGGAAGAAATATTTATCAAACCTCTTGAAGGTAAGTCTCCTCATCACAGAAATTGTAAAGATAAAAGGAGATCTATTAATCCCTTTTTTTTTGTGTTTAATTCTAAACAAAGGATCTGGAAACATCATTAAGGGATTCTACTGCCAAGTGGAAGATTGTTGTGGGACATCATCCTGTGCGAAGCATAGGACACCACGGCGACACGAAAGAACTCTTACCACACCTACTGCCAATCCTTGAGGTCAGTACTCATATTATCTATAGCTTAACGAGCACTCAAAATGAGAAAACATTGTCCTAGTTATTCTAGAGATAAGGTATACGTATGTCATTTTTAATTTGCAGATTAGAATCTCTATCGTTTTACAATGAAATTTTGCAGGCCAACAATGTTGATATGTACATGAACGGGCACGACCATTGCTTGGAACACATAAGTAGCACCAGCAGGTCTGTATATTAACTTAATTAAAATTGGGTCTGTTTGTTTGTTTATTGAACCACCAATCACCTTGATGAAATGGGGTGGTTTTGCAGCCAAATACAGTTCTTAACTAGTGGTGGAGGTTCAAAGGCATGGAAAGGAGACATTGATAAAAATGGGGGAGATGGGGTAAAGTTTTACTATGATGGTCAAGGATTTATGTCTGTTGAACTTGACCACATGAATGCCAAAGTTGTCTATTATGATGTTTTTGGCAAAGTGTTGCATGTTGTGAATCTGTCCAAGGGGTTACATTATGCAATATAAGTTAGGCTGTCGAATCCGCATCTAGATAATCTAAGGAGGTTCCTAATCTAAATAAGTTGGGGAAATTTGTGAAATCAGGACGCTTTAAGAATGATATTAACTAGCTTAATAATGAATTATACATGTGTGTATATTATTCAAAGAAGCAACACAACATCAGCGGGATGCATTGAAAACTTCCATTCCAAATATCCAGAGAATGCTTCTGTGATCATAGTCTGTGGGGGTTTTACTGTACCACAGCATATATATTGTCTAAGGAGTAAGGACGTATCACATAGCTTGCATATCCAAATCCTGTGATTGATATGCAGCTGAAGAATGAAGACTCTAGGATATTGGGACATATAATTATATTCTATAGCATTTGTTCATTAGAACTGTGATGTCATCCAAAATTACTGTCAGATTACATGACATGTATTTTTTGGCAATTCAGCCTTTTATTTAAAACTAAATAATCTAATGGTTCCAGTAGTCGTGTTACAGTATTGGTTGCAGAGTGACTTTTTTTTTCTTCTGTATCAGTATTTGTTTATATCAGTTTAGGAAATGTACATATATGTGTGGCGTCAAGCTATTACTGAAAACCTCAGGTATTTTACCCATAAATAGCTTTTTCTTTGGAAAAAAAGTTCTCAACCAAATTAACTAGCTCATATTTTAAAATATACAATAATTTCATAGCAAAGAAAAACCAAAATGACTAGTTTAGAGTACATTTTGATTTTTGAAATTTCTACTGTATGTTTTAGTATGAAAAAGGGGAAGGTAGAGTGAGGGAAAAGGAAATAGGGAATGATAATTTTGCCCATAAACAAGTAATGCAAGGGTACAAATACAATATGATTTGTAGGGATACATTTATCGATCAATAATACTACTGATCTTATATAGACTACAAATAAACGGGCTTGTGCAAATACACTGGTGTTTTTCTAGTTTAACCATGACTACTATAAATTTGTTACTGGTAAAAAGGATAAAGAAAATAAGCAACAAGCCAACAATCGAAGAAGAAAATAACTTTCACCTCATTGGTTAAGTCTAGAGTCACAATCACTATATAGTATATACAGACCTATTAATTAACAACAGTTGTACTTTTAACGGCAAGCTACATTAACTTATATCATATTGATCAGTACTCAGTACTTTTTTTTGAAAAAGAAAAGGTTCTCAGCCAAATCAACTAGTTTTTATTAGAAAATACTATATAAGAATTTCATCGCAAAGAAAAACCAATATAACTAGTTTGCAGTACATTTTTTTAAGAACTTTTACTGTAAGTTTTATAGTATGATGATGTTTCAATATAGAAAATGATGTTTTTGCCCAAAAACAAGTAACGGAAGGGTACAAATACAAGATAATTTCTAGGGACACATTCACCGATCAATAATACTATCAATCTTATATAAACAACAAAGCAACGGATTAGTGCAAATGGACTGGTGTTTTACTAGTTTAATCATGATCACTATAAAGATTTGTTACTTGTAAAAAAGGATAAACAAAATAAGCAGCGATTGAAGAAGAAAAAAACTTTACCTTCATTGGTTAAATCTAGAGTCACAATCACAGTATTAGTATATACAACATTTGGATCTTTAACGGCAAGCTACATTAACTTGTATCCTATTGATCAGTACTAGGTACTGACACACTAAAACATTACCTTCGGAGATTCGGGAGGAGGCACAACTCAATTTAAGACAAAATGATACCTCGAATCCACGTAGCCCTCAACATCCCAGAGAAAACAACCAAAAGTGACAGCTTCTAAAACAAGTCTCCTTAAACCACCAAAGCTAATTTTGATGTTTTCATCCTTTGAATAATCAACTGCCCCCTCCCGTGTTATAACCATTTCAGGTCTTCCAAACAATGCCTCTGTGTGCTTCTCAATGATGCTCACAGCCTCTTTAGACCTTATTGTTGCATATCTCTGGAGGGTATCCCCATCAAAGGACATGACATAATTACGCAACCTGGTTGGCTTGATACCATAGCCAAATCCACCAGGACTGGCGTCGCCTCCAGGCCAGGTTGATACTTCAGGATGAGAAGTGCCCAGTTCACTACCAGGTCTTACATCATCCATGATAGTTTGATGATCACCACTCTCTTCTGCTGCATTTTGAAGAACTTTCATGGACTTCTCCAGTTGGAACCTCTCGTCAACTCGCTTAAGAAAGTAACCGTACATGACTGATGCTGCATAGACCTGGCCTACCCTGAGTTTACTTATTTGAGCAACAGATGATAAATCTCCTGCTCTGTTACCCAAAATGAGAGACAAGTGGTTTTGGATCATCTCATAGGCTTCTTGAGAATGAAGGTTCTCAAGTTTCCCAACTTCAGTTGACCATGAATCTAGTGTACCAGATGGATCTGCCGTTACAGAGGGTATCAAAGAAATATTAGCATCCATGAACTTCTGCACAACCAACGTGTACAAGATCTCTTCCAAAGCTGTCCTCCTTTCATTAGCCTTGACCTCAGCAATTCTCCTGGAAAAGTTTAGAAGATAGAACAATGGTTAACACCAAACCAAAGTTGATTTACAATTTAATGTTGACATATAGAAAAACAGCAAGCAGAAAGAAAACATAAAGTAGAGTAAGTTGTATGAACTCGGTAAGCCAACGCTTGAAACCACCTCCCTGCCATTCTTGGAAGACTAAAATAAAGTAAATAGTATATAATGGAAAATGAAAGAATGAAAGAAACCTGTACAAAACAAGATCGGTGGAGGTTGTAGGAGCAGGAGGATCTGGGTTTTGTTGATCGGCCTCGCGATCAGATTGGAGCTGGTTAAGCTGCTGATCGACGGCAGCAGGTACAAGATGGGGGTGATTGATCAAAATCTGAGAAAGAAACTGTCCGATTGGAGACTGGAAGTGAAGAGGTGCAATTTTGTTGGTGTTGTCGTCGGATGTTGCAGCTCTAACTACAAAGCCTCCTCCTCGTCTTCTTGGTGTTCTTGTGGTTGAAATTCCAAGGGAGAGTCTCCGATGGTTATGAACTTGTCTGGAAGTGCATAGCTGGAAGGCCAAACATTAATATCAATCAATCAAGTTTTGAATTAATAAAGAAAGCATTACTAGTTTGGATGAAATGAAATGATTACCTTAGAAGAAGAAGAAGGAAAGTGAAGAAGGCGAGATCCGTTGGTAGGTCTTGGAACGAAGATTGACGCGGCGGTGGCTGCTACGTCCATAATTGATGGAAGGAAGAAAGGTCTAGCTAGATCTTTGATTGTTGTCGGATTGGATTAGATTCTATTTCGGACTCTGCCTCCAAACCACTTATATGCCCGCTATTCTTTTTTATTTTGCTCTTTCGTCCCCTATTTTATTTATTTCATTTTAATCCCCTGCTTTCATTTTAATTAAATATACACCCTCTCATCAACTCATTCAATAACTCACCACTTCAACTAATATATAAACAACAACAAAATTTAAACGATAGATATACAAAATATTAAAAAATCAAAAGTGTATAAAACATACTGATTATCGGAACCCTCCTTCGCATGTCTGATCATTTTATTTTAAGAGTTTTTGAGGAATTTCTCTTTCACGGTAAAACCTACTAGTGGAAAAACCACGGTCAAATCTGCATATACATGTTTATCTTCTATCCATCTGTACACACGAATATCTGTTGGCCTAAGTGTTGATCTCCCCTTTAGCGAATCAGTCAAGAAACTCATATTCGTCTCATTCTTTATGAATACTTCGGCTCACTGAAATATATCAAATACATCCTTAAAAAAGGCATGTTGGTATTTTAAGTTTGTAAACTCACTAAAATGAATCGTGTGTTCTCCCAAATGTATCCAAGCTCACCTTGCGACAAACAGGACAAAATCATAAGTTGATATTTAAGGATAATACGGTACTCTACCAGAGACACATGTTGACTTAGTTCATCAATAGGAATGACAAAGAGAAAATCATGTGCATGCGATGCTTGCAAATAACCAAAAACTTCTTTATATCTATATCGTCATGTCAAACTTTACAACCATGTCTTGAACATTTTTATTAAAAAGGGCATTCACACGAAATGTTGTGCTTTGGGAGAGACTGTGTTCTTACTAGTAAAACTACTAAGGTCAAAATCTGGAATCACAACACTAAGATCATTCAAAGTTTTCTCAAAATCAAGTTTCATACCATATATCTTGTTGTCTTTCAATATATGATCTTATAACATCTAACATTGGGCCCTAGAAGACACAAAAGCATAAGAGAAAGCCATTATTGTCGAACACAACCCCAATCCTCAAACTCTAATAAGTAAAGAAGTCACCTTCTATTGAAGGTCCCCGAAAAAAAGTCATCCACCAACCATGATGTCTTCATCCGCCCTTTGTAACTCTTTATCAAACCAAATAGTTGTTTTCTCCATATGGTTAGGTTTATAAGTTCTTAGGTCAAAAAGAGTTTGGTGATACTCATGCAAGATCGAAGTAAAGAAAAATCATTTTGAGAACCACTTAGTTATTGCAAGAGATGCATTAGCTTAACAAACCTGACCACTCTTTTCATGGAAAACCCCTCGATAAAGTCTTCATCTCGACTAATAGCCACTACAAGCAACTTCATCCCCGACATCGACCTCCCAATGTTCGAAAGTAACAACTCCCCAACGTTGTTTATTATCATCACACGAAGGCCAAACGATCTCAGGTTTACGAATATTCAATTCGATACTTAATTTTAGACCGGTCTTTGGAATAATGTGCAAATAATTGATGGAGTGGAATGAAAGATGATAAAATTTATGAAAATTTCTTTACCCACCTCCCTATGGGGGTCACCCCCAACGAAAAACCAAAACTGCCCCTGCTTCGGAGATTCATCTCCGAAGTTTTTTTTTTTTTGAATTTTTTTTAACTTCGGAAATGCATCTCCGAAAACACCAAAAAAGTGGTGTTTTCGGAGATGCATCTCCGAAGTTAAAAAAATTTTAAAACGTGAATATTTTCGGAAGTTCATTTCCGAAAATATTCCTGCATATACAAATTTCCCTCCTTCACTATTTCATCATTTTTCTCCAAAACATCTCAAAACCCTCTCCAAAACCGAATCAATCTCCATCCATTTTTCGCCCTAAAATCAAGTTTCAAACCGTTGATCACGTTAAAGGGAGCATAGAAAGCTACAATTTCAGGTAAACATCACTCATTTCATCCCCTATTTCACTACATTGATTGATAAATTTTATGCTGAAACTGATATGGTTCGGAAGTTCATTTCCAAAATATATTACCTAATAAATTTCGGAAAATGAACTTCCGAAATATGCCCTGGCAGTTAAAAAAAAAAACAATTTTGGCCAATTTTGCTAATTTATTCATTTGTAAGGTATGGTGCATCCGGACAACATTGTGCGAGACGATGGAGTATTAGTTCCGGAAATTGTCAACGTTAATAACGATCCGGTTATTGACGTTACTCCTATGATCAATGCGGTCGATGTTCGACAACATTTTACAAATGATCGGAGCTTCGGTAGTCGCGAACAATTGATTGATTGGCTTCGGAAGGAAGCTAACAAACATGGATTTGGAATTGTTATTTTAAGGTCGGACAACGGAAATAGTAGGCGGAAAGCTTTCGTTGTTTTGAATTGCGAACGGGGTGGTAGTTATGTACAATCAAACCGGGTGCTAAAACACGAGGACACGGGATCGAGAAAGTGCGGGTGTCCGTTTAAGTTGCGTGCTACTCGGAGGGTTGATGATTTGTGGCGGTTAACCGTAATTTGTGGAATTCATAATCATGCCTTGGATGTCAAGTTACACGGACATCCAATGGCGTGTCGTTTGTCCCGCGAAGAGAGGAATGTGATATCGGACCTAACGATAGTCAAAGTGGCGCCTCGCAACATACTTGCCGATTTGAAGCGTAAGAATCCGGATAGCGTTTCAAATATCAAGAAAGTTTACAATGAACGGCACAATCTCAAAGTTTTGAATATGGGCCCTCGGTCGGAAATGCAACAACTTTTGAAACTACTAGGCGATAACAATTATGTTTCAAGCTTCCGAACCTCCGAGGACAAAGTTACGGTGCGTGATATTTTTTGGACTCATCCCGAAAGTATCAAATTATTCAACACATTTCCAACCGTTCTAGTCATGGATTCGACGTACAAGACAAACAAATATAGGCTTCCTCTTCTAGAGATAGTTGGTGTGACCTCGACGGACAAGACCTATTCGGTCAGGTTTGCTTTTTTGGAGTGTGAAAAAGAAGACAACTTTACATGGGCCTTGGGAATTTGCAAGTCTTTGTTAGTTGATCAAGAGGTTATTCCAAATGTCATTGTCACCGACCGGGACAATGCTTTGATGAATGCGGTTGATACCGTCTTCCCGACATCGACCGCATTACTTTGTCGGTATCACATAACTTGCAACGTGAGAAGTAAGTTGAAACCCGCGGTTGGGACAAAAGATAGGCCGGATGAAAACGGTAAAGTTATCAAAGCCGGTGTTGTGGTTGAGAGGATAATGGCGGCATGGAGGGAAATTTTGGATGCACACTCCGAAGAGGTGTATACCGAGAAATTGGTACACTTTAGGTCTTTGTGTGGTTCCATTAAGACATTTTGTCATTACTTCGCATCCACCATTATTGACAAAGTTAGAGAAAAAGTCGTGTGCGCTTGGACAAATCGAGTTAGACATCTTGGTTGCACCACGACTAACCGAGTTGAATCCGCACATGCGGTCTTCAAGAGGTGGTTGGGTGATAGCAAGGGAGATTTGTGTCGGGGATGGGACACCGTCAACCAAATGCTCCAAAATCAACACAATGAAATTCAAACATCGTTCGGTCGGAGCAAGACGGATATGGAACACCGGTATAAGGGCCAAATTCTATTCTCCCAATTGATTTACAACATATCCCGGACGGGTTTGAATTTTTTGTTTCATGAAGCGAAGCGGTTGGAGACCACGGGGCCGGATAGTTCTTTATGTGGGTGTACCATTAGAACTACATACGGCCTTCCATGTGCTTGTATACTTTCAAAAAAGAAGAAGTTGAATTCACCAATACGCATGGATGAGGTAGCCGACCATTGGAAGAAACTTCGTTTTGATGATTTTGACCCGCCGAAGGAAAATGACTCCAAAATCACCATCTCCGACGAGTTGGAAGTGATAATGGAGAAGTTTGCTAAAGCGGATGACACCACCAAATTGCACATAAAAGAACAATTGCGAAAAATTGCATTTCCGGAGACCACCGATTTGAAACCGCCATCTCAACCGGTTAAAACGAAAGGTGCACCGAAAAAGTCCAAAATTACACAAGATGACACGTCAACAAAACGATCTCCTTCCTACTTTGAACATGTTGATGCATCGTTCCCGGATTCACCGACACCGAAGTCCAAGTGTAGTGGTAACAAAGGTGCCTATATTTCGAAGCCACCTCGCACACCGCCGATAAAAAAATCACCCATACCCTACATTGATGAGATGCCACTTTTTATGCACAAATATATCGATAACATCGTTGATGTTGGAGGCGACGGCAATTGTGGATATCGGGCCGTTGCAGGTTTGCTCGGTAAAGGGGAAAATAATCACACTTTAGTCCGACGGGAACTTATTGCGGAGTTGACTTCGTATCGGGACATCTACGACCGACTATATGAAAATCAAGAAAACTTTGCGAAAATTCATGATTCACTTGTTCCATCACTTACCGGTATCGCTCCGGTTTCGAAGTGGATGTCATTCCCCGATATGGGTCATCTAATAGCAAGTGCATATGATATTGTATGCGTCGATTTGACGAGGTTTGGACTAAGTGAGACTTTCTTTCCACTTCATAGTCGACCGCCATTGGACTCGTCGGGCCAGATCATATGCATCGGGTATCTACGATCGCGGCACTTCGTCCAAGTGTTTTTGAAACCGGGGTGTCCAATACCGGCTACTTGTTGTCAATGGACCACACATCGTTCAAATGAGGCGGAGACTTGGCCGGATCCTTTCGTTTCAAGAATGACGGAGTTTGAAGAAATGATGAGCCAAGAGCGCGAGCAAAATAGAGAGCGGTCGAAGAACGTGCCTATTTTGGACTTAGGATCGTTTTTGGTTTGTAATGACCATTTTTGTATGTATTGTTGTTTATCATGTAAAATCGGACCGATTCAATACATATATAATATAAGTATGTTTTATGTCATCTTTGTCTAATTTATGTTTAATGTACCTTCCATTTGTTCAATTTACACAACACACTAAGCAATCAACAAAATGCAAAATTTATGTCTGTTTCTGCATAATTCGGAAATGAACTTCCGAAATATACATCTCTGCCTCCTGTTTTCGGAAGTTCATTTCCGAAAAGTCCCCTGAGGCAGGATAAGTTTTGTTGGGCCATCAATGCTCCAATAAGTCTATAAATACTACACACTCTTCTTCATCCTCTTCACACCACAAAACACAAATGACACAAACCTACCCCCACCTAGCATTCGTGTACTTTGAAACCGGCTACCCGATGTTGTTCCAATTTCGCTTCTCGCGCGACAAGCCGTTTGCGGAGTTGATACCGTCGCTCAACACGCTTTTGCACTATCCCGAGAATCGAAAGGTTGTCAAGCTCGAGTACCGCTCGCCATCGCTTAACGACGAGGGAGGCATTAAGTTCACACCTTTTGAGATCAAGAACGACGAAGATTTAGCGGTTTTGTGGACAACGTTCGACCGATTTTCTTCGAAAGGCCCGATCGAGTTTGACGCGAAACTTCAAAGATCGGCGGACGACGTTATCAAAATGTTGACTCATCCCCACCTACCCGTGTTCAACAATATGTAACTTTAATTTTCAGTAATATTATCGTTGTAATCTTCACCCGATTAAATAAAGCGAATCGTTGTTGTTTTTCATTTTTCTTCTGTCCAGACATAAAATCGGAGGTTCATTTCCGAATTCCCCCCCTTGGGGTGCGTTCGGAGATGAACTTCCGAAAACACCACATTTTCTGAAAAGTAACTTTATTTCGGAGATGCATCTCCGAAATCAATATTTTATATTAAAAAAAATACGTTTTCGGAGATACATTTCCGAAAACACCTTTTTTTACAAAAAAAGTACCTTTTCGGAAATGAACTTCCGAAACAAGGGGTAGTGTGGTAAATTTACCAGGGGTGGGCAAGAAGGTTAAGAGGTGGGTGAAGAAATTTTCAAATTTATTTCATCTCATTACATCCAATTCTTCATTTTTATTTTCATCCAATTTAGAATGTATACAATAAAATAAAATATTTTAATAAAATAATTAAACAATAAAATGTGATCTATATTTTATTTCATTCCATCAATAAATTGATTGTTTTTTTTTTTTGGTATTTTAATATTTAATTTAAAATAAAGATCATTCAAATAATAAGAGTTGAGTTGAGTAGTGTAGTATCGTATTAATAAATGATGTGTTATTGGTTTAATGTAGGCTTTAAAAGAAAGTGTCAAATTAGGAATAGACAAGCATAATTGCAAAAATCGCTTAAAATAAATGAGGAATTAAAATTGAATAGTTATAATAGTTAAAGGATAAAATTGCAATTAAGCGAAAATATTAAAATTTGGTAGAGAGTTGGCGAATGTGTTTGAGACTCGTGGCGAATGAAGGACTCCTAATTAAATTCCTGAGGCTGAGATGATTTGTTGTAATTTCTCAAATAATGTGGTGTTGCATTAGCCACCAATGCCGCAATTTTGTGGCTTCATCTTTTTATGTAACATATGTGCCTAAGCTGTGTCCTCCAACTTTTGCTATTTCGTTCCAGGAAAAATCTTTAATAAGACAAGAAAATTATTTTTAATATTTTTATTGAAAAAATAATGTAATTTTTTCCAGATTACTTAAAATTATAAAGAACAAAAATGACAAGACTTTTGCCTCTACAAATTATAGATATGCTTTACCCAATTTTATATTCTCAATATGCATGCAATATGATTTTTATTATTTTTATTAAGTTCTTGAGTCTTTAATATGCCAGTTTTCTTTAAGAAAACATATATTTTTACCACACTAAAAAATATGAGATTAATTAAATATTTAAATTAAGACTGATTCTTAAACCTTTTTTTTTGTCATGTTTAACAATGTTTTCTATTTAATGGAAAATCAATGAAAGTAACCCTTTCAAAAATTGGGAGAGACTCTAAGATAAATTAATGGACTAAAAGGATAATTCAACTTTGATTTAGTATTGTTCATCTGGTGTAAATCTTTGCAATATTTTATTCTCTCTTTTTTTTTATATATATAAATAAATGATATTAACTAAATTTGAAATAGGATTATGAATAATTAAGTGTGGAGAAGGAGAGATCGATAGAGAATGAAGAAAAGAGTATTTGAGGGTAAAAATATGAGTATTTTTCATTAATTAGATAGTCAAAGGATATATATACACATATATAAGATGGATACAATTATCAAACAAAAAAAACTCTCAGATGTAATTGATTGACATATTATGTTAATCAGTTGCATTTAGTTACTATCTCAAAATTTACAGAAAAATAACAAATGTAGCATGTTGACATAATATGTCAACCGGTTACATTATGGTTTTGTTTGAAAACTAAATACTGCATAATAGGATGTAACCTGCTGCATATTTTCTACAACTTGTTGCACTAACTTTAAGTATATTATTTTCTTAACAAACCATCTTAATTCAAGTCTTCCATACCCATTAGCTTATTCAATCTCTAGAACACTTCAATCGAGACTCCTTTGGTCAGCAAATCGGTCACTTGATCTTCACTTCTACAATACCCCAACCTCAATCTTTCTTCACTAACAAGCTCTCTCAAGTAGAAAATCCTCATCTCAATATGCTTGCTTCTCCCATGTGCAATGAGATTCTTAGCAAGGTTTATTGCATAAATATCATCAATTATGAGCATTACAACGTCACTCTCTTTACCGCCCAGCTCCTTCAACAGATTCTTTAACTTCACGACTTGGCAATCACATAATAAAGTTGCAATATACTCTGCCTCTCAAGAAGAGAGCGCCACTACTGATTCCTTCTTCTAACACCATAAGCTTGATGTTTCTCCGAATACAAACTTGTTTGGATACACTTGTTAAGGTATGTCTCCTTTAAGAAACCATCTATGAGCTTGTTTCAAACCGTACAACTCCTTCTTCAATTTATAGAACTTTGACTCTTGGTTTTTCACAACAAAACCAAAGGATGTTCTACATAAACCTCTTATTCAAGCGATTCCTTAAAAAACATTGATTCCTTTGAAACTAGTGCAATCAGGTGGTTTTTATTCTAGCCACTAGTGCAAATACCTCTTCAAAGTCTAGACATTCTCTATGCAAAAATTCCTTTGCAACTAATCGAGTCATGTGCTTGATTATTTCACCATTGGGATTTGCCTTCACTTTATACACCCATCTTATACCAATTGGCTTCTTTCCTTCTGGTAGATCAACTAGCTCCCAAGTCTTGTTCTTTTCAATCGATTATAATTCATCCTTCATAGCACAATTCCATTTTGGATCACTCAGGCCTCCTCCATTTTAACAGGTTCAAATTCGGCCATAAATGCAAAATGGATGAAATCACCATTGTCATTAATCTCATTATCTTTGAATAGCTAACAATCTCAAAGTCTTGCAGACAAACCTCTTTGTCTTGTTAATCTACTCACATTATCTTCCATCCAGGCTTAAACGGGGGTTGGTTATGTATCTTCTAGCACCGCAAGAGCAAATTTCTCATTGGTGTCACTGGCTGACATATTATGACAACCAGTTGCATTTTGCTCTATATCTTTTATTTTGTTGAAAACTACGTCCCTATTGGTCACTATTCTTCTATTTCATGAACTATACATCTTGTAACCATCGGTAGAGTGATACCCGACAAGGATCATCTCCTTTTCTTTGTCATCTAGCTTCTTTCTAAGTTGGTCTGAAACATGTCTATACGCAACCAAATCAAATACCTTCTGGTGACTCAGATTTGGCTTGAGTCCAACCAAGATTCCTCCGGTGTGATCTTCTTAAGCTTCTTTGTTTGACACCTATTCAACGAATATGTAGCTATGGATATCGCTTCTCCCCATAATTTTTTCTACAATTTCTTCCCCTTCAACATGCTATCTGGTATGAGAGACTTGTGCAAGACCGGTTATGTTACTGGTAACCATGGTATGGTTAATACGTTTGTAGAGATATGGTACACGGAGATGTCATCATTTCATCTATCACATGGTCAGATATGTATCACACTAGACGGTTTCTCGTGACTGCTGCATATTTCGATTAGGGCGAAACTTTTAGATAGTGGGAAGAGTAATAAAGATGAGGCGCTAGAGTTAATGGTAGACTATTTGGGAGTTGACCTAAAGGTTGCCATAAGAGAGTTTAAATCCACCCGAGAGTCTCATGATAGGTTTCGATTCTTGCAGAAGGTGTATATAGATGAGCTACTTAAAGCATAATAGACTACTGATGATGACAAATAGGTTGCACAACATAGAGCATATGCTATGAGAGCATACATGTTGTATTTGGTTGACATTGCCATTTTTATGTGGATGTCATATACCTACGATACTTCAATGACTTTGAGCGGATCCATGAGTACAACTAGGGGGTCGCATGTTTGGTCTACTCGTACTCTAAGTTATTTGAAGGCTGTATGCAGAAGAAGAAACATGTGACGGGCAACATTGCACTATTCACAGTAATATTTCTTGGTCTTTTAGGGTTTGTATGTCATTTTCATAACACTTTTGCAACGTCATTACTAATGATTCATATGTTATAACACACTTCAGGCTTGGATCCTCCAACACTTCCCACGTATCTTCAGCTGGTCATGTGTACCGACCTATGCCACGTGCTTCTGCATTCTCCCCACTTAGAGGGAACCAAGCTATAAAGTCGTTCAAAGTGTATCTTGATCGCTTGGTAGCAGAGGATATATATTTCCATTCTTACATTGATCACCGTGAGGCACATCCCTTTGACGACATAGTCTTATACTCGGGATGGTGTTTACGGTGATTTCCGGTAAACAACCGCTAGTCCTCCAAACTATAATAAATATGATTTGGTTACTCGCAGGATCGACTAGATTGATCCTAGGACACATAGTCAATTAGATTGTTATCAATATTCTTTAGAACCATGTTCATGATTCGTTGTCTTCGACAAATGTTATTCGATTGAAAACATACACTTTTAGTGATGACTTGATTATATGTGATTATGACTTTAAAATGTAAACAATGCAGATAACGTAACATGCAATTCTGTTTAAATGTAAAGAATCTTAAAACATAAAACTGTTAAAGATCTTGAAAGTAAATAACATGAAAGTAAATAACATGAAAGTAAAGATACAGTAATGTAAATGACAAGAAGTAAATAGAATGCAAGAATTTAAAGATATTCGAAAACGAAAAGCAATAAAAGATAATACTCATGTATTAAGATGGTGGTGTCATACGTACATTTTCTCAGCGAACTCGTTCTCGTTAACGCTTGATACTTGAGTAAATATGTGAGTGATTTGTACAAAATGAACACACGGAATTCTATCATAAAAAACTCCTATTTATACTAGTTTCGACCATAACGGCCCTACGCTAATCCGCTGCCACGTTTCTCATAAGAACTTCCAGCGATGACATCTGTGAATAAGCAGTTACGCAACTATCTTCGAATTTCAAATCTTCCCGCCTGAGTCCATCTTCGACGCGTGGCAGTATGTTAATAAACACTTACTAACAAACACGCTAAATAATAATACTTAAGCAATTTATAAATTTTGTCTAAGTCTTCGAGGATATGTCCTTCCAATAGCTTTCAGTAGCCATCACCTTCATAAAAAACTTAGACGTTTCTTGCTATCGAAACATGGCCATCAGTAGCCATTTTATATTTCTCAGAGATGGTCATCAGTAACCACCTTGCCTTCGATCATACACTCCTTCGAAGCACATATATTTGTTCAACGAAATCTTCAGCTAACAAATTGCCCCCAATAAATGCCTGTTTCGAAGATCAACAGAAATAGGCGTTTTTTGCCATCATAAGATTTCGTCTCTTATTAAATTTTTGATAGTTCCAAGACTACTGACTAAACGTCATAATCATTGATAATCTCTGTTTCCGAAACGTCTTGTCATTCTCAAAATGTCTTCTCATAACTTACATTCCCACGTCCTTGACCTTACTTCCTGATCATTACTCCTATATACTAGGAGTAAGGCTGAATCTTTTGACCGCCATTGGATTAAATCATCATTCGCTACGTGTCCTTTGGGTTTTACCCAAAAGATTTAAAAAGGATTTCCGTTAAACCTTTAAATACTTTGGACTTGCATTCTTTTTACAACTTCTCATTCCTATTTCTCCGTCTTCTTCATCAAACAAAGGAACTAACATCTTCAAACTTTTCAAACCTGAATTTCTCAAAACTCGTCCGATGGCTTCATCTTCCAATGTTCTTCAACCTGCTCTAAAGCTCCAATCCACCACACGGTCTGGTGAACACGAACACATTCCAAACCCTAACGTTGAAGAAGTTCGCGCTATCTACGCTTCCCAGGTAATCATACCCTTTGAACTTTCTGGAAAATCTTTTGCTTTTATGGGTCCATTGCCGGGTGAAGATAACCAAACCCTAAGTAGGTTCTTCCCTGCTTATTATAAGACTAGGCCATTAGTGAGCAAAGCTAACACAAATGAAGAGGGTTGCTCTCCTTCAGGAGAATCTGCTAATGTTGAAGAAACTTCAACCGTAGCCCCTTTGGCTTTGCCAAAAATTAGGTTAAATTATATGACCAACTTTGTGAAAGTGTTTAGGTCACTCCCTTTAGCCAAAGATCCTGACTTATACTTTGCCTGGTTAGAAAAAGTAGAGAAAAAGAAAGAATCTGACTGGAAATCGTTAGGAATCTACGATTTGATCCAACTATCAAAAACAGGCTTAACATATAACCAACCCATGCTAGTAGCAGCGGTCCATTTCTGGGATGCTTCCCACAACACTTTCCACCTCCCATGTGGATGGTCACCCCTACTCTCTTCGATGTAGCTGCGATTACAGGACTTCGACCAACTGGGGAAGACTTCGATCCCACTGAGATGTATGATGACACAATTGGCTTTAATAATTCGACAGTTACTTATACTGCGTTTATCCAACAACATCATGTTACCGCGAACGAAGAAGTCTCTGATGACGAACATATTGCCTTCTTGGCGCTATGGCTTTCGCGATGTGCTTTCTGCTCAAGATCCATACAAGTTGCAAAGAGATATCTTTGCATGGCTAATCAATTGCATAATGGAAAAAAGCTCAATCTTGGCCAACTACTTCTGGGATTTCTTTATGAAAACCTTAGCGAAGCTGCAAACCTTACCAAGAATTACCAATCTGGTACCTTACTTTATGCTGGACCTTTCTGGCTTTTGCAACTGTGGCTAAATGCTACGTTCGAAGCTCATCTTCCGTTTCGAGGGAAAGTCAAGGAGGAAAATGACAAAATCAGGAATCGAACTATTGAAGGAACTAGGTTGGCTTACCTGACTCCAAAAGAAGAGCCTGGGAAACTTCAAGAATACTTCTTAGCGTATATGATGATGTTTGCCCAGCGTCGTCAATTCGATCCGTCTATGGCTCCGTTTGTACATAGAACCAAGGGTCCTGAATGGTTTACTCAGAAATTCCCACCAACATCTCAGGATCAACAAACTGAGCTTATGGAAATTTGGGAATCTTTTCTGACTCCAAGGTTGTTCCGCCACCGTCTTCGACCATCGAAAGGGCAATGCATTCTTGTGTGCTATCAACCAAATTTGGTTTCACGACAGTTTGGATTAGTCCAAATAAAACCAAAATGCTTATATGAGAAAAGGAGTCATATGTGCTTCCACACCTTATACTTGTCAGAAGAAGAATGTGAAACAAAAGTTAACAGATATGCTGGCGTCACCAACCTTTCCCCTATTCCTTTCGAACCTTCCTTTTACTGTACACCAGACTTCCATCAATGGTGGACGAATTATTATACTTCTCAAATCTTTGATGCTGATAGTTTGACGCAGGAACTAACTGCAGCTTTTGCTGATGTGCAGGAGACTTTTCGTAAAGGTACTACAACTCATATTAAAGAAATACAAGCTTTCCAAAAAATTTTTGAAACTATCTATAGGCCTGATGATCTTAGTCGGACCGTTCATGAGGCT
The DNA here is from genome assembly GCF_029867415.1 of Vicia villosa. Taxonomy (NCBI): domain Eukaryota; kingdom Viridiplantae; phylum Streptophyta; class Magnoliopsida; order Fabales; family Fabaceae; genus Vicia; species Vicia villosa. Next base: position 171,229,723 of record NC_081184.1, read on the forward strand.
GCAATCACTTTGCGCGAAAAGTTTTCCGCCAAACTGGATAAGTTGAAATTGCCCTCGTATGTTCGACCAGAACTACGTTATGAAGTGGCTTTCAAACTTAATCCTCCAAAATTTCCTCCACTGTCAAGCGCGGATTTTGGTGTGGCTTTGAGCCCCCCTTTTCCAGATTGGTTTGTGTGTGGCAACGTTTTAAAAGATCTTCAAAACAGTAGTAAAAAACGCGCTGAACGAGTGGTTCCGACTAAGCATACCTTGGATACTTTCAAAGGACATCTCCATATAGATCTCGAACACGTTCGTGTCTTGACTCCAATACCTGAAGGTTTGGATTCAGACAATCTTTTCGACTGACTTTTCCTTTTTGACTGGTATACTAATTTCAGTTTCGACTACAGCTGTTGCTCATAGGAGGAAGATCAAAGAGACTCCTGCCCAAAAGAATCCTGGGACATCCCAAAGCGACAAACCCAGTGAAAGTGGCTCTCTCAATCCTGATAAAAAGCCTACGGTACGCACCTTTTGCGTTCTTAATCTTATATAATCTGTAATCAATAGTCCCTTTGCTTATCATCTATCTTTTCAGAGTTCGAAGCCCCCAACTGGTCCGAAACGGAAAGTTTCTTCGTCCGTTGCTTCAGATGATGAGGATAAATCTCCTCCTTGCACTAGACAAGGACTTAGGAAAAGACAAAAATCTGCTACTCCTTCGAAAAAGGGAAAGGGAGCAAGTCCCTCCAAAACTGCTTCTCCTACTGATAAAGCGTCCTCTGAAGATTCCCCTTTGAAAACAACTAGCAACATACTTGTTGTCGAAAGTCACAATTCGAGTCCAGATAATATCCAAACCAAGGTCTTTCAGGTTTTTTCGCATATTAACTTGTGACTTTATCTAAATAATGGGATTAACTTTTTTTACCTTGTTATTGCAGGATGATGCTGGCACTGCTACTTCAGGTTTCAAAGATCCTGGTCTTACCATTGATGTTCCCAAACTCTATGGTAATAATAATCTTTAGCTTCGTTGGCAAACTTGTTACAGGTTTATTCTTATGACTAACTCTGCTTTATCTGACACAGATACTTCTCGAGACAAAGCTCCTGCTCTTTCACCCGTGGTCGAAGATGCTCAGCCCATCAACACTATGCTGCCCGATGAACCCGTTGAAGAAAGTCATTCTACTGATGAGTCTCCAGCTACTCATCAAGACAAAAGTCTGGAAGGCGAAGATCACGCCCTCTCAGGTAGTGACAATGTGAATCTGCATCCTCATCATAGTGACGACACTGTGTCTGAATCAGATGCTATGGAGGAAACTTCCAAACTAGAAAAGCAAAACTTTCAAGAAGCTTCGACTCTTGACACAAAAGCTGATCCTGGGACCACTTCAATGCCTGCCCCTACGCCTTCGGAGCTAGAACAATTAAAGCATGCTGATCCTCTTAGTTTCTTGAAGATTATCATGAATGTGGATACTTCTTCGTCTCCAAGTCCTGACGCTATTCCAGTTGCGACTGTGGGGTCTGGCAACCAAGAAGACACTTCTAGCCTGCTTCGACAAATCAAAGAGCGGTTCTTCGATGTCAATCTTGTGGATCTCCTCATTCGGGATCCTCTTAAGAGTCATGGTTTAAATCAACTTTTGAAAAAAGTAGATTTACTTCAAGTCTCCACAACAGTCTCAGACGTACTTGTTCTGTTAGGCTCTCTGGTTGAGCAACTTCAAGCTGATATCCTTCGAAAACGAAGTATCGAAAGAGAGTTATCTGAAGCAATGGCCTCCCGTGATTCTTCATGGAATTCTGCAGTAGATGCAACCCAACGAGGCGAGGTCCTCAAACTTAAGCAATCAGAAGACCAGAAGGCCTTTGATGATCATGCAAAAAATATCAAGATCTGGAAACAAGAGATAAAGGCACTTGAGGAGAAAATCAAGGAAGCTGAACGCAGCCAGGCAACCATCCAACAATCCAACCAAAAGGAGTTGGTCGAAATAGTACAATCAGGGATCACACATTTCGAGGCTGCTCAGAAATTGATTCCTGAGATCGAAAGGTTGAAGAAACAACGATCGGTGATTGAACTCCGTATGACTTCTTGGGAGTCACAATATTCAAAGATCAAGAATAACCTCCCTGAGGGTTTCAACTAGCTGCTTCGAACCTTATTATCTGTTGCGTTCTTATTTGTAATCGAAACCTCATATGTTTTGTAAAAGCACTTATTTATATGCTTAACTTCTCCCTTCGTTTAAATATAATATTTATCAGCACTATTTCTTAGCAAATCTTTTCAATCTCTTGTCAAAATATATTTTCAGATCCTCCACAGTACTCTTCATTAATGCAACATGTAAACTCCGAATACTCTTCGCGACCTCTTAGCCTTTGGACTTGACGTTTCTACTTCTTTAGCCCTAATCATGACTAAACAGTAACGTTACTTTTTCAAAACGTCATTTCAAGACGTGCGTGAATCAGTTTCATGATTGCTGTTCAACTTCCAAGGGCGGGAAACGGCGGATGTAATAACTCCTCTCTTTGGAAAAACCAACTGCAGTCTAATCAATTATTAAGAAACTAAACCAACCTTTAGTATTCCCTTTCTATATAAAGGTCCAATATCACCCTTATTTTCTTCATTCACTCATTCTCTTCTTTCCTAAACTCAGAAAAGAGAAACCATTTTTCTTCCTCCAAAACCTTCTTCTCTTTTTTCATAATGGCCGAAATCCTCTCTTTCAATGAAATCAAAACCCTTATCCGGAGCGAGTTCAGACTTTCTGAGGATGAACTCCTTCGCCACTTTGTCACTCTTGAAACTTTGTTTGTCAATCAGGAGTTGGACTTCTACTTTGAGGAAGTCTTGGAAGGTGCTGTTTATCCAAACATGTTGGCTGAGTTTTGGATGAATGCTACTGTACGCATAGATCCTGAAGGTAGAACCACCATAGATTCTGAGATTCGGCATGCACGTTTCAGTATTACTCCTGCCACCATTGCTCACTTAATCAGGTGTAGTAACTCTGGGGAACGCTTTGATGACGATGGCTTTAACATGACCACGCATCTCATGCTGAGGTCCGTCATGGACAATGATCCTTTTAGTGCCAGAGTTGTTAGGATCTGGCATCAGATGCTCGTGGGCAACTTCCAGCCTCGGAGGATCAACGAAAACGACATCTTGGTTGAAGATTTGGAGTTCATCTTCTGTGGTCTTCGAGGGAAGAAGATCAACATTCCTTTGATGATATTCAAAGGTCTCGTGAAAGCTGTCTCTATTGGAGGGTTTAAACCAAAGGATTAACTAACAACTTTCCTTTTTCCTTTATCTTAGGGTTTTTATGCTTTTTTTTTTTTTTTTTTTTTTTTGTACTTTCAGATCCTGTTTGGATCTTTTGTAATGCATGCAAACCCAAGTTATGAATGACAAATATTTTGAAATTTCTTTAGACTTTTCCTTTTTAAGTCTGTTATTCTGCATGTAAAGCCATTTTGATCAATATGGCTCATGTGTTTTGACACATGGCTAACCATTTTGGCTTTTCGTGACACCTCAAGCGTCTACGTTTTTGCAATCTTAACTTCGAACATGCTTGGCTTATATTTCTTCAAATACTTCCCATTTACTCTTAAGATCCTACGATCTTCTGCTAATTCTTCGATTTCATAAGCATTGTTCGAAAATGTTTTTAAGATTCGAAAAGGTCCTTCCCAATGTGGGGACCATTTACCAAGCGCCTGATTTTTTCGGTCTATAGGTAAAATAACTTTCCAGACTAAATCATTATTAACAAAAGTTTTACCTTTCACCTTTTTATTGTATGCTCTGGATACCCTTTCTTTCTGTCTTTTAATCATTTCCAATGCTCGAAGCCTGTCTTCGTCTAGATCTACCAACTCATTCATCATTAACTCCCAGTAAACGTTGGGGGAAATGTCTGCTTGTCTTTGTATTCTTAGTGACTGCAAACATATTTCGATTGGTAGTACCGCATCATGTCCAAACGTCAACTGGAAAGGAGTTGTATTTGTAGCTTCTTTTGGAGATGTTCGACAAGCCCAAAGTGCTTGATCCAAAGTCTTATGCCAATTCTTGGGTTTCTTCCCCACATGCTTCTTAATAAGACCAATTATAATTTTATTTGCTGCTTCGACTTGTCCATTTGCTTGAGCATAATAAGGTGTGGATGTTAGCAACTTGAATCCTATTTCCTTGGCAAAGTCCTGCATTTTTCGTCCAGTGAAGACTGATCCCTGATCAGTTGTTATGCTTTCTGGGATTCCGAACCTATATATAATATATTTTTGAATAAACTCAATCACCGCTTCTTGGTCCACATTTGCCAATGGTATTGCTTCGACCCATTTTGTGAAATAGTCTATTCCTACCAAAATGTACCTTTGACCTCTGGATGATTTGGGGTGAATTTCTCCAATTAAATCTAAAGCCCATCCTCTGAAGGGCCAAGGTTTCACTATTGTACTGAGTTCATTTGCTGGAGCATGTTGTATACCTGCGTGTTCTTGGCATTCTTGGCACCCCTTGGCAAATTCTATGCAATCTTTCAACATTGAAGGCCAATACATCCCATAACGAAACAAAAGCCATTTCATCTTATGTCCTGCTTGATGTGCACCACATGCCCCACTGTGTACGTTTGATAGAGCCAAGTATGCTTCTGCTTCACCCAAGCATTTCAGCAATACCCCTTCAGGAGTTTTCTTGAACAATTCATTCCCCATTAGAAAATATGACAAGGCTCTATACCTGATTTTTCTATCTGTCTCCGTCGAAGGATTCTTCAAATAGTTGATTATTGGGCTCCTCCAATCCGTGTCTGCCAAAGAGTCAATATTTAGGACTTCGAACTCTTCTTTGTTGGCATAACCCAATTGTGAATTCTCTAGATCGCTCGGAGAAAGTTTAGTAGACATTGCTCTTCCTCTTACTTCGATCAATTCTTCCAATTTTTCTTTCGATACTTTGTATCCTGAAGCCAACTGTGCCAAGTCGTTCGCTTCTTGGTTATTCATCCTTGATACGTGTTTCAATTCTACATATTCGAATTTCTTGAGTAGCCTATTTGCAATGACAAAGTACATGATTAGATTCTCTTTGATGCACTTGTATTCTTTTGTTAATTGTTTGATGACCAATTCGGAGTCTCCTTTAATTTCGACTCTGGTTGCCCCCAGTTCTAACAAAGCCTCAAGTCCGGCGATTAACGCTTCGTACTCAGCTTCATTGTTGGAGCATAATGGTCCTTCGAGTTTGTACTTGAGCTTTGTTGGAATTCCATCAGGAGAAATTATCAACACTCCAACTCCAGAACCTTCTCTATGTGTCGACCCATCGAAGTACAACTTCCAAGGTTTTAGGTCCACGTAATGCTGATGATTCTCAACCACTGCGTGATCGACAATGAAGTCTGACACAATTTGGCCTTTCATTGCCTTGAGAGGTTGGAATATTAGCGAATATTCCGTTAGGGCTAAAGCCCACTTGCCAATTCGACTATGTAATATTGGCTTGGATAACATATGCTTAATAACATCACAATGAGACGAAACGTAAACATCAACTGGCTTTATATAATACTTAAGTTTAATACAAGAGAAATACAAACAAAGGCAGAGTTTTTCTATAGCAGTATATCTAGTCTCTGCATCATTGAGTACTCTACTTAAGTAGTAAATGGCTCTTTCGATGCCATTTTCATCTTCTTGTGCCAGCATGCTGCCTATTGTTTTGTCTGATGCTGAAATGTACAGGCGCATGTGTTTCTTCCCGTTTGGGGGAGATAAGATTGGTGGACAAGTCAAGTATTGCTTTATCTGATCGAAAGCTTCTTGATGTTCAGCACGCCATTCGAACTTTCCTTGCTTAAGCCGTAGTAAAGGCGAGAAGGCTTGCGTGCGTCCACTCAAGTTAGAGATAAATCTTCTTAAAAAATTTATCTTTCCCAACAGTGATTGTAACTCTTTCTTCGTGGGTGGAGATTTGGTTTCCATGATGGCTTTTGTCTTGTTCTGGTTAATTTCTATTCCCTTTTTATGGACTACGAAACCCAAGAAATCTCCTGCTTGTACAAAGAAAGCACATTTAAGGGGGTTCATCTTCAACCCATGTTTCCTCATTCTTTCGAATGATTGGCTTAAATGATCGAGATGACTCATTCCCGAAGTAGATTTTACCACAATGTCGTCTATATATACTTGCATGAATGTTTCTATAAAGTCATGGAATATAGAGTTCATTGCTCTTTGGTAAGTTGCCCCAGCATTTTTTAAACCAAAAGGCATTACAACCCATTCGTAAGTGCCTATTGCCCCTGGGCAACGAAACGCTGTCTTGGATACATCATCTTCTGCAATAAAGATCTGATTATATCCTGAGTATCCATCCAACATACTTAGATACTCAAAACCTGCGGCTGAGTCTACCAGCATTTCTGCTACAGGCATGGGATATTCGTCTTTAGGAGTGGCTGCATTAAGATCACGAAAGTCTATGCATACTCGTAAAGAGCCATTCTTTTTAATTACAGGTACTATATTGGCAATCCATTCGACATACCTTGTAGTTTGGATAAACTTGCAACGTAAAAGCCTTTCGACCTCTGCTTTAATCTTCGAATGGATCTCTGGCGCGAATCTTCTAGGAGTTTGCTTCACAGGTTTCTTCCCTTCTTTTATTGGAAGCTTCAATTCGACTAGATCCCTTCCTAGACCAGGCATCTCATCATAATCCCAAGCAAAGCAATCTCTATTTTCTTTCAGCATTTTGATGACCGTTGCTTTTAGTTATGGCTCTAATTTCGCGCTGATATATGTTATCCTTTTTTGATCCCTGTCTCCGAGGTTTACTTCTTCGAGTGGATCTTGGGCTAACATCTTTATATTAGAAGCCATTGGGTCTTTTTCGAACCCTAAAGGTTCTTCGTCGTATATTGCATCTAATCTTTGGTTTGATCCTTCGTCCATAATCTCTTCGTCTAGGATCGTATCTTTGGAGTGTTCGAAATCTGTATGCACCTCCAATTCTGCTATCTCTTCTTTGATTTGGATGGTATCTACCTTTACATCTGCTAATTCGGCCTCGAGAGCCGCCTTCTGTTTGTTCTCGGCCACGTAGGCCGAAATCTTTTCGAAGAATGAAGACTCAGACATGATTAATGTCATCGTCCCAGCCTGTTGGCCGTATTGCCGCATGATCTTCTAAAGGTGCTGTATCCGTTGGACCATCCATGATCTCTCTATCCCATTGGAATCCGTTTGGGTGCAAAGTAAGATAATACAATGCATTCTTATTTGGGGTGTACATCTCTTCTGCAGTATGACAAGGTCCTATATTTGCCAGATTCCTATCGAAGTTGAATTTATTTACCTGGTTAACTTCAGCCATATAGTAACTCTGATCACCTTCGATGTTTTCTACTATGCCATCTTCTCTCCAGATTGTCACCCTTTGATGCATTGTTGAGGGTACAGCTGCTACCCCATGAATCCATTCCCTTCCGAGCAACAGGTTATAGTTTGCTTTTGCTGGTATAACCATGAACATAGTGGGTCTGGTAACTGAGCCTACTGTCAAATTGACTTGAACAACTCCCAGTGTTTGTCCTATCTTACCCTCATAGTTAGACAGGACCATGTTATGTGGTCTTATGTCCGTATCGAACATGCCAATTCTCTTTATCATATACTGGGGCATCAAATTTACTGCTGCTCCCCCATCAACTAGGACTTTATTGATGCCAACATTCTCAATCTTAGCCCTAATATAGAGTGGTTTCAAATGATTTCTCATACCCTCATCAGGCCTCTCGAAGAAAGCATTCTGCTCTTCGACTGCACCATTATTTAGCACATAGTAACACACAGGTCTGTGTTTTGTCATTTCTTCGATATCAGCCTCCTCACAGTCTTCTACCTCAGTTTCCTGGTTAAACTCGTGAGGGAGTACGGACACAACATTGCAATTTAAATTTATAGACGAGACTCCATCAGAATCAAAATCATTTGTCATTCTGTCCTCTTCGTTCCAGGAATTTGACCGCATCTTATCTTCTTCATCCAAGAGCTTTTCAGCTTCGAACAATGCACGTTCCACCGGAGGTTTGTTTGACTTTGCTCCCTGGTATGGGACTTGGTTGCTGCTAGTTTCTCCAGTTTCTCTTGGTCTATATTCCTTCTGGGCCCTTTTCATCCTCTGGTGCCTCCTCCATTGGGACCGAGACATAGGGTTTTTTCCCTTATAGTTCTCCAATCGATATGTCTCTCGATTTGGCCTTTGAAATTGTCTCCTATATGCCATTGCGGTTCTTCCTCCTTGGTCCCAACTACGCCATTTGTTGGTTCTTGCATCGGCTTGTACCCATCTATCCCTAGGTGGATCTGCAGGGATTTTGAACGTTACCCTTCGAACTCTAGGGTGTGGACTATCTGGTCTCTTCGTTGGGGTCCATACATCGAAACCATACAAGTCAGGACGTAGCCCCTGAGTTTCTTGATTCATGGAGCAGTGCACACGTTCAAATGATCGTGCTAGCATCTCATCATAGGCTGCCCCACATCTGGGGCAGAGTGCAACCTCAGAGTTCCCTTTGTGGCATCTGATCAAAAATCCTAATAAGCTTTCATCCATCCTTGGGTACACTCGTAGTAAAGGATTTGGTTCTCTCCCTGGGTGTTCCCATCTTTCACGTCGAGCCCTTTCGAAATTGGCTTCGATTCTTCGATTCAGCATGATCGAACACCTTGGGCACATCCATTGTTTTCCACCATTTCTCTCATGGCAATTCCATAGGTAGTCTTTGAGGCTTTCAGCTCTTAGAGGAACTTTAATACCCCCATTCTGCCTTGTCAGCCGTGTCTCTAGTTCGCCAAACTCAGATGTTGGGTGTCTGGCGCTAACCATGTTGACCACCGCTGGAGCAACTTCAGAGATTTGGATTTTCTGGAGTTTTATCCTGAGGTCTTCAGTGGCCTCATTGCTCTCTTCTTTTGGTGCTTCAGTCATCTCTGTTTGGGAAGCTTCTTCAATCTCAGTATTGAAGATTATTTCATCATTTAGGCTTTCAGTAGCCTGCTTTCCGTTGAGCATTGCCTTAGTTTCCGCCACTTCGATCTCCGATACTTCCACCATGTTGATATCTTCTACCTCACAGAGGCTAGCATCAGCAATGTTTAGGGGATTGGTATCGACCCTCATGTGACTCTTGGTCTTGTCAGCAAATTTCAACCTTCCATCATTGATAGCATTTTGAATTAGATCCCTGAAAAGAAAACATTGTGAAGTTTTATGGCCTAAAAACCCATGATATTTACAAAAACCTCTTTTCTTCCGTTGTTCCAACGGAGGAATTTTGGAATTAGGAGGTAGTATCATTTGGCCATCTTTTACTAATAGATCAAATATTTCATCACACTTAGTAATATCAAATGTATAAGTTTTCTTAGGAAACCTATCATTCTTATCATTTTCTACAGGGTTCTTTCCATTTGCAGGATTTAATAGTTTGCAGGCATAAGGTGGTGCCTCTTTTAATTCTGCTAAGTCTATTTCGACTTCCTCCAGGCTATATGAGTCATTGCAAGACTCATCATCAGCGTCTTCGGCTTCGACGTACGCTATCCTTTCCTTCTTATGACTTTTGTTAGCCCTAGCCTTTTCTGCTTTCAAGCGTTCGACCTGTCGAACTCTATCTGCCAACTGGGCCATGTCCCTAAGGTATTGGGTATCTAATTTCTTTCTTATTGAGTAATCTAGACCACCTGCAGCCATTTCGACAAGTTCGTGCTCAGGAACTGTCGTAAAGCACCTAGATTTCAACAGACGGAACCTATTCAAATAATCATCAATAGTCTCCGTGAATTTCCTCTTAACACTGGCCAATTCCTTCAAACTTATCTTAGTTTGACCCATGTAAAATTGCTCATGGAACAATCTTTCTAGGTATGCCCACGCATCTATCGAATTGGGTGGCAAAGTAGTAAACCAGATAAAGGCATTCTTTGTCAGCGAACTAGGGAAATACTTGATCCTCAAGTCCTCGTTTCCTGCCAAGTCCCCTGCTTCTGTTAGATACCTAGCAATGTGTTCCACTGTCGATTCGTTAGTTTCGCCTGAAAATTTTGTAAATTTGGGTACCTTAGTGCCCCTAGGTAATTCTGTCTGCATAATATAGTCTGATATAGGGGATGTATAATTTGGACGTCTGAGTCCAGTACTTAGGCCATTATTGGCCATCACCCTTTCTATCATAGCAGTCAAGTTATTCTCTGTGGCCAGATTTTCCCTTCTGACTCTTTGAACAACCCCATCTGGATGTTCATTTCTACCTACAACTCTTACTCTGGGTTGTTCTTCCTCCGTTTCTTGTCGAACGGGGACGGTTCTTTGACTTGAAGTCTCTAAATTAATTACTGGAATTCCTTCCGTCCAATTCGTCCTCCGCAAGGAGTTTATATCTCGGATGGTTGGTCTCGATGATGGGCCCTCATCTTGTATACGTTCTAAAACGGGCATTCCCTCTTGGTATGCGGGCTGTTTATCTTTCCTTTTTGGTTGTGTTACACCCATGAACTCCGCCATCCGATTCATTTGAGATGACATCTTTTGGAAAGTTTCTACATTTTCCCTATTTGTGCAAGTAATGTTTGTCAACAATGGGGTAAAGATTGAAGTCAATTCTTTGGCTAAAGCCCCTAGCATATCATGGTTGCTTGCATCCATTTCTTGTCGAAATGCTGCTTGGCTGTTTGTGGTATAATGAGGCACCTGGGTAGAAAAACCAACGTTGTGTGTACTTCGACTCGCAGATCCCACATTTGGTGAAAATGTCGCATTATTAGTTGGGACATAAGTAGGTCCGGGCCCTCGTATGCCTGATCCAAAAGGAAATGGCATCCCGTATGGAGGATTTGGCCTCCATTCGAAAGTTGAATTCGTGCCTTGACTAGACAAGTTATTCGCAGCATTTGTTGAGGGAAACGGTAATACTTCCTCTGCACTCGTGGTCGAAGGTGCAGTTGTTGACACTGAAACTGGCAAAGTCCCTGAAAGTCCTAAATTATTTTCAGGCACCGACTGGGAATTATCTGCAGGTCTCGATCCATTTGGACCCGTTGTATCCCTTGTTCCTTGAGTGGAATTCGAATTTGCCGCTCCTGATCCTGTGCCTTGTGAGGGATCTTGATCACCCCCTGCACTGGCTGTAACAGCCATTTTCTTGTTGTACCTTCGTTTGGGAACCGGTTGTGCACTGTTTGTTAATTTACCGTTCCTAAGGTTCATACAAGGTCTTGATATTGTCTAGACAAAACAAAGCAATTGATTAAAACAATCCGTTCGACACTGTCCCACTGGGCGTGCCAATTTGTTTACGGTGATTTCCGGTAAACAACCGCTAGTCCTCCAAACTATAATAAATATGATTTGGTTACTCGCAGGATCGACTAGATTGATCCTAGGACACATAGTCAATTAGATTGTTATCAATATTCTTTAGAACCATGTTCATGATTCGTTGTCTTCGACAAATGTTATTCGATTGAAAACATACACTTTTAGTGATGACTTGATTATATGTGATTATGACTTTAAAATGTAAACAACGCAGATAACGTAACATGCAATTCTGTTTAAATGTAAAGAATCTTAAAACATAAAACTGTTAAAGATCTTGAAAGTAAATAACATGAAAGTAAAGATACAGTAATGTAAATGACAAGAAGTAAATAGAATGCAAGAATTTAAAGATATTCGAAAACGAAAAGCAATAAAAGATAATACTCATGTATTAAGATGGTGGTGTCATACGTACATTTTCTCAGCGAACTCGTTCTCGTTAACGCTTGATACTTGAGTAAATATGTGAGTGATTTGTACAAAATGAACACACGGAATTCTATCATAAAAAACTCCTATTTATACTAGTTTCGACCATAACGGCCCTACGCTAATCCGCTGCCACGTTTCTCATAAGAACTTCCAGCGATGACATCTGTGAATAAGCAGTTACGCAACTATCTTCGAATTTCAAATCTTCCCGCCTGAGTCCATCTTCGACGCGTGGCAGTATGTTAATAAACACTTACTAACAAACACGCTAAATAATAATACTTAAGCAATTTATAAATTTTGTCTAAGTCTTCGAGGATATGTCCTTCCAATAGCTTTCAGTAGCCATCACCTTCATAAAAAACTTAGACGTTTCTTGCTATCGAAACATGGCCATCAGTAGCCATTTTATATTTCTCAGAGATGGTCATCAGTAACCACCTTGCCTTCGATCATACACTCCTTCGAAGCACATATATTTGTTCAACGAAATCTTCAGCTAACAGATGGATGGCTTGCGGTTCACGTCTAACGTTTCCTTACCTGCTTGAGCGTGGCATGCATCAGTTTGGTTACATGTAGTACATTCCCAGAGACTCTTATGTATCTGCTCCTCCCGCTATGACACGAAGAGATATGTATGTTATGTTTGATGATCATCTTAATCATCTGGTACCAGAGGAGACACACAATATCATAACTGAAAGCGATCGGAGCTACATAGACGGTTACATCATGTGGTTCTTCAGGGTGCTACATCCTTATATGGTACATGGTGCTCTAGGACATCCACTGAGGTATGCTCATCAGGAGATACTACAGGAAGAGCAGGCTAGGGCAGATCATGGTGTTGATGTGTTGTGTAGATGTCGCTGTATTATGGAGATTGGGTAGGCGGGTATTAACATGGGACTTTTTCTTGATGACTCTGAGGCGAGGGAAGTTGATGTCGTGATGGCGGAGGCACATGAAGCACTATAATACATGAGGTGGCGTAGGAACAGGGGGTCCCGAGGCTGAGCGCGTCATACACAATAGCGTAGGAACAGGGGGTCCCGAGGCCGAGGCCGTCATACACAGTAGTTTATAATATTTGTAATATAGATTTATTTTCAGTTGTATTTTATTTTGACTTATTTTGACTTTCTTGTGTACTCTGGATTTCTTACTTTATATATGTCATTTTCTATATATCGGTTGTATGGTCTAATTCAGCATATTATACCTTTACTATGTCGTCAGTTTTATCTGAGCATCACTAAAACAAATTTAAAATTTATTGTCTAGTCTGATTAGGAAGATGCATCTTCGAACTCTGCCTAGTGTAAATACTGAGATGCGTCTCCGAAATAATCTATAATAAAAAGGGGCGTTTTAGAGAAGAATAATGGGGCTATATATTGAATTATTCCGGATGCATCTCCAGAATAAATTTTAGAAAATATATTGGGTGTAACTAAGTGTTAAACATTTTGGCTGAAGAGAAAGGTGCGTGCGAAGATGTATCTCCAAAATATGAGAAACAATTTTAAATTTTTATAAGGTGTTTTTCTATCTCATAAGATATAAGATGTATTAAGAGATTCCCGAAAAATAGGTTAAAAAATTAAACCCAAAATCCTAATTTTTTTTGGACTCGATGGACCGGCCCATAGACTCGGTCTATTTTAACGGCTCTGCTAATGTCCTTGACTAAATTATAAGCTTCAATTATTATAACTTTACACAAATTAATAAAATTGAGTATTAGTTAACAAAAATAAAATAAAGTAATATAATAAATTTATCAATATTAGTTATCGACTGTTGAAAATTGTCATTTATTATAGTTATCATTTAGTAATGACACGAAATAGTAAATTAATTAAAATGATTTAATTGAATTGTTTTAAATTATAAAAATTGAAATAAAGTTTTAAAATAAAATTTGTTTACAAATAGTATGTGATCGTGATGTATTTAATTACATCGAATGTTTTTTCTATTTATTTACATTTGATTTTAAAGAATTTCTTGTTAGGTTTAGTTTATTCTATAAAAAAAAAAAATTATTTATTTTTGTACTCTTATGTTAATTGAGGTCAAAAGAAGTGCAAGTTGGAGTAATAGAGATGAGGAGAGAAGATTGTTTGGTTTGATAGAGAAGTTCCCGAATGTGGTTCCGTGACAGTTTGAAACTCGTGACTTATTTGACCCAAAAAACAGACACTCGTGGCCAGTACTAGTGGTTATCATATTCATTCCTATTTCCTGCCACCAACTCCCAATTTCTGTGGTCCACCAATGCATGCTTCCTGTTTTTATGTAACATGTGTGCCTAAACTGTCTCCACCTTTTGCTATTTCATACAAGAAAAACTCTTTAATAACGACAACAAAACTATTTTTACTATTTCTACTCAAAACAATTTTAATTATCATACCATTTTTCTGGTGTCTGATTGAGGCATGTCTTTCAAATTGGCATTGAAATCTTGCATAATATGGGATCCGTAATTAAGTAGAAATTAAAAAAAACACTTGGATTCATCATAGATAACAAGTTACTCATGTTGTTTGTATACACCTCTTGATTCTATCTATCTATATCTATATATCAACTTTGATATCTCCTCCAAAGTGAAGAGTTATCATATCATATAGTACATATCATACCAACTTCTACAAGAGCAGCATGAGGGATTTTTAGAGCAACTGGTGGTTCCCTCCCATTTTTTTCAAAGAAACGATAAACCATTATTAAGAATATCTTTAGATAGTTTGATCCACCACGCACCACTAAATGCGACTGTCCTAAGAAATAAGCACTTCCACTCTCCCTTGCATCAATCAGTTCCAAAAGCTCCTTCTTAACTGATTCATCCATTTTAGGAACACTACTAGCAGGTGGCAACATGAACCTCACTTTCTTTCTTTTCTTGCAAGACTTACTACTACTCGCCAAAACCGTATGATCACTATCTTCCATTGCTATTGGACTTACCTGAGCTTCATTGATAATACTCACTTGGTTGCTTGATTCATTCATCAGAGGGACTAATGCATTTCCATCGGATGAATTTCCTACTATAATCATTCTTTCATCTGGCGAAACCATTGATTCAATGTCAGTAACATGTTCGATGGAAATGAATTCTCCAATAGCGCGAATGATCTTCTCCTCAAAATCATTCGTGTCCCTGATGTTATCACAATAACCATATCTCACAATGCAACGATATATTTTATAATCTCTTGGTCCAATCCTTCCTATGAGATACCTTTCACTTTCTGGAACATGAGGCACCGGCATAGACTTGAATGACACCATGATCAACACTTGATGAAATGCAGGAAGATTAGTAATAAAATGGGAAAAGAAAGCTGGGATCCCAGTTACTATGTCTGTGTATATGAAGCCAATTCCAGCTACCCTTGAAATCCCAAGACCTGGACTAACATCTATTAGCCATTCGGTTGATACCTTGTTTTGTAAATCAAACTCATACTTCTTCACCGTTCCATAATGCCATGAAAGCATGACTGTCATCGACACTATCAAAAGGACAACTAGATACCAAGCTCCCCTGTGAAATTGCAGCATACAGGCTGAAAGATATGCAACCTCGACAATGCCAAAACATAGTAGAAAGTATGCAGATATCAACAAATTCTTCTCCCAATACAAAGCGATGACTAGTGACATGAGACTAGTTGTCACCAGCATTCCAGATATTATAGCCAAACCTGCAACAAGTTTCAAGCTTAACCACAAATTATAAAAGTCTTAGCAGAAGTGAAGAAAAATAAAATTCAAGTCATAAAACTAACATACTTGTTGCGTTGCCGATCTTCACCATGTCTCTGAAACCAATTGTGACAGCCAGACTGAAAATCATCAATAACCAGTTGACATCAGGGATATAAACTTGGCCGTGTATAGTTTTTGATGTGTGAATGACTTTCACTCTAGGAAAGCAATTTAGTGCCAGACACTGGTTAATGATAGAGAAGCATGCTGTTATAGTTGCTTGGCTTCCGACAGCTGAAGCTAGTAAGGATACTACTATGAATATATGTTTGGAATGACCTGCAGTATGTCATCAACAATCTCTTAGCATCACGATGGAAAATATATATAGTATCTTCGAAATAAAAGGGGGCACTGGTTCAACTTACTTGGCACAGATTGACTAAGATGATTAAAATCTTTAATGTGCAAATTTTTAGAGATAAACGCAGCCTGGCCGGCATAGCATATCACAAGAAGCGGATAGATCAAGCAAATAAATGTAATCTACAAAAAACAGACACAAGCATGATGCACAAGTTGTATGTTACTAATAATTCTCAATTACAATCAAATATACTAGATTTGCAGAACAATTTACGCATTACAATACCTTGATTGATTTCTTGGAAAAATGGCCCAACCCTGCAAACATTGCCTCTGATCCTGCAACATAGCAGAACAGAACAGTTCTAACCATCACTTGGTGATCCTTTTTAGTTTATAAAAAGTACTAATGGACGAGTTCCAACCTGCCGCGCATAAAATGGTGCTCCCTAATAGCCTCCATCTGCTGACATCAAGATTCCTAATGAATTTGAACAGGTATAGTGGGGATATTTTATAGAGAATTTCTACGTCCCAGCGGACAATATTATAAACTCCCACCGCACCAACAAACAAAAGCCAAACAACAATAATCGGAGCAAACATGAATCCAATTTTATGTGTACCACAGGGCTGCAGCACGAACAGGCCTATCAATATGACACACGCAGCGGGAACAGGTACATCTAGAAATGAATTAAGCATAATGTCAAGAGGATTACTGCAGGAGATACATAAACCAACTATCAACCTTTTCATTCACTTAGACATGATAAGGAAAAAAGTAGTTACATTTTTGTAGAGCATTTGAGACGGAATCCTGGGTATGTTGTGACGAGGTAACTGGTTATAGAAAAACAAGAAAGTAATCAGATAGTTTTAGTAGGAAATAAGTGTAGTGTGGGCGCAATTAAGCACTTACATAGGTGTGATAACTCAGATAAGGATCTCTCAACTCCAAATGAAGCTGATAAGACAGATAGTGCTGGAGTAAGGACGGCGGCTCCAATAGTCATACAGGAACCAAAAAGGGCCAAGAACAAAATCAAATAGTGACAGAACTTATGTTTCTCAATGGCCCTTCTAGCTCTGGAGTCAAAATTGATCTTAGAAGGAGGAGTTGATGTGTCCTCCAAAAGCATGACCTCATCGGCAGTTCTATCACAAGGGAGTAAACCAACCTTTGCATTTCTACACAGGAGTGAGTATAAAGCAAAAGTACCACCTGCACAAATATTGTTAGTTAAAAGTTGATTCGATCGAAATATAAATAAAGAGGATGAAATGGATTACAGATTACGTACCCTCTCGATTATCATCAGCTTTGAGGACTATGAGGACATATTTGATGAAAGAAATAGTAGTGAGAGTCCAAAAAATGAAGGAGAAGAGTTCATAAACAACTTCCTCGGAATCAAGATCTTCAGAACGCATTGTAGTAAAAACATATAAGGGAGCAGTGCTTAGTTGACCATAAACAACTCCAACAATTTGAAAAGACAGGAGAATTGTTTGCGTCCATGTTTTATTATTCTGAAAAGAAACAGAAATAAGATTGAAAATAATAAGATTGAAGAAATGAAAGCAAAGAGGTTGTTAGAGTTATTACCATAGAGTGATGATGAGGTGGAGAAGCCATAGGAATGGAGGAAGGAGAGGGAACAGGAATGATATATTATAGTTGAAAAGAGCGATAGAGGCAATGCTGGTGGTAGGGACGGAGCATACTAAGCATTACAAAGAGAATACTTACTTGTATCAAATTGTAGACAAGATTACATTACTAGTATATAATGTAAGTAATAATTATTAAGATAAGGTGATTTCATTTGAATAAAATTCCATTTAAGAAAATAATAAAGGCATTCAATATATCTGATTGAAATCAATAAGCAAAGAGAAGAATTGGATGGATTAAAAAAAGTGATCTCGAGGCACATACATAAATGAGATGTGACTCTGTAATCACTAGTAGTATACTATAGGGCTGCTTGTGTTTTTATTTGACTAACATGGACGCCTCATTCATCTTATTCATTCCTTCCAATTTTCAACTCAAACTCTATTTTTTTTATTATAAACAATAGGGGGCGGTTACCACTAACAATATTGTCCCTCCACTCACTATAATATCCATTCAATTAATATTCCATTATTGTTAATTTGTTATTATAACATTTACCTGATTTACTATTCATATTCACTCCAAAAATAGGAAACACTGATTGATTCAAACAAGTAATTACAGTATTTTATTAACTAAAAAATTACCAATAAGAGTAAATATATACTCCTATGTTTTATGTAGATAGGACTAACATTTATAGATAAACATTTATATTTATTTATTTTTTAACTAAAAATATATTCATTCATCCAAATTAGAAAATACATCTATCATTACAAATTCAAAATTGCTAAAAATTAGAAAACGGTATCAGCAAACAATCTTGCAGTACCTAGGTTAATAACATACAACGCCAACATGAGAATGACTACAAATATGACAAAATAAAAGTCACAAGAATATTCATATTTCTGGATTTACAAAACGTCCAAGTCTTCCTCAAATTTACAATGATTTGAAGTGAATTTGTCAATCTGAACCAACAAACATCGTACATGAAAACCAACAAATATTGTACTAAGACGGGAAAACCAGCCGAAAACGATGAAAACTTGAAAACACAAAAACCATTTATTTTAATTTAAAAAAATGTTGAGGGATGATTTCTAAAAGAAAAAATTAAAAACCACCCTACTTTTTAAAAAGACATAAAATGTGAGTGAGTATTGAAAATAAGATGGATTTCCGTGTGGGTAGTTTGTGAATGATTGAATAAACGAAAACGAAACGCACATGTACGCATCTGCGTCAATTGACTCTTCCCTTAAATATAATGCTTCAATCTCCTTATATTATTATTATCCATCAATACTCCACCTCATAATATCTTCTTTTATTCTTACATTCAATGCTTCAATTCAATCATTCACAAATCCTATCACATGCTTTTCCACACTCAACACACAAATCTTCGATCTCTATTTCTTTTTAAATAATACAATTATTATATTTCATCCACTACACCTATGTTTCAAAATCTGTAAAAATTATGCTAATATGGTGCACTTTGTAAAAGCTACCGACAGTTGCTTCTATAAATCACGCTCAAGAGGTTATAAATAGCGGTTTGTGAACCGAATCAAGCTATAGTAAAAAAAAAATTCAACTAAACTGAACCGTTTTAATTTATTAAGAATCGAACTAAATCAAAATTATTAATTTGGTATACCGTTTCGAAATTCTGAACTGTATCGAACAAGATAATTTTTTCCAAACCGAACTCTTTATTAAAGAACCAAACAGTTAAAAAAAATTTCAATTTTTTTTTAATTTTTTAAAATTTGTTTTAAGTATTTTTCATTTTCAATTTTGATTTGGTTTGGGTTCGGTTTCAGTTACAGTTCGGTTCTCGAACTGTTTGTGCATAATGATTTGATTCACTATCCAAACATAACGGTTCGATTATTTTAACTTCATTTCGATTTGACGGTTCGGTTCAGTTCTTATATTTTTTTGAATAGTCCTAGTTGTAGACTTGTGGTGGTGATAGCGCATCATGTTTCCAAACGCACACTATGTCAATTATACTATGGGTTTGTTTGATAAAAATAATGGTTGACTCATAAGCTAGCTGATAGCTTATAGTTTATGGCTGATGGTTGAGATTGATAACTGATAAGCTAATTGAAGTGTTCGGTAAAATTAGCGGTTTAAGTAATTTATAAATGTAAAATAATATTTTATGCATAATTATTTAATTTAAAATTAGATAAATTATAAAGGATAAAAATGAGTTTATGCTAAAATAATAAGGATAAAAAAGAAAGAAAAAATGATAAGCTATAAGCTATAATCTAAAACGCTATAAGCTTCAATTTATTCGGTCAAACATCGTTGGTCCTACATCTGTCAACTTTGATTTCATTAGATGTGAACGGTACTTTCATTATACATAAAACACCTAACGCTTTCCTTCATTTCAATCACTCAACTTTGATTTGATTGTGTATATATTATTGTTAGGGGTGGCTAACAAACATGTACGCCCTGTTTATGTCCGCTCTGCAAAAATCTGCAGAAAAAAAAAACGAGGCAAGGCAAGATTGACATAGTTGAGAGTGTGAGTCTAAAACTTTGACCCACTATGCGCGGGATGGGGCGGGTTTGCAGACGCCGTATCTTTTAAGCCTTAAAATACAAAAATTTATATTAACGTCCGTACCTGCAAAAGTCCGCAAAAAATAGGGCGGGGCAAGTACAAACACATTAGAAACTGCAAGCTTAAAATCTTAGTTTGATCTGCAAAAAAATGCGGGAAAAACAGACATACACAGCGGGTCAGACTCGTTTTGCCACCCCTAATCATTATATATCTCTTTATTTTACATTAATAAAATTGGAAAAATATAATCTCCAACTTTTAAATTTCATATGCTAAAAAACATACACCTTGGTTCTAACTCTTGGATGTGTTTCTTAAGCAAATCCTAAACTAAAGTAAAAAGATAAGGACTTAGGATTGAACATTAATGCAATTATATTATTATGAAAAATTGTCCGTATCTCTGCCATGTGTTCTCACAATCGTCAACAGCTTGCCATGCATATTATGGATAGTTCAAATATAAGTTTTGATTTCTAGAACTTTTCTATAAGATCTCTTTAGACAGTATATTTTACATCTCCGAATCAATGAAAATTAAGTGTAAGTATTTTTTATCAACCTAGTATTGCTTCATCAGGCATCATAGTAATTAGACGTATCGACCACACAATAAACTAAATAAATCATCAGTACATTAAGTCTATTTTATTAATTTTTTTCAATCACTTATGCCTCCTAAACTACACCTCCTTCATCTGATGTTTTGGTTATTTGTCTTCCAAACAACAATCTACACCAAAAGATATACCAACACCGTATATTACTTTTTCTTTACAATTTTTTCTTGCCTCGGTTTTTGTGCTACTGATGAAATGTTTTAAAAAAACTGAGGTATATATACGATGTAGAGACTTTCTAGTGTAAACATATCACACCTCATCTACCTAATCAATCGATTACCCACCCATGTCATTAAGTGGGCACATTCCAGCATGTCCTCTTCAAAAACCCACAAAACTAAAAAAAAAAAAACTAAAAACTTTGGATGTTTTGTTGCCCTTGGCTTAAATCTTATACAAACAATAAGCTTCAACCAGGGAACCATGCATATTTTTTGAATATAGCCTTACACAGAGTGCCTACATTTTTTTTAACTTCAAAAATAATAAACTCCATTACTTCAGGCATGTTCATTTTTTAGAAAGAAAAAAAATCTCACTCAATAAATTCTTCCAAGTTGTCTCCAAACTCTTATTCCCCTCTATTCCTTCAACATTCTCCTACATTCCTCATCATGATTCATCACATTTAACCTCATTCATACCCATTCCAACTCCAATTGCCATTGAGCTCCCAACCAAATTTCTTAAACCAAAATAATACACCATCACCCACTGAACCAATGTGTTCCTCTTGCACAAACCCAACCACACTAAAATCCCCACCTCAATCATCTTCATTTGGATCTCTTGAACCTTCTTCATTACAACCTTCAACTTTGGCAATACTAAATCATCTAAGCATCATATGTGAGAAAGATGGAATATTCAAATCAAATAAGCTTTTTTTTCCTATTCATCCACTACCACCAGTGACGGAACCGACACGTGTATTCAAAAGCATTACAATGTCATAAGTAGACGAGCGCTCTCATGACCAATGGCACATGCACATGCTTTCTAGTTCCTAATCAACCACACTTTAATGTTTTGATCAAAGAATATGAGTGACTTGACATTTGAATTCCTTGTTTGGCTGCAGTCTCTATCCCTTATTTGGCTAACTGAGCATGAGGAATCAGGTTGACTGGACATTTAATTTTCTTGTTTGGCTGCAGACTCTATCCCTTATTTGGCTGATTGGGCATGAGGAATTTGGCTAATTGGACTTATTTATTGTATAATTAGGAACTCACATATACAAAACAAACGCCCAACTACCGAACCAACTTCTTTCATTTATAATAATCTTGTTCCTGAAATGTTATAATATATATTTCGTATATTAAAAGTATATATATTAGTTTATAAAATGTGCAAACGTTAATATAAATTTTAATGAGAAAAAGGGATATGCACTGATAGTGTAAAATATTTTTACATTGTCAACCAATCACAACTATGTATCTAATTATCTGACAAGTGTAAGAATTTTGATTGATTGTATGTGTAAAGTTAGTTTACACTATCAGTGCACTACCTTTAAACTCAATTAACTATTAGTTTATTAATAAATTTTTAAGACCATTAATTTTTATTTATAACTGAATTTTTAAAAATGATTTTATTTATTGTATATATTAACTAAATAAAATAAATAATAATTGTTATTATACATATTATTTTTGTTAATATAAGCTAACATTTAAACTAACGTAATAATGTATATGTATAATATATTAAACTAACGTAATAATATATATATGTATAATATATTAAACTAACGTATAATATAAGCTAACGTCAAAAAAAAAATTGTTATAAAATAACGTTAATATAATACGTCAAATATATATAATATGTACTACCTGTAGCGACTAATACAAATAAAATGGTTGGTTAAGAGGTTGGGCGTTTGGTTGCTATTCTTGTGGCTCAAACAATTTAAATGGTATTGTGCATTCTTGTCTCCAAAGATTGGTCTCAAACTCAAATGGACGTTAATAACACATCCTTTCATGGTGCGATCTCTAAAGATGTTTACATGCGTCAATCTAAAGGATTCTCAATAAAGCTTCTACTTCATTTCACAGTGCACACAACTTCATATGAACTCCTTGTCTCCAAGATTGGAGTCATTGACCACTCCTCGATCTTGCATATTGGCATATCAAGTGTTGCTCCGTGATATTAACTCCACCCCTTTATTCCAGCATCGGCTCTTGATTAAAATATTATATAATTGTTATTGGGCTGATATGTCTCCTTATTCCTAATTATTTTGTTGTCCATTTTCCTAGTCTATTTTAATTATTACTACAACTAACCCAATTGCTATATATACATGAGCAATTCTTGCATGGACACGACCCTAAATCCTCATATTTAGGAACAACCAATAAGAAGTGAGAGAATTTAAATTTGTTTAAAATTTAATGTCGTTTTTAATTGCCAACATGGAGGGTGGTTGTGATAACGGAGGAGAGAGATAATTTTAATTTTATTATTTAATTAATAAAAAAATATGATTGGTTGTGTGTAAATCCAGGTGGTATGGCTGTGTCCATCTAAGTATTTTCCTATATACATATGTTATAAACTTGTACAATATATAACTTGAATAGATACATCTGTTACTTGATAATATTATACCCATCCCAACCCATATACATATACCAGTTCTACCAAGATAAACCTAGGCCGTATTCCACCTAAACAATCCTAAGTCGTATTCCACCTAAACATTTAGGCAAGGTTTGTTTCGATTAATTGTTTGGGGTTGTTTGTTTCATCCTTAAATAAGTCTCAAAGAATCACATTCACAGGCCCATCTCATTCTCTTGTTTGGCACACAGCATGTCATGTTTCAGGAGATCTATCAAGCACTGTAAATAAATTGCAAAAATATCGTTAAACTGACTTAAAAAATTAACTCACACCATGAAATTGAATGTACATTCTGTACTTTACTTACAAGATACATCAATCATCTTAAAACTAAGAAGCATCCATGTCCCATCTCTGGGGAAAAAAATAGGATATGAAGCTCCTTTAATAATTTCCTCTCAGCAGTTGTCAATTTCATTTGCAGTTTTGTCTTTCTATAAAGAGACTATGGTAAAACTGAGAGTTGCTCCCACTCATTAGTAAATGATATGTTGCCTACAACCCCACAAAAAATTATTTCCATACTCTTTTTCCTACACATCCAATCCAAACGGCTTTGAATCACATTTTCTATCTAAACTATCAGGAATTATGGCTTGATTGCTTCTATATA
Organism: Vicia villosa; assembly: GCF_029867415.1. Taxonomy (NCBI): domain Eukaryota; kingdom Viridiplantae; phylum Streptophyta; class Magnoliopsida; order Fabales; family Fabaceae; genus Vicia; species Vicia villosa. The sequence goes on from NC_081184.1 coordinate 171,253,774, forward strand.
TAATAATATGAGCATTTACAACTATTGATTACAAATATTCTATGTCAATATATACAATTAAGGAGATCTAAATTTCTCCATCTCTATTTCTCTCTCAAAATCCATGCATTCAAACAACGGGTTGGACACTAAGATATTCAATGAATATTTATTTACTGTTGAAAAACATGAGTTACAATGCTATAGAATTAGCCATTTCATACTTACTGGCAAAGATACTAAATTTCGAAACTTCTATTCTGGGCATCAGAGCAAGGTCTTCAATTGCCTGATACACCATTATTCCTATTTTTCCTTTATTTTTAAAGATACAATATTGCCCAAGAAAAAGAGCGCATAGGACAGCTCCAAAATGCCAGTAGAGACATGGACATCTCCTTTATAAAAATAATACAAAATGTAAGAGTGAAGAGAAAATCAAGTGTTTACTTTTTGTGCATTTCTCCTCATTCACAAGCCTTCTCCCAATCATCTACTACATCATTAACTTCTGAAGTGTCTAAGGCTTTTCCAGGCTGGTGTTCTAGATTTGAACCACCATCAAGAGATTCCAACTTCGCCGCAGCACTACTTTGTGTTTGTTTCGTAGAAATGTCAGCTTTGACAGAAGCAGCAGCAGATGAATTTGAAGACCATTTTTTATCTAAGATACTCCAAGGATTTGCTGAAGTAGATATCGGCACTTCTTTCTTCCAAATAGATGACTGGATATTCGCAGAACCGGTAGCCCCCTCCTCATCATCCCAAGAATCTTCTCTCCAACTTGGTTCTATAACAATAGCCTTTGTCAAGAGATTCCCTTTCCATGCTGCCAATGTCCCTCCTTTCACTGTCCCAGCTCCTCCCCAGGCATTTGTAACTGTAGATACTACAGATGCCCCTACCTTTGGAACAATCACAATAGCTCCCTGATAAACACTTCCATGATCTAACCTTCTCATTGCAGCCGCAGCTCGTGCAGGATCATTAAAAACAGCCAATGCATTTTTGTCATCTAACCAAACAAGTTCACACTCACCACCAAATCTCAAAACCAATGCACTGATATCTGCATGTCTTGGTAATTCTGGAAAAGAGACGACAAATCGAGGATCCATATCTACCAAAGGTTCAAATGCAGGAGGAAGGGGCGCATGTATGGTTGTAGTACCCTTAATCCCTAGCACGCGTGATGGAGCTCTTGACTTTTTGACAACATGAACAACTATAAATTGCTTTGGCTCCCGACCAGCTGCATTTATTGCAAGCTTCCATCTCTCAGCAATCATCCTCACTGCATCTCTCTTATCCTTTAGCATGGGACAGAAAACATGGGCTTTTAGACCCTGCGTAGTTCCTCTGCTCTTGCCAAGTACTAAAAACTTGCATCTCTCCTCAATGGATAAAACCCATTTACTATCACGCCTCAATAGATCACCAAGTAATTCAGACTGTGCAACAGAATTATCCCCAAATTGGAAAGAATCTAAATTTGGAGATGTAATCTCAAAAGCATTTGCAAGTACCTTTTTACGCTCCAACTTAGCACACTCATCATTACACATCAGTTTCCGTTGTCCTAGGGAAACTCTTTTGCCATTTTCATCCAATGGTTGAAGTGGCATTAGCACCTTTTGAGTAATGGAAGCTTCATGTATAACGTCAGGAGCACCACTGCCACCAGCATCACAAGGGACGTTAGTTGTCATTCGGCCACAAGTACAAGTGATTGTGACAGGGAATTCACATCTTCTTTCTGGACATGGAGATGAAGGGTGACAAGGAGCTGTACATATATGCCGGCAGTCTCTCCTTGGAGCGCCACATGTTTGCCCACAAGAAATTCGAATACCTTGCACAGCAGGCTGATTATCACAAGGCGTGGAGTGACACGATCTCCCACAAGCATGTAAACCACACTGTCTAGTCTTCCCGCAGAGCTTATTACATCGAATATCCTTTGAGGAACAAGGTATGTTCCTAAGAACTACATGTCCACCAGTACATTCTCTTGCAACAGGCACCGAACAAGGAGGGCAATCTCCATAATGACAGCTATGGGAGGCTGGGTGACCACAAGGCTGAGGAACTGAACATGGAAGCTGACATGAGGGCAGTGGTGTGCCACATGGTAATGGAGGAGGGATTGAAGTCTTGCCACAAGCACATACCAAATCAGTGAATATAGTTTGAAGACAAGGTGGACAATGACCACTGTGACATAGGGAATCACACGCATGCTGCCCACAGCGTAACTTCTTTCCACATGAAATGGAACAGAGGTGTAGATCCCAATCTGCATTTAGAATATTATTTGGATTAGAAAATGGACAACACCGTTCACTACAACGATGCCTTCCACAGTTCTTTTTCTTCTCACAGGGCTTTTCACATGTAAACTTCTCATCCTCGGTTGTTGTCTTATAGCACTCCACCATTCTGGAAGTTGAGCCACACCGACACTTTTGGGAGACTAAAACCAAACAAGGAGAGCAATCCCCGTCATGGCATGTCTCGTTACAACGATGCATCCCGCAGGCAAGGGACTTGCCACATAGTTGTGAACAGGTAGGAATTGGGTCTAAGCAAGTCTGCCGTTCCTCTTTCAATCTAGTTTTCCCACAGCAACACATCTTAACATGGGCTGGCAACAACTCACACTCCGCACAGCTGCCTGAATGACAGGTCTCCATACAGACATGATTGCCACAACTTAGTTTCTTTCCACAAGTGGAAGCACAAGAAAAAACTCCATCTTCTGCTTTGATTTCACCCTTCACAGCCATGTCTCCACAAAGAATAGCCTCATACTTTTTACTGCAAAAGCAAGAGGCATCCATTGGAACACGGCAAGGATCACAGGGACCAATATGACAAATTTGTTGACAGTGATGTCGCCCACATTGAAGAAGCTTTTGACATTGTTGGCCACAGGTAAGAAGAGATTGAGGTTCAGAACAGCGAGTTGTAATAGTAGTCTTGCCACAAGGGCACAAATGGGGAGGAGCAAATGCTTTGCAAGGAGGACATGGACCAGGATGGCATTGCAAGACACAAACATGAGGGCAAAGATCCCCGGTCTTCTGAAGAGGCTTCCGGCACGGTTCTCCGCACGAATGCGGTGTGAGATAGAAATCGGATGGAGGGTCAAACCTTTTCCCACAGAAGCACAAGTACCTAATGGAATTGGATGATGTTTGTTGCACAGCCTGACAACCGGGGCATCGCCAATGATTAGTGTTGTGAGCAGATGCAGATGAAGTTGGTGCACGAGCCCACTTGTTTGTGCAGTTGAGGTGAAAGATAGAGTAGCAACTGGAGCATGACCAGATAGGCGCATACCTCCGGACGGTGTCATAGCAAATCATACATTCGACAGTGCCTTTGGTGAGCTTGTCCTGAATCTCTTGCAGCAGTTGAGGTAAATTTAAATCAGAATCCCGGCGGGTATTGTGGTGGTGGGTGGTGGAGGATGATGATGGTCTGGGAATCCATTTCCTATCCCTCCTTTGCAAGCTCATAAGTGGGAGTGATTCTTGTGCAACTGATACAGATTAAATTAAGAAATGAGTAAGAAGAATTAAGAAAAGTAAAACATGTTTGTAGAAAAGAAGAAGCCTTATTAATGAATTTATGATAAGAGGTATGAATGAATAATGTAATATTAATGAATTTATGATAAGAGGTATGAATGAATAATGTAATATTAATGAGTTTGTTTATGATAGTAACTAACAGACATATATGAATGAAGTAATAATGTAAAATGAATTGAAGAAAGATAAAAGAGTGACCTGATTGGGAAGATGGAAGAATATTGGTAGTAGTTGAGTTGAGAGTGTGAGAGAAAAGAAAAGAACCACCTTCCACTTGATTGAGTTGAGAATGAAGTGAGATGTTAGCTAGTAGTTGATTGAATTGAATTGAATTGAGATGAAAGATGAAAGATGAAATGAAATGTATTTATAGTATTGCATTTGTATTCTACACACACAGTCAGTCGGTATAGTGGACTTTGACTATCCTTGGGGATCAAGCAAAACAACTTGCCTGCCTAGACCCACTTTCCTTGCTCCTTACGAATATTATACTATTATTACTATTGTTACTCCATGGAGATATCTAAATATATACGCGTGCTTTCATTATGTCAAAAAGGTCCTTCCAAATTAATCCACCTTCCTAAATACGAATAAGATAATTAACCAAAAAAACAAACTACTTACTTCATATTATTCTATTATGTATGTTTCTATTTCATCAAATACTTTAAAAAAAACTAATCTGAACAGATTTGATAAACTGTCACCTAACTCAATTAATTTTTTAATACAATATTGAGAACATTGAGAACATGATGCTCACATTGTAATGCTCACATCTTAACTCGATTGTTTTGAGGATATATGTTGGTGAAGAAAACACTTTCATCATCGTTAATTTAGGGATGACAATACACACTCACCATGGATTGGGGATCTACATGAAAGTTTAATATTTTAATTTAATACAATTTAGATATCAAACTGAAATGTAATGAAATTTTGAATTCAACAAAAAAATAATATAAATTGATAAATGTTGAAGCATGCCTTAAAATCTTTGTTGATGAAGAGAAAGAAAACATGTTTTGAGATCGTGAGAAATCAAAAAATCAAAAAGTAGTCTGGTCCTAGCGGTTCACGGTATCGAACTCGGTTGATTCGATTCATTGATTCATTCATTAACGTTAGAATATTTTATATTAATTCGGAGATCATATAAATTAATATTAAAAAGATATTATAAGATATTTATAATATTCTAAAAGATATTATAAAATATATATTTATAATAGTCTAAGAAATATTATAAGATATTTATAATATTTGAGAGATATTATAAGATTATAATAATATTTTTTATTCTAACAATTAAGGAGATATGTGTTTTGGGATTTGTTGGATTTTGGCTATTATAAATATGTATATCTTATATTATTATAGTGTGACAAGTTATCTAAGGGGATTGAGAAATAATAATTCTTATATTGAGAATTGGAGAGGTTGAGAAACACTTGGGTAGGAAATAGGGTTTGTTCTTTGGGAACTGCGAAGACTATTTTCTTGTAACTCATTTTAATCTATTGTAACAATTTTCTGAGTATAGTGAATTGGAGAGCTGTTATCTTCTCCAGAGTAGATCGTTTGATCGAACTGAGTAAACAAACTTTCGTCTTTGTTTCGCCTTATTCACTTATATTATCTGTGTAGGATAATTATTGTTGTAGACAATTTATTTTGATTGCTACTATTCCTTGCTTCACAAATTAATATTAAATTTTGTCGTAATTTACAACAAAATTTACAATAATAAATTTATTACTATACTTGTCAAAAGTACATCAATTGTAACCTTGTCTATATTGTAGAAGCAAAGCCTCAATATGACTGATATGTGAAAATTAGGGGTGGAAATAGGCCAGGCTGATAACAGGGGCCTACAGGCTGGCCTATAAAGGCTCAGGCCAGGGCACATATTTTTTATAAATAGAAAAGGCCTAGGCTTTTTTATAAGCCTATTTAGTTAAAAAGGCTAGGCCTCAGGCCCAAAAAAAAGCCTTTTAAGCCTATCAGGCCGACCTATTTAAATAAATATGAATAATTTTTTTATTATCATTATGTTATGTTTTGTACTTTGAATTAAAATACATAAATAAAACTTGGTTATCTTAAAGAACTTGTGAAAAGATGATGAAAATACCTGATGAACATTATTTTCATAAGTTATCTTAAACAAATAGTCTTCCAGAACTTATGCTAATAGGTAAGTTCAAATAAGTCAATGAAAATAAATTTTTTTCTCTTGGTATTTTAGTTAGTTAGTCTATTCAAACATTATTTTAGTTAGTATGTCAAAACAAATAGGCTTTTATGTAGGCTAACAGGCTTACCAGGCCTTCGAAAAGGCCAGGCTCAAGCCTAAAACTAAGCCTACGACAGGCCACAGGCCAGGCTTAGGCTTCGATTTTTTTGACAGGCCAGGCCTAGGCTTGGCAAAGCCTAGCTCGGCCTAGCCTATTTCCACCCCTAGTGAAAATGTACCTTTCGATATGATTCTCTCGCTCTCCCTTTGTAGCCATAATGGTCTTAACTCGTCCTTATTCCTTTAAATGTTACATATGTTATATTGTTATTTCTCATTATTGCTTTGTCCTTTCTTTGTCTGGGATTTGAGTATGTGACTCAAGTCTAAGTCATCTACATAACTCAAACTTGAGTCATCCTTTGATACGTGGAGACTTCACCCAAGTGTAAGCATGTGCACATAATGTTGAAGTTTTATGATACGATATGGATATAAGCTACATTATTTATAACATTCCATAACCCTCAAGAACAAGGCCTATGAAGGTGTAATGGTATGAGAAAACATGATATTCTAAAATTCCTCAAGTTTGAGGCCTGCAATAGGAAAAGTCTAAAGTTATTTTCTTAACTTGTCACATTCTTTGCATTTTCAAGACATTCCAATATACCTTAACTCGTAAGCCTTTGCATCTATTAAGATATTATGATATTTCTTAACATGTTGCATGGCCTGTTTGAGAGCTTTGTTTGCTACTCAACTTATAGCATTGTTGCACACCTTTTGCTTGAGAACTTTGAATTCTTCTCATAGCTTTCGTTAAGACATTATGAAATTTCTTAACTTGTTGCATATCTTTGTTGAAAGACTTCAAATACTCCTTGCTGTATTTGTTAAGACATCCTGGTATAGCTTAACCCTTTGCATTGTCTGTTTGAGATATTCTGATGTTTCTCATTTCATTGAAGTTTTTTCTCGAGACATTCCAATATTTCTCACCTTGTTGCATCTAATAAGACATTATGATATTTCTTAATCTTTTACATTTCTTTGATCGAGACATTCTGTGGGACATGCCCCACAAGTGAACAAAAAATTCACAAAGGACAAAAAGAACTAGAATAAAAAAACAATTTGAAGCGCAAAAGAAGAATGCTATGCATCAGCAGCAAAGTCCACACACCCTCTTCATAATCAGCCTTGGTTTCCATTCATCACTAATCCTGCATCAATCCGTGTACACCATCATCCATTCTAACCTTCATGTCATGAACATCAATCAGTACACCACCTTGCAACATTAACAACATTAGCATACATAATCAAAACAACAATCATCAATCAAATCATAAACCATATTTAAGGTATGCTACAACCATACATCAATAAATCATGCTCAACATTCACCAAATAATCATTCACATTCACACGCCTTATACTCATAATAGAAAATCAGGAAAAAGGACACATTTTCAATTAGCAACTTCCAAACAATTCCACCCTTATAATCTGAGCCATTGCATCATATTCATCCAAGGGACCACAATAATTCCAAACAAATATTCAAGCAATTTTGAAATTTCCAAATAAACATTTTGAATTTCAAAAGCATTTTCATCACAACTTTTTTTACCAATCTCTCCTCCAACAAATTTCACACACCTTCACCTCTCAATCCCACAAAATTAGGGCTTGGTGCTCTTTTCTCCTAACATAGTTCCCGAGCCAAAACCTCATTTCAACCGAGCCTAACTAAGCACTACATAAACAAGCTTTCTCTCACACATTTCTCATCAATAAATTCATAAATAAACTCTGCCCAAATTACTCTCAACTCACTGAAACTTGAAGCACAAGAGTTCATCCTAATCCCTACGTAACAACATACAACAAGCTACACAATTATCCTAACCTAAGCATCAGAATAAGAGAAGGAAGAGAATCAAAACTCACCAGATTTTGAAGCTTCATGGGAGCTCCAAAATCTAACGGTTTGGAATGGAGGAGAGTGAGACGGTTGTATTGGTATAACAATCATCGGAGCGATTTCTGACGCGGCGGTATCACCATTAGAATCTAGAAAATAGGATGAAGGTTTGAATGTTAGAAGAGAGCGAGAGAGAAAAAGAGGGTGAAGCTCAGCTGCCTTTTCCATGAGTTTTTGTTTATTTCAGGCATTTCCAATGGTGGTAGCCCTTGCGTTTTCCTGTGTACTACCTCTTGTGCTCATCGTGCGTTATGTCATCTTAAGCCCTTGGATTTAGTCAACTTGTTGACTGAGCTTCATCCAACGCCTGGGATCTTCCCAAGAGGTCCAACTTTGACCTAGAATTCATGTGAACCCCCAACACAGCACGGGCTTCTCTATTATGGGCCTGGGGTTTTCTCATATTTACTTAATCAAGCCCATTTCTCTTCTTTTTTTATAATTTTGTTTTTTACATTGCTTTTCCTTTTTGTTTTTTTTAGTACTTGTAAATAATAAAAATGGGTTATCAATTACTCTAAATAATTTTATTTAATATAATTAGTTAATATTTAATTAATTTTATTAAATAGTTTTATTTAACTTAGTTAATTATTCATTAATTTTAGGTGACTTGTTTAGTTAATTATCATTCATGCTTAAAACACCTAATAAGTGAACTTTGCTTCACATCACCTTTTTCAAAAACAAAAACTTTTGGGATGGAAGACGATTGGTTAAACACCATTTGTTCCTCCAGTTTCTAGTATTTTGATCATTTGTTGTTTAGACTTGTGGCCCAGTATTTATCACCCTTGTGCGACTCTTTTAAACCTTTTTATAAATGAATGTGTCTTATCCATTTTAATACGAAACTAACACAAAGACTTAGTTTCCCGGAATGAGCAAAACAAGTCAAAGTTCAAACGTTTGGAATGTCTAACATATCATTCTTCTAAAAACAACCAACAAATCCGTAGGGTTTTTTCTCAGACGAACTACGAAGCTCTAGCTTCCCTATTACACATAGGGGGTATGTAGGCATTAGATGTGATGTCTTGGCGAGCCCAATAAAGTAAAAAAACAAAAACCCTTTCTCTTCTCTTTTCTCGCATGAATAAGTAGAGGATCGCAAACATTCACGCTAACACGCCTATGCAACTAACTAAATAGGTATCGTTGAGTACAACGCATGTGAGGGGTGCTAATACATTCCCCTTACATAACCGACTCTCGGATCCTTTCTTGGTTGCGATGACCAAGTTTCTTTTCTTTCGGGGGTTTTATCGATATTTTCCCTTTCCTTTGGAATAAATAAAGTTTGGTGGCGATTTCATTGTATATTTCGAGCGAGCGATGTGCTCGGGTATTTTTTGCGCCGCGACAGCTTGCAATGAGCAAAGTGACTGGGGGCAAAGTGTTTAAGAAAGAAGTATACTAGTTCCTAGGTTCGAGCTAACCTCGTAGTTGGATGAACTCGCCCTCTTCCATAATTGGGAGTTTTGACTAATATGTCTCCATATTCGTCTAAAATTGCTCATGCCATTTTGAATATTCTTCAAAGATTTGGTGTGTTTTATTCCTAAAGGATAGAGGTTATCTAATTCCAATTGGACTTGGTCCATTACAAATATTTCGTTCCATTTACTATAACTTAAAATAACACTTCTGTGTATATTTGTGAATTAGTTAAACATGTGTTTTTTGAAAAGTGTAAAATAAGATTTATATTAAGAGATAAAACTAATGATAAAATAGTGATAGTTATAATAATGTGATACAAAATTTTATATCCTTGATAAATATTCTTAATTAAATACATAAGGGTTTCATTGAATACTTAATAAAATGGTAAAAAGTTAAATTAAATTTAAACATTTAGTTAGTATGTTTAATGAAATGAGATTAGTATTTTCGGTTATTTGCCTTCTAAAAACAGCTATTTATCTAAATATGTCATTTTGACATTTCATTAACCAAATTTTCTTCTCTTTCTTCATCAATCTTCAAAGCAAAGAGAAGCACCGGTGTGGTGTTTCCTTTTGCTTTCTTTTCATCCATCCATTTAGCTTCATGGGTATTTTATTTTCTAGAAATCTTGCTATTAAATGTTTCTTGCCATTTCTTTTCTCCAACAGAGTTTCTGGGAACTTATTTCCCAAGGAACTCCAGAATATGATGTGTATGGTATCCCGTACTGGTAGAGATTTACAACGCTATGATGTTGATGGTTGTCGCCAAATCGTCGGGTACGTACACACGTCTCTATGATAACGATTATTTTCATTTTTTATCATCACATTCTCAACTTGTATCCTTATAATTCATGATATACATGATCAACTTTTATTTAATTTGGTTTCTAAAATTGACTGATTTTATTTATATTATTAATTAGGTGATCAAAATTAATTGTTAATCTGATATGTTGTGTATAATATTGGAAATGAATAGATGCATTCCATATAGATATAGGAGAAAAGAAGAACATGAGAAAGAATTGGAGGTTCTGGTGATTAGTACTCAGAATGGAAATGGAATGCAGTTTCCAAAGGTATTAATTATTATGATAATTATTACTTTTTTCCATTTTAAACCTCTTGAATAATTCATAAGTGGTTGGGTTGGGTTGTGCAGGGAGGTTGGGAGACTAATGAATCCATGGAGCAAGCTGCTTTAAGGGAGACCATTGAGGAAGCTGGGGTTATAGGAAATATTGAAGTTAGTATTAACCTTTTTTAACTTTTAACTTATAAGCTGCAATCATGAATAAAAATGACTTGTGTTCATTTACGTTTCAGAGTAAATTGGGTAAATGGTCTTATAAGAGCAAACGCCAAGATGTTGTACACGAGGGTTATATGTTTTCTTTGCTTGTCAAGAAGCAATTAGAGAACTGGCCAGAGAAGAACTTTCGACAAAGAAGTTGGGTAAGTGTATTGAAATAATTCTTTGTTTTTCTAAATTAATTATCATCTAAATAAAGGTTATTTTGGTATATTTTTTGTTTAATTTATTATCATATCTAAATTTTCATTAATTTGTGTTACATAGATGAGTGTAAGTGAAGCCAAAGAAGTTTGTCCACATATTTGGATGAAGGAGGCTTTGGATGTATTGGTCAGCACACAACCTCAATATTAATTCCATCAAAAGGCCATGAAGATGTAACTAAGTAGTTTGAAAAGTGGAAATTAACTTTCTGATCTTCTTAAAATTTTGGTATTTGCAAGGTCATAAACACGAGAACTGTTCAAGATTTTAGGACGGATAATTCAGAATCATTGAACAAAATTCAAGTATGTTACACTCATAACACCATGTAATTCATGCTCTTCTTGTTTACCATTTTACCCTTGGCGATTGTTTCAGCGGCCTTCAAATTTTTATGTTGGCATGCTCATAGTCATTATTATAAAGGCCATCCATCCAGTGTAGCATAAAATATCCAATTTCTAGAATGTAGCAGTTAAGGGATGATCTTGCAAACATATCTCAATCGTAGATTGATGTACAAAATTAATACATTCTTTCATTTCTTTTTTTATTAAACATTAATTTGATTCTTATGCAATGTCATTTTTACCAAAAAATTGTTTATTATCCATACTGCTTCATTCTGATAATAATAAAAGTAGTCAACAAAACGGATTGCATAAGCCTTATCAAACTCATGTGTTTTCTTCATGAATTAGTTGCCTAAGTCCTATATCAAGGATTCTAATTTAACAATAAAGATTCCAGAAGATGTGTATCGACAATGTTTAAAAAGTTGGAAGAGTCGCATTCATAATTTCACTATGTTAAAGGGTGAAGCTACAATCATGTTGATGATTTTACGTTAAAGGTTTTGATACAACAAACCACATTGATCGGGACATGTGATGCCACTATGAAAATGTATTTGTTAACAAATAAAAAAACTTAGTTACTTTTCTCATCATAATGATACAATTGTAATGAGACAGAATAAAAAAAGAAAAATATTGTTAGTAATAAATTATTCTATAATACAAGGATATTGGTCACTTTATATATAGTGATGGCCGATTCGAATCACAAAAACTAAAAGTGATTGAAACCTACAATTCCTATAGCAGACTAATATCATATAACAAATTAAAATTAAAAAATTATACAATCTAGTCATACTTTAACACCCTCTCAAATTATAGTGAATATCAGTCATCCTAATTTGTTGATAAAGAAAAGGATCAAGATGGAGAGATTTAGTGAAAATGTTGGCAACGTGGTATGTTGTACTAGTGGGTATAAGGCTTTTTATTCAACTTATGATAAGGATCTTGAGACTACTTCTCATTTTTATTCTTCTAGCTGATGAAAGATGAAATCAGATAGAAAGAGATTTCATTATTTGATCTTCTAGTTTCACTACAAGCACCCTAATCAGAATCAGTAAAGCATGTGATGGTTATGTTTGAGTATTTGTTTTAAAGAGAAGTCCTAGGACGAGTGCTACTTTGAGGTTTCTCAGTATGCAAAAATCTTCTTTTTAAGTGGGATTCAATTAGGGCACAAGTTATCACTACTCTTGAACAAAAATGGCTTTTTATTGTTACAAACTTTGCAAAGTGTGAGATGAAGTTAAAGCGAATCCATATCAAATACAAACATAATAACTCTCATGTAAACAACAATATACAATATATTTATGCACGAATTAATAATAAAAAAATTAACTAATGTAAACTAAAATATACAATTTATTCGTGCAAAAATTAATCAGAAATCTAATGTAAAACCCCGTATAATATACATCTAGAAAATACATTATACATAGTATTAATTATTGGTGTAAGCCCTAGAGGCCAATTCTTTTGATACTTGTAACGAATTATTTATTAATAATTAAAAGGCATTTCTTTATTATGTTTGGTTTTCCAAAATAATAAGGTCCCTAAAATAGCTAATTTGTTTAATAAAATGTTAAGTGTGACTTGATCATGAGAATCATTAAACATATTTTTAATTATCCGTAGTAAAGCTTTATTGTGAATTGGAATAACATTAAAGTATAGAGACTATTATGAAAATAGACTGATGATCACATCTCATGGATCATAGATAAGGAGTTATCAAGTCTTGACATAGATATGAATATTAGGAGTAATATTTATACTGGATTGATCCGCAATGAGAATACTACATAAAATGTTATGTAAAGTGTCATAAGTTATTCTCATGGTGATAAGTGGTGTATATCACCCTTTAACTCGAAACCATTGTGGACACTATATGTAGAGTCGAGTACTTTATTGTTGATCAAACATTGTCCGTAACAAGATGACCATAAAGACAGTTGATGGGTACTCCACAAATCATGCTGAGGGACATGAGTGACCTAGATGGAATTGGTCCATCCTGCGTAACAAGATAAATATCTAAGGACCCAATATGGAACTAGACAAGGGTGACATGGATTATGCCTTGTGTTCAATATAGACATGAGGGCAAAAGGGTAATTATACACACAAGCATGATCATAGAAAAGTTTTGTCATATCACATGACATTTTCGTGACTTGGGTATAGGGGTGGAAATAGGCTAGGATAGGCTAGGCTTTAGAAGGCCTAAGTCTCGCCTACAATAAATTTACAAGGCCTAAGTTTAGCCTTTGGCCTACTATAGGCTCTTTTTTTCGGTCTAGATTGGTCTTTTTAAAAGTCTGACCTGACCTAAAAGCCTATTTAAAAGCATGTTTCTCATTAAGGTTTTCAATTAATCTATATTACTTAAGAAGCCTTATAGGTCGGCCTATATATGCTTATATAGGCCGACCTATTTAGCATTTTTTCTAATATATATGCATATATATGCCAACTTATTTAGTTTTTTCTAATATATACATATATATGCTATCATATTTAGACTATTTTTAATATATATGAAAATACAGACTGACTTATAAGGCTTCATATGCTTTTTAAATAGCCTAAGCCTGGCCTATTTAATTAAATAGGCTTTTAAAAAATCATAAGTCTGGCCATGCATGTTTTGTTGTTTATATTTGCAAAAATGTTCTATATAATAATATTCCATTCTTTTTTAATTAAAAAAGCTGTACATATTAATTAGTTTTTTAATTAACTTTTTCAATAATATATAAATTAAAAAAGCTGTATATAGTTTTTCAATAATACTCCATTCTTTTATTTAGTTTTTCAATAATACTCCATTCATTTAATAATAAACATTTTTAACATTTTAATAAACATTTTTAATATTTAAATATTTTATAAAAAACCGTTAATTAAAATACATTGAAATATTTTAATAACTATTTTAATTGCCCAGATTTTTTATAATATATACAAATTTGAAAAACAATAAAAATATATATATTGTTAAAAAAATTATTGCCCAGGTTTTTTGAAAACGTTTTATACATTTTTTTAACATTTTATAAACATTATTAACGTTTTTTAAAAATAATTGCCCAGTTTTTTTAAAATGTTAAAAAATTTATAAAACATTTTTATTAACGTTTTTATTTACATTTTTATTTTATTAATATTTTTATAATTATTAACGTTTTTATTAACGTTTTTATTTACATTTTTTCCAAAATTATTTTTAATAATTATATAATTATAAAATATTTAAATGTATTTTAATTAACGTTTTTTTTATATAATTATATTTAAAAAAAGCTGTACATATAAAATATTTAAATAATTATATAAATGTATTATTTAGTAATTATATAATTATAAAATATTATTACAGTTTTTTTAATATAATTAACATTTTTAACGTTTTTAAATAATTATATAAATGTATTATTTAAATGTATTTAGTTAACGTTTTTAATATAATAATTATTTAAAATAGTTAATAAAAATGTTTATTAAAATTATTAAAAAAACGTTAAAATAAAATAGTTGTACATATAATATATTTTTAAAATGTTTATATAAAATAGCTGTACATATAACATATTTTATATAATTATATTTTTTTAGTAATTTTAATTAACGTTTTATTTATATAATTATATAAAATTATTTAATAAAACGTTTTAATTAACATTTATATATTAAAAAAAAGTTAATTAAAAAAACGTAATTATTGAAAAAAGTTAATTAAAAAAACGTAATTATAAAAAAAAGTTAATTAAAAACGTTAATTAAAAACATTAACTAAATATTTTATAAAAAAAACATTAATTAAAATACATTTATATATGTACAGCTTTTTTAATTTATATATTATTGAAAAATAATCGAGTATTAATATATAGAACTGATTTGCAATATATCAACAAAACATGCATGGTTTGGTGGTAAGCTTGTAGCAATGTATCATTAGTGACCTGGGTTCAAATCCCAGGTTTTGCAAACCCTTTTATTAAATAGGCCTGGCCTGGACTGGCCTTAAATAGGCTAGGCTATAGGCCCTTGTAAACCAGCCTGACATATTCCCACCCCTACTTGGATAGCAGTGATGTGTTAAATGCGTGATTTAATATAATTGTCAATGTCGCGAGAGCCTACAGGGTCACACACTTAAGAATAGATTGATGAGAAATAAAATAAATAAGGAACACCGTAAGGTACAATGTACTTGAGAGAATTATGAAACATCGTAAGGTACGGTGCACTTAAGTGAAATATGGAACATCATATAATATAATACTCCCTCCGTCCCAAAATAAGTGTCATAGTTGACACTTCCACACATATTAAGAAAATGTAATAAATGACAAAGAGAATGACAATTTTACCAAATTATCCTTATTTGTTATGGGTGTATTCTTATTATCATTAATGCAATATGAGAGAAATAGTAAATTAAGAGTATTAATTAAAGGGTATAATTGGAAAATAAAAACTAAAATTACATTGAAAATTAAAAGTGACACTTATTTTAGAACAAATAATTTTTACAAATGTGACATTTATTTTGGAATAGAGGGAGTAATAGTTAATATTATTATTATTATAATTATTATTATTATTATTATTATTATTATTATCATTTTATAATAGTTATAAAATGTATTAATAATAAAATATGTTTATTATAATAATAGTTATTATAATGATAGTTATTATTATTATTTTTATTATTATTATTATTATTATTATTATTATTATTATAATAATAATAATAATAATATTATTATTATTATTATTATTATTATTATTATGTCGTGCATTTAAGTTGGGATTTTTAGCTTGCAGCATACACAAGTGGTTCTATAAATATAACCCTTGTGAATAAGCATTGTTACTCGATGAAAATTAGGTTTGTGAAACTCTGGTCGTATTTCTCTCTCACTCAAAGCCTTAATTCGTAGCAGCTAGCACTAAGACTGAAGGTTGTCTGTTCGTATGTACTGAGTAGAGGCGTTGTTCTTCATCAACGCTCGTGATCAATCCTCTGATTTTTGAATCAAAGTTTTGAATCACCATAAGAGGTAATTGTTCTATCACTTATCATGTTGATTCATAAGGATCAACTAAAGGGAAACTTTAAATTTCGGATGCGCGTTGTATCGTGATTTCCCTTCAGTGGTATCAGAGCCACTTACGAAACCATGAATCAAATAAATGTTTGTTTTATGTTATTTGTGTATTAATTCGATTAAAACACATACTAATTAAATAATAAAGAAATTTGATTTTTGGCATCATGTTGTGTACGATTTGGATGATTTGATGTTGACTATGCTTCGGAATCCAACTTTTGTATGGTGAAGCAACAATATGTCGATAATTCATAAGTTACACAAAACTAATTGATCAATTTCATATGATATAATATGGAAATAATTCGGATGCAACAACAGTATATTTGATATGCCTTTTATTTCATCGATTCAATTTGTGTGATGATTGTGTTTCATGTGAATGGTCAATGTTCTTTTGCCTCGGAACCCGACATTTGTATGGTGTAGCAATAACATTTAGATCATTCAAATTGAATAATCGATCATTACGGTTTTGATAATATGAATGTGTTGCACAGGACCGTCCCAAACAATTCGGAGGCCCTGTTCTATTTTAAAATTAGGCCCTTGATATATGAAAATACAATAAATTATAAAAATTATATTTTAGTTAAATTGAATATATATATATATATATATATATATATATATATATATATCATTCAAATAGAATAATCGATCATTACGATTTTGATAATATGAATGTGTTGCACAGGACCGTCCCAAACAATTCGGAGGCCCTGTTCTATTTTAAAATTAGGCCCTTGATATATGAAAATACAATAAATTATAAAAATTATATTTTAGTTAAATTAAATATATATATATATATATATATATATATATATATATATAGAGAGAGAGAGAGAGAGAGAGAGAGAGAGAGATATTATATAGAAATATTATGTAAAAATTTGATTCATTGAGTTTAGTTTTTTGTATTTTTCTACTCTTACGATCGTCGAATTATAGATAATTCATATCATTTAGTAAAAGAAAATAATTCTTTGAATAATTTCAACAATGTTAATAACTAAGTCTTTGAATTAATAAACAACCAACAATGTGAAATTACAAATTTTCAAAGTCTCACAACTATTATGTCAAATTTATTAACATCTTAATTCACAATGGTAGAAAAATTTGGAGGGTTTGACGAGTTCGTCATCTCTTTTATTACCGAACGGAGATGGCTCCCGATCAAATATCTGGCTTTCCGGCGTTACGGTACCTCAAATGCAACTAACGAGGTTTTGTTAAATCGACTCCTTGAATATGTCATGGATAAGGGGTCAAAGATATTTGGATAGATCTTCAATCCACTCATGGGTTTAGCCATAAACTCACCTTGTCAAATTGTCTTGTTTCAGTGCAGTAGTGTGAGAAACTTGACGTTAGATTATTGTTTCCCAAAAAATTTGAAGAATACTAAACAAGAAATTTATTCTCATATAGAAGAGTTTCACATTTTACATGTAAACACATATTATTCAACATTCATGAACTTTAGAGCGGTAGCTATGCCGTTTGGAGTTTATTGGAGAAGATTAAAATCATTATCATACACAATATTAGCTTGAGGTTTTCTTTGGCAATTATAAGCCTAAAGCTTTTGTAATTTCTGGTAAAAAGCTCACCAAGTTGACTTGTACCTTTAACATGTTGGCTTTTAAACTAAAATTATTATTATTTTCTTAAAAAACATTGCATCTTAAAATAAATATTATTTCAAATTATATTGTGTTTGAGAAGTTTGATGGAATTTTACTTTTATATAAAAAAAAAGGAAAAAAAAGGAAAAAAGAAGGATTTAAATTCAAAAAAGTGAAAAGTGAGTTGGAAAAAACAAAAAAAAAATTTTTTTTTTTGTCCTCCAAATTATTAATTTAGACTAAGCTAACAAAATGGTATTTTTGTGAATTCCATAACAACAACTTTTCTTATATTTTAGATGACTACTACATGATGCTATGGGTGTTCGCGGTGCGGTTTGAGCGGTTTTGACGCTAAAAGTTATCTGAACTCAAGAGAAAAAAATGTGTGGTTTAGTTTAGTTCGGTTGACTTTTAAAAACAAAATCAAACCAAGGCAAACCAAGCTAATGCGGCTTGGGTTGGTTTAGTTTTTTACAAAAATAAAAAAGTATTGAGTCATACATACACATATAGAAATATAGTTTTGTGTTTTATCATTCATACATTTCCATAAAAAAAAACTTATAATGGTTGAAATAAGTTTAAATTTTGATACATGAAATTGCATCTTATATGTTTATCTTAAGTCTAAAGAATTATATACATTAAATTGCATTCTTAAATAAATATCTTATAAAGAATATGATAAAATTTATATTGTCAATATATTATTTATAAATGAATAATTTTTGTTTTTTTATATGTAAATTAAAATAAATATCTTACAAAGAATATGATAAAATATACACACAATACTTGTTGATTTCTATAAAGAATTAAAGAAATATATATTGGTTAGTAATATTTTGTAAAATAATGCGGTTTGGTTTGGTTCGGTTTCAAAATGCAAACCGCAAATCGAACCGAACCGCGCGGTTCTGTTAGAAAATTGTTCAAACATATCCGAACCAAATGCAGTTTTTTACAATTTCGATTTAGTTTAGTTTAGCAGTTTTTTATTGGTCTGGTTCGATTTTGAACACCCTTACGTGATGCATTGTGTAAATAGTGTTTTATTAACGGACAACAAATGTTTTTTCCAAAAAAACCTTATTTATCATTATGGACGGAGAGTAATAAAAAAACATAATGGAAATGCTCATCTCACTCGGAGTATGGAGTATGTCTTTCACTTTAAAAATTAGAATATGCATAATGGAATGTGCATAGTGTAGGACTAGTAAGGGTGAAAATAAATTAGGCTAGGCTAGACTTTAGAACGCTATTTTTTACTTAACTTTTTGAATGTTTTCACATGATACACCATGGATACTTCTCCTTGGAGATTCATTAATATGAATAGTATGGAATGGTGGAAATCAGTTTAAAAAGACACTTTAGAAGCAACCACATATCTTAATCAACTGTCTGAAGGAGTTTTATTAGACGTTTTATCACATGTTCGTAGTAAATCTGTCTAATATGTGTGCACTCACTTGTTACACAACAGATACTCCGATATATGGTAAAAGAGTCCAATTTTGCATTTTAGCTCTCACAGTCATAAAAATTTGGAGGTGTTTGACGAGTTCGTCAACTCTTTTATTACCGAAAGGGATGGTTGCCGATCAAATCTTTGGCTTTCTGGAGTCACTGTACCTCAAATGCCACTAATAAGGTTTTTCTAAATCGACTCCTTGAATATGTCGTGGATAATGGGATCAATCCACTCATGGATTTAGCCCTAAACTCACCTTGTCAAGTTGTCTGTTTGAGCGCAATAGTGTGAGAAACTTGAAGTTAGATTATTGTTTCCCAAATAATTTGAAGAAGAGAATACAAGAAATTTCTTCTTATATAGAAGAGTTTCACATTTTACATGTAAACATATATTATTCAACATTCATGAACTTTAGAGCGGTGGCTATGTCATTTGGAGTACTTTAGAGCGGTGGCTATGTCATTTGGAGTTTATTGGAGACGATTAATGTAACACCCCAAGTTACCCCGACAAAATTATAATAAAATCAAAATAATAAAATTCCATTCGAAACAATTCATCATTAACTAGGATGTCACATTTTTCTTAACACAAACAGTTGCTCGTAATATTAATGGATACATAACACAATAAGTCGGATGAACCGATCAAAACAACATAATCTTCAAAACATCTTTTATTACGCAGCGGAAATATTCATAAATCAATTAAAATCAACTTAACAACTTAGTTCGACATTTGTCAACATCACTGTTCATAGAAGCTTCAACAATAAAATTAAATCCAACAAAGAAAACAAATAGTGATCATCCCCCTAGTGTTACGTATCAGAACAACAATGCCAACTCGAACTACTGAAGGTAACATTCAAACAGAAAGGGTGAGATATCATAACAATATAAAGAAGCGTATGATAACAAGTATATGAAGAATAAAGTCATACACGTTCCACCACTTCACAAAGCATCATTATCATTATTCATCAACAAATAACAAACAACTCATCATCATATCATCAATTATACAAAGATTTAACAACAACAACTCTTTAGCATTCATCATCATGAAACATGCAATGAGACCAACATCAATGCAAATGCATGTGGTACCAATAGGGCATAAGCCCCCATCTCAATGCCAATAAGAAGGTCCAATCCAGAAAGCATCTGTAAGATGGTCCAATCCAGGCCATCTTACAGAGCATAAGCCCCTAACAATGCAATGTATGCGACATAACATACAACAACATAATTATGCAACCACAAGCCATAAGCTTTCAACAAATGACAATATAGGTCATCACCTCTTCGTCATTGCAAAGCCATATCATACAATCACAAACAACAGTTATCAAACAAGATTAGAAAGTCTTTCTCAAGAATCATTCATTCTAATGCAAAAACATAGAAAATTCAAGTAATCGGTTTTCATCAATACTTGGCTCAAAAACCAGTCAAACGACTCCATTAAATTCTAGAAAATTCACTAAAACTCTTGATAAATCACTATTGTCCAAGACCCAATTCAGCTTTTCAAAAATAAAACTTTTTATACGAGAGCTCGCTAAGCACGACTAGCTCGCTAAGCGCACTGTCGATTATGCAGAAAAATTATGCTACGAGTTCGCTACTGCCATTGCCACTAATTCCACCAAAAATCCATCTTAGACAGTCCGGTTTTACGAAAGAATCATATATTCATGTTCCTCTATTCATATAACATCTATTGGGGTCCTAAAAATGCAATTCTACGACGTCACTTTCGACACCAATTTTACGGTCAAAACATGAAATTTCACGAAACACAACTGTAATACGGTGAACTGACTATATTTGAAATGTCGCGGTTAAGCATGAGTCGCCACCGACTTTTATTTTATCCAATTAGGAAAGGCAAAAAGAACAGGAAAATACCTTTTAAAAAGATTTTGAGTTCGGGGGGTAAGTTATACAAAGGGAAGGTGTAAGGCACCCTTTGTATCCATGGTTATCCATGGGCTCTTAATTGCTTAGCTCACTTTGTTTGTTTGATTTGTTTGAAAAGCGGTGTGCGAATAGTAAAAGGTTTCGTTAAGGACTTTAGCTTATAAATAAGCGTAGCCTTGTTTGAAATTATTTTGAAATAGGAGGTGTGAAAAGTAAACTTTGAAGAAGAACTTTAGCTTGTAAATAAGCGTAGTCTTTTTGAAAAGTATTTGAAAATTAATGGGAAAATAGTTTGATTTTGAATTTTGAATTTGAATGGAGCAAGCAATTACTAGCAACTTACCCTAAGTTTAAAAATTTGTTCTTTTAGCTTTTCGAGGCGAAAGGATCTATCCATGCCATAAGAGGGCAGGAAGCCTTTCAATTGGATGTTTAAGGGTCATCGAGTAATCGTTCGCCATAAGACTGTCCCATGCCATAAAGAGGGCAGGTAGTCTAAGGGAAGGATATAATAGTCATTAATCTTTTTAGGCATCATGCGAGGATACCTTAGCAATTGGGACAATCATCATATAAGGCAACATCGAGGGACAAACTTGATGATGATAATGAACTTAGGGCAACATTTGTTTTGCTTTAGGTATCCTCGGAATCGAGGGACTTGACTATTTAGTACACTTAGAGGCAGCAAGGCAACAGGCAACAGAAGAGGTTACCCTAAAGGTGAGTGTGTGCAGCAATCACGTGGTTAACTTCGATTACATTTATCTTGTAATTAGGTGATCTATGTTCAGTTCATGGTTTGCACTCCCTAAATTACTAACCACGCAGTAAATATAATATAACAGTTTTAAGTGCCTTCAAGGCCAAACAATACAACCAGGGAACAGTTACATAATAATACGGGGAAGAGAACAATGAAACCAGCGGATCCCTTAATAGGGTTTGACATAAGTAATAATAAAGACAGAGTTTAGGGTTACCAACGTAGCTTTGGCATTCTGACAAACTTTTATCTTTGATGGATGAAGGTTGATGGGCAGAGGCTAGCCTTGAGGCATGAAGCATTGACACTGACCAGATTGTGATGAATCCTAAAAGATGGGCATAAAGAAAAAGGATGCAGTGAGTGTATGGCTGACTCATTGATATTTAAAAGTAAATCATAATTTATTTTATAGGACAAAAATAATATTTAAAATAATAATCAAATTAGGGACTTAGCTTTTGATCTGGCGTGGCGCGTAGGCGGACGAACCCTGATGGTAACCCTGAAAAGAATTGACATGAAGAAGAGAAATGTTAGTGCATTAACTGATTTAAACGTTAATTGATTATAAACCCTAAAAAGTTTACGAACCCTAAAGGGTTATTTAAGAAAACTTATTGTGACCCAAAAGGTTTATAAGGCCTAACAATGCGTTAGTGGAGAACACCTGCCTGAAGATTTTAAGGTTTATAAATGAATCAAGGTTAACAAAAACTTTAATTATTAATTTTCAATTAATTAATTAATTAAAAATATATACAAAAATAAAATTTTTTATTGTTTTAAAAATAATTATTGATAAAATTAAAAAACGAGTTTTCGATTAAAATAAATAACTATGAAATTATTATATATAAAAACTAATTTGGTTAAATAAATAAAAATAAATAAAAGAAAAAAAATTATACTAATAATAAAAAAAGAAAGGAATATATATAAAAAATTTCATGCAATTAAAATAAAAACAAAAAAAGAAACTTAGCTCAGATTGGGTGTTGTGCGCTCTTGAGAGTACATGGTGAGAAAGTGGCCAGCAAAATTGTTTGGCCAAAACAAGGTTAATGGCCAAAGGAAGTACCTGCAAACAAGGATAGTAATAATGTTAATAATAATGATAATAATAATAATAATAATAATAATAATAATAATAATAATAATAATAATAATAATAATAATAATAATAATAATAATAATAATAATAATAATAATAATAATAATAATAAGGGTTAGTAATGATAATAGTTACAATAATAAAATAAAAAATATTATAAAATAGGTTTGACCTCATATAATCTAAATTTTCCCAAAAAATAAAGAAAGGTTCAGAAAGTTAGATTATGGCTAAAAGGGCAAAAATTCTCAAAAGTAAAAAAAAATAATTATGATTGTAAAAACATAAATTTAAACTAAAATGTAGCAACAATGACCAAAACAATGATTAAAAAAAAACAAGCCTCATGTATCATCATTGGCCAAAAAAATTGTAATTTTAGATAAAGTATTTGAAAAAGGTTTTTTAAAAAAAGAGAGTTGAAAGAAAATGTTTCGAAACATAAAGAGGATGTCAAAAACATAAGAATTTTGATAAAAGGTGGCCTCAAGTATCATCATTAGCCAAAAACTAAAGTTAGTATAAAAACATACATCAAGGGCCTCATATGATAATCATTGGCCAAAAGGTTTTGAAAACAAAAGGTTTATTTTTAGTTTTGATAAAAAGATTTAGAAAAAGATTTTTTCTTTAAAAAAGAAGAAGATGAGGCCTCATACGAAATCATTGGCCAAGAACTAAGCAAAAGAAGAACAAAAGATATTGAAGAAACTTGGTGAATTGTTTTGTAGGTAGGAATTAGGAATGAAGAATAAGGTTGAAGGTGTTAAAAAAAATAAGGGTTTAGTTGTGAGAGAGTAAATTGAGAAATTTGTAATTGTTAGTTTTATTTATATATCATGAATTAGGTTAGAAAAAATAATTATAGTAAAACTATGGACCAAATCAAAGCCCAAAAATCAATTTGTTTTAATTTTAATAAAAAATTAAATCAAACTAATTTAATAAGATTGACTTGTTCTCTAAGTTATAAAAAGTGCTAAAAATAGGACAAATAAGATTAAAAACTTTTTTTTTGGATTTTTTTGAATATTTTATGATTTTTGATGATTTTTGACTAGAAAATACATAAAAGTGAAAATTTGACTATTTTAAAAAATGCATATTTAAATAGTGCGAAAATTAAAAATAAAATGATAAAAAAAATGATTTTTTGTGATTTTTTTAATAAAAATAAAATTAAAACTATAGTTAGAAAAAAAAGAAAAAAAAAGTGTTAGAAGTGGGATTTGAACCCGAGACTTTGTACTTGCAAGCCTTACCTCCTTACCAACTATGTTATATTATTTGTTTGAAATAAAAGTCAATTGGAAGTGTATGAAGCATGAGAAAGCATTTTGCTATTTATTAAAATATAAATAATTTAAGAGTAAATTATTATATTTTAAAATAGACTTTAAATTGAATATTTATAAAATTCAAGACGTCAATGTGAATGACCTCAAAATTTTATAAAAAAAATCCAATTTTAAAATAATTTGAATATTTGAATATTGTGGGCAAATTTTGGGGTATGACAGCTGCCCCTGTTCAATCTTCTTAAACCTGAAGATATAGAGTGGTTTGTGTGCCAGTCGGTATCTGAAGGTGGAAGATGATTGAACACTAGAATACCAAGAAATTTGCCCTAGCTGAAGTAGGGACTTTTGTCGGCGATGGGCTTGAAGATGCCATCCAGGTGTTTGAAGTGTTTGAGAAGTGTTGTTTGTGTTTTGATCGTGTCATTACCGTTCGTAGTAGATGAATTAGATCTTTGAGAGTTTGATCGTGTCAGCACCGTTCGTAGTAACTGAATTAGACTTAGGAAATATTTGATCGTGTCCACATCGTTCGTGATGATGGAATTAGATCTCTTTAAAGGTTGATCGTGTCGGTACTGTTCGTAGTAACCGAATTAGATATTTTGTCGTGTCAGTACCGTTCGTAGTAGCTGAATTAGACTGGGAAAGTCAGTGATCGTGTCTACACCGTTCGTGATGATAGAATTAGATCTCTGAGAGTTGATCGTGTCAGTACCGTTCGTAGTAACCGAATTAGATCTTTTGTCGTGTCAGTACTGTTCGTAGTAGCTGAATTAGACTTTGAAAGTGATCGTGTCATTACCGTTCGTGGTAAATGAATTAGATCTTCGAGCGTTGATCGTGTCAGTACCATTCGTAGTAGCTGAATTAGATCTTGGAAAGTTGGAGATTTCGTTCATTTGTCGGTACCTGTATTCTGAAAAAGGTAAGGTTAATCTTTATGCAATGTCATGATGCATGAGTTATGTAATGAATCCCTCAAAATAAATGAGAGCTTTTGCATGTTATGTATGAGGTAATGTATGCAGTGTATGAATATGTTTATGACATATGATATGTGAATATGATTTATGTTGTCTTTGATTAAGAAAGTAGATCTTTATGTCCTTGTGATTTTGATGTCTAATCTTGCTTTGGAGATGCTCAGCTGGGAATTTATAATTTCTGCTTGGGGATGACCAGTAAAAAGTATTTGGAAGAGAGCAGAGTGTTGGAGAACCAGCAGTGTTGAAGATGTAAACTCTGTTGGGGAGTCATGTCTTTGTCGGGACGAATATGTTTGAAGATATCTTCTTAATGATTACTCTGTGGGGAAATGATCTTATGACCGTGGCTCTGTGGGGAGATGTGGGTGTCTTGAAAGTTGCCCCCAGTATTATAGTACCTACCATTCCTGGATTTAATTAGGACACGCCACTGAATGTTGATCAAGATGCCAAACTGGACTTGCATAGATTTGCCCCAGTTAGTAGGAACTTTGGAAAGATTCGCCTCGCGAGGACTTTATGAGATGTGAACTATGGGCGACATGCCCCTAGTAATCGTAGGCCCCAGACAATGTCCTATGTTGGTTGAGAAGTAGCTTCAAATCTACTTGGATGCATGCCCCTGATTGTTTTGGCATCCTTAAGAGATTCTCAGAATCTTGACTTGATTGCCCCAGATTGATTGGACGAAGCGTGCCATGCCCTTTGTGTACGTAGGAGACATGGCTTCTTGGAGTAATATTGTCTGTCGGGATGACTTTCAGTCATTAGTTGTACCCTGTGCAAATTCTTTCTGTTGCTAACATTTGAAATTATGTAGCAGAATATGTTTAATAATGAATTCATGAGATGCAATGCATACGTCTGTCTTGAGTTTTTGAAAAAGCATTAAAAAAAAGAGATGTAAAAGCGTGATATTTGTAAAAAACATGCTATTTTGTAGAAGCGAAATATCGACTCAGCATTTTAGTAAACCTTAAGGAGTCGGGATACCTTTTTGGTGACAATATGCTTTCGAACTAACCATGCTTCAATTAGGACTTTCAAGGGTTGTAACGTGGCTTGGTTCACGGTTTAAGAAACAAAAGATAAAGGCTCAAAATTTGATTGTACCCACCCCTCTTCGTGATGATCTTCAGTCCTAAGCTCAGTTAATTCAACTTATGCATTCGGGTTCCAAGAGACTTTTGGATTTGCACCTTTAATAATGATGATGGTTCACAAGCAAAGAGAACTTTTGAGATGACAGTCGCTTCTTCCTTTTGGTAGTCACAACATTGTGTTGTTCAGGAATTTGTTGACTTCTTTTTTCATCTTTTTGATATCCCTAATTTTTGCCTGAACTGTCTTTTTTGAGCTTACAGTCAGCGGGATGCCTTGATTTTTGCCTAAGTCACCTTTTTGATTTTTGACTTAGCAGGCTTTTCTTTGTATATGTTTTTTCCATCATTTTTTTTTTTTTTTTTTTGTGAAAGATATTGACTGCCTTGCTTAATGTTTGATGAACCATTATTGGTTTTGATTAACATCTCCAACACTTCTTTGATGTGTGCGGATGAACGCTTGTGATTAAAATCTTTGTTGAAAGGTGTATTGAGTGATTCTCTTAAAATAGAATGCACAGCCAAATTAACTGAGAACTACCCTGCCCCAGGTTACGATCGAGGGTTTTGAATTAGTACAAGAAAGAAACTTCTACTTCTTAGGCTCAAAGGGGTTGACGAGGGATTAACATCCTTATATCTCCACTATTTAAGAGTTGAAACAATGCCTGTACATCATCAGCATAGTCTGTTCAAAAGCATACTATATGAGGTTGCGGTATCGTTTTCGTCATCCTCCCTCAAAAGGTATACAACTTCAGCAGGAGTTGAGTATCATAAAACATATGCAAAGTAAAGATGCAGTTTTAGATGAGTGATAGCGAAATAATTTATTCAAGACAAACATATGCAATGCACTGATGATGATTATTAAGACAGATAATGTCTATCATAAGTCGAATGTTTAAACAAACAGAAAAGAAACATGCAAATGAAAGTAGAGCTAATGATCCAAAAGTTCGTCCGTCGAGATGTCAATCAATCTTGTCATGACTAGGCATAGGAGCGGTGATCACCACAGGGGTTTCAAGAGGGTTGGATTTGATTTCTCCGTCATTGATCAGATCTTGTATTTTATTCTTTAATGTCCAGCAATTGTTTTTTTGTAGTCCAGGAATGTTAGAATGGTACGCGCACCTCGCATTGAGCTTATAGCTAGGAGCGAAGGTGTTAGAATTCTTAGGAGCATCCCTCAGAGTAATCAATTTGGTCTTCAGCAAATGTTGTAATGTCTGATCCGACGACATATGGATTTTGGTGAATTGACGCTTAGGTGCATCTGGCTTGCGTCGTTATTGTGGCACTTGGTGTAGAGATTCAGAGTATCCGGGGTTCGAGCTTCCGGAATGTGTATCTGATTGAGAAGACCGGAACGGGTCATGCTTTAGACCATATCTGTAGAGGAGTGTCAGAACGAGTCATACATTAGACCATATCTGGGGAGGAACATCAGAACGAGCCATACATTAGACTATATCTGTTGAGGAACAGCAGAACGAGTCGTACGTTAGACCATATCTGTTGGAATGTCAGAACGAGTCATACATTGAACTATGTCTGTTGAAGGATATCAGAACGAG
Organism: Vicia villosa; assembly: GCF_029867415.1. Classification (NCBI taxonomy): domain Eukaryota; kingdom Viridiplantae; phylum Streptophyta; class Magnoliopsida; order Fabales; family Fabaceae; genus Vicia; species Vicia villosa. The sequence continues at coordinate 171,281,949 of NC_081184.1, forward strand.
TTATTCATTAAACCATATCTGAAGGGGAATGTCAGAACGAGTCATACATTAGACCATATCTGATGAATAATGCCAGAACGAGTCATACATTAGACCATATCTGACTGAAGATACCGGAACGGGTCATACATTGGACCATATCTGATAGGGAATACCGGAACGGGTCGCACATTAGACCATATCTGATAGAGAATGCTTGCTTGTTAGAGTCGATGAGTTATTTGACGAAGTTTTGGAATGTAAAAGGGCTTGTCAGAATGAATTTCCAGCTCGATTATATCTGAGAGGAATAATTGTCGAGGCGGAGCCTGAAAACACAGTTAGAAATATGCGATGTCAAGAATGCAAATGAAATGTTTTCAAGGATATTTAAGGAATTTAGTTAGCAACATTGGAAAGTGATTTGGTCTCATATTTGTTTGAAGAATTCCGACTCTTGTCTTTGAACGTCCATTTTTGAGAATCAAGCTCACCATATCAAATGGGTCATCGCCTCCGATTCGGGATATCTTTGAACTTGAGGGTACATGGCTAGAGGAAAATAAATCCTCTTGCCCCTTGATGGGTACTGAGCCTTTGAATCGGAAGGTATGTGGCTAGAGGAAAATAAATCCTCTTGCCCCTTGATAGGAATTTAATCCCTGATAAGAGTACCTGAAATTGTGCGCCCTAAATCCCTAAGATCCTTGAAAGGGTTAGTTAATATGATATGTCATGATGTCATGATGTCATTCAGATGCAATGCATTAAGTAAAGCTTAAGGTCATAAGGACTAGGTGTCCTACAGACAATCCCTGCAAGGAAATAAAGGGTTAGAGCATAAGGCAATGAGGACGAAATGTCCTACAAGCGAATCCTGCAAGGAAACAAAGGTTAGTATGTTATGTGAATGCAACTTATTAGGAACAACATGGAATAGTGAGGGCAAACAAGTCTTTTAACAAAACCTGCAAAGAAACAAAGGTTAGTGGTAAACACACACAAGTCACACAAGTGCCCTTAGGTTTAGAGGCTTGCTTGAAATTCGTAGGTAAGTACCCTCCCCACTGAAATTTAGTTGGTTCAACCTGTCCTAGATAAAGATCGGGTTCTAGGGAGCTCATATCATTGACCTTTCTCGAAGGCGCTTATCTCAGTTCGGCAATCGAATCACCAACCAAGAAGGTCCTGAAAGTCCAGTCCATATGAGTGTAGCTTCAAGTATCAACCAACTTCAGTCGGAACCAAAGCCAGCCACCTCGCTACTTTCTAATAGGCCAAAGTCAAGTTCAACTAGGGTTCTAGGGCAAATTAGTGCTTAATGACACCACGCAGCAGCCAAGTGTTTCCTCGAGTCGAATCTCAAGGAACACCAGGACAAACCAATGTGTCACACTAACGATGGCCACCATATCAACCACATCAGTATACGCTGTGCAGTCTCCTTGGTCTCATGCCATTTACCTAAGGTACTCAGATCCGGGTTAGAATCTTTCACACAAATAAACCCAAACAGGCCCACAAATATAAAGCAAACAAATCAAACAATTTTAAAGTGAATCCTAAACTTTAAGGTAACCCCTCTTTTTAATCGGAAATTTATCCCCAGCAGAGTCGCCAGTTCTGTTATACGGTGAACTGACTTTTTAATAATGTCGCGGTAAGCAAGAGTCGCCACCGACTTTTATTTTATCCAATTTAAAGAAAGGCTAAAAGAACAGGAAAGACCTTTTGAAAGATTTTGAGTTCGGGGGGTAAGTTATACAAAGGGAAGGTGTAAGGCACCCTTTGTATCCATGGTTATCCATGGGCTCTTAATTGCTTAGCTCACTTTGTTTGTTTGATTTGTTTGAAAAGCGGTGTGCGAATAGTAAAAGGTTTCGTTAAGGACTTTAGCTTATAAATAAGCGTAGCCTTGTTTGAAATTATTTTGAAATAGGAGGTGTGAAAAGTAAACTTTGAAGAAGAACTTTAGCTTGTAAATAAGCGTAGTCTTTTTGAAAAGTATTTGAAAATTAATGGGAAAATAGTTTGATTTTGAATTTTGAATTTGAATGGAGCAAGCAATTACTAGCAACTTACCCTAAGTTTAAAAATTTGTTCTTTTAGCTTTTCGAGGCGAAAGGATCTATCCATGCCATAAGAGGGCAGGAAGCCTTTCAATTGGATGTTTAAGGGTCATCGAGTAATCGTTCGCCATAAGACTGTCCCATGCCATAAAGAGGGCAGGTAGTCTAAGGGAAGGATATAATAGTCATTAATCTTTTTAGGCATCATGCGAGGATACCTTAGCAATTGGGACAATCATCATATAAGGCAACATCGAGGGACAAACTTGATGATGATAATGAACTTAGGGCAACATTTGTTTTGCTTTAGGTATCCTCGGAATCGAGGGACTTGACTATTTAGTACACTTAGAGGCAGCAAGGCAACAGGCAACAGAAGAGGTTACCCTAAAGGTGAGTGTGTGCAGCAATCACGTGGTTAACTTCGATTACATTTATCTTGTAATTAGGTGATCTATGTTCAGTTCATGGTTTGCACTCCCTAAATTACTAACCACGCAGTAAATATAATATAACAGTTTTAAGTGCCTTCAAGGCCAAACAATACAACCAGGGAACAGTTACATAATAATACGGGGAAGGGAACAATGAAACCAGCGGATCCCTTAATAGGGTTTGACATAAGTAATAATAAAGACAGAGTTTAGGGTTACCAACGTAGCTTTGGCATTCTGACAAACTTTTATCTTTGATGGATGAAGGTTGATGGGCAGAGGCTAGCCTTGAGGCATGAAGCATTGACACTGACCAGATTGTGATGAATCCTAAAAGATGGGCATAAAGAAAAAGGATGCAGTGAGTGTATGGCTGACTCATTGATATTTAAAAGTAAATCATAATTTATTTTATAGGACAAAAATAATATTTAAAATAATAATCAAATTAGGGACTTAGCTTTTGATCTGGCGTGGCGCGTAGGCGGACGAACCCTGATGGTAACCCTGAAAAGAATTGACATGAAGAAGAGAAATGTTAGTGCATTAACTGATTTAAACGTTAATTGATTATAAACCCTAAAAAGTTTACGAACCCTAAAGGGTTATTTAAGAAAACTTATTGTGACCCAAAAGGTTTATAAGGCCTAACAATGCGTTAGTGGAGAACACCTGCCTGAAGATTTTAAGGTTTATAAATGAATCAAGGTTAACAAAAACTTTAATTATTAATTTTCAATTAATTAATTAATTAAAAATATATACAAAAATAAAATTTTTTATTGTTTTAAAAATAATTATTGATAAAATTAAAAAACGAGTTTTCGATTAAAATAAATAACTATGAAATTATTATATATAAAAACTAATTTGGTTAAATAAATAAAAATAAATAAAAGAAAAAAAATTATACTAATAATAAAAAAAGAAAGGAATATATATAAAAAATTTCATGCAATTAAAATAAAAACAAAAAAAGAAACTTAGCTCAGATTGGGTGTTGTGCGCTCTTGAGAGTACATGGTGAGAAAGTGGCCAGCAAAATTGTTTGGCCAAAACAAGGTTAATGGCCAAAGGAAGTACCTGCAAACAAGGATAGTAATAATGTTAATAATAATGATAATAATAATAATAATAATAATAATAATAATAATAATAATAATAATAATAATAATAATAATAATAAGGGTTAGTAATGATAATAGTTACAATAATAAAATAAAAAATATTATAAAATAGGTTTGACCTCATATAATCTAAATTTTCCCAAAAAATAAAGAAAGGTTCAGAAAGTTAGATTATGGCTAAAAGGGCAAAAATTCTCAAAAGTAAAAAAAAATAATTATGATTGTAAAAACATAAATTTAAACTAAAATGTAGCAACAATGACCAAAACAATGATTAAAAAAAAACAAGCCTCATGTATCATCATTGGCCAAAAAAATTGTAATTTTAGATAAAGTATTTGAAAAAGGTTTTTTAAAAAAAGAGAGTTGAAAGAAAATGTTTCGAAACATAAAGAGGATGTCAAAAACATAAGAATTTTGATAAAAGGTGGCCTCAAGTATCATCATTAGCCAAAAACTAAAGTTAGTATAAAAACATACATCAAGGGCCTCATATGATAATCATTGGCCAAAAGGTTTTGAAAACAAAAGGTTTATTTTTAGTTTTGATAAAAAGATTTAGAAAAAGATTTTTTCTTTAAAAAAGAAGAAGATGAGGCCTCATACGAAATCATTGGCCAAGAACTAAGCAAAAGAAGAACAAAAGATATTGAAGAAACTTGGTGAATTGTTTTGTAGGTAGGAATTAGGAATGAAGAATAAGGTTGAAGGTGTTAAAAAAAATAAGGGTTTAGTTGTGAGAGAGTAAATTGAGAAATTTGTAATTGTTAGTTTTATTTATATATCATGAATTAGGTTAGAAAAAATAATTATAGTAAAACTATGGACCAAATCAAAGCCCAAAAATCAATTTGTTTTAATTTTAATAAAAAATTAAATCAAACTAATTTAATAAGATTGACTTGTTCTCTAAGTTATAAAAAGTGCTAAAAATAGGACAAATAAGATTAAAAACTTTTTTTTTGGATTTTTTTGAATATTTTATGATTTTTGATGATTTTTGACTAGAAAATACATAAAAGTGAAAATTTGACTATTTTAAAAAATGCATATTTAAATAGTGCGAAAATTAAAAATAAAATGATAAAAAAAATGATTTTTTGTGATTTTTTTAATAAAAATAAAATTAAAACTATAGTTAGAAAAAAAAGAAAAAAAAGTGTTAGAAGTGGGATTTGAACCCGAGACTTTGTACTTGCAAGCCTTACCTCCTTACCAACTATGTTATATTATTTGTTTGAAATAAAAGTCAATTGGAAGTGTATGAAGCATGAGAAAGCATTTTGCTATTTATTAAAATATAAATAATTTAAGAGTAAATTATTATATTTTAAAATAGACTTTAAATTGAATATTTATAAAATTCAAGACGTCAATGTGAATGACCTCAAAATTTTATAAAAAAAATCCAATTTTAAAATAATTTGAATATTTGAATATTGTGGGCAAATTTTGGGGTATGACAACAACAATACCAATTATCATGCAATATAAGTCATACAACACACATACAACGCATATCAACAAGAATCATCACCAAACATGCATCAATTCATCAATTTCATGGAAATTTCTCTTCAAAACCCAAGTAATCAATATAAACCCAAAACCCCATTCCTACATACCAATCATCATACTCAATTTTATAGAGTTAGAACCCCACCATTACCTTGGATTAATGATTTTATACTCCTACAATGGAATTCTTGCCTTAGCCTCTTTGTGCCTCTTCTCCTTTTTCACGATAACTCTTTTTTTTTTTTTTTCAGGTTCTCTCTAATTTTGCCCAACCTCTCTCTTTTGTTATTTCCTTACTAACTTCTATCACACTAATGGGCTTAACACGCACACCTCCACTAATACTTATGCTAACACAACTTAAGGCCCAACTAATTATTTACTTATTATTCTATTATTATTATCATTCAACTATATAATAAAATAGCATAAATACTAATTATTCACAAATAAATTACCATTTCACCAAATAATTCACAATTACATAATTAAATAATTAAATAAAATAAATGAGCGTTATAATTAAAATCATGGACCATACACAATATTGGCTTGAGGACTCATACACAATATTGGCTTGAGGACTCCACAAAATCAAGAGTTAGCTGCATTTCAAAATATGGAAAATTTAGAAAGCCTCACAATGAGTGAGGTTTCCTTTGGCAATTATAAGCTTAAATATTTTGTAATTTTTCCTCGTTACATGCAAGACGAGGGCAGCCGAATTTGAATTTTTTGTCATGCCTACAAATGCCTCACATTTAGGTACATATTATTCTCATGTTAAAATATTTCACTTTTACTTGTCGCCAACTTAAATATTAGAGTGTTTGCACATACTTCGTTGCTGATAAAGTGGAGCTAAATGATACTTAAAATTTTCATCCTAATTAAATATAAGATCTTAGTTTATAGAAAAATCACCTCTAACAGCCCACTTCACTTTTGAGGTATCAATTGATCAATCATCATCAATATCATCAAAAGATTCTTTTTTTATTCAATCATTTGTAAAACAAATGAAAAACATATACACATACACTTCAAGTTTCATAAAATAAAAAGTCTAAACTGAAAATCAATAATTGAATCACCACATCTAAATAGGCTCAAAAAACAATGGTATACTCAAGAAATGTCCACCGCCACAACGTTAAGCTTATCAACCTCATAAATGGTAGCATGAAGAGCGTGAAGTTATGGAGGAAATGGCATCACAAAACGGTAAAAATATAAAACACTAAACTACAAATTAAGAAATGATAAGAAAAGACAAAATATAAAAAAATTATCTAAGAAAATTAAATACTTTTCATTTGATTTTTAATGATTTCGATTAACTTAAAGGGACTGCATATATAATGTTAATCATAGATAATAAACTTAAAAAGACTTGAACACAACTCATTTGCCATTTACATAAGTTGAGCAAATTGTATAAATCAACAATTTGCAAAACCATTGTGATAGAACCAGCTCGTAACCATATTTCTTTCAAATAAGAAATTGCAAATAGAAACAATTCCATAGATGGAAAGATAAATTGATTTGTTTCAATCCAATATGAAGCCACAAAGTGTTGCATTTAACAGTGCCCACACTGGCACAAAACTTCAATAATATGATCAAGCAAAAAATCTTACCATTGCAAATAAATAGAAACATGAAATATTAATAGATAGTTGCAGGTTTGGATATATACACAAGTGCACTCAATACACCATTTTAAGAATGTCAAAACTGATGTATATATCAGAATCCTTTATGTAGTAAAATCCATTGTGGAGTTTAGGTGAACAATGTCTCCTCAATGCTTGATATTGTAAGTTGAGAAATAGGCACAAGGTTGGGAGCTTAAAAAATAATTCTTCTGGTAAATATGAACATACTTCTTCTGCTATCTCCATTATGGATTTGGATGTTGGTTCCGCCATTGTTACAGAATAACTCAAGTTTCTCTCAATTTTATTATATGTTACTCCTTCTCCCATGCTCTCAATTTATATAAGAATCTCTTCGTACACTCCTATACATTAAAAAACAACTTGGAAAATCCCAAAATAGTCTTCGGAAGTGATATTCAAACGCATTCAATTTTTAGTTTCGGGTGTTTTTGATATGCATATCTGAAGTATCTCAATATTTTATTTTCAGATGTTTTCGAATATCCTAAATTTTTTTTGATTTTATTTTGAAAATTTATTTATTTATAATATAGGTATAATATAATTAAAGTGAGTTATTATTAATAAAGAATAACTTAAATTTATAGTTCAAAATTAAATATTAAAATAAATTTATGATATGAAATTAAAGTAGTATATGTATTTCTTTCATGGCACCTGTTGTGCATGAATTTTTTTCTTTTTAAAGAACTTTTTCTAATTTTGAAATTTTTTTCTCATTTTTTTATATGTTGAAAAAATATACTAAAACGTATCTTAATCAATAACAAATCAATAATTCTATAAATTTTCATATCTTAATCAATAACAAATCAATAATTCTATAAATTTTCATTACACATTATTAGTTCATTGTATCCTGTGTATAATCTTCAACGACATACATCCAATAAGTTACAGCAATAAAAAGAATAATTTTCAATAGAAGTGCGTGAATGTCTTATCTGAGTGAGTTTGCTACATAGATCAAACACTATCATAATATGAAAAACTAAAGCATTACATTGATAAAAAGACCTCATTTCAAAATCAAAATTAACACAATCCTACTCATACATACTCACAATTATAGATAAATTGAACAATATGAAGCATTGTTATCACCATCTAATAACCAAAATAAAATTGAATAAAATTCAGTCCTTGACTCACCATGCATTTAGAAGTATTTATATCTAACTTCATATATCATATATACAATAGTTATACCATACTAAAGCTGTGTTAATTACAAAAGCTCTTCCCTTTCCTAATTAGATAGCATACCCTCTGTTTATCAAACAAAAGTCCCATGGGCATGGAGAATGATTACCATTCTCATTAGCATTGAACTTGTTCAACCCTGGCCAATATCATACGGGAGTAATCAGGTTTCAGTTTCTGCATCGGCTTCAATCGTGTTCTGTTTGATTAAAAGCCAATTCTTGAGCTAACCTTATATCTAATATGGACTCCTTTGCATCTACCGTGTACAAAAACTTCTCAGTTGCTACAGACAGCTGCACAAAAAACAAGCGCAGAAGAATGTTTAGGTTTATTTAATCACTTAAACACATAACACCATTATGCAGCAGTATCCTATCAAAACACATGACACTATATGATACACAGGATCAATCAAACGATGCATAAACATTGAAAGTCATGATGCCTTTGGTGCACTAAAGTCTGGCAATCTGAGTCCACGTAAATCGCACTCAGACATATAAAGATGCATCGTGATGCATTAGTAAAATATAACATAGCTAGTAAATTTATTAGAGTAGAAAGTAGAAAATGGAATGTACCGAAAATTAAAAATTGGACCGAATCTCTTAGAGATGTGCAGTAATTCTTCCATCGCTTAGTGGGTCTTCACTTTTACTTTTTCGGGAGGCGGAACTTTGATTTGAAGCCATTGTGCAAAGGTAAGATAATGACTGCAGCCATGAAACCAACATGGGTTTGCGGACAACATCATCGGAATCAGCCACTTGTGAATACAACTCATTCAAAGCTATGTTCTGTGCATCTTGTGGTAACTTGGTAATCAATTGTGCCAATAGTTGCATCAAGTTGGGTAGGACCTGAAAATATAGAAAAGCTTGCATGATTGTGTAAGTTCCAAAACAATATTTATTATTTAATCTATACAACCCTGACACGATATCAAAACATGTGGTTACTTTCAATCACTTCTATTTTCTTAAATTATTACTCGCATCGACATGTCAATGTTGTGTCTGGTATTCGTGTTTGTGCCAATGTCTAATAGTATTTAATGCAAATGGAGTATGGACTACAGACAGGTTACGAGAAACAATTAAGAAGCACTTAATGTCAAATGGATAAATTTTTAAAGTAAGACCTTACTTGAATATCAACAAGGAAAACTAGACGTAAAAGCAAGTCCAATAATTTCTTGCTAGGTTCTGGCTCTCCTTGCCACTGCTTCCACGCATCAGCCTCATGAGTGAAGACTTCAGAACAAAGCTGACTCGCTTTTTCAACAAGAGTATGAATGCAATAAAAAGTGGCAGGGCTTCCAGCAGGAAGATGTTGGACCATTCCTACAACTCCAGATGCCATTCCCTCAAAAGGAGTAATGCCAGGATATCCCTATATTCAAAATACGATATCATATAAAAACGTATTCAAAATTATCAGTCTCACATATTAAAGACCAGTCTTTGGTTTGATAATTACCGATAAGGATACTTGTATGTAATGAAAAACGAGATTCTCCTTCAAAGAGACTCCATCGTTTTTTTCAGATTCTTTCCCCATAGACATAAATGCAGTGAAGACAGAATGAGAAGCTCGAGCTACTTTTCCATTCGGATGTTCCATATATCTAGTTTTTTAAAATAAGGAAACACATTTTTTTATCGATTATAAACAAAAATACTACAGAAATAAATTTTGACGGAAGCCTGCAACGAAACAATTTAATGAAAAAACCAAGCAAAACTAAATATGCACTTGGTTGATATAGGATACAAGAACATAGTTGGAGCTACCATGTCTCCGAATACTGGGGCTGGCAAACACTCTATCAAAGTTGGAATGACCCGTAGGTAAAACAAAACACGAGCTGTTTGCACTTCATCCTTGGACCATAAGTATTTGGTTTTCTGGTCTAGAAGCAAGGTAGTTAAAATCACGGTTTCACACTATATCGGGAAGGGGAAGTAAAATAGTAAATCGTCAAATGACAAATTTTAACACTAACAGTAAAACTATACAAAATTCTAAAACTCATTTTTATGCATATAAATTTGTATATATATATACATATAAAATAGCACTAGTAACACAGAGAAAATCTAAGCATAGCTCACAATTAAGATAATTAAAACCTTAAATCACACTTCACATACTTATATAAATTTAAATTTATTCATAAGCATAATGGCATAAACGTTTGAAATATCGTAAGATTATTACTATTTAATGATAACAGGGGGGGATTCTACTTGATTCCACAAAAATAGGATTATGGATATAGTCATAATCATTGAGGGAAGACATAATCACAGAATCATGAGATTTTACTATTCAAATCGGGATTTTAACTACCATGTCTAGAAGAATAGAGAATCTTATAAAATGGAAACCCAAAATAAAAGCAATTCAAATGAAAATGCAATTGAATAAATCATACCTGGCCCATTTGTCAAGTCACCATAAGAGGGTATGGAGTCCACAAAAAACGTACAAGCATGCTCATTCTTGTTAACACTTGCAATAACCTTGCGAATAGTCTCCATGTACTCTGGCAAGCGTACATGGCGAAAATGTTCCAGGCAAGAAAACGATACTAGTATCTTCAACGAGACGTCAGTTTGTATTTCTTGATCAAATTTCGAGCTCAATTTGTGCTTTGTTACAGCTAGCGCAAAGACTACAACCATAAGGAAAGCCGATTCCGCAATTTTTTCGAAATCCTTAAGCAACTCATCGTAATTGCCCTTAAGATGCATAGCCACTTTCCTGTGTCCATAGTAAATATTACGACAGTATTCCCATATAAGATTCTCCACTATATTCTTATTTTCTTCATCTGCTAAAACATATTGATTGCAGAAAACTCCGGTTACAGCTCCTGCTTCCTTAAAGAGGATATTATCTAGATGTTCTTTGATCTCATTAACCTTTAGTTCACCAGAACTCGGCGACAATTCAAACACGGATTCATAAAGACGAGGCAATGGAAGTACCTCACTTAACAACGACAAACCAAGGCAAACAAACAACGAGGAATGGCCTGAAAATGAAACTGTTCGAGTCAATCCTATCGAAACACACTGAAGCAAAATTCTATCTTGAATATCACTGCAGGAGCTACCAAATCCTATTGTCCTATAAACCAAATCACTTACTAAAGCCTCCACCCGAATAATCGCAGAAGTCCTCATTCTAGCAACAACATCCAATTTCACACCAGTCGAAGAAGCATACCTATCACTAACTCTCAAAACTCCAACCCCCGACATAAAAACAGCAAACGATGCATACTTTTCCTTAAAACCCCCGAAAATTTCTCTCGCAAAAACATTTGCTTTATCCCAAAACCCAAAACTAATCAAATTCGACGCAACCCAATCACTCAAATAAAGAACCATGAGTCCATCCGCAACACTACCTCGACGCCCATCATTACCTTTCCCCCAAATTCCAAACAAACATTCCAATATTCTTACAAAATGAACACTCACAGAAGACGACGACAAAGCATACCCAATCCCAGCAAGAACATTAGCCAAAAATTCATCATACAAACAAACCAGCCTACATTTATCCACCAAAAGTTTACAAAAAACATCCAAGCAGAGATTTTTAGTATTCTCAGATAAAGAATGCACAAAAGAAAAAGCACCCAGAAGTAAAATAGCTTCAGAGAATAACAAAACGTTATCAAATTGAGTATGAGAAGATAAAAACATCTTGGAGATAACCTCCACTACCGAATCAATGATATCAAAACTAGGTTTAGTGGATTTTCGTATCCATATGTAAAGGAGGCGGAAACAAAGAGGGAGGGAATGATGGGGGAGAGAGAAATTGGAAGAAGTGAGAATGGAAAGGAGGAGTTTTGCTTGTGGATCAGCGACATGGAGGGAGGTTTGGGAATTGACTAGGGTTTGGAGATGGTGGTGATGGTGTTGATTGAATGAAGAGTTTTGAAGGGCGTTTCGGAGTTGAGACCAAGCTTGGATGATGGATTTTGCGGAGGAGGTGGTGGATTGGGAGGTGGATTTGCTGGAGGTGAGGTTTAGGAGGAATTTGTCTAAGAACAGAGTGTTTGGATTTCTTGACATCTTCTTCTTGTTCAGTGTTGTCTAAGAAAAGTGATTAATGGTAAATTAAATGTAAAGAAGAACGAGGGAGCGAAGTCTACCGGTCTTGAAGGTTTTCTTAGCATGATAAAAGATACTGAAAAACATTTAATCTTTTTCTTAAGACATTTGTTCATTCTAGTTTTTAGATAAATGTCATGTAAATAATTGTCTTGGTTTTCGTATTACTTGTGTATATATTTGATTAATGTTTGTATACCGTTTCATGTTCCTATCTTGCTTTTGTTCGGTTTATGTTCACAAAGTGTACTAAATGTCATTTTTCCACTTAAAAACCATATAATTCGTTTCTACGTGCTTTGTCTCTGCTTGCGGATGTTTGTTGCTTGTTTTGACATGTTTGATGCTCATTTTCTTATGTGCGTAGTTGCTGCCCTATATGGGTGTTGTTTTCCTCTCGCCGCATTTTCATTTCCTATTCCGTTGTTAGTTTTCGGTTTAGTTTGTAGTACAATAACGCAATTCCGATTGCGGTGTTTTGTTTTCTCTAACGTGTGTGCTAGTATGCAAGGAATCTTGAAGGCTTTCTCCGATCGACGTTCGATTTTGTGATTGCGATGTTTTGTTATTTCTTAGACACATGTAATACATATTCAAGTTGTAAGTAATACACTTCTATTTTATTAAAATTTAGTTCGAAAATATATTTTCATACTAATTTCGAAGAAGCATCTCATTAATCTTCTTTTTCTCCGAGGATGTTCTTGTTTTGGTTCAGTGTGACATCAAAAGCAAACTCATAAATGTTGGGGAGAGTTTTTCACTATGGAGCAATGATATATAGTGTATGACTAGACACTTTTATGAGATATTCATCACTTATCCACCTAAAATGTTTCGTCATCTTGATTGGTTGGTGGTAAAGAAGAAGAAAAATACCCTCGCGGTCGGAGTAACATCCAACTCCTCGCAGACCAACTCAAAGGTCGTGATATAGCCCCCACTATTGGGAAACATTTGGGAGGGGCGACATTAAGAATTCTCAAGATCCCCACGGAAAAAGGGGAAAGAGAGAAAAGAATATCAAGTCTTTGATAACGGGGAGGTAAAATTAGAGGTAATTGAATGAGATTCGGAGGAAACAATCAAGGTAACACTCTTCGACGGCGAATAAATCTCAAGGACAACCCGATCCTCATTCTCATAAGAGGAAACGTCTACTCCCGATCAGAAAAGATGAATTTGTTATTATGAGGTGTAACTAGATACAAAGTCACCAATATTCTTGAACACAACGGAGGATGAAGATGTTTTGTTCTTGAGAAAACAGTAGAACAAAAATAAGTCACCACCACTCTCGGAATCGTTAGAAAGTGACTACTTGCCTAAAGCCCTACATTTAACGTAAAGAACCCATATCAAGCATACCTTTTCAAAATCAACTATAGAAAATTAATAAGAGAGAAAGAATTGGTACCATATATAAGGTTGTGAGCGAAGAGATGACAAAATAAAGCAATTTGGATGGACTTGTAAAAAAAGGATAAAACGGAGCAACTGCCAAAAGAGGAGTCTTTTATACTGGTAAGCATAAAAGACTATTTTAATCCCCTCAAGGATTTAGAAAAAATTAGCACGTTTCTGACACATTCTACTAACGTTTAAGGTCTCGAAAAATAGGTCATCATTGATTATATTGAATAAAAGTAAGCACAAACACAGGGCGTTTATTGACACCCCTTACTAGGACTTCTTAGCTGAGCGGGTGATATCTAGCAATTGACTCATCCTTTGAGGGACATGATAGATAAACACCTTTAGCTGAGGGACTCGTTCAGTAAGCATGGTCTCTCTCATCTAGAGAAGTTACTGATGTGGCGAGGGGCATGCTCCAAGAGTTAAAAAATACTATGCCCTTAAAAAAGTCTTCGTGCTTGAGAAACTATATAATGTTATATTTGTAAAGAACGTAATCCAGGACACCCTCGCCCCGGGGTCATGTCACCCGGGAGACAACCTAGAGACCCGCTCTGAGGTAACCCTGACGTGTGAGTCAAGAAAGAAAGAGTCTCCAACAACTCATGAAATATAGGTGGTAAATAACTTCCCCTGAGAAAAAGGGAGTGGTTGACACCACTAAGGTTAACTCAAATCCTAGGCCCTAGAGGCCTCTATAAATATATCTCCCCTCAAAGGAAGAAATAGACCCTAAGTGAAACACATTATCTACACCCTAAAAGAGCACCATGTTCACCATTCTCTTAACACACAATTGTATATAACCATACAATTGCTACCAAACATCATTGATCATCATGAGATCCTCTCACCTCACGTGAGTAGGTCTCCTAAACTACCTTAAAACACCACCGTACATGGCTTCTCGCTGTCATGGACATGCACACCTGTACTTTTTGACCAGTACAGAATTCAATACCTATAAAATATACTAGGTTGCGTAGGTCAGGCATATCAACACTTGCTTCATCGTGCCTTTGAACTGCTCAATTTCTTTCTCACGGCTTCTAGTTACAAGGAGGTCATCCACATAGAGGAAAATAATCATAAGATATTCCCTCTCTTTTCCTTTAATGCAAACACCGTGTTTAGAGTTGCATTTTTTAAACCGTGACTCAGTGAAGAATTTATCAATTCTTCTATTTCATGCACTTGGTACATGCTTCAGGATATACAAGGATTTGTCTAATTTTCGAATCAAATGTTCCTTTCCTTTGATAATAAACCCAGGAGATTGGGATAATAATAATTCTTCCTCTGGCGAAACATTTAGGAAAGCAGACTTAACATCAAGACAAAAGAGGGGTCAGCCACTATTTCAGACCAAAGCAGTTATAAACCTGGTGGTCTTGTGTCTTGCAAATATTGAGAAAACTTCATCATAATCAACTCCTTATTTTTGTAGGAAGCCTTTTGCAACAAGTATGTCTTTGTGCTTGACAATTTTTCCTTTTTAATTCACTTTAAGCATGAACATCCATCTAACTATAATAGTCTTTTTGCCTTTAGGTAACTCGGTCAATTCACAAGTTTTGTTCTTCTCTATGGATGAGAGTTCTTCAGACATGGCATCCTTTTAAGCTTGTTCCTTAAGAGTTGGTTGATAATCAACTAGCTCAACATATGCAAACATGTCAAGATGCACCATTGTATCCATCAATGCATACATCATTATCATAGACTAGTTCACATTCATATAGCCTTCGAGGGATTTATCTTGCTCTCTGTGGTCTGGCTTCTGTTGTTGTAGTTTCTTCTTCATTAGCATCCTCAATCTCTACTATATTGCTATTGCAAACCTCTTCCACATCACAAGTTTCAAAGTGAACATACATTGAACTGGTGAAAGCATTATTTTCTTTGGCATTCCAATTCAAAACTCCATTTTCCAGGACTATCACATCTTTACTGATGGTAAGTTGTTTTGTATTAGTATAAAACATTATATGGGCACTTCTGTCGTGGTAACCTACAAGGACCATAAGCTTGCTTTTATCCTCCAATTTCCTTCTTTTGGCATCAAGAATGTGCTTGTAGCATAATGAACCAGAGATCTTCAAGTGATTTACATTAGTCTTCATTCCTAATCAAGTTTCCTCATGAAATTTGTTCATCAACCTCTTTGTAGGACATTTGTTCAAGATATAACCAAATGTGAATACCTCAAAGCTCGTGTGGTAGATTTTTTTGCTTTACCGTGCTTCTTGCCATATTGAGAATACTTCCACCCCTTCTTTATGCCTAGACATTGTGTTGAGGAGTGTATGGTGTTATTACTTCATGAATGATTCCTTGACTCTCTTCCTCTTCGGAAACAGGTGGTCTCTCAATCTCGGGGTCCGAGGAGCTCATAGACAAACCTCCCGAACTAGATTCACCTGCATGCAGAAGGAAAAAAGTGAATTCGACGATATATCAAATCCACCCTTCCACCACAACACAAGTGAAAGGGTAGAGCGACGGGCGGTGGTGCCCCTGGCCAAACCCTTATCTAAGACATTCTCGTACACT
Source organism: Vicia villosa (assembly GCF_029867415.1). NCBI lineage: Eukaryota > Viridiplantae > Streptophyta > Magnoliopsida > Fabales > Fabaceae > Vicia > Vicia villosa. The sequence goes on from NC_081184.1 coordinate 171,298,069, forward strand.
CGAATACCCCGAGCAAACTCATGAACCTCTTGAGCAGAAATATGAATATGCCGACCTAAGTAACGAGTTCACCGGGCGATTATAACCAACAAATAGAGGATCTGTTGGGCATCGCTTGAATAACCCGGGGAAGGGGAGATCCCCTTTAACTTCTCTAAGAGAAGTTGCCGACTTAGATGGTCTATTCAGACGAAGGGGCCGGGGACGTATTCCCCAGAATCCCAAATAGCAACAAACATACTCGAAATCATAGTTAAGATTCAGAACAGTACCTGAAGTTGACATGATTCAAGCGACTTGGATTCTATTCTTCACGAGAAGTCAGCGGAGTAGCGATGGTGTTCGAGAACTCTCAGTCTAGGAGAAGAAAGCGTAAAACCCTAAATGAAGGGGTTAAGCCCCTTTTTATAGGGAGATGCCCGAAATATCAAATGTCACACCAGTTAACGGCTTCATCCTAAGCAATCATTGCCTCATTTACTAGCTGCCACGTCAAAGAGTGCTGTACACGCGCGACCCAATACCTTCCCACCCATAACGGCTTCATCTGGGCATGACATGCGAGCAAAAATCAGCGGAACATGGGTCGAGCATTTGCAAAGTCGAAGCTTCCTACTCGAAAAACCCCGACTTGGGGGGCTCCTGTTATGGTCTGGGTTAAGATTCGCCCCAGTATACTTTTGGCCCAATTGGACTTTGAGGCCCAAATCATCTCTAAACCTATGAGAAGAAAACACGTGCTCGGCTCCTCAGGAACTCAATGCCGTTAGAGTACTACAGTACGTGATCGGCATGTGAGGCTCCCCACAAGCGACCCATCTGACGAAGACCTCCCTCCACGTCCAAACTCAGACTCACCAGACACGCTCCCCGCAAGCGTCCCTTCCGACGAGGACTCTCTTCCTCGTGGCCTTGTACCGATGACCTTCCTCCTCGTATGGTTACTTCACATCCAACCCCCCGAATAATACAGAGTCCACGTAGTCCCTAAAAGACCGCGTCTCCCTTGAACTTCAGAGTGGTTAACCAGGATGGATACCACGTACTGGTCTCCGATATTTCTACCTGGAATCCTGGCAGTCTCCTAATTGGGCCTGGGCATCCAGTCCAGTAGCGAGATCTTGGCCAACGCTGGGGGCTATATATACCCTATTTCACTAGAGGGTCAGGTATTCAATTCTTATCTCTTACCTAGTACTTGCGCTCTATTGCTCGTCTTCTCACTTTAGCATCGGAGTACCTTTCAGGTACCCCCCAGTTCACAGACGATCCAAATCCTTGCAGGCCTTGAAGATCCATCTGATCAGGTAAGATCAGTAATCAAATAGGATCAAATCCTCTTAGAGAATTGGATTTATACGAATCGATAATAAGTCGCTAATCGATACAATAGATTAGCTTATTTATCAATTATGTGTTTACCTTAATCACCTTCAATTTAAGTTCTGAACCTTAAACCCCCCTCTTTCAATAAGTTGGTAAAAATCAATCTAAAAGTCCTTGTGATACGTCTCTCGAGTGTCGCTTCCATATACTATGTTTTTAATTACTCATTTTTGACCCATGTGCGACAGCGGATCAAGGTTACAGATTGACAAAGGATGCAAATCGAAAGCCAGTCAATGCCACAAAAATCAAGCAAACAGTGGGAAGCTTGATGTATATGCTAGCCACTAGATTTGACCTTACTTATTCAGTGTGTTTGGTAGCAAGATACATGGAAAGACCAACTGATATTTATCTAGATGCAACCAACAGGATACTTAGGTATTTAAGGGGGTATGCGCACCTTGAAATCTTGTATAAAGGGGGCAAATAATATGTTGTTGCAATGATGATGGAAAAGCACCATAAGATATGTCTTTCAACTTGAATCTAGCTCAATTTCATTGTCCTCGAAAGAAACAACCAATTATAACACTTTCAACTACTGAAGCATAATTTGTTGTTGCAGCTCATTCCCATGTTAAAGACTATGGCTTCGAAATGTTCTTCATCAACTTTAGAAAACTCAAAAAAATGATACAATTATGTGATGTGACAACATCTCTACAATCAAGCTATCAAAGAACCCTATCATGCATAGAAGATGTAAACATATAGATGTGAGATTTTATTTTCTCAAAAACTTAATCAAGGAAGAAACCACTGAGATGAGGCACTGCAATAGTGAAGAGTGAATTGTTGATATGCTGACTAAACCGTTAAAGCTGGAGTCATTCTGCAAGTTGAGAGAAGAATATGTTCTCGTGAAGTCATGTAATTAGGTTGTGTTGTTTTTTGTCCAATGCTTATTTTGTAGTAATCTGAACAATATGGTCAGATTAGAGGAATATTTCTTACGCTTTATTCGTTTAGAATAGTAATTAACCGATAGTTAATTTTAAATCAATTAATTAGTTGAGTTCACTTGTTGTTTCCATAACAAGTAACTCATGAATTGGATATAAACCTTGAAGTAGTTATCCAAAGGCTTTTCCATTAGAACATATGGAAGGTGGTGCAATTATTTTATGGAAATAATAAAAAGAGAAATGATAGGATTACACTCAAACTTACAACTACACCGTATCTATATACGGTTAAGTATAACTTTATTTTTTTAATAATTTGTTTCATGTCTTGGTTTTTGTGTCAAAGTCAATAATACTTTAAAAAATTACGGTATATATACGGTGTGGCATAATTGAGTGTACACATAGCAACCCTCTAATAAAAATTTCATTTGATTATCAAAAAGTCTCAATCATCGAGAAACAAGCTATAAATAAATATATTTCAATTAAAGTTTGTGATTGAATACATACAAACAAGAGACATGATTTTTTCTCTAAATACATTTTTTAAAACATTCTATAAAGATGACATCTCATGTACTGCAAATCTTTTCACAAATCAAATTTTTTAACAATAGATTGGTATTCGATGTCTCATAATAATTGTTTCTCTAATGAGAAAAAATAAAATATATTTTGCACTATTTTCCTTCACCATAAATTTCTTTTCAATTGAATTTTTCTGATTCAATGTTTAATGAATTATTTCCATTAAAAGAAGTTACTCTTTCTTTTATTAAAATATTTTTCTATTGAGTTATTTCTCATAAAAGTATTTTTTTGACAAGAAGAAACTTAATTCATATCATTAATCAAAAGAGTATCAATACAAGGAGGAATAACATTAACAATACTACGTCTAGACCAAGAATTGGCCACCTTGACTAACGAGTCGGCAATCATATTCGCTTGACGCTTAATAAACTTCACCTCAAAGTTTGTAACAGAACTCAACAATCTTTGGATAGACATAATGATGGTATTAAACTCAGAATTACCGGTAACCGAAGAATTGATTCCATGAACCACCACTTGAGAGTCGCTTTCGAAGATCACTTTGTTCAGATTCATAGCAATAGCGTTATGAATACCTTCTTTCAAGGCTAAAGCTTCGGCTTCTAACGGAGACATAAGGCCAGTATCCCATGCTACACCTGCAGTGATAAATCTTCCCAAATTATCCCGGACACACCAACTCCTATTTGTAGTCTGATAATGTCTTATAAAAGTATTGAGAGACGTTTTTCACGAACATCCAAAAGAACTTAGTGGATGTCTATTCCTATAATTATGTTTAACGAATGAGGCTACTGACTATTAATAGTCTTCCATTTTAATTATTCATTTACAATATGACTCCCATCTATTTTATAGATCTTTTGTTTTTATTTAACATATATAATATTTTAAAATGAGATACTATATTTAAAGATACGTTTCTTTCTCTGAAAATAACTTATGCAAATAATTTTAGACAAAGATAATACTTTCTTATGGTTTTTAATATTAAAAAAATAATTTTTAAATGTATTTAATAATATATATTCAATTTATTATATAGATGAAATATATTAACTATTTAATAAATTTAAAAAACAATATTTTTATATTAAATAGAAGAAGAAATATAAGATAAGGAGTCTATAATTTTAGAGGGACAAAACTAATTCAAAGAAAACCAATCATGTGAATTTCCTTTTTATATTTTAGGGAAAGTCGGTGACTTTAAAAAATCAATTTTTGGTTAACTTTATAATGTGAGAATAATCATTAAAGAAAAAAAATCAAAGTAGAAGCAGTATTATTTGTTAATTGCGGCGGGTAAACAATAAACCAAATGAAAATGATTAATATTCATTAAAAAAAAGAAAATAAAAAAAGGAAAAAAGAAAAAAGAACAGTTGACTACTTGCTTTACTGTACACAGTAGTATAGATACACATCTACTACTAGTATTGATTGATGCGTTATGTTATGTTATGTTGTCTTGAATTATCTCACACCCCAGCCTGGATCTCCAACTCATACTTCCATTTTTTTATTCTTTCTTTATCTTCTCTAACCCAACAACAACTATCAAACTCGGAACCTTCTTTCTTTATTTCATCTTCTTCTTCTTCTTTTGACGGTTACCCCTTTCACACAACTAACACATTTCATCTCTTCTATCTATGTATATCTGACAGAGTCATGGAAAAACTAAAGCACAGATCCATGGATCCAATCTTCATTCTCTTACTAATTCTACTCACTGCTCCATCACTATCTCTAGCAGATCTCGATTCCGAACGAGCTGCATTACTAGCTCTCCGTTCCTCCGTCGGCGGCCGAACCCTTTTCTGGAACGCTACCAACCAAACTCCATGCAACTGGGCCGGTGTCCAATGCGACGACAACCGTGTCGTCGAGCTTCATCTCCCCGGCGTCGCTCTCTCCGGTCAAATACCTACCGGCATATTCTCCAACCTAACTCACCTCCGTACTCTCAGTCTTCGTTTCAATGCTCTCACTGGTTCACTCCCTTCAGATCTCGCTTCCTGTGTCAACCTCAGGAACCTTTATCTCCAACGAAACCTTCTCTCCGGCGAAATCCCTCTCTTTCTCTTTAACTTACCCGATTTGGTTCGACTCAACATGGGGTTTAACAACTTCTCAGGTCCCATTTCAACCTCATTCAACAACTTCACCAGACTCAAAACCCTCTACCTTGAAAACAACCACCTTTCAGGCTCTATACCGGAACTCACTCGTTTGAGCCTCGATCAGTTCAATGTCTCTAACAATATCTTAAACGGCTCTGTTCCCGTTAAGCTTCGGACTTTCCCTCAAGATTCCTTTTTGGGAAATTCTCTATGCGGTAGACCTCTTTCTCTTTGCCCCGGGGAGACTGATGATTCCTCTCCTTTCACTGCCGACGGAGGTAATGCCAGTAAGAAGAAGAAAAACTTGTCTGGAGGAGCCATTGCGGGAATTGTCATTGGATCTATCGTGTTTCTTCTTTTGCTCGTTTTCCTTTTCATCTTCTTATGTAGGAAAAAGAGCAGCAAGACAACCAGTGCTGTTGATGTTGCTACCGTGAAGCATTCTGAATCTGATGTTCCTCGTGACAAGTCTATTCCGGACATGGAGAACGGGAACGGATTCGCTTCATCTACTGCCGCTGCTGCCGCGGCAGTGGTTGCAGTCAACAAGGTTGAAGCTAATGGAAATGGAAACGCTGCTGGTGGAGCTAAGAAGTTGATATTTTTTGGGAATGCACCGAGGGCTTTTGATCTAGAGGATCTGTTGAGGGCTTCGGCCGAGGTGTTGGGTAAAGGGACATTCGGGACAGCATATAAGGCGGTTTTGGAGTCAGGGCCGGTGGTGGCGGTGAAAAGGTTGAAGGATGTGACGATAAATGAGAAGGAGTTCAGAGAGAAAATTGAAGCAGTTGGAGCAGTGGATCATCAGAGTTTGGTGCCTTTAAGAGCTTACTATTTTAGCAGAGATGAGAAACTTCTTGTTTATGATTACATGTCAATGGGAAGCCTCTCTGCACTTTTGCATGGTCAGTTTCTTCCACAACCAATTTACCTTTTGTGTTTATTTATGCCTTTTGGGAATGCATGATACTATGATGAATGCCATTACATTAGAATGTAGAGTAATTTAGGAATTAGAGTCTGAGTTATGATGTTTGCCTCTTAAATACCCGTTCAAGGGTTCGATTAATGGTTAATTGACTCAATTATGTTAGTTTTCTTCTTTAGATTGATAATCTTAGATTAAGAATACTAACAGATTAAATGGCCAATTCCAATGTTTGAGCTGTATACAGAAATATTCCTTATTTGAATTGTGCGACATATGAAATGATCAAAAGCCTGGTATTGGTATAATGAAATTTGTTATATTTGTTGTTGCAGGAAACAAAGGAGCAGGTAGGACACCATTGAATTGGGAAATGAGATCAAGCATTGCACTAGGAGCAGCCCAAGGCATTGAGTTCCTTCATTCACAAGGGCCTAATGTTTCTCATGGAAACATAAAGTCATCTAATATTCTCTTAACCAAATCATATGAGGCAAAAGTGTCTGATTTTGGGCTTGCACAGCTTGTCGGCCCATCCTCTACCCCAAACCGTGTTGCTGGATACCGTGCACCTGAAGTGACAGATCCTCGCAAAGTATCTCAAAAGGCAGATGTGTACAGTTTTGGCGTATTGCTCTTAGAACTTCTAACCGGGAAGGCACCTACACACGCTCTTCTAAATGAAGAAGGGGTTGACCTTCCAAGATGGGTTCAATCTGTGGTTAGAGAAGAGTGGACTTCTGAGGTGTTTGATCTCGAGCTCCTAAGGTATCAGAATGTTGAAGAGGAGATGGTTCAGTTGCTTCAACTTGCTGTTGATTGTGCAGCACAATACCCTGACAAGCGACCATCCATGTCTGATGTTGTACGAAGCATAGAAGAATTACGTCGATCTAGCTTGAAAGATGAGCAAGACCAAATCCAACATGACAACAATGATATAGAATTGTAGTAAGTTAGATGGTGGTACATCACTATCTTCTCATTCCGCTTGTCTCCTCCATCTACATGGTGGACTTTGCTGCATCAAGAGTCACATCACATTCCAATTTTTTAAATTTTTAAAGATTTAAATCTTGTGCTTATGTTTGTATTTTATATCTTGAGCATCAAATTTGTTTTCTCTTTGAATTTCCTCTTCATTTTTCTTCTCAAATATCCTTTCTCTGCCATCTCCCTCTTTTTCTTTTTTCAATTAATACTTTGGGGGAAGTGGATGGAGCTGTTCCATTCCATTATTAGTTATTGTTGTTGGATTATGGTTGATGTAATTATTACTTTTGCTTTAACATGGCTTTTGCTTTTTGTTGAAAACCTGTATTCCAATTGTTGAGATATTAAAGTTGCTGTCATTGGTTGGTTGCTATGTCTTTCTTTAATTGTTGCCAAAAAAGTTGGTTAGTCACCGCTTTGATGTAGTTGGATGAATGATTTATACTGTGGAACCAACCTTGATTGATCGTGGCAGTTGGTTTCAGATTTATTTATTTAGTAGGGTAGGGCACTCACATCACAGAGGAAAGAATAATGCTGTGCCTTTACATAAAATATTAAGTAGGTACACTAAGGATAATTGTCAATATGATAAATCTAGAGGACAGAATAGCATGGCATAACTTGCATATGATGTTACAGTATTTACAAATGAGAATTTGTCAATATATCATCTTTTCTACAAGAAATTTTAATATTACTGTTTGAAGAATTAAAAACAAAATAAGAATCAGCTATATAACTAAGATAAAGATTCTACACTATCTATATTGTTCTTCCCTTTCCAACTAATTACACATCAAAAGGTCAAATTTGTATTTAATAAATGGCCTTTCCAACTAATTACACATCAAAGGTCAAATTTGTATTTGATAAATGGCCAAATTAATTACACTACATAATGTTGGGTTAGGGTTCGCTTTTTAGGTGGAGAAAGGTTTAAATAAAAATAGTTCATTTGTCTCACTTATTTAAGTGGAGAGTGTCAATTTAAAGTTAAGAGAGATTAAAAGAAAATAAGGATTCAAAAGAGGAAAAAAAACGAGAGAAATCTAATTCCATTTTTTCTGCATCAGTCTCACTAAATCGACAGTCTCTGATTCATTCGCCGTTGGATCGAGTTGAAATTTTGAGGGCATATTTGCAAATCATGTATTAAACTTTTGATTGCTCAAAATTTGAAAACAAGGTTTGAGCTGAGAGATATGTGTCTCGCATTGGAGTAGCAGATTTGAGTTATTTTTCAACTTTTTTATTCTTATTTGTAAGTTAGTTTTGCTTTGTGATTTGCGGTTGTTAGCACTTAATTGCAAATCATTTTAAGACTCTCTTGTACACTCAATTAACTATAGTAGAGTTATTTCTTTGGTTTGCACGACTCGTGGTTTTTACTTTCATATTGAGGGATTTTCTACGTTAAAAATATTGTTCTTTTGTGCGTTTATTTGTTTGATTTGTCGTCTTATATTTGTTGTTGATCCTCAAGGTTCCTACAACTATGGGGAATTTTATATCCGACGTGTATTGGTATGTTATTGTGTCTTAATTTCCCATCAGAGTGACATCAGAGCTCTTGGTTAAGGGCTATTTTACTTGTCTGAATGATGGAGTCATACAAAGATGAAGATGCTATTGTTGAATGGTTCTAATTACCATTTATGGAAGGGTAGACAAAATATTTACTATTTGTGAAGAAATTGCATTTACCGATTTTTAGTTCCGCAAAGCTGAATTTTGTGTATGATGAAGAATGGAAGTTTGAACATCAACATGTATGTGGTTTTATTCTACAATATGTAGAAGATAATGTTTATAATCATATTGTTAATGACACATGCAAAAACTTTGTGGGAGAAGATAAAGTCTTTTTATGTCTTCTCCATGGGCAATGTTTTAGTTCCTACAAGACTAAGAGAATTATAATTTTTAGTAGAAAAGTGAATGACATGAAGTAAATATGGGGGCACACCTAGGGAAATTGGATTGGTGTGCATATAAGTGTAAAATTGCATAAAATAAACTAACGTGTATAAAATTCCAATGAGATAAACGACTAAGACCCATTTTGAATCCTTTGTCACCACTCTTTGTATGGTTAATCCATGTCTGAACATGATCCAAATCAATTTACTCAAACTAGAAAAAAAACATTAAACACGAAAAACTATTGAGAACATAAGGGATTTATCATTATAATGAACATATTTAAATGGATTACATGATTCACTCAAATTGGGGAAATCATCTAAAATGGCTTAATCTAGAGAAGCTAGCCACTCATATGTAGGGGATTCACGACAAAATTAAAGAAAAGAATGTAAATAAACTAGTCACTCATATGTCAGGGAAACTAGTATTTCCGTCAATCTTCTTCTTGTTTTTGTTTTTCTTTCTTTCAAATTGTTTGTTCTTCCTCTTTTGATTCTTATTATTGTTTTCTCTCTTATTAGTTTCAGTGGTAGCTTTGTTCCATTCCACACCTTGATACATGTATCTAGGTATACTATCTTCGTGACTTCATGCAAGTTAATCTCATTTTTATCACTGTTTTGATTCATGTTTTTTTGATATTTATTGCCAGTGTTTTTTCCCCAAGATTCTATTTCTCCTCCAAGTTGGTTTTCCTTTTGTTTTTGTTCTTGTTCTCCTTGTACTGGTTGTCATCTCACCCTTTATTTATCTTGTTGTTGTCTTTGTTTTCTTGTTGGTTGATGCAATTCTTGGTGGTGGTTAGATGCTTTGTACTGTGCACCTTTTCTTTAGGTGTGCTTATACCTCAAATCTTCTCTTTCATTTGATCAATTATATTTTCCTTGGCTCCGATGTTGTTTGTCATTTGATTTTTCTCTTGATTTATCAAATTGTTTTGACTTACCATGTTGTGAGGCTTATTTTTTATGTTGGTAGTACTTTGATGTTGATCTAGAATGATATAAGTTGTGATAACATGATGATGGTGTATGCATCTTTCCTCCCTCTTAATGTTTATACTCATATTCTTCTTGCTATTCCGTTTTTGAGTATCTTGATTTCTAATATTCTCAGAATACTTTATAGTCTCTTCAATGGGGATTGATATCTTTCTAAATACTTCTTTGTTTCTAGCCTATCAAATGCTGTAAAAAATGACCATGAAACTCTTTATAGCTTCTTTGTCTTTATTATATCCTATAACTAATAAATCATTTGATCCTTATGACCATTAAAAAAGTTTATGCTTAGTCTAGATCTAAACCAAAATTTTCTGGTCCAATCACATCTCATAAAGTTGTAATCCATAGTATCCTCAGACTTAAGACTGGGACAAAGACATCTGGGACAAAAATAGTGGATAATTTATCTCTCTTTTTAAAAATCATTTCTAACTGAAATAACTTTGTTTATGATGCGCAAAGAGCTTTTATTCTAGGATGACTCTTAATGCTCCAAAACTTCTTATGAATCCATTTGTATCATTGTAGTTAGATGTCTCAAGGTTGTTGATAAGACTTTGATTGTGAACCAATCATATCCTAATTTTATAGTATAATTTCCATTTTTGTTATCCATTCACATGACAATATTTTCTTCCTCCTGATTACTAATAGGGATTTGAGTTATTTTGTTGCTATCATATGTAATAAATGTCTTATTAATAAAAGGATTGTTCCATTGTTTTTCTGGTCAATTAGATCCCTAATACAAAGCACATAAGTATCCAAAGACCTCAAATTTAGGACTTTAAACCAACTTTAGTAGGATAGCATGAATATTTCCACACATTAATAGACTTGTCATTTTCTATCATCCAACAACATCCCTTGAGTAAATTATTTTTAGTCTGAATTATGATTTTCCACGTGTAGCTATTTCTAGGCTTTTTATTTAGCTTTGTAGAAAGTGGTATTATGAAAATACTTGGCTTTAAGGAACTTGTGAATGATAATATTGTTATTGATAAGGATTCTCCAAATGTGCTTCATTAAGAGAACATCATTAAAGATGCTCATCTTTCTGAAACGTAATCCACCCTTATCCTTTATTTGACAGATCTTGTTCCAACTATTCCAATATTTTTTCTCTTGTTATTTTGTTCCCTACAAGTAGTTGCAAATAATTTTGTCTATATTATTGTAATGGTTTTTCGGAAACTTGATAACACTGATAGCATAAATAGGTATAACTTGGGCTATAACTTTTACGAGAACAAATTTTTCTGCATAAGATAGTTTCTTTTTCTTCCAACCATTTAACTTATTCCTAATTTTATCTTGGATGAAGTTAAACTCATTTTCTATTTCTTTTTTATCTGTCCATTTGTGTAAGGAGACCTAAATAGTTATCAAAGTAATATTAGTGTTCTTAGACAAGAATACATATTTTAATATTTTTTTGAAAATTGGTAAACCAAAGTATTTAAAATAACTTTAGGTTAAATAAAAAAAATTTAATGTCACTATCAAATAAATTTGTTCATTAAATTTTTAAGTTATTTACCTCTCTAAGCCGTTTTCCATTTTTGTACTATAGTCTTTTTTTATATAATTTAGTAGCCAAAACCATATAGTTATAAATGAATGTGCAAAATTTTCAAAAATTAGATAATATACAGGAATTTCGAATATATAAAATAAATAATTTTAATATTTAAAAAATAAAAGACTAAAATAAACTAAAAAAGTAAATAATCAAATCAAATATTATTTTGAAAAGACCAAAATAATTTATATATATATATATATATATATATATATATATATATATATATATATATATATATATATATATATATATTAACTACCAAAATAAGTCATTCCAGCACAACATATATCCAAGACAATGTAAGTAACATATTTAAGCTTCAGAACTGATATTCATAGTCGAAAGTAACATATTTCGACTTTAACCACCAAAACGATTGGAACTTTATCCTCTTAGATAACGCCTGCAAATGCTCTTCTTTATTCTGAACAATAAGTCTATTTTGCTTTTTTCAAATAACTCAAATCACATAGAACCAAATAGTGTTAAGAGTAATCTGAACATTTTTTAAAAAAACCATATAACCTAACAATATATCGAGAAATCATATTTTACAAATAAATGATCTCTGTCTTCATTTACGCTACAATTCGCCACACATATTTGATAGCTCATAATTAGGGATGACAAAAATACCCATACCCGTGGATATCCGCAGGTAAAACCCGTCATGGGCACATATATGATAGGTTAATGAATATCCACGTGTAAAATAAATAGGTATTTAGTTACCTATTTTCTTACCGACAATGATACATATTTGACGGTACCCGTACTTGCGAGTATTTGTATTTGTTAATAATTAACAAAATTACTCAAATATTAATTTGTTTAATCTAAAATAATACAAATAATAATAAAAACAATAATAATAATAATAATTATTATTATTTTGTTGAATATGAAACTATTATTATTTTGTTAAATCTAATAAAATTATTTAGTAAAAGAAAAAATAAAATGAATGTAATTTATTTTTGTTATTATTATTATTATTATTATGTGTTAAATTTGAAATTATTTGTTGTCTTTAAAAGGGATAAAATATTTAATTAATTATCTTATTTAAATAATATTTTTAAATAATAGTATTTATGGATATCTATAAGTATTTGTGAGTATTTTAAAATACACGGATATTCATCCGACGATTATCCACATAGGTATGGCGTGGATATATATATATATATATATATATATATATATATATATATATATATATATATATATATATATATATATATATATATATATATATATATATATATATATATATATATATATATATATATATTTACTAAACGGGACGGATAACGAGAAACTAATACTCGTGCCTATGAGTATTCATTGTCATTCCTACTCATAACAAATATTAAATAAAAAATAATTAAAAAAATCATTCTTTAAAAGTATTAATTTTTAATATCAACAACTTATTTATATTATATATAAATAAAAAATACACTGCCATTAGAGATAACATAATCATTTACTTTAATTCAATTTTTTAATAATAATTTAACTATCTATAGTCCACTTGTTGGCTAGACTTACCGCATATAATTATGGGTCTAATAAAATAAGGGAAAAGATATTCATACACCAGTTTCTACACCCACACCGTAATATTATACATAATATTTAGTAATTTTGTTTTTTTAATAATTTAATTTTTTGATTTCTGTGCAAAAGTATAATATCTTGGTATTATGTACGGTGTAATGGTACATGGTATATGCAAAAGGTGTAAACATGGCACACCTCATAAAATAAAGTGCAATAAAATTTGTAACATTTAACCTCAGTTTTGAAATGAGATAAGTAAGAGAATATGATATTTCTATTATATCATATCTCAATTCAGTGATTAATGACACAATATGATATGATAAGTTAATCTTCAAACTTAATCTATCATTCTTCACTAGTTCAAATTAGACATGACAATAGGGCGGGGCATAGACGATTTTACCTCCCTCAAACCCAAATCCAGTCAAAGTGGATTTTCCCCGTCAAGTTGGGACAGGTTGAAGTGGGTTCCCACGGATATGAGTTTTGTTGCCATGCCTAGTTCAAATTGTTAACCTAAATATGAGCTGAGTTAACATCTGACAGGATAAGATAAAAAATTAATTTACTAATTTACCACTATAAAATATAATTTAAAATAAATATTAATTTGATATTAATTTAAAGTGTCTTGCTAACCAGTGCCCTCAGAGCAATGGTTAAGCATTCTAAAAAAAAAATATATTTTATAAAAAATTTAATATTTCAATTTTCAAGACATTAAATACGCATATTACCGAAATAAATTTACTATTTTAAAGTTTTAACCATTGCCTTGAAGGCACTGGTTATCATTTCTCTAATTTAAAAAGTATTAATAAATAATTTTTTAAAAATATGTATAATTTTGTCAAAAGATTAATTTTGTAACTTTATATAATATAAAACACTTAAAATTTAATCGATTGAAATATATTAAAATAAGCTAATTATTAAAATTTTAAAAATATGAATACTAATTTTATTTTTTTATCAAACTAAATATTTTTTTTGCAAGGATAGTCTTGTCATTTACATATTTTATATATATATATATATATATATATATATATATATATATATATATATATATATATATATATATATATATATATTTATTTTGATTATCAATCATTACATATATAATAGAATTCATAATTTTTTCAAGAAAAACTGAAATTGTTTACTGAGTCGTGTTAATAATTTTTTTTTTAAAAATATTTTAATTAATAATTTTTTTTAACAATTATTAAATTTTAAAATATTTTACAAAATAATTTTAAAAAAAATATAGTTATTTACAAAGATAAATTTGTTATATATAATATTATTATATTTGATATCATATTTGAATCAAACACATGATAAGATAAATCTTATCTATCATATCTTATTTTTATTTTGCTTTATATTCAATCGTGTTTCTATTATATCCTATCCTACGCATTAAACGAATTCTTAATGTTGAAGTTTAATTTTAAAAAATATTATAATAATAATATATTAATAATTAATAAAACATGAATTACTTGAGATGAATGAAACATGAATTTTCACTTGGATAATATGAATGCCAATTTGTTTTTTTTACATGAAATGTTTATAAAAGAATTAAATAACACAATGTAAAAAAAAAAAAAAAAGAAAAAGACCAACGGCAATGCATTGAATTAAATAATTTGAAATTAATTTGTACGCATATCCGATCATTACCAACCGAGAACAAGACAGTGAATACTGGAAGAAGAGAGTTGCAGAAACACGAACCCTAAAGAGTATAATCAGAAAAATGGATATTGGGAAAGTAGGTGAGCTCAAAGAATTCATAGAAGCATGCAAGTCAAATCCTTCTCTTCTTCACACTCCTTCCCTTTCATTCTTCAAATCTTATCTTCTCAGCTTGGGTGCCAACATCCCTCCACAACCCAAAACGGTACATCTTCCCTTTATAATTAATTACCCATTTTCACTTATTTACTGCAAACAGTTAGTTACACGACACTTCTATTGCATGCAGGAACCTGTTGTTGATGATGATCATGACATTATAGAATCTGATATTGAGTTGGATAACACTGATGTTGTTAAACCTGATAATGACCCTCCTCAAAAGGTATCTGTCTATCATATTTCTGTCTTGATTTCAAATTCGAAATGACTGTTTAATTTATTCTTTTAATTTACAGATGGGAGATCCTTCTGCTCAAGTAACGGAAGACCAGAGAGATGCTGCTCAACTAGCAAAATCAAAAGCACTTGATGCTTTATCACAAGGCAATAATGCTTTTTCACTCTCTTTTTTATTTTTACTTACTAACTTGTATTTTTCTATTTTCTGCCTATTCACTTGATTTTTTTTTATTAGGTTATTTCGATCAAGCTCTAGATTTACTCACAGAAGCCATTTTGTTGAATCCGCATTCAGCCATACTTTATGCCACCAGAGGTACTGTCTTATCAATCTTCCAGACTCACATGCCTCTTTTACTTTTACCTACTGCATCAATCCTTGGAGCCTCAATTTGTTATTTTCAGCTAGCGTGTTTATCAAGATGAAGAAACCAAATGCTGCTATTCGTGATGCTGACACTGCCTTGAAGGTTCGTTTGTTGCGACAACAAAACTCGATATTGGAGAAATTTCCTTGTGACATGGATGTCTTTACTTTACTCAGAGGTGTATTATTTATTCCAGATTAATCCAGACTCAGCGAAAGGATATAAAATACGGGGATTGTCAAGGGCTATGTTGGGACTCTGGAGAGAATCACTCAGCGATCTTCGCGTGGCTTCAGGGATAGACTACGACGAAGAGATTGGGGTGGCGCTTAAAAAGGTTATTTCCTTACTTTGTTCAGAGGAAGCCTGCAAATTAAACGAATCGTTGTCTGTTCTTTTGTTTCTAATTATATTATATTTTTACAACACAGATTGAGCCTAATGTCCACAAAATTGAGGAGCATAGAAAAAAATATGAACGCCTGCGGAAGCAGAAGGAGCAGAAAAGAACTAAACCAAAGAAGCAACCACAAGATGAAGCTCAAGTAAGTATAATACACAGCTCTATCAATTCCAAACAGAAACTCTCAATAATTACAAAAATATTGGAGTTCTACCCCTGTCCATTACTCATAACTATTTTCTGCGCAACATTTTAGGTTTTAGTTGGAGTTTCTCGCTTTTGCGAAATGGTATTTCAATAGAAGCTGATAGCTTCAATTTAATTGGGCATTCTAGTCATGTTCTAGTTTTCTTAAAGTAGATTTCTCTAGTCTGCTATTATTAATGCTACTACTGCAATTCATTCTTCTATTGTAGTTACTCGATTATATTAATCAGATGTCATAAAAGTGATGACAATGGGAAGTTGTTGGCTTCCTCTATATATGCACTTAAAAAACAAGGCTATCAATGATATTTTATTTCTGAAATTCCTCAATCATGACCTTTTTGCAGGATAAAGACGCATTGTCTGCTTTAAAAGAGGGTATGTCCTTTTATTTCCCTCTACCTTATGGGATAGAAATTTCCAAAATCTTTTTGTTGAATTGCCTATATCCGGTTAATGTGAAAATTAGAAAAGTACTCCATAGTGTACCTCTGATCTTATTACTGCATTGTTGCTGTTCATGACACTAAAAAGCTGGCGTAGAATAGAGATTTAGTCTGAATATATGTCGTTATAATTCTCACCTGCCTCAGCCTAAAAAATTCATATGAACAATGACTACATTGACCTTGTTTAGTTATGTGTTTGCCGTTGTCTTTTTTGCATTTAGGGGTATCTCAAATTTGCAAGAATAGATAATGACTAGTGTTGGATTGGATCTTCTGGTTGGATATTTGGGCATACATTAACTTAGACCATCAAATGTTTATAAGTTATTTCTAAAGAAAAATGACAGCCTTGCTCCACGCATATAATTCAACATTTATTGGCAATATATTGTCATGGACTTGAAAGGTCAAAGGTCTGATAAAATTAAGGGTTTTTTCCTTTGTTTGCTGCGTTATGGTAATGCATACATAATTTTGATAAAGTGCAAACCATACTTGGTTGTTGATTTGTTGAGTAGGTTGCAAGTTTGGCGATAGGATATAGGGAGGAAAGACACTATATTATATTGTCTGGAAATGTATTGCCAAATTAGCTGTAAGCTCATGTAACAAATAATCATAACAAATACCAAAAACTGAACCCTCGAGTCGAGAGTAATTTTTCAGCATGTTGATTGTGACATTTTACTTATATTCTTCAAAAAATAAATACCGTCTATTTGTCTTTTGTTAAGATTATTATTCCTTTTTGCCACATTATTTTTCTTCCCTTGAACTATTTTTCTTTTTTTGTTGACAAGTTGATATATTAAGTTCAAAGGTATCTTTGAGATTATATTTCTGTGTGTAGCCATTACTTGATATTCAAATTGAGCTTGGATGATTTATATCAATTAATTGACCTAATGCTTTGGTGACATTTAAAAGGAAAAGTGATTGGTATTCACTCTGTTGGTGAACTGGAAACAAAGTTGAGCGCTGCGTCAAAGACATCTCGCTTGGCAATCCTGTACTTCACTGCAACATGGTGTGGTCCTTGTCGCCACATTTCACCAGTTTATACTAGCTTGGCTGAGAAGTATCGGAGAGTGGTTTTTTTTAAAGTTGATATAGATGAAGCAGTGGACGTTGCTGCACGCTGGAATATTAGCAGCGTTCCAACATTTTTCTTTGTAAAAAATGGCAAAGAAGTCGACAGTGTGGTGGGGGCTGACAAAAATACACTTGAAAGGAAGATTGCTCAACATGCTGGCTCTCTTTAAATTCTTACCTTAGTACAATTATGATGCTACTATGTCATTTCCGTGATGTTTCTTCTGTTTACACGCCCATAGCGTCTTACGAAATTGAGAGTTTCAATATGTTTGATATTTCTTTTTCGATACTGGTTTAGTAACTATGATAATGGAAAAATATATATAACGCATTAGATGGTTATTTGGCGAGTTGTTGAAATAGAAGGTTTAATTTTATTTGATTTTTTTTTTTTTGTTATTTGGTCTTTTTTTAAGCGAGCGCCGTGTTCTTGAGAAGTTTCATTGTCGAATGTGACTTGATAATGTGAAATTGGTGATAAAAAAAGTGGTTTTTTTTAGTAGTGTTTCATCTAATCACGAGTGCTGGGGTTTAAATCCAGTTTTCAGTAACAATTTAAGCTAATGTTTTCTTTGTTGCAAGAGAAATTTCCATAAGCATAAGAACTGCCATTCGCTTTTTAAGGGCAGCAAACTCGTGACCTTCAACAGAATATTATGTGACAGCATGAATATGATAGTAATAATACAAGAAACAATGTGAACACTATGACCTCAGTCTTCTAAGTAATAGGTTATCCAAATAAATTGGGACGGTAAATGATTCATTTTCTTTCATTTTTGGAGTAGAATCTCAAAACCAAGTAGAAGAAGAACCTGTAAAGAACACCCCAAGCTAGTAGGATTAAGATGTCATACCATAGGTTTTCCATTGTAATATCCATTGTGGACAAAACATCTTCTCCTAATAAGCAGTTCAGGGGAAGACTGGCATTATGGCTTCTACTGAGCTTCACGTCTCCTAATGGTCCTGGGGATAAATCTGCTTTGTTTCCTGTATAGCAGCCACGATCGTTCTTGAATTCATTTATCAGCAATCCCTCAAATGGGTATTTGATTGCAGAAATATAGTGGAGCCACGACCAGTATCCGGGTATCTGAGTTCGCTTGAGGAAGAAACCACAGGTCAAAAAGAAGAGCGCTGTTGTCGCAATGACTACTGCATAACCTGTGATGTAACTAGGCACAAGTGCGCTAACAAGCATTACATACGCATTGGTAGTAATGAGGGAGGCAAAAAGTATCATCCAGAAATTGAAGAGACTGCTTTTCAAGTGGAGCATTAATTTGGTTATGACAGCAAATGTGAGGCCTTGAGCAGCAAAAAATGGAAGGTAAACAATGAGGGAAGACATTACATATGAAGAAGCACGGTAAGCATTGTGGGATGTTTCCCTGATGAATATGAACCTTTCATTGATAAAAGATGGTACTGCATCATTGGAAGAAAAGAAAACAAGGCATACTGCAAAGATGTAGAAATTGAGAAGCCTGTTGATGTCTTTGAAAGTAGTATCACCCAGGTTATTGAAAATGGTGGATAAGACAAGTGCCATAACAGTCAGCACGATCTCACGGGAGGCAAAGAGTTCTGGAGTTCGAATTACATTGAGTAGCGTTCGCCATGAGAGCACTGCAACCTCACGCAACCATGGGTTTGCATACTTGGGTCCAAGGTCCGGCTCATCAAGCACTTCCTCAATCTCAAACTCTTCATATGAAGGTGCATATGATGTTGCAGAATACTCCATAGACTGGCTAACATCTGTCTGCGCTTTTTGGTGATAATAAGGTTCCTGATAAGATACAGAATGTTGGTTGGAAACAAAACTTCTTGGTCCTGATAAGGGTGTTTTCCCAGGTGTCCATCCCGGAGTTCTAGCTGGAGTCCATGATGGTGGGCGACGCGGGGTTCCTACTACGCCATTGTAAATCCAGACAGAGAAATCTTTGGCTGAGAAATCTTGGTAGAACTGAGAAGCTAAACGTGGATAAACACCACTGGTCGTTATGTTCCTTGATGTTTTAACACTTCTCCTTTCCAGGGAGTTATCAAAATTCTCGTCATCATCGTCGTCCTCATCATCAAGACCGAACTGTGATGATTCAGGTTGTGGTGTGCCAGCAGTAAATCCTTGGCTGCGCAGGCTAATCATGTGTTTAGATGCTGGGGTGTTCCTTCTGTAATGTGGAGGTTTCGGAACAGGGGTCATGGCTGCTAGGTCAGGCTTATGGCCATCATTTTGGTATTGGACAAGAGGGTCAAGTCCAACAGTTGCCTGATCATATTCAGTTATAACATCTAGAAGATACTCAATACTGTTTTCTCCATCAGGTACAGGCCTTCCAAATCCAGACAGGTGAGTCGGAAGTGCATCGGGCCTTCCCATGTATATCAATCTTCCCCTATAAATACAGAAGCTAATATGGTCAAATATATATTTTTCATTTTTAAGTAAACTGATATCCATTCAACTTATAATCTTAACAGCGAGCTAAAAGTCTCAGTGTGATTTTTTCCCTATATTTCTAGCATATAGTATTAGTTTCTAACTATCATGTTATAACTGTATTCAGTAAATACTTATTGGGTTCCGTTATGGCATAACTTTATATATCTCTTCATTTTGGGCTCTACCGAAAGTAAAATAACATTATATCAGGCTTTATCAGCTTTAAGAATACAGGTTTTGAAAATTTCACCTTGCGAGGACAGTGATCTTGTCGAGGAGCATTTGAATTCTAAATGAAGGCTGATGTATGGTCATTAAGACAATACTTCCTCCATGAGCAATGTCTTTAATCTTTTCAACTACACTGTAAGCACTTGTAGAATCCAGACCCGAGGTAGGTTCATCCAGAAACAAAAGCGATGGCTTATGAATGATCTCTATGCCAATAGATACCCTTCTACGTTCTCCTCCGGACACTCCTCTCCTTCCTTCATCACCAATATAGGTATGTGTAGCACTCTAAAAGGTCATGAACTCATTAGTCTGTCATTTTATGTCTGTAGGTAAGTGAGAGAGAATATACCTGTAAGCCTAGTTTATCAAGAAGCTCATGCACCCTTTTCTTTTTTTCGTCCCTGGAAATAGAAGGAGGAAGCCTTACTTCTGCAGCAAACATAAATGTTTCGAAAACTGTTAACATAGGGAAGAGCTGGTCATCTTGCATCACATAGGATGACACCCTTTTCATGTAGCTTGTTGTTACCTGCATAATTAGAGTTTATATCAAACGAAAAGTAAACAAAAATCTATATCAGAATTGAGTGCAGCAAAACAATGAAACAGGATGAGTTAATTTTTACCGGCTTTCCATCAACTTTAACCGATCCTTCTAGACTTCCTTTAGCAATTCGCCCGGCCAAAGCATCGAGAAAGGTAGATTTTCCAGCACCACTAGGCCCCATGATTGCCAAAATTTCACCTTTAACTGCCTGGCCAGAGATATCATGAAGAAGAAATGTTTCTTTGTTGATCCAAACTCCATCCTTTTTCTGCTTCTTTATGATACTGTATGAGAGGTTAGTGAATTCGAGTCCATAACCAGGAATGGACTTCTGGGAACTCAGCTGGTTAACATTTGTTGCGGTTCTTGGTTTCTGCGAGTCCATTAAACTCTCTAGACTTTTGTTTGTGCCATCCCTCTCTAGCCTCGCCATTACAGTATCAATCACTTTTGGCACTTGTTTGATTGGTGATTTAAGGGGCTTTAAAGCACTAAAAAAGAGACAAAAAAGTGATGGTTAAAATGAAGATATTTGAATAGCATGAACTCATGGAGGATAATAATAATATAGTATATACTTTTGAAAGAGAAAGAAACCATCAGGCGGCAATCTTGGTGAAATACTATTTTGTTTCCTTTGGGTTTGTCGTTAAATTTGCTTTGGTTCTACCGAAGAATGACGATAGTTTTGTTTCACTTCAACTGTAACATATAGAGCTGGCATGGCAGCTACCAATCATGTTTGTCACCTTCTGCATGTATTTGTCTCTAAACTCTAAATAAGTTACTTAGAATTTCAAGGCTGCCTTTAAATTTAATTGAGTCATGCTATGCTTACATCTGCAATCGACACTGTATACTATTTACACCGTATGTATGAAAATAATTTAGTGATGCACAAATTTCAAAGTGTGAAAAAAAACTAATAAAAAAAAGATGAATATGTGTCTATAGTATTTTATACGGTGTATGTGTAAAACTATGTGTCAAAGTAACATTTCCCAATTTAATTCTACATGGATCTTCTCACTCCTCAAGTTATCTGTTTTTTAGACATGGGAACATATCCATATCCGCAAATATACATTCGAAGCACAAATATGAAGCGGAAAATTCGTTTTGATTGAGTTTGAGTTTGAGATTGGATTTAGATTTTCTCAGATTAAAAAATATGAGGACGAGTTGAATAATGGAGACAGTAGCAACCACTCTAAACTTCCGAACCCGCCGCCATTTATTTTATTATGTAATTAATTATTTAGTTTTGGTAATTTAATATATTAAATATGTGGTTAATATATATATATATATATATATATATATATATATATATATATATATATATATATATATATATATATATATATATATATATATATATATATATATATATATATATATAGCATATTTATATATATAGCATATTTTCTCCTAAAAAATAGGCTATTTAGTATTACCGTTTGATCAATTATTTTAACAGTTGAGATATGATGTCAAATTAAACTTTGACACCTTAGTGTCATTTGATCCTATCCTATATATATATATATATATATATATATATATATATATATATATATATATATATATATATATATATATATATATATATATATATATATATATATTATTGACCAAAACGAGCCACTCTAGTACTAGAGGAACCACCAAAACGAACGAAATTTTACCCTTTCACATAACGCCTGCAACTGCTCTGTTTTATTGTGGAAATACGCCTAATTCGCTCTTTCCAAATAATTCAAACCACACTGAACGAAATAGTATTAAAAGTCAATCGATTATTTTTCGAGAACCCACCAAGACCACCAAACTGCAAACAATGGTCCAAAACCTTTTTTTGAAATGCCGTTGAGAATCCTAACCACTTATGAATAATAGTCCACAACCCACCGAAAAAATCATATGTTACAAACAAATGATCCCTGTCTTCAGTCGCACCACAATTTGTCACACATCTATGATTATCTATAACAAGAATCCGATCTAACTAGATTGTCCTTCTTCAAAATACGATTTAATAACATTCGCGAGACAAAGAAAAATCCCTTAAGCGACACAGTCTTCAATCATAAAAATTGAGTATTAGCCTGATTGTTGATGACATCAAATTCAGACAGATATTTATAAGCACGGCTAACCGTGTGACAAGAAGGTGTATGTAAACTCCACACCCAATGATCTTCTAATTCCACCTGCAAAATAATAGAGGTTAACCACTCAATACACTCTTTCCCTAACTCCTCCTCCCAAGCAAGCAACCTCATACGCCACTTTCACGCATTTTCATTCTTCCTTACCCCCAAATATATCATTTATGCTATAATCGACTTTTTATTTTCTGCTAAATCAAACAACCTACTAAATCTCTCCTTCAAAGGCACACCATCTAGCCAAGGATCTATCCAAAACAGAGTAGAATATCCATATGCTATTCTTTGATCAATGTATCATGCAACCACCATCCATCAACAAAACCGACACCCTCCCTTATGTTTTTCAAATTCCTCCACCAAACAAATCCACCACTGCCCTCCAAAACATAATCGCCCCTTCCTCACCATAAATAGTACTCAGAACCCTATACCACATACTTCCTGTCTCATTTAGAATCCTTCAACATCATTTACCAAGTAATGCTAAGTTAAAATCCTTCAACCTCCTAACCCTCAAATCTTCATTTTCTTTTTTCAAACAAATAGTATCCCAATTGATCCACAAAGCTTTTCTCAATCCAAAAAAAAGCATTAAAAATAAATTCAAGAGAAGATACGATACCCGATGATGCCTTGAAGAAAGAAAGAAAGTAGACCGAAATTTTATATGTATTAATTATTTAAAATATTTGAAATGTATGTATGAAATATTTACAATAGCTTGCTTCAGGAATGTATTGTTTTTTGTATAATTCATATCATTTGGTTTGTGTTTGATGTACTGATATCATAGCCTTGAGCTGAACATGACCAAGTGTTATTGCATTTTGCTTTGCTTTTTGGATCCTGTTTTGAATGCTTGACTGCCATGGACCTTTTTGTATGTGTTGACTTGTATATATGCATTTATGTAGGCAATTCTATGTATATAAATAGGTTTTTATGCTTATTTGTATTTCGTAACAAGAATGTGCATTAGTGTAATGGCTTATGTTCGCACTGCATGTATGCACTTCAATGTTGCTTTAGCTGTATGTAAGCATGTATGCGCCATATGTATGTACTTGGACCTGATGCACTGGTATTGCGTGTGATATTGCAGGTTTGTTGACTAGTCTATAGCAGGTTGGGTATGGATACAGTGGTGGTTTTGCCCATAGAGGCAATTTTGAAGGCAAAGTGAAAGCACACAATGAAGATGATTGAAGTATTTGAAGCAAGTGCAATGAGAACTGAATTGAAGATGGAAGTGAGATAGATTTATGAAAGTCAATAGAAGTCATGGTCCAATGTCTAGGGTCAATGGTCAACTGTTATAATTTTTCCATTTCCTTTTTGTAACAGTCTCTTGCAATTGAACTTGAACCTTCACTTGTATTGAAATTTCTAGTGGTCATGATAATATGAATGAAAAATCAATTTCTCTCCCTTTCTTCAATTCAAATTCAAACTTAAATTCTTCTTTTAATTAAAATATATAAGGGCCAAGTACTCATGCTTTGGAGAACACTTAGAATGATGCAGTATAGTCCATAATTTTGGTCAACAAAAGTCAACCTTCCATGGTTGACTTGTTGACCACAAGTCAACTTGTATCCAAGTGCAACATTTTGCAATCCTTTCCCTTTTCCATAATTCTTATTTTTTTTCAAATGTTACTAAGAAGAAATCAAGTATCTTGTACCATAAGTAACAGGAAGGTTGTCAAAATCGAGTTTTTACCTTAACTCGTTTTATCTAGGTAAAATCGAAACGTAAAATCGAAACGTAAAATCGTAGAGTTTACCTCATATTAAAATTATATTAAATTTATATATTCGACATATATATATACTAATACAATATTTTAAATGCATTAATTATTTAAAATTTTAACTTAATTATAAAACAAAAATATACTATATCATCATAATAAAGTGTAATATTCACAAACATGTATCAAACTACATAAAATGTCCACCAAATCATAAAATGTAACATCCAAAAGATTATAAAAAAATAATAGTTTTATAAGTTTTTCAAGTTCAAAAAAACAAATATTTTCATCTTCTTCTTCTTCAACTTAATCAAAAGTTCAATCCTTCTACAACATTATCTTCATTAATTAATACATTCATATTCGACTTGATTAAATTCATCTTCAAATGTTAAATTTTTTTTAGTATTATAACCAAGATATGAATGTGAATAAAATTAAAAGTTCATAGAGAAAATTTATGGGCCAGAATATAACATGTGACTTTTAACTTCGACAAAAAAAAGTAAAATCGGGTCAAAGAGTAAAATCCAACGATTTTACATGATTTTACACGATTTCACCGATTTTAGAAAGATTTAAATCACGTAAAATCGTTCCAGAATACGATTTTACATAAAAAGGTTTTTACCTGCGATTTAACACGAAATGCTGACCTAGAAACGTGAAATCTATAGAGTTTAGGTTTTAAATCGAGATTTTAACAATAAAAAGCTTTGGAGAGCCAACTCATGCTCATTTGTAGATTTATCAAAATGCTTTATCTAAGAGTGCCTCTTGATCTTTTTCAAGAGTTTCAAGTATGTCTTGATTTGTATTTTCAACGACTCATAAGGTCTTGAATGAAGGAAATAAGATCATAACGAGATAATTTAGAAAATATTGCATCTTCTTCGCCTGATTTTGAACCAGAGCGAGATTCATATCCTGCATCAGATGATGTGAGAGTTATCAACGTCAGATTTGCTTCTCCTTCATCTTTGTTAGAACTTTCTTCATTATTAAGTTCATTCCATGTTGCCATGAGACTTTTGTTGATTTTTTTAATGAAGTTGTCCTTTTGGAGGCTTCCTTTATTTGACTTATCCTTCTGTATATCAAAACAATTAGATCTAAAGTGACCAGGTTTGTTGCAGTTGTAGCATGTGTTTTGGTCATCTTATTTGTCTTTAGAACTAGAGCCTCTAAAGCCACTGCTTCCACCAGAGAATCTCTTGTTCCTTTTGGCCAGTTGTTAAAATCTTTTGATGATAAATGTCATTTTCTCATCATCAAAGTTATCATAAAAAACCCCTTCAGTCTTCATATGAAGTTTCTTCTGATTTGCTGAATCTTGAGGATTTGGGAGCTTTATCACTAGATTTCTCAGCAGCAGACTTTAAAGCAAATGATTTGGACATCTTCACAGGCTCATCTCCATTAAGTTGCATTTAATGGCTCAAAAGGTTGCCTATTAGACTTTCAAGACTTAGAGTGTTTAGGTCTTTAACCCTCTGAATAGCTGTAACTTTAGGTATGAATCTCACAGAAAGACTCCTTAGAATCTTCTTCACATGATCTGTAGAAGTATAAATCTTGTTTAAAACTTGAAGGCCTAATACAAGAACTTGAAACCTAGATAACACGGTTTCAATGTCTTCATGATCCTTCATACTAATTTCAATAAGTTCATACTGGTGAACCAAAAGATTGATCTTAACTTCTTTCACCAGCTAGTTACCTTCATTGGTAGCACATAATGAGTCAAAAATAGTCTTTGTAGTTGAGTTCTCTACGATTTTTATGTACTTAGAGTGAGCTAAAGCATCAAAATGATACCTCTTACTCTATAGGGTTTTCTGTACACTTTCTTTTAAGCTGGTGTGCGAAATTTTCTATCACCAACTATTCCCACGCCATTCACTTGAATATCAATAGCATCTTCAAAGATGTCACATAACTCATCATCAAGCCCAATGATGTATGCGTATATTTTGCTCTTCCACCATTCAAAGTGAGTAGAATCACCACTGAATGCAGGTGACTTAGCAGAATAATGAATCTTTTCATGAGCACTATAATCACGTGGTATACTAGTGCCAATTACATCATTATCACAGGTATCACCCATCTTAGTATAGTTTTCTCTTCAAGATATTTTTCGGTACCACTATTAAAAGTTAAGCACATCCTCACCGGTAACTTTTACTTTTAAGACTAACAACTTATGAATCTAATCAAGTTCAGATTCTAAAGTTAAAGTATGCAACAATAAAATAGTTTAGAGTGTAGTAGCAATAAGTAAATCACACACATAAATTATCTTGGTTCCTCTATAACGAAAGTAGTCCAGTACCTTTATCACACACGAGATTTTCACTATAATCAAATCCTCATTACAATTTTCTTAGACACACCAGTCCAAGACTTCTTGCTAATCTCACCAGAAAGAGACTTCTTCCCTATACACATTCGTTCGGGACTTTCTTGCTCAATCTAACCAGAAAGAGACTTCTTTGCCTAAACCTATCGTTCAAGACTTCCTTGCTCAATCAAACTTGAAAGATACTTTTTGCCCAATCACACTTGAAAGAGACTTCCTTGCTCAAACTCCCAGTCTGAGGATTTCTTGCTCAAACACCCAGTTTGAGACTTTTACAAATTCTAAATAAATTGTGTAGGATTACACCAAGAAGTACATGATATTCTATCAGATGTACAAACAATCAAGCCTAAACAAAGACTTTGTTACTTGATATTTAAAAGATATACAAGTGTAAAAAATCTCAAGTCTATGTGCAATACAACAACTTTTGTACAGAAGCTTAGAGAGCGAAACCGTTATTGTTCAATCTTGTTGTATTTTGATGTTGCTTCTTTTGAATCTTCGGCTCCTTGTATAGAGGGAACAAAAGAGACATTAGAAGCTTGGTTGCACAAGTATCTTTGTTGAAGAAGCGATTTTCAAGAGAGAAACGTTGGAGTAGGTACGATAAAGATCTTCATCTTCGAATAATATTTGCACCCATTGTGTCTTTCTCAAGTTAGGTGTTCATAGGCATGGTGGAGTAGAACAAAAAAATCTCTAGTTGATTTTCCCTATAAATCTAGTCGTTGATAAGATGGAGCTGCTTTTGCACTGAGTACGGACAACAGAGTTTTCAACATGACGCTTGAAGTTCAATTTGAACATCATAGGCTTAGACAACATGGTGTTGAAATTTTTGACAATGTTATTGAAAAGTTTTGCGACCTTGAGGCTAGAAAAATCAAGTTAGGCTCTTAAACACAAACTCTTGTACATCTCTGCAAAAATTGTGGAGCTACATGAGTCCTGAGATGAGTGGTATTCTTCCAAAAGGAAAAGGAAGAACTTGATTTGAAATTGTCGATCAGGGTGACGTTATTCAACGTTTCCAATTAATGACAAATCTTGAGCTGTGGATACACGGCCAATGTAACCGTACTTGTTGCTCTGCAATTTTTATTACCAGATTTATTTCATTATCAAGTAAAAAAATAAGCAATGTCGAAAACTTAATCAATTAATTAGATACTATTCAGTTTTCTTGCGATTCTATTTGGTTTTAGATAAGACAGCTAAAAAAAAGTTTGGATAGTTTTCAATTTGATCTGATACAATGTTTAAATTTGATTGATTTTACATGATCTCACTGTCTAATCCAATTCCTCTTTTTTATCTAGTTGCTTTGGTGCGGAAATGACTCTATTAGAAATAACTAGTTGAAATATGGGCCAATTTAGAAATATTATAGAAAGTGTAGGAGCATACGAATGCAAGAACCGTATGGGAAAAGAACGGTGATTGCAAGCATTGATACTCAAACGTTATTTTCGGCAACGAAAAGGACCCAATACGCTACAAAGCGCATCAGTCATCATAGATCATTGCCTTAAGCATACTTGATTTAAAACATCCAATTCAAGGAAAATCAGAAAAAACAAAAAAATAATAATAAATCAGTAAGCCAATAGAGAAATAGATATTCTTTGGGAATGAGTGTACTGCCAGATTTGTGAACCCATTTGTAGATCGTAGGTCAGTTTACTAGAATATATATATATACAGAGTTGGAGGACGGGGAAACCCTAGCTAGGTCAAATTTGGGCCGTTCTTTCCATCTTGGGCCTATTCCATGTGTGTTTTCCATGATTTTGTCCTGGCGCTTCCTAAATTTTATCCAGCACCCCCTCAATATTTTTCGAAATCCTTTCACAAAAAACAAACAAACGATAATGTTAACACGAGTCCTAAAAACAAAGGTTAAGAATTAAATGTAAAAAAATAAAATTATTAAAAATTGTGCATAATTTTCATTATAAATTTATAATTAATATTCTCAAGATAAACTTTCTATCAATATATTTTTTAACATGTGCTCAAGATAAACTTTCTATCAATATATTTTTTAACATGTGCTCAAGATAAACTTTCTATCAATATATTTTTTAACATGTGCTCAAGATAAACTTTCTATCAATATAACATGTGCTCTAGGGATTTGTTAGCATTACATAAAAATGAAAAATGCATACATGTGCGATAAACATAAACCACACATCATTTGTTAATTTTCATAAATTTGAGAAAACCTGTATGATTTACCAAATTTTTCAAGTAAGTTCCTTTCTTATGTTAAAAATTTAAATACTTTGAATTTTTCTAGATATTTAAGATGTTTCATTTTTTTTTTTTTACGAAAACCATGCATTTTTATTGATATTTCTAAAATGTCCGGTAAAAACTTATAATTTACATACGATTTTATTGGAGTTTTAAAAAATTTAATTAAACCATGTGCATTTTTATTGACATTTTTGAAATGTCCGATAAAATTGCATACATGTTTATCGAATATTTCAAAAATTATGATATAAGATTGTTGGTAACCGAATTTTTCAAAATTCCAATAAAGTCATGTTTATTTTTGGATTTTTCAAAAATCTTGGTAAAGTCATGTTTACTTACAGATTCTTTACAAAAATCTTATTTTTTTAGTTAAGCACTAACACACATCATGTACTTTCTAGCATAAAGGATATAGAGTGGGACGAAATAAAGATTTTAATGCAGAGGCCGATGCTGATGTTGTTGATGATGTAGAGGCATCAACTTAAGAGGATACAGAGACTCAGGTTGAGGCTCAAGATGACATAGATGTAGACGCTCATATTGACATATATCTGATAGTTGAGGCTGAGACGGAGGTGACGACTCAGGCTAATACGAAGTCGTCTGTACACAAAGAATGGGGCATTCCTTTAAGGGCCTAATGATTGTAACTTTCTCAGCACGTATGTCGATCAAGTGGCCTTTAGTTTATGGGAAGGAAAGGTATCAATATTTTATTTTAAGTTTTTTATTTGTTTGTTACTGATAAATTGAAAATAAATAATGGTTTATACTTTAATTATTATAGGACCGCCTGCCATTGAAGGTGTCCCACCCATAAGGGGAAGTTTAGAAATTTCCTAATATCCAGATGCTAAGGAGATCAAAGAGATTGTTGCTGATGTCAATCAATATTCTTTGGTGGAATATTTGCTGACCATGTTCGACGTTCCACAGTTGTTCGCATTTCTTGAAGCGATTACATAAGGAGACACCCTTATTTCATCTTTTATTTGGTGAGATGACGATTACGTTGAAGTTGTCTCATGTATCTTTCACCTCCTTTTTGCATGTAACTTCTTTACCGCTTCTCGTGTTACCCAAGAGATTGCATGTATTGCGAATGAGCGGTACTTGGGGTTTGAATCTTATCATTTCACTTATTCATCTAAAAAAGAGAGAAAACTTACTATGATCTCTCACAAATATGGGTGAGAATATGTAATACTAATTAACAAAGGACTACAACCAAAATTTTACCTTGTCATTTTCGATACGAGTATTTTATAAGCCATAAAGGTTAGTATCATGAAAATAAGAGGAATGAATGTTTGATTCCGACCAGAGCAATCTTGGTTGACCTGGAAGATGTTGCGATTGATTGGACTCGTTGAAATAATGGCTTTGTTTCATTCGAATTTTTTCACTAGGGAGACAAGGTCATGCAGGTCCCGGGGCTTAAATTGTTTACGGGTTCTATCACTATTTTGAGGCATATTCGAGGCAAGCTTTGATGGATAAAAACAAATGGTTTTTTAAAGACACATGGAGGCTTCTGAGACAAATTATTGCATGAACCCAAGAACATGGTAGAATGTGCTTACCCTATAGTTGTCGACACTTATTTTAGGATCTCTATAAATAGATTTGTTTTTAGTTTTTAGGGGTCCGTGTTTTACTACATTTCTTAAGAAACTCAAACTATCCACGTTACAAAGAGAAAATAGTGTCACTTTAGCAATGTATGTATGCGTTCCATATTGTTAAATTTCAAGCACTTTATATTTTTACTCCAAATTTAAAGCTTTTTCTTTCTTCTTTATATTTGCCAGCATTTTACTTTTTTACTTTACATTTCCAGTTTATTTTTTTATCATTCTTAGAAGTCAGGTTTTGGTAACCATTTTAAGTACCATAAACACATTACACAAAAATCAACAAAACTTCGGCACTATGTCCTAGGATTATAATTCGATCATGCAAGTAGCCTTTAATAAAGAGACTAGAGGTTGTTTACCAAAATCGAGGGTAAGTATATTGGTACGCCCGATGGGACCCGTGTTATAGTTATTCATTTTATAGTTTCATGTAAAGTTTTGTTCTCAATTTCTAAGTCTTAGTGTGCATGAGATTAAGGAGTGGTAGAATTTTAAAAGATTATCCTAATAGAGAAAAAAAATAAAGTATATTAAGATGGTGAATCCTAGAAATAATAACAATGAATAACAACCAACTAATACAACTAGGGAAGAAACAATCGTTGCAAATTCAACTGACGCAGTTGCTTCCACTGCCAATATCGCGTTTATACTATCGACGGTATAAATCCAGTATTTCATTTATTAATTATTTTCTTCGTTTTTTATTTATTTAATTATTATATGATATAGTAATTAATTAAATTGTGTGATTTTGTGATTATATAAATTATTCGAATTAATTTGTGATATATGTGTTTTGTGTTAGTATGTGTGGAAATGGGAAAATAATCATTTGAGCCTAATAGTGTGTTAGCATGAGAAATAGTTGAGGTGTTAATTGGTAAGCCCATTTTAAATACGAGTTAGAGGGGTTTTCACAAATAAGAGAGAAAAGAGAAAGGTAGTCAAACAAGAAAAGAGAGAAAAGGAGAAAAGAAGAGAAAAAGAGAAGGGGAGGCAACCCTAGAAGTTCAAATCTTAAGTTATGGATGGGTTCTAATTTGATTATGGGAGTATATGATATATGTAATATGTAGCTACATGATTTAAGGATTTTGTTCTTCAATTTCTAGGTTTTGACATGTTTAGGGTGAAACCCCTAAATTTCCACGGTTTTGTAATTGTTAGATTTTGATGATAATTCTTGATATGTGATAGGTAATTGGGGTTGATTATGATATGTATGAGGTATAGAGTAGAGGAGTCCCTATTATTCTGTCATTTTAAGTTTGAATCGGTTTATATGATCACCTGATGTTTGGATCTGTTTGTATGAGTGATTGAATGCAATTCGGTTGATGTTATAATCTAAGTTTCGTGTTGTGTTTGTCTTATTAAATTTATTTGTGTGATAATGTGAGAACTCAATTAGTGTGACATTCATTTATTTTTCTTTTATTGTTTAAATTTTATGTTTCACTAGTATCCTTTGGTTATCTCGTCACCTCGTAAGCGTCATATTTGGGAAAAATTCTTGTATGGAAACAACCATAAATTCAGATTCTTAGGAACAATCAATAAGAAGTGAGAAAAAAATTTAATTTATTTAATTTTTAATTTCATTTTTATTTGGATTCATGGGGTGGTTGTAATTATGAAGGAGAGAAAAGATGTTGTATTTGTTTTTTATCTAATTAAAATTTTGTGATTGGATGTGCCTAAGAAAATTTCTTATGTCCGTACCTAAGAAATTTCCCATATTTGGTGTGCTATGTATAGTGAGTGATGGGAATATTCCAATATGTATCTATAAGCATAAAAATTAATATGTGACATGTAATTGATTTATATTTTGTATTGAACTTCTATGAAGTTGGTGCATCCTACAAGAACTAATGATTCCATAAGTCACTGAATTGTTTTCTACGGTATAAAACATACATACTAGATTTTTTATTGATTATTTGATATGATGTTTATCATTAGAGAATGATAACGTGTGAACTATTAAATAATTGAGTTATTTGACTAATTTAAATTATGTTCAATTCTATTAGAGTTGTCAGAGTTGCTTTCAAGTTGTTTAGTTAAATCTGATAAACTGTAAAAGTGAGTTACTTTATTATTAATTGAGTCAGACCGTTAGCCAATTAAATTCATAAAAATTATTCGTATATGTTTAGAGTTGTCAGTCTATGATGTCGGTGTTTACATTCTTATACTTTACAAAAACAAAACTTTCAAACCGTGAATCCGTTTTGATTACCGTTCGAAGCGTTAGAGAGCTAGCGCAATTTTCTTTTCCATAAAAATAGCTTTGTCGCCGTAGATGATTTAAGTATTGTGTGATTGTGTAAAATGACATGTATGTGTGTGTGTGTATATAACCCTATAATATAAGACGAGATGAAACAGACTTAAAAAGATCATACATAATGACATGATAAAGTTATATCACCATCTTTTGCTCCTAAATGCCAAAGGTGGAAGCGTGAGAGAAATTATAAACACGTGATATATTTACTCCAAGAGTAAGTTATTATAACTTACTTCACATCTTGACCATTTATTATTTTTAATCTAATTGTTAAAAATAATAAGTAATTAAATGTGGAGAAAAAAAATTATTACTAATTATTTTTAACCATTAGATTGAAAAGAATATATATATATATATATATATATATATATATATATATATATATATATATATATATATATATATATATATATATATATATATATATATATATATATATATATATACACACACACACACACACATGTTGAAAATTGATGTTTGGATGTCTTTTGAGGAAATTCTTTGTATGAACATAATACTTGAATTTAGTGATTATGTGTGTTGTGAATTGTAATTACTTGAGAATATCATTGTTGAGCTATATTTTGCTACTTGTTATTTGGTGATGTGTTGGTTTAATGAGTGTTGTGGAGATGTTTTCATGTGTATTTGATAACATGAAATTGTGTATGTTTGTGCGAATTGGTAGTGAATTCATATGTGATGAATTGGTGAGATATATGCTTGTATAATTAAGATTTAATGATGGTCTTAGTTGCATATATTGATTGTTTTGCACATGCATTCATGGGAGGCTGATGCCCGATTGGTGGTTCTGATCCTATGGTGGGGATCTGGATCGGTGAACTATAAGTTCATAATTGGTGGTTCTGATCCTATGATAGGGATCTGGAACGATATGAACCTAGTGTTCACGATTTGTACCACTTGCATATTAGATTGAGTTGCATTATAGTCGCATATGTCGATGTGAATGTCATGTGTTGGTGCGAAATATGTGATAATTGATTTAATTGTTACTTTGTGGTAATTGTGAATGATTATCTTTGATATCTTGAATTGTGAAGTAATGGTGTATGTGTGAATATATGAAATATATTGATATATGTTGAATACATGAATATGTGAAGTGTGATGAATTTTGGTGAATGTTTATTATACATTGCTCATAATTATATATGTCCGTAATAATATGAATTATAACTCTTTTGTAGAAATGATGTTTTGACGACATCGTTCAGGTACTGAGAAGTAGAGGTGCTTGCTTCCAAGGATTAGTAGGGGAGTTATTCCTTTATTTATTTGTTTATTATTTTTGGGTTTTGAGTCGTGTTTTGAAGGATACCTTGTATTCTTTTCTATTATGTTATTTTAATAAAATTATGTGATGTTTGGCCATTATGCCTACGTTTTTAAAGAAGTAAAATTATCAAGAGACAATAGTGATTTTTGTCTGACTGAAAGTGAATCCGTTGCGAAAGTGCATGTGTCGGAGTTATGGAAACATGAATTATATTTAAAGTGGTATTGAGCATGGTAGGTGTCTATGGTTTTTGAATTATGCGTGACATCCTTGAATTAATATGCACGATATCTTACTATGGTTTATGATATATTTTTTGCGGAGTTTAGAAAGGTGTTACAATTATCCATGAAAATAATGCAGAGTCATCCTATGTTATAATTCAATTGTATTGAACATTATGGAGTTGAAAAAAATATTATATTAATTATTTTTGTATAATTTAAAATTTTAGTTCATCAAATACTGATAATATGATAAATAACTTATAATAATTTTATAAATAACTATAACTTATAATTCAATTGTATTGAACTTTATCGAATTGACAAAAAAAAAATTAAATATTTTTGTATAATTTACAATTTTAGTCATTAAACACTGTCATTTTAAAAAACACTTTAGTTTTAATATGAATTATTATTAAATAGAATTACATAACTATAACTAAAAAATATTTATTTATTGAATTATAATTAGATTAATTTTTTTTAAATATATTTTGATTTCAATAAAAAATTATATCTAAATTTTACAATCATTGAGTTTTAATATTTAGTGCGACAATTATAATTTTATAATAATTTCTTTATTGTGATAATCTTACTCAATCTAGAAGGAGAGAGTGTGTAAATTAGATATCAACTATCAATTCTAAGGCAGTGACGTAGGAATCAGGATATCAATGTTTGCAGAATGTCAGTTTTGCGATAAATTTTTATTTTCTCCCGAAATGATGTTTAAATATATTTTTTCACAAAAAGTATTTAAAATACTCTACATATTTTTATAATGCTTAGTTAATTTTAATCATCTAATCAATCTATTAAAATATTGTTTTGAACTCTTATAAAATTATTTATGAATCACATACTAAAAGAATCCTCGTGTAGAAATTGAACCACATCTTCTCAATATAAAAGTTATTATTTTTTCAATAAACATTTGATAATTTGTTTTAATACTTATAATTTCATTGTAACAATGATTCTTTATGACAATATTAATTTAGGATTTAATGAAAACATTAATAAATATTAAAATTATTGGAAAGTTAAAAAAAATAAGAAAAAATAAATATTTTAAAAATAATACAATGGAAATTCATCTGTACTTGAAATATAGTATATAGTTGATTTAAAACTAAACGTTTTTGTTGGTTTTGGTGAAATATTTGTATGTGTATTTTTTAAAAAAATAAAATAAAACCTAATTTCTTTCTCTTATTAAAGAAAATATGGTCCAACTTGATAAATTTATAAAAAGGTAACATTGTGGTTAGGATTTTGATAAGACGGCTGGAAGCAATGGCAAAAAGTCGGAAGAAACACCGTAAACCACCAGCGCGTGGACGGCGGAAACAACCTGAACCTGCAACCCTAACATCATCGGTAGTAATATCAGTGCCGGATGATTTTCCGTTCGATTTGGTGGAAGAAATCCTTTGTAGAGTTTCCGTGAAACAACTCATTCAACTCCGTTGCGTCTGTAAGTCATGGAATTCTCTTATCTCTCAAAATTCTAATTTCGCCAACAAACACCTCCGACTGTCAACCTCAAACCAATCCCGCCACCATCTCTTCCTAAAATGTTGTCAGTTTGTTAATTTTCAGTCACCAGTCTCCACTTTCTTCACCTCCACAGACCCTACAATGTCCAGGTACTCTCTAAGACAGATTCTTAAAAAAGGAGAATCTGATCGGGATGGTGGAGGATATGTCTCCACTTGTGACGGCATCCTATGTTATAAGATTGATACTTGTTCAGCTATTTTGTTTAACCCTTCTATTAGAAAATTCATACTATTGCCTCCTTTGAAACACAAAATAAATGCCTTTTATACATTAGTGTATGATCGTTTCATTAATAATTATAAAGTTATTGTTCTTTATCACAATGAAGTCTACGTTCTTACTTTGGGTACAAATTATTGGACAAGGATTCAAGACTTTCCAACTCATGACCAGTTATTGGCTTCATCCACGGGAATATTTGTCAATGACTCTGTTAATTGGTTGACATCACACTTCATTGTTTCTCTTCATTTGAAGAAAGAGTCATATCAAAACCTTTCATTACCAGTCTCATTACCCGTCTCTAATGTTGGATTCAGATCTTCTTGTTTTGATACCTTAGGGACGTGGAAGGGTTGTTTGTCCCTTCTTATTCCCATGAGGGACACTTTTTCTGATTTTTGGATTATGAAAGAATTTGGTAAAGAAAACTCTTGGACTAAATTGTTAAGTATTCCTTACATGCAAGAATGGGGTTTTTTTCGCTATACCAAGATGTTATATATTTCAGAGGATGACCAAGTGTTGTTGGAGATTTTCATGTGTAGGAAATTTAAATATATGTTGGTTGTTTATGATTCCATAAACAATACTTTTAATTTTCCTGAATTTCAAAACAAGATTCATCCTATTACTATGCCTGAAGTCTACGTAGAGAGTTTGATATCACCTTTTTAGATGTTGTGCTACGTGACCTCATTTAGAGCTCAACTGATTTTCATGTTTTCTTAATTTTATTTTATGCTTAGGCTGATTGATTAGTAGTGACTTTACTTTTGATTAATTTATGGTGTATGGAATATGCCATTTGAAAAATTAGTATGTTATTTTTCATTTATTTGTTAGTTAGACCGGTTGGTTTTGTCACTGCTCATTACATTTTATACAGTAAACAATCATCAAATCTTCCACCATAGATTATAAATTTCTGGTAATCTTTATTCTATTATTCACAATGTTTAGTTTTCTTGTGTCAACCTAAATGTTGAAAAAAAAAAACAGAATAACAATAATAATTAATCCATTCAGTACTGTTTTATATAATTCAACAAATAGATTAGGTCATCATAGTTACAAAATTACATAAAATTCCACTTTAGTGTAGCTAATTTAATTAACAACAAACAAGTATAATAAAGAAACCAACACTGTAAAGCTAAGCTCAAGTCATTGGAAATCATTTTACAGCTTTGGTGATAAAGTGAAAAGATTTTCAGGTTTAGTGAGGACAAAAATTTGGAAATTTGAAAAGTGGTTCATTCTTTGAAAGTTATCTGACTTTGGTTTCTTTGTTGTACAAAGGGATAGGAAAAAATGTTTTGGTGGCTGTCATGATCGATTGTGGTGGTTGTGATGTAGTTTAATGTCGGTAAGCAATTCTCATTTTTCAATAAGATCATTATTATTATGTGTTACGATTATAGCTTCATAGGTATTGATTATGATTAGAGGGGAACCTTATGCAAAGGACTAAAGAGAGGATTAGGGACGCTATTTACAGGATTGTTGGCATTTCTTATTGAGTATCTTGCACCTGGTCTTATTTTTCGAGCTGCAGTTTATCAATAATACAGTTGTAAAGAAAAGTATCTATTTATTGAGGTTTTTAGTCTGATCAATTGTAACAATTGGCTGGAGATTCATTGTTTCACTGTTGGTTTTGTAGGAGATTCATTCCTTTTATAAGCAAGAATTACGACTATGGTGTTATGATATCTCTTTTGACATTTAATTTGATGACTGTGTCAAGTTACTGCATTGATAATGTCTTGATCATGGCAAAAGACCATATCTCTACCATATGCATTCATTGGTGTTGGCCTTTGTCTTGTGATGAGCCTATTTGTAAATCCACCACCGTATCAAAGCTTGATACCTCTAATGAAGGTAAAATATAAAACTGCTGGAGAATATTGCTACTTAGTAAAGATGAAAATAGATACTACGGTTCTATTGTTTCGGTCTATATAATTGATGGTGCAGTTACTATTTAGAATATTTTATGATCCCGAAAAACAAGCAGGTGAAGATGATTCATTTGAGGATCCTATTTACAAGTTCTACGGGATAGTTTTAGACTCTAAAGCTAAGGATGAAATACTTGTAAGTTAGTATAAATTGGTGTTTTGTGACAGAAGATCTTATAATAGTGTAGAATTGAACATGGATTCCATGGCAGCAAATACTTAAGAAGCTGCCACAGGATTCCATGGCAGCAATATGCAACAGTGGGAGCTTCTCTTCGTCATTTTAGTTACACTGTTGTAGCCTCTACATGGATGTCTTCACTCTCAAATTCAGGTACTAAGTCAATTATGTTGGACACATTTAAATCAATTTAGCTTTCAGGTTTATGCCAAAAATTTGACTTTTATTGAGATTAATTCGTAAACCAGAAACCAATTTGAAACCTCGTAAGATTGCTTTTATTCTATTGAAACCTTTTACTATGCCTAAACGTGATTATCATTGATTACATGGATCAACTTTTGCCATAATGTTTTACCAAATATTATGCTTAAGCTTAACTATTGAACAGGTGCTGGTCTGTCCTTATTAGCTGGAGGTGTATTTGGATGGACATTTGGGCACGAAATTGTAAATCCTTCCCTTCAACTTTATAGTATGGACACATTGGCTTCTGAGGCTAAGTTTCTGGAGTGGTGGAAAAGGAAGACTGAAGGGTATTGAAGTTGAAGCTGCTGGTATCTGAAAGTTAATTATGCATTTGTTATTAATGTTTTCGGTGTTGCCAGTGCAATTTTATTAGCTGAATAAATATTTTGCTTTGACATAAATTGAAATTTATAAATAATCACGAATAATTGCAAATCAAATTGTGACTGCCATTTTTTCTCTGGTGGCATGATGTTCTGTATTGTTCTAAAAATAATTTTGTAACTAATAATGTGAAGTTCTGTTATTGATGGCTTGTATGATGAGACACTTGCATTTGGAAAAATTTCTCGATTTTGATTTTTTTTTTTTTTTTTTTTATGTTTTGTTTTTATGAAAATAATAATGTAAATAAAAGTATGAATGGTACTTGGCAAAGAATTTTAATGACACAGAAGACATATACTAATGAACATGGAAAATTTTTTGTGAAATTATTTATGTTATCTTTAAACCATATAAATTAAGATAAAAGATAGGAAAGTAGATAATGTAAAAGTGAGATAATAGCATATAAATTAAGATAAAAGATAGGAAAGTAGATAATGTAAAAGTGAGATAATAGCATAGATACTGGGGACAAGTGGAGCTGAATGGTAATGCATTGTTGGAAGACTTTACTCGGGTAGAGTGTAAGAAGCTGATTGTTAATAACTCTGCAAGGCCAAAAACTACCTTCGCGCTTTGGATGATTCTAAGAGGTAGGTTGTCTAAAGAATAGGTTATGTAGATTTGGTATCATTACTAAACTACCTTCGCGTTTTGGATGACTCTAAAAGGTAGGTTGCCTACAAAAGATAGGTTATGTACATTTGGTATCATTACTGATAATAGGTGTGTGTAATGCAACAAAAAAAAATTGATAATAGGTGTGTGTAATGCAACAAAAAAAATTTGAAAGGATGTGTTGACTTAGCTTAATATAAGTAGGAATCCAATGAGATGGAAGGAAGAAAGCATTTGGCTCATCATTGAAACAAAGAAATAAAAATGGAAAAGAATGGAAAAGGAAAGTTTTAAAAATGACTATAACGGCGATTTAAAAAGTGTGGAAGGGGAAGGGGAGAAATAACACGTTGTTTTCCCAAAACATGTTGGACCCCCACTGAAATATAGAATAATAGAAAATGTGGCTGGCTTACATAGAAAATTTTAGTTTGATTTATGTTTCACTAAGATACCGAGATCCCTTTGAATCGGTTTGTAATCATTGTTTTTTGGAAATTCAATAAAATCATGTCTTTTATTTCAAAAAAATAATAAATTAGTGGAACTAATCAATTACAAAACAGCTACTTATAGTGAACTGAGCAAACTACCGCCAAAATCAACCCAACAATTAGTTAGGTAACAACGATTTAACTATAGTAAAGTTATATTATCAAAATAAAGTTATATTATCAAACAAAAGCTCACCAACACTGTACAATTCTATTTACATTGAAAAGAACAGCCACTACGTGGATTTAATTCAAAGAATTAAAAAGAGAAAGCTATCATAAACTCAACACACTAAAAAAGAATACAAAAATTAAAATCAAATGAATGAAATGAATATGAACCAACAGCAAAACAGATTTACGATGTACAGCTTACTACCAAAGGCGACCCTGTTTTTTCCGCATGGAATGCCTTCATCAAAGACACAAACTGCAAAAGGCTATCTTTCGAGAACCACTGAAGCTTTAATTTCAGAGAACCCGGGGCCGTGTCTCCATGACTGACTGTTACAAGATTCATTCGGGTAGAGGGATAAAAGTCTGTCGAAGAACATTTCAGATCTAAAGTAACACAGAAGCTATCACCAACCCCAATCACCTGCAAAGTAACATTTCAGACCTTTTTTTATTGTTTCTAATGTCAGGTATTTTCTGCATCACATAGCCTCAGAAAATACTCACCATCTCAGTAATGTCAGCAATGGAGCAACATGAATCGATTCTGTAATATGGAGACACCGCGGCATCTGATGAAAATGAATACAGTTGCTTGATATCTTCAATGCATAGAAGTACATAACCTCCTATCACAAACAGCGATCTTGACAGCCATGATTCTTCTGTAAGTGTAAAAGACAGAGGACAGCTTTATCTCTGTTAAGTGATAACTAAAAAAGAATATAAATACCCTTGCAAATTTCAATTAAAGACTTCCATATCCAGTACAATTAAATTAATAGAGCCGTGTAGTTTCTTAAATAGGGATGGCAATTTGGCCCATCCCCAGTGGGTACCCACAAAAAACCCCATATCGGGTAGGGTAAATACCCATAAAAATGGGTATGGGCACGGGCACGGGTAATTACCCATTAAAATATGCGGGTATGGGTGCGGGCACGGGTACTTTACTACCCAACCCGCCCCATACCCACACTACATATTTCTATAATGTCATTTATATTATTATATAAAAATGCATGATTCTAATTTTTTTTTAAAACATATCGCTATTAAATCATTATACATTTTAATAAAAGTGTTTACTTGTTTCTTAACTCAACAATAACATACATAATTTTTTTAATATTGTTAAAAAGACTTAAATTATATGATATTTTGTAATTAAACGATTTAATTTTACTATAAATGCGGGTAAACGGGTACGGATATGGGCATTGAGTTACCCACAGGGTACGGGTACGGGCATGAATATTGATACCCACGCGGGTTTGGGCTCGAGTACGGGGATTTTTTTAAACTGCGGGTATAGTACCCTGCCCATTGCCATCCCTATTCTTAAACCTTCTCAAGGTTCTCAACCAAACGAGCTGTGCATTGTTTCAACCATCTAAGAAAACAACCTCATGAAGAAAAAAATAGCATTCACACCATACTTCTGAGAAGTATTTAATAAAATTTAATGTTTTAGAATTCAGATCAGTAATTTAATCTTGAAGACTTTATGACCAAAACAAGAAATGACACGTGTTATTTTTAGTAGAACAGAATATAAAGGAAAAAATGTAACATTAAATTACTAGAGAGAAGCTTACCATTGCCATTCTTACAACAGATGAGCACCATTGCATACTGATATATGCTGAAATTTGAACCACCACATATTTGGTGGCTAAACAACTCAACCTGGACCTGCTCCAAACTGCCATTTAAATTTCCAAAACCAGAGTCTATTACAGAAGGAAAAATTGAAAATAGAAAGGAGCTGATCATAAATCATAACTATAAAGGAATTTCTGATATCAACTCCATCGAACTTTTCAAAAATAAAAATATAGACAGGCATTTCCACCCAAATTAATAATTTACAAAGCAAAGGAAACTACCTTCTTAATGAGCATTTAGCATTTCCATCATATGAATCAAACACGTGTATGGTCGATAGTAACTCTCTTGACATTTCAATGCTTCTTGTTACAAAAAGATATGTTTTTCCACCCTCAAAATTTACCCTGATGAACCAAAAGAATCACAGTTAAAAGTTACAACTTTAGTTAATATAAATTTACAAGTCCACTAACCTTAACACCTGAAGGCCCATTCCAACAAGCACCTCCCGAACCTCTTCCATTTTGTGGCAACTCAAGACTCTCAATAGTGCCCCTGGATGGCATATTTAAGAGGGTTTAAAAAGCAATAAAAGCAACCGAGTGCCAACAAAACTTTCTAATCTATTTTTTTAAAATTAGCATGGCTTTCTCTATGTTGTTATACTAATAGGAGGTACTTAAAAAGTGGTGTTCCTTTTTCAAGCTGTAAAACGGATAAAGTATTGGCAGTTTGGCATGCATTACAATCCTTATTCAAAGTTAAAGGAAGTAAAAATTGAGCATTTTAAGCACCAATTGATATATTTGTAAAATTGATTTTAAAAAATTAATACTTAAAGGATTTAAAATAATGTGTTTTTCAGAATGATACTTTAAAAATTAGCTTAGGGTACTGAAACTAGAAACTGAACTCTTCATAACAGTGTAACTGTTTTTCATTGTGTGAAAAGTTAGTTACTACAAAGCTTTACAAGATGCATTTATAGTAGCACCTTGTGTGACCTGCAGTAGCGGGTCACTTTACAGATAAGCTACAGCTGGCAGTTACTAACAGATAAGCTACAGCTGGCAGTTTTACAAGATTAGCTCTATGCTAACTACAATCACTACAATTACTCTAATACCCCCCCCCCCTCCCCCCCCCCCCCCCCCCCACAAACTCATGGGGAGGTAACAACCCTGAGTTTGTGTCGCAGCTCAAGAAACTTTGCAGAGGACAGAGGTTTTGTAAGCACATCTGCAATCTGAGCCACTCCAGGAATGTGCACAACCAGAATCTGTTTGGCCAAAACCTTCTCCCTGACAAAAAACAGATCAATCTCCATATGTTTAGTCCTGGAGTGCATGATAGGATTGTGAGCAAGAAGAACTGCAGACTGGTTATCACATAGAACAACAGGCTTCTGAGTAGGAATGCAGAGCTCAAGCAGTAGAGTTTGGAGCCAAAGTAAATCAGCAGTGGCCTGAGCTAAGCTTCTATATTCTGCCTCAGTGCTGGATCTGGCAACTACAGGCTGTTTCTTTGACCACCAGGACACCAAGTTGCCACCAAAGTAGACTGCAGCCCCTGATGTGCTCCTTCTATCATCAGGATCAGAGGCCCAGTCAGCATCACAATAGACTTGGAGTGCAGGAAGTTTCTGAGGAGAGTAAGGAGATAAATGAAGCCCAAAATGAAGGGTGCCTTTGAGGTACCTGAGTATCCGTTTAACTGCAACCCAGTGAGTCTCCAAGGGATGTGACATAAACTGGCAGACCTTATTGACAGCATAGGCAATTTCAGGCCTAGTAATGGTGACATATTGGAGAGCACCAACCACTGACCTATACATAAAAGGATTAGGTAGAGCAGGAGAACCAAGTTTAGTGAGTTTGCATGAAGCCTGCATAGGGGAGTTTACTGCACTGGAGTCAGCCATATGAGTTCTATGAAGGAGATCTTTAATGTACTTGGTTTGAGTGAGAAGCATAGATCC
Organism: Vicia villosa; assembly: GCF_029867415.1. Taxonomy (NCBI): domain Eukaryota; kingdom Viridiplantae; phylum Streptophyta; class Magnoliopsida; order Fabales; family Fabaceae; genus Vicia; species Vicia villosa. Next base: position 171,342,401 of record NC_081184.1, read on the forward strand.
TTGAGAAGTTCTTTTGACTTCAATACCTAGAAAATAATCAAGTGCACCAAGGTGCTTAAGAGAGAAAGCAGAATTTAGTTTGTCAATAAGGATTTTAAGAAGAGATGCATCATTGCCAGTGATGATTATGTCATCTACATACACCAACAAATACACAGTGTGACCCTTAGAAGAGAAAATGAACAAGGATGGATCACACTTGCTTGGAATGAATTTGAGTTGAAGCAAGGCTGCCTGAAGCCTCTCAAACCATTGCCTGGGAGCCGGTTTTAGGCCATAAAGAGCCTTGTGAAGTTTACACACCAGAGAGGGGTCAGAGGCAGTGAAACCTTGAGGCTGGTCCATATAAACCTCTTCATGAAGCAAGCCATTTAGAAAGGCATTGTTGACATCAAGCTGCTGTATTGACCAGTTGTGAGTGAGAGCTACTGTCAGAATAAGCCTAATGGTGATGGGCTTCACAACTGGAGAGAAAGTCTCATTGAAATCATGCCCTTGTTGCTGATGAAAGCCTTTTGCCACAAGGCGAGCTTTATATTTGTTAACTGAACCATCAGGGTTTTCTTTCACACGAAAAACCCACTTACATCCTATGGATTTCCTGTTTGGGGGCAAGGAAACAAGGGACCAAGTGTTATTTTTGCATAGAGCATCAAATTCTGACTGCATAGCTTGCTTCCAGTTAGAGTCAGTCAGAGCCTGCTTGACTGACTTTGGTTCAGTGTGAGTGAGCAAGAGAGTAGGCTGTAACCTGGGCTGCACAAAACCAGTCTTGGCCCTGGTTGTCATAGGATGATCATTAATAGGCTTAGAGACCACAGGTACAGCATTAGGAGGGATAGACTGTGTAGAACTACTGGAAATAGATGGAGAGGACTCAGCAGAGACTGCTGAAACAGGAGAAATAGATGGGGAAGAATTAGATTGATTGAAGGGAACTGAACTGCTTGAAGGAGAAGTAGCAGCAGGAGAAAAGGGGACAGCAGTGAGAGGAATAGGAGTAGGCAGAGGAGGTAGAATAGAGGAAAGGGAAGTAATGGAAGGAGACTTAGGAACTGAAGAACTAGAAGATTTAGAGGCAGAAGAGAAAAGCTCCATGTAAGGGAATCTTGCCTCATGAAAAAGGACTTTTTTAGATATAGAGTCTTCCACAAGGGGATAGACATCTATAACCTTTGTGAGATGTAGAATATCCCAAAAATAGGCACTCTCTGGATCTAAGCTCTAGCTTGTGAGCATTATAGGGCCTCAATAGAGGAAAACAAGCACATCCAAAGACTTTTAAAAATTTGTAATCAGGCATGAGATGAAAAAGCAGAAAATAGGGCACTTGAAAGTTAATAGAAGAGGAGGGAAGTCTATTAATCAAGTAAACTGCAGTGGAAAAAGCATAGTCCCAATAGGTGAGTAGAGGCTTGGCTCAGAAGAGTGAGGCCAAGATCCACAATATGCCTATGTTTCCTCTCAACAACTCCATTTTGATGGTGTGTATGAGGGCAAATAATTCTATGGACAATCCCCAACTCAGCAAGGTACTTGCTGAATGGCCTGAATTCACCTCCCCAATTTGTCTGAACAGCTTTGATAGACTGTCCTAACTGGAGTTCAACAAGTGCTTTGAATTGTTTGAATACATGGATAGCCTCAGACTTGGACTTCAACAAGTATAACCAAATGAACCTAGAGAATGCATCCACAAAAGATATATAGTAGGTGAATCCCTGAGTGGAGGGATGTGGTGAAGGACCCCACAAATCACAAAATATAAGTTCAAGAGGAGTGTTATAAGTGGTATGTGACATAGGTGAATGTAATCTGTGAGATTTACCAAGACAGCAAGCTGAGCAAAAAATGTCATGAGTTTTATTACTAAAGGGAACATTACAACTTTGAAGAACCAATTTCAATGTATTGATATTGGGATGACCAAGTCTTAGGTGCCAAACATTAGGCAAACTAGAGCTACTAGTGACATTGTTAACAGTAGGTAAACTAAAACTACTACTGACATTGTTAACAGTAGGTACAGATTTATTCACAGAAACAGGAAACTTAGCAGCTTTGGAGACACCAAGCAGAGGAAACTCATAAAGACCATCTGACCCAACTTTGCCAACCAGCAGAACAGCATTAGACACCTGACATTTGACATAACAAGTATCAGCTGTGAATAGAAAATAAACATTGTTATCACGACAGAATTGACTGACACTAATGAGGTTTTTAGTAATGGAAGGCACATGTAAAAGATTTTTGAGCACAAGAGGTGTGTGTTTCTGTGATAAAAACTGACTAGAACTAGTAGAATTAATAGTGAGACCTTTGCCATTTCCAATATAGATCTGCTCATGACCTTCAAGAGGAACAGCTTGCTGAAGATTTGTGGCATCACTAGTGACATGATAGGAAGCTCCTGAGTCAGGATACCAAGATGCAGAGGCAGGTTGAGGAGCAACAGTCACAAAGGCACTTGGAGGAGCAGTGGTGACATAGGCACCTGGAGGAGTATAGGCTACTGCAGGTTTAGACTGTGGAGCAGCAGGCCTAGTCCAGACATGAGCAGGGACTTGAGGAAAAACAACTTGAGGCTGATGCCAAGGTGTAGCTGTATAGGGAGCCCCACTGTAGGCAGAAGGCTGAAACTGTTGATTGTACCTGTGCCAGCAATTTAGAGCAGAGTGGCCAACCTTAGAGCACACTTGACACTGCAAATTAGAGTGTCTGCCACCTCTGCCTCTGCCACCACGACCTCTATTGGATCTGCCACCTCGAAAAGTAGAGTAATCAGGCTCAGTGTTCCGAGGAGCATGCGTAGCAGGAGAAGACTCAGTGCTATCACTAGTGGCAGCTTCAGTAGGAGGAGGCTGTTGCGGAGCATGAGTCAGATTGAGAGAAACTAAATCAGGAGGTGATTGCTTCTTAAACTTGTTGAGCCGGAGTTCATGTGCGAGCAGGAGAATCTCAACTTCATCAAGATCCATGTCTCCAAACTTGCTTTCAACCACAGACACAACAGAAGCATAATCACTGGGAAGACCTTCAAGAATCACATCAATGTGGTGAGTGCTTGGCACAGGATCTCCAATAGAAGCCAAAGCATCCACAATCGTACGAATACGAAGAAGATAATCAGAGATAGATTGATTATCAAGCGTTAGGGCACGTAATTCAACACGAAGTTGACGAGCACGAGCGCGCGTTTGACGCTGAAAATAATTGAAGAGACGATCCCAAAGCTGATGCGAGTGAGTGCATCCAAGGACACGAGAGAGGATCTCGCTCGAGAGAGTCGATTGAAGCCAGGAAAGTAGAAGCTGGTCTTTCTGAAGCCAAAAGGAGTATGCAGCGTTAATCTTACCGGTGCGACGATCGTCGTCGGTGAGAAATTGCGGTGGAATCCGTGTGCAAACCACCAGATCCGTGAGGTTGTGCGCGTTGATATAAGGTTCTACCTGTTGTCGCCACAGATGAAAGTTCTTTTCATCCAATTTGTGTGCGATTTTGATCGAAAATTGAAAACGACGAAGATCGTCGGAAGCAGACATGGCCGCCGGAGAAGACGACGGAGAAACGACGTTAGCGGAAGAGTTAGGCGATCCCGATGAAGACGAAGATGCCATGGAACGAACGAAGCTAATCTGATACCATACTGAAACTAGAAACTGAACTCTTCATAACAGTGTAACTGTTTTTCATTGTGTGAAAAGTTAGTTACTACAAAGCTTTACAAGATGCATTTATAGTAGCACCTTGTGTGACCTGCAGTAGCAGGTCACTTTACAGATAACCTACAGCTGGCAGTTACTAACAGATAAGCTACAGCTGGCAGTTTTACAAGATTAGCTCTATGCTAACTACAATCACTACAATTACTCTAATATAGGGGAACTTTTTGTTGGGGCTGAGATAAAGTCATATAAGAGAGAAAGTAACCGAAATAATGCAATATGATATAGAAATGAATAAATGAGGCTATTGCGGTCAATCATCACATCATGTTTGAACAGTGAAAAGTCAAAGCTCCTGGAGTCGCCAGCCACAAATTATTTTACCCATGCAGTATTAACTAGCAAGTCTGTTTACAGTAATAAAGTAGCCAAACAAGAAGAACGTTGTTGGAAGAAAGTATCGTCTATTTGGGGAGAGTAATTATGTTAGTTTCCTCATATTCTTAGATTCCATTTTTATGATATACATTCCTCGATTAATATGTAAATCTTGTAGATATATATGAATGGCTGTGTCGAGGACTTCCTCAAGCAACTTGGTAAATAGTTTACCCATCATAGATGAATGTTTGAAAAAGGAAGGTCTCTCATCGTGAGAACTAATACTTGGAAAATGACCATTACTCCAAGAAGGCGCGAGACAGTGGTTATATAGCAATTATTGAATGGGAGAGCAGTTAGTTAGCAGTTATGAAATTTTATGCAATTATAAATATGAGTTAAGGAAGGCCAACAAAAAAAAAGAGTTAAGGACAAAGGAGGGATAGGGTTATTTTTCAATAGGTTGGCTGTCTAATTCCTAGAGGTTGAGTTAGTTACTAGTAGTAGTTATTTTATTTGAATTAGAGCAGTTTGTATTTCTCTGTGTTCTTATTGGCAACTCTGCATAAGTTACTCTTAGTGTTGTTGATTTTAACACTTATACTTATTCTGTTCAGTATATACTATTTATCTCTTACACACATATTCTAGTACTATCAGTAATATTATGGAAGGGCACTGAATCATGTTAACCTCCAAAGCACAAAAGTAGGTTTCATATTTCTTACAAAAATTAATATGGTAAGCGGGGACAATAGAGCCAAATGAATGAATGCACTAAAAAAAATGTAAGCTCCTTGTGCCAACGAAAAAGAAAAGCTACGGGCCAAACCTGATCCATCAGAAGCAACATTGATTAGCAGCACATAGAGCTTCTTATGGTTGCTCAGCAATACTGCAACTTCCCTACATGGATAAATAAAGAAATTATACATGCCATACAGAAATGTGCAATTTTTTTTAAGATATAACAAGTGCTGAATAATGTGGATATAATCATTTCAAGTGTTTATTTTGGAAGTATCACATCATCTCTATTGCCTATACCAGTAATGGTTCTGAGCCAAACTTTTGGGTGCAGGAAAAAATGTTGTGAAGTGGAAATTGATAATACTCTTTTTGTTATCTTAACACTCTTCAATAATATAGGATATGTAATTATGAAATGTGATCCAGAAATTTTCATAATATCTTTTATCTAAATGATCTGGTTTGGTGATAAAAGAAAACAAAACTAATACAAATATCTAACAAAAATATCTGAAAAGAAACAGTATTATTTATACATTTCTAAATTATTAGTTTCACATGATTGTTAAAGACATGACACTTACTTTCCATTATCAATCACTTTTCTTTTAAAATAAAGTAAAAAGAACTATAAAACAAGTATCGTTTTTGGGTATACCAAAGGGTTAAGTTCGGGAGATTTAATATAGTTTTTAAGTCATCTTGGGCTAGTTTATCATTCTTGCTATAAAAACTATATAGCTAACTAACCATGGACTTTGGAAAGAAAAAAAACAGGTTTGAACTTTTTATACTTTTGGCCACTTGCCTCTTTTTCCACCTTATATGCAATTATTGGGGTAGATTAGAGAAATAAGTTTCTAGCTTAACGGTTGAAGGAAAACCACTAGATACATCCAGATAATTTACAACTCCTTGCAGAGCTGAATGTAATCGACAGTTAACTATAGTAAAGACTAATCAATTAGAAGAGAAATACTTATCATGGGTTAACATCATTCGTGATTTTGTGTAAGGTTAAACACTCTGGGAATAGCCAACTTGATATTCTCATAATCCAGTGAAATGGCCATTTGAGCATACCCCAATTTAATTTTGAAGAGAAGCTCAACACGGGAAAAGAACACCAAAAGGTTAAAATGTAAATCATGATTATGAATAATAAATGACTTATATCCCTAAAATATATTTCCACATGAATAACAAGATGCCCAATCAACAGAACTGAATAAAGTGAAGATATGTCCATCTGATTTTTCCACTCAAATGCTCGTGAATTGGATCAACTGAAAATTACCTTTCTTTATAGTTTGTCTCTATTTGAAGGATGCAATTACAACGGATGCAATGACTACAGACTTCATTGGCTTCAGAATCAGCAATATTTGTATTGAAATATGCCATGATAAAATCATCATTCTCTATGGTAGAGCAAGTACGCCAACTAAATTCAGTGAAATCATCAACACCTGATTCTTGCCTTAAATTTCCAGAAACCTGTCCTTGGTGCATCTGCTCTTGTTCGTGACCACAGGCAGTGATGTCTACAGTATCTTCTAATATTGAAATAATTCTCTTGGCTTTTTTTCTGATTTTCCTTTTCTCAAACAAATCAGTTTGTTGGCTAGTAGAAAGTGCACTCTCACCATCGCCATCGCCATCGCCATCGCCATCGCCATCGCCAGCAGCATAATCAATTGAACACTGCTTAGAAGTTTGGTCACTAGATGAACCAACTGACCAAATGTCATTTTTCCCTATGTGAATAATTCCTTGTCTTGGGCTGCAAAAATATTCCTCGTGTTGATTTGGAGATATAAGTCCATCAACACTCCCATTCACATTATTTTTGCATGGAGGACTATCAACTAGAGGAACTAGTGGTTCAAATTCGGTGCAATCAACCACACTACAGCTTGTGTTACTATCAGAAGACGCCACTGAAAAGGAATCAGCCGACAGTTGCAAAATTTCCTCCACCAAGTTATGGCGGCGATGAAGAAGGTCTTCTTGAAAGTGAGGAGGAGATGTGGGACATATAGATGACGACCGAGACCCATTTACATCATCAATAGTGGTCAATGGAGATAAGATGGCATTTTCAGTCTTTAAATGTGCTCCTTGGGTGACAATGGTGTCAGAATGAGAATTTTTAGATTGTGAGAGGGGTGTACTAATTCCCTCAAGTGAAAAAAAAGCTTTGAAACGTTCCAAATCCACTCCCCCTAAGTCAGAAGGAGAGGCCACACTAGTATTACCAAGAGATCCTCTGTAGTCAAAGTATTGCTGTCTATGAAACCAAGCAGACATATCTGCAAAAGAACTATCATATTCTAAAGTATTCAAGCTACTTTCATCACCTGAAGCTAGAATAGAGTCTGATGCATATCTTGAGACTTCACCATGTTGCTCCTGATTTGCACTGTTTCTGAAGAAATTATCTTTCTGATGGTGTGATTTACCTCTTCCCTTTTTCCCAATTTCTGCTGATTTGTCAGAAGAAATATTCATCCAGTCTCTAAATTCCCTTAACCAAAGAATAGAACGCTCTTTCTTCATGTGTTCAATTTTATTCATCAAATCTGCTATTTCAGCTTCATCGTCAAATAAATTAGGATCCTCGTCATTTTGAGTTTCATTCACGCATGACTGAGACTCTGGATCAGAACATATACTAGTGATCTCTCCTTCACTCTCAATGCTGGCAACACGACAGACCTTTCTCTGCTTTGAGAAAACAAGAATAATGTGATGCTTATCTCTATGTAGATCCAACAAAACTATTAGGTTTTTTACAATGCGCTAGGTAAATATGTAGATGAAATTGGCCTCTTAAGTTCAATTTTAAGAAATGAGATCACTTAGAACAAAATCGAGGCGCAAAAGAAATCATTTATCACTTTTCACTTTTACATCTACATGTACAATTTCAATAATACATACCCTTCTATTATTTCCACCTTCCACTATAGCCTCATCCTTGGCAGGTACATAAATCCCAAAGCTGGCAGGTTGCTTATGCATACTGGCAATAATTATTTGTCTCGTCCAAAAATCTGTAGCATTAATTTCCTTCTCATCTAACTTTAACTAAACAACATAAAGGAGAACTGCTGTAAGTTTGAAAGGAAAAATGAAATAAAATAAAAAGACAAAAAAAGGTGAAGATTCACAAAGATGTGAACTTCAGAAAAATGATATCTATGTGTACAAAAAATTAGTACGAAATACCATTACAGTGAAACACACTGCTGAAAAGCAAAAACATATTGAGGTCACAAACAAACAAACAGATAGACAGAGATGGAGACATATTTTTAGACTGCATGTGTGTGTGGTGTGTTACAGTGTGAGCAAAATATATAAACTTACCCTTTCTGGGTAGGCGAAGAAACTGAATACATGTGCCCTATACCATCGGGCACAACATAAAGGATTTCCTTCCAACCACAAGCTTTTTAGATACAAAAGGCCCACAAGGAACTCAAGCTCTGAAAAATTGGAAATAATATTGTAGGAAACATCGAGTCCTTCGAGTGACTTCAAATTCTCAATCCCTCGCAAAGTAGTTAGAGCATTGTTCCTTAAAACAAGTTTAACAATATGACAGGAGACCTGCATGATCGAACAAAATTGGTAAGTGGGTCCAAAGCAAATGACTAACTGAAAGATATATAATAAATAAAAAATGTATTAAGAACTTTCCTTCAAATAATTTTCTTTCCCACATTTACATACTCTAAGTAACTAGCTAGTAGCTAGCATAAATAGAAGACTCTTCAACTAGATAGCCGATCGAGTTCTACAAACAATAAATTTGAAGTGACAAGCAAAAATCATCACACTAACAATTCCAAATAGCCAATTCATATTTCATGAATCACAGAAGTCGAGACTGCAAGCAGATTAACTTAAGAGGGCCTTGCTGCTCTTTATGTGACTGGTGAAATTAATGAAAAATGAACTAAATATAGATTGACAGTCCATTACAGGAAGTTGGGGACATAATGATTTCTAGGGATCTATCCAGGTGAATGAATGTGTGGCAAATCTGCATCTACTCCTTATATAGTGGTACATGATTTGATCAACATGAAAATCACAAACACAACACACATAAAAAGTCAGACATTTTCTTTTTCCCACAATAATTGGCAATTAGAAACTCATGCAAGACATATATTTACAACTTCTACTGAGTCAAGAATTCATACATTCATACCGTGAGCATTCAGACTAACCATAAAACTGTTCTGAATATAAATTCATCAAAAAGTCCATTAGATTCATTATTATTGTATCTAAGAGAAATGCTAAGAACACTCTCTTTTCAACACTCTCTCAAACATTCACTCTCTTATTGGTTGAAACATGTGTGGGTTCTACCACTTTATGTGGGACCTACTTTCAAAGTGAGGGACCCACACATGTTTCAACCAATAAGAAAGTGGGTGTTTGAGAGAGTGTTGAAAAGAGAGTGTTGCTAGCACTCCTCTTGTATCTAAAGACGGCTAAAAAGATTTTCACATCTTAGATGACCCCAGTCTGTAATAGTTTCTACTTTAAAAGTTATGAATCGCCTATCATGAGATTGGCAGGAGCATAAAACTACATTTTCAATCTCAAATTAATTACATGAAGAGCTCATCTTGAATTTATAAAATTAAACCAAACCAGCCCTGTCTTGGGTCCCATTGGTTTAATATAGCTTGTTTTCTGTTTGAGACCAAACATTCTTAATTTCTTATGCTGCAGCTGCACCTAGCTAATAGTTTATGCTATGAGGAGTCCTTAACACCTTTCAATTTCAAGGGTAACTAAAATACATATTACTCAACCAAGGTGGCCATAGGAAAAATCTAAATACAGAGAGGGAGAATACAAGGATGTATTTGCAGTCTCTAACATCTCACTGTCATACTGTGTTAAATTCAAGTTACTAGTATTAGAATAACCTGGGTGAGGCTTTACTGCAGTTGGCTTTGTTCTCAACAATTAGATCAGCCATATCATTAACAAATAAATCCCTCTAATCCAAAACTTTTACAATTTTGTGGCCCAGTGTTTAAAAGTTTACTTCATGTTTAGAAGGGAGAAAAGCACAAAAAAATAATCTCACTCCAGTTCGCCACTGATACCGATACAGTCAACTATGTCAACATCTTGAATTTTCTAACATGTAATGCAAGATGCAAAATATTTTGTCATCCTAAACACGCCAAGGTGATTGTATGCAATATTCTAACATGTATGCAATGCAATATTTAAACCGTATACCAACCTGTGAGAAGGGAGCAAATGTTCTGAGGTGATTAAAACCAAGGTCCAAATGCTTCAATTTGGCACAGTGATGCAAATTATCAACCTTTGCAAACTTGTTCCTGCTAAGATCAAGTGTTTCCACTGCAGGAAGAAGCTGCAAAGACTCGTCCATGAGAACCAAACCATTGCATGCACAAGATACAAAGGATAAGCGGTTCCATTGAGGAGAATCCTTTATCTCTGTTATCCTACTAGCAAACACATGGCGCAGAGCATCCTATACAATACATAAAATCAGGTCAATCATCACCAAATATAGATAGTCAAAGAAAATAAACGATTTCAAAGTGAGAAGAAATTGAACTAACAGTAGAATTATGACAAATAATCTTCTCGAGAGTATGCCTGAGCTCGAGCAAGCCTTTGGCGGCGGAAGTTGACAAGTCACAACCTCTGAGCTCGAGAACCTTCAATCTCCCAAACGGCAAGAACGACAGGGGCGTGGGATCCCTAACAGGAGGTGGCAACACGGAAACCACCTTGAGCGAGGTGAGGAGGCGAAGGATCCTCCGGAGTTGCTCAAGAGCGCGATGATCGCCGAGGTCGGAGACGTAGGCTCGGAGGTAGTCGACAGGAGCTCCGAGGAGGAGACTCTCAACCTCATGCAGCGCCTCGAGCCTGGATTGAACATAGTGAAGACCGGCTGGATTTAGCTTCAAGACCAAGGCTCCTTCGATGAGAGGACCGGCCTCTTCCTCGACGAATTTGACCAGCTTCTCCAGATAGCGATCTCCGGTGACAATCGCCATAATTAATCTATTAGAATAAGGCGTTTCACGGCGGAATTAGGGTTTTGAGAGATGCCGGCGATAATGACCGAGTCCATGTAAACAAAAAAGCGTGTGTGAACAGTTGCAAAAAGGACACGTGTATGGTTTAGCGGAGAGAGAAAATTGGAAATGGAAATTCAGAGAGAAGAAATGGAGAAAGGTGGTTTGGAATTGGGGGGGATGACGGAAAGAGAAACGGCCATGGGTACGGATGAAGCTTTCGCCTTTCAGAGAGAAGAAAGAGAGTGTGAATTGTTTTTATATTTTTTGTTTTAATTATTGTTAATTTGTTAATTAGTTGATTAAAGAGGTGATTAGTGTGAAAGGAAAAAGAAGTTGTTAAGTTAATTGTGATGAATGATTGGTGTTGGTGTTTGAATATAATAGGATGAAAAAGACACGTGCCTTTGCATTTTGTTCGCTTCACTAACCTGTCACTTTTTTGTCTCTTCAAATTAGTTCAAATTAAGAAAAGTTTAAGTTCCAATATTTCATTTGTCAAAAAAAAAAGAAATTTCCAATATTCCATTCCATGCACCAACAAGCGGTATTATAAACTCTGATTATTCTCTCTTATTTGCAAGACAAAACTAATATTAAATCTCCTCTAAAAACAAAGACAAAAAATCTGCCACTATCAGAATACCTAGGATAGTATTGAAAATATTACAGGAATTTCAAAGTGATAAGCTATATTAGCAAAAGGAAAAAAGAAATTTAAATTTATTTAATAATTGATAATATCTTATATACAATGGTGATGGGAGGAATTGTGTTATGGGCTATATATAAAACAGTCAAACTTCAAACAAATAGACCATTTTTGCCTTCTTTTTTTTTTTTTTTTGCGTATAGAACAAAAGTCTTTTTTTTTTTTCGATCAATTTGACGGTTGACTATAATTTGACATTCAAGGTCATCGTAGTAAGCTTTGTTTTATTGTTTGTCGATCAACCTTAGTTCTACTACAGAACATTGAAGTCGTCTGTACGAATTGACTTCTAATATCCATGAATTTCCATATCAGATCTCCTGTATTAAAAGTTTATATCTCTTCCATAAGAAGTTTAGATCTCCTTTGTTAGAAGTATAAATCTTTGTTTCTGATTCGCTTTCTCCAAATTCAACGTCCTCTCATATAGATCTCCTTCTAATTCATTAACATAAGTGACTTTTAAAGCTACTCGCTCCATCGTTTAACGACAAGTTGGTGTTGTTGCTGCTGAGGCGACCAAAGATCCACCACTTATTCCTTAAAGAGCAGATGATCGAGTTCTGGTAATGTCTCCATGTGTTCCTTCACAAAAAGATCATGTCCAACCTAAGGTAAGTTATGGAGCATTCCAGCCTTTTTCGTTCCTCGGATCCGCACCACAATTTCACCATAGCGAGCTTTCATTTAGACCTTTGTTACTACCTGCAGTGCTTGGACAAGAAATGCATATTGACCTTCAACTGCTGCAGGATAATCTTGGCGTATATGGAGCCAATGATCTTTTGAACAATATTTATGACCTAGTGTATCAGCAAAACTCTCACACTTTAGCAGAAAGAATATTCATGATTAAAGAGAGCTTGCAACACGCCAATACGATGAACAAAATCGTGCAAGAGGCGGCCTCACGAAAGAACTAAGTCGACATCCTTGAACTGGTACCAATCTGACGGAAACACACCAAGAAGAGATCCATAAGTCATTGAGTTGATGATGGCACCATAAGCATAAAACCCCTTCTTCTGATCTTGAAGGGGGGAGAGGTAGTCATACTCCTCCAAAAGTATGTCCTCTTTGGAGGAGAAAAAGATGTCAAGAAGACGTTATAATCCAAAAGTGAAAGAGAACTCCCCTACCTATTCACATCATGGATAGTAGGATTCCAAATTCACTAGACAATTCGTCGAAGCTCCAAAGTAATGACAGGATCAGGGATATAGACGAGCATGAAGATGATCATCTAGACTACTACCATGCCCACATGATGTAAAGTGCAAGCTCTTTGCATTAATTTTGATTGGATTAATGATAGCTTGGTTCAAGTCCCTTTATAATGGGAGCATAGATTCCTGGACCAATCTATGTGAAGCTTTCACAGCCCGCTTCAACGTCCAAAATAGATAGGCGATAACCATGATCTTGCTAAATGTGATCACATAAAGTAAAAAATAAATCCTACGCATATGCATTGACAGCTTTACCAAAGTGGTGGTGGCCATGGGGGCTCCAAAAAAGTGTGAAGTGGTGGATTTTTTAAATGGGCTTGAGGTAGGGTTAAATATCATGAGAGAAACTAGGGTGCAAAGAGACCCATAACCTGAAAGACTTGTTCAATAGAGTGCAACCCTATGTTAACTACAAAGAAAAAATTTAGGCCATGAAGACCAATCGAGGACTAGAGAACACTAGATCCAGCCGACCATCATAAATAAGAAAGTGAGCATGGACCCCGCTTCATATATGATGTTTATAATCCCCTGAACACTTGAAGGGAGAAAATTTGAAAAGAATGTACGAACACAGATTCAAAGAAGTTGGGATTAGAAACCCATATCTAGCTAGTCAGAGAGTCTTCCTGGACAGATAAATCCAAGTATTTTTTATTCCACAAAAATTGTTGCCACAACACAAACGATGGCATCCAACTAAAGGACGTAATTGAAAGAGTGATTTAGAAATGACCATTGGCCAAGTACACTAGGGACGACACGTGAATCCAAAAATACTCGCCAAATAAAAGTGATCCCATCAGAGGGGCAATCTCCCAAGAAAATTGTCGAGGCCAAGAAAAAATAATACCATTAGTAGAGAAGAAGAATGACACAAGGGGAAGCACTTGCATATCACTTCCATCGTTGGTGGGGCCCTAAGGGACAATGAAAAGGAAGATAGTTGTGTTAATGGAAATTAGCAAGAAAGATGGAAACACTTTGACTAAGGAACTAGAGAGATCAATCTTTTGATTTTGTGATAGTAAAAAAATTGGGGAGATCTCGAACGAGATCTTTTGTTTAGTGATAATGGTTACAATCGCTAACATTGTTGTCTCCTAGGTGCCTGTTGATCGCGAAAGCTTCTAGGACATCATGTACTCAAATCTTTTTGAGAATATGAAGCTGGAAAATGAGAAGTTATAGCCATATGAAGGGTTCAACCTAAAGGCTTTTAATAGTACAGTAACCCAACCTTGGATATGCATTGAGTTAATGGTCATTTTGGGATAAGGACGGGACATAAGAATAATCAATACTCAATTTCTGGAAGTACTTTGCAAGAGAGACTACAATTGCATCCCAGAGAGGTCATTCTCAACAAACTTGGACAGAATGGCATATCTAGTTCTCCTTAAGCTAAAGTACCACAACATCTACGACGAGTTGGTAACATAAGCACCACCTTTCTGGGGAGAATAACATCTATAAGGCTTTGCAGAAAGACCAAAAGAAAGGTGAAGACAAAACTATGAAGATCAATGTAGCCTCTCTAGTTAGGAAATTGTGAGACATGGCTATCCGGCCTCCTACGGGTAAGACAAATCATCTCAATCATACGAGTACAAGTGGTTGGTCCGATTAAAGCAACGTTCATGTTACTTGTGGCAAATACGTAGTGACTATGTCATCTAGTTATCTTAATTAAGTTATTTTGTAAAATCAATGACGCATTAGTATAATGTACTATTTTTTTCAATTAAAGAAGAATAATTTTCTACTAAATTATCTCTGTTCCATGTGATTATGAAACGTAAAGATGAGTATGGGGTATGACCAAAGATATTAAAGCTTCATCACAAGGACTCGGGGTGCTCTCACAAACGTCACAAACGTATGAGTAAAGAAATCAAAATCCCACCACAATGCCAATGCACAAACACAAAGAAAGCAACCCACAAATTGACAAATATTGACTCACCCCTCTCATGGTAGTTAGCTACTCCAAAGATTGTGGTGAGTCTGCCATACATCAACCTCGAACCAAGTCTTCATTTAGGGGAATGGAAGGGGTATTAACCCTTAGCTAGACACAGTCCTAGAGATGTCTAATAAACTTCAAGCACGACCTCAGGGGGAAAGTTATGTCCTAGAGAAATGAACTCGGGACCATAAGCAATACTAGGATAAATCTTTCTGACACAAGTCTTTCTCCCTATAAATATAGGATTCTGCCCCTTCAAGAAATTACTCTGACTCCAATACTTACGGAATAAGAGGGGTAACTAGGAAGAAGCGATCTTTGAAATTCTTCACAATGTCACAGTAAGTTTCGAAGAATCTAGTGTTCTGCCTCAAAGAAAGCAAGCATAAATTGAGTGCTTAGTTTGGACTGTTTTAAGTTTTGAAGAGCTGGAAGAACAACTTTAGGGTCGGCTTACTCCCTATGTACTCGCACCAATGCTAAAAAAAACCTTAACAAAAGCCCAACTCACTGAATGCAACTACGAAGGGACAATCAGCAAGTGGTTCAAAACACCAACTTCAAACTCATTTAAAATAAGACGATAACTTATGATAGAGAATAAACACTCATGAAAGGGGATGGCACACTCATCATATTGGTTGCATATCCTCTTATCTTCATCTTGGGGAAACACTCCCAGTCAGATGAAAGACTCACGTCAATCGAAGCTTGTGCAAAAAATTCTCTTGCGAACGAAAGCAAAAACAATATCCAATATGTATGGGTCCACCCGGTCGCCCGAAATGTCCTTACTTGCCTTCCTATTTAAATTTGATGCAATCTCCATGATTAATAATGCTACAACGAAAAGTCAAACACAAACAAGATGTACCAAGCAAGTAGGTTTTGAAACTAGCACTTATAATAGAAAATGCCAACAACATAAGAAAATCTCTCAGGGGGAAAACAAAGAGATTAAGTGATTGACAGTTCCGAAAACCTTAGAAAAGAGAACATAAGCATACGAGAAAAGTTAAATTTACCTTAAAAGATGGATCAATCAAGCATGCACAACAATTACCATCAAACACATCGTATGAACTCGTTCAAATGCTGGAAAGAGAAAGCTCGCAGAGAAAAATGACAAAGGTAACTCTTTTTCAAATTTTAGCACACGTAAAAAATTATATCGTATAATATAGATTTCGTCCACCGCATAGTGCATGTTTAATATTAGTAAGGTGCAATGAGATAAAAATAATATATAACAGTTAAATTGTTAGGTTTGACTTAGTTAAACTAATTATAATAAAATTATATGTGTTTAGAAGTAAGAGTTGAGAACAATCGATAAATTAGAATAAGAAATTATTTACTCAACATATAAAATTTAAAAGAATTTATATCAGATATAATTGAAAGAAATTTCTACCTAATAATTGAATTTCTATAATCTCTACCACAGACTTAAAACAAAATGAATTTATTCTATAATTTAAAAGTCGCAAGTTTCACACACAACACTTAAAATCAACCCCCTGTAGTTGTGTTGAGCAACACGAACTAGTCTTAATGTATTAGCACAAATTATTTTCCGTTTACTCCTTCAAAAAGTTACTATTTCTTCCAAACTTGCAAGACAAAGTTTGTGCGCATATAAAAAGATGATGCTTCATCCATCAACTAAAATGTTTCAGAAAATTTTGGAAATTTTAGAAGCAAACAAACAAGGCTAAGTGTTAATTTTGTATGCCTTTCCATATGAAGCAAACAACAATGACCTGGAAGGTCCCCTTTTTTTTCTTTTTTTTTCAGGATCAAGCCTAATGCCCCTTAAAACCAGCACATGCACGTGAAATGGTTCTGTCATATGATATAGAGACGCATCTGCATGTGAATGGTTGTGGTATATAACCAATAATTATGGCAAACTTCATCTTCTCATAGTGTAATGATTAAGAAACACCTAATTATATGATTTACATCTTCACACACACATTAGATGTGTCACTTTGGTGTACAATGATGTTAATTATAAATCAATAGCATTCATTTCAAAAGAAAATTTCCTCATTTATGAATTCCATGGAATTAACATGTGTTTGTGTTTTGTAAATAATCTTGCATATTACATTTTGCTAAGTTTTGGAATTCTCTATATTTTGTCTGAGAGAGTGAACTGTAGCAAACATAGCAGAAACCTTTCTAAACTAGTCCTTATAGAGATTATCATTTCTGTTTAATTACTGCTGTAAAACTTCATTGTTTATATACAAACAAACCACTTCAATTCACCTCTTCATCAATCACTAGCTATAGCTAACGACTCTTCTCTTCCTCAACTTCTTGAAGCAGTACTTCTAGCTCTGCTTCTGTCAGGGACTCTAACCGTTTCTGCACGCGCAAAATTATATATTGAGAAACACACATTATGCTGCAGACCCAAGTTTCAAGCTTCAAACGAATGATAAAAACTGGAAAGTTTTAGTAGTATCAAGAGTTCATATCAAAATGCAACTAGTACCAATAAAATAAAAGGCAACATTCTTCATAAAATGCTCTGTGAGAAATGACAAGGCACAGAGCAATTGATTTTGATTTTTTAATATCTGAGTTACGGCGCCAAAACATGTTACTGTAAACAATTTTAGACACACATCATGCTGCAGACCCAAGTTTCAAGCTTCAAATATGTCTGTCTAAAGCATTTCTTTTAAGATAGTCTTAGATGCTTCCAGTTTGAACCATTTTTAATTAGTTACGGATATGAGTCTCTAATATTGTCGTTTCTAATCTTGCCGCAAATACAAAGCAACATCCTCATTTTTGTTACACTTAGTTCATTCTCGTGTTTGTTTTTACCGCCCAATTTCAAGAGGGAAAAATAAGACCAAATTTGACCAATAACAACAACTCATACATGTAGTTGCCATTCTTATGCTTAAAACAAGAGAAAGGCAAGAATTTTACCTCCATGACTTTGCTTTCGTAGTCGCGAAGCTGCTGCGCATATGTCATTTCCTTGTTAGAAACTCTGAAGATATATGTTGAGATCCATCCAATTGTGAGGCCCAAAACCAAGACAAGTTGAACCACATTTCCAGCTTGTAGTGGATCAACTCCAACATACTGCACATTATATCCAACAATAGTTGCACGGTTAATCTCACTTGTATTACATTACATATAACACATGTGCCTATCCATTCCATCCTAGAACAACAACAAATATAAAAAGAGAAAATCGAAAACATTAGACACGATATTTATTTGTTTTCGCAGTTGGGCCAAAAATGTACCTCTAATCCGGCTTTTAAGCCAATGCCAAGAAAAGTAACAGCAAGTCCAATTAATATAACATCTTTCCTTGAATATCCAAATGGTGTTTTCTGTAGCAGCAAGAAAGACATTGGGCAGTAAGTAATACAACATACATATGAAGATAAAACATAATAAGGTATAAAACTACATGCCTTAGTCTGATTAGAAGTGTCATCATCAGTAGAGTTTGAAGAAGAAGTGGTACTCCTAGGAATAGAGAAACTGTGATTCTTTGAAAACTTGGAACTTAATCTTTTTCTTGTAAAAGTAAAACTGGTGTTTCCATTTGAACATTGGGGGATGAATGTTCCTGTTCCTGAAATGAATTAGAATAAGAAGATAATACTAGCAGTGAAGAATGAGGAAATAAAATGAACGGACCTGTGTGATTAGAAGAAGGTGGTAGACCCCTCCGTTGGAAGAAGGGTAAAGCAGAATAAGAAATACAAGATTTAGTATAAGACATCGCTGAAGAAAAGAGAGAAAAGAAAACTGGGTTTCAAGTTTGAAAGGACGAGTGGAGATGACAAGAGATGAGGTTTTGTTCAACTTCAATTCGTGTGTTTCTCATTACTCCATACGTGCCACTTCCTTATTGCCTTTCCATGGGTCCCATCTCTCACATACCTGTATGTACATCTTTTATTTTCATCAAAGTTGAGTTTAAAGTGTAAAGAAGTAAATAAAATTTCCTTATTCGACAGACATTCCATTAAAATATTTTCAAATATCAAATCATACAAGAAAATTTACAGTGAAAATTATCCACCAGCCAAATGACTGACAACAAATACAAAAATATGAGCAAATTATTTTGACAATAAAATTGAATGATTTTTCAATCATATTGATTTTCATCATTGAAAGTAATATTTATGATTACAATTTTTGCGTGAATCAAATTAGTTGTCTCAACTCTCATACTCGTGAAATTTTCCTTAATCGATAATAAAAATTTAAATTCTATATGATGAATTATGCAAGGCTGCCATATTAAGTTAAATTGTTTATTATCATACACATCTACTTTATTTTCAATAAGAAATGTGAATTTGAAAATCATATGTCATGGGTTGGAGTATTTAGCTTGAGAATTTCTTTACCCATCTCATCACCTTCTTGGTCATCTCTGGTGAATTTACCAAAATACTCCCTGTTTCGGAAATACATCTCCGAAAAAGTGTTTTTATTGGAAAAAAAAAGTGTTTTCGAAAATGTTTCCGAAATAAAGTTGTTTTCCAGAAAATTGGTGTATTCGGAAGTTCATCTCCAAATTCACCCCCCTTTGAAGAATTCGGAAATGAACTTCCGAAATAAGGTCTAGGACATAATGTACATGGGCACAGTCAATGAGGCGTGCTTTAGTCAAGTTTAACCTGATTGATTCTCATATGAGTGGGAATTTGAAAAGTCATGATCCTGATGATAAAAGAATGAGGTTAGAAAGACGATGGAAGAGACGCTGCAACAGGTTAGAAAGTCCTGATCCTCTAGAAATTCATACCACATTGTAACTTACCAACGTAATAAACAACAACAAAAACTATACACTTAAAGTTCAAAAAACTTATGAGCAAACTATACTTACATCATAGTGGTGTAGATCCTTACCAGCCACTCGCAACTCATTATAATTAGCACAAACTTGAATTTTCCTTCCTAATTAACCGTAACCAGGTCGGTTAGGGAACCTAACCGCCTTCTGAGACGACGGAGCCGACTCTAGAGTAGCCTTCTATTTAACTTCGGCAATCAGGCTCTCAATGGAAATCGGAGCCGAACTCGAGGAAGCATCCGGCGCAACAACAAATAGAGTAACAACTGGCGCTGTAACAAATGGAACAAACGGCGTTGTAATAGGTGGACGAAGAACCAGAGCTGCAACATATGTAGGAGTAGGAGTAGGGGTGACCGATGGCGAAGCATATGACAGAGGAGGTGGATGTCCGGAGGAGGAAGAAACGGCAGTACGTCCACCGCGAGAGCCACGACCACCACTACCACGGCCTGGTCATGCAGCATTGACAGATGATTGTTGAGAATGTGCAGGAGATGGTTGACTCCGACAATTTTCGGGATGGTTTCCTCGACCGCGGCGAGACATTGTGATGAAAGCGGTTACAAGAGAGAGAAAATGTGTGAGTCGAGGAAAAGAGTAAAGATCGAAAAAGATTTTGGATGTGATTGGAAGAAAAATGTGTGAGAGAGCAGGCTTTTAAGTAGGAAAGTGTTACCACATTTCTTAGAAGGTAACCGTCTGAGAGTGGTGGGGGAGAAAGAAAAGGCACTTCGAAATTTCAAATCAAGTTGATTATAACTCGTTCTACATTTACTATCATTTAAGAGACTTCCCAATTTACTATAAATGCGATTACAATTTTTGTCTTGTAATGGTGAATAATTAAGAGACGAAAAATGGTTTGATTTTGATGGAAGTTTTGGAGAGGGTTTGGGTTTGTTTTGGGTTTGATTTTGATGGTATATGAACACTTTTCCGAAATATTACCTTATTGTAAAAAATAACTGAATTTTCATGCATTTCGGAAATGCATCTCCGAAAACACCAATTTTTTGGTGTTTTCGGAAATGCATTTCCGAAGTCTAAAAAAATCTATAAAAAAAATTACTTCGGAGATGCATCTCCGAAGCGAGGGTAAGTTGGGGATTTCGCTGGGGGTGACCCCCATAGGGAGGTGGGTAAAGAAAAAACCTTTGACTTACCACCCTCTCATTTAAACCTACGCCCTCAAAAATGAAAAGACCATGATAACCTTATTCAAAGCTTCCACTAAAAATTTCGAAATCTCTCATGAGCTATCAGATATTTCAAACACATACAAAAAATTCTTCAAAAAAGTGAGATTTTTATCACAAAAATTGAAATTTCTAGAAGATTTTACCGAAAATTTTAAAATTTCTGGGAGATTTTACCAACAATTTTGAAAATTTCCAAATTTTACAGCAATTTTGAAATTTCCGAAACTAATTGCAACTTACCGGAAATTTCAAATGAACAACCAAAAATTTCGTACATATCGAAATTTTTCAATATTGTATCAGAAATTACCTTCGAAAAAATGTCCTTTTTTATCAAGAGCATTTTTGGGATTATAAAAAAATGGAGGTGCCAGATATAATTTGGGGGATGGTAACTTAAATACTTCTGGGTTCGAGGCTTCTGCCTTTATAAAGTTTTGGTAATAAAATAAGTTAACGCAACTCTCTTATTGGAAACATTTTGCAGAGCATTTAAATTACCACCCCCACGCATTCTACTTGGCACCCCTAAACCTTTTGAAAAGATCATAATAACCCGACTCAAATTTTCCACCATTTTCCGAAATTCACATTTGAGAATCGAAAATTTCAAAATTCCAAGGCGATACCGGAAATTTTACATTTGTGTTGAAAATTATTTGAAAAAAGTAAAAAAAAATCCGTAACTTTAGAAAATATCAGGAAAAATTCCCGAAAATTTCAAAAATTTTGGTATTTCTGGAGGTTTTCTTACCGAAAATTTTGAAAATTCTGACAATTCAATTTTTTTAAAAAAAATTCTATAAATTTTGAAATTTCCAATAGTTCATTATTTAACTAATGTATTGTGTTTCGTTTTTTCTTTTTTTTTCAATGAGGACCACAAGTAAGAACAGTTCCATTAAGGGTTGGGTGACTGATATATCAGAAGCTCAAAGCCAAGGCGGATGAGTTAGAGGCATCCCAGCTACGGGCTGGACGACATCCTACGACTGGTTCTCCCAGAAACAAATGGTTGAGCAGGCGCATGGCCATTTCCGCACACCCCCGATGTTGAGCTCATATGGTTTCTACTACTGAGGAGATACCTGCTCGTGTGGAGGTACCTGTGCCTCTTGTTGTGGAGGTACTTGTACTTGTTGCTTGTGTGGAGGTACATGTACCTTTTGTTGAGGAGGTACCTGTACCTGTTTCTAATGAGGTACCTATTGAGAAGGTTACTATATAGGAGGTTAATATGGTTTAAGTTCTTGTGGAGAAGGTTCTTGTGCGGGCTGAGCAGGTTCTTGATGGTGATGAGGTGTCTTCTAATGATATAGATGTCACGACTCGTGCGTCTATAGAGCCACCTGTTCACACAGATGAAGCCTTTTTGGAAGGACCTAATGACGAATTTGTGCTTACGAGATATGATTACCATGTCTCATATAGAGTATGTCAGAGAGAGTAAAATGTGTTGTATTTTTTATTATAAAATGTTTATCAAGTTTCGGTGATGTGTTAAAAGATTATTGATACTTTTTTTAACTTTGTAGGAACGTCTGACGCTGAAGGTCGCATCCCACGGTTCAAAGTTGAAAAATTTCTAGAGGATCTAATGGTTGGGCAGGTTAGGCGTATTATTTTTGAGTTTAGTCTCATGGAGTTTGCAGGTTACTCGCTGACCATGCTCGACGCCTCTCTTATGTATGCTTTTGTTAAGCGGAGACACTATGAAACATCTTATTTTCATCTTCCATTCGGGGAGATGACTATTACTTTGGATTATGTCTCCTCATTGTTTTATCTCCCCATTAACTAGACAACATCATTGCATTAAGATATAGATGATATGGAGGAGGCCACTGAGAAAGGAAAGGTAACACGCGAATGATCTATTTTCTCTATTTCTTTATTGCAACAAAAGTGTATAAAGTTTTATCAATTTCAATCGGATAGGCGTATTATTGGAAATACAATAACCAATAAGTAACGAGTCCTTCCAATTGATAGGTTCAAAATCTAAAAAATATTGTCATCCTTGTCTCTTATTATTAGGTTTCAATTGAGACTGAATCAAATAAGACATGCAAACTCAAATTCATTAGTTACCAAACTGAACTAATATCACTTTTTTTTTGCTAGATTTATTAGTTTGCAATTGTTGCAAATTAACCTCAACATTTTGTTTTCAGGTTAATTGCAGAATTATCTAAAGATCTTCTACGGGAGTTTATTCCGTAAGTTGCTTATCACTTTCACTAAATATATTGCACCCAACAATTTCTCTTTCCTTAGACTTCAACGAAATAAGGATCCAACATCTAATCTTCTTTAACAAGGATGACGATTAATCATATTCAAAATTTGCTATATAGTTTTATATAAATATTTTGTATAAATAATATAATATTCTGGGTAAATAGTTAACTTATTAATATCTGTATTTTGTAATAAGTTAATTAAAAAAATCTATCTTACCCATCAGTTTTATTGGTAAACCAAGAGGTACAATGTAAATTGAGAGGTACGATGCCCTAGTTTTCAAAATAATAAAAGTGCAGAAGTTGGGGTTCGAATTCCTGTGCAGATAACCTTTCCCCTTGGTGTTTTAAAAACTGATGGGTAAAGTGGAAACTTTTCATGACGCCCTTTGTTACCTCATTTATGCAATAGAGGTTAGATGCATTTCACGTCCGAGGTGAAATGTATTTTTTGTAGTAGTGGAAGAAGACATACTCATCTCCCCAATAATTGATCTTGAGAGTTTCCAATAATAGTTGAGAGCTTTTACTAGGAAAGTCTCGTGAACCCCTTATACAAGTAAATGATGGTTGATCTTCAATTAAATAATACGAGACGGTGAATGCAGACATTTGCGTCTTTTATTCAATATATTCTTGAGAATGAAACACCCAATCTTCCTTCCCAAAAGTGGATTAAAGCGGTTACTATTCTTTCCAGGAACACCATCCTCAGATCAATTAGTCTTCAAGTTCCACAAATCTGAGCTCAATACCTTAGTTTTAGCGGGACTAACAAAAAATCTATGAGATTTTAACCGGGTAGCCTATGAATTTTTAGTATCGGACATAACTTAAACCTATCTTAGTTTTAACCGGGCTAATCAAGAACCTATGAATATTTTAACACTGGCTAATCTTCAACAAAACCAGTATTGATCACACAATCCTCAAGTATAAGCTTTGTATAAGATGCGCTTATAACCCAAATAAATCCCTAAATGGACAGTATCTAACTTAGTTGTATAAAAAATATTTCCTTGGTGAATTTCACAATTCTACCCTTTCCAGAATTATAGATACATCCTCACTCACAAAGGAACTTTTCTCACAAAGGCATTAGGCTAAAACATTTAGTGAGAGAAAGCTAAATAAAACTTTAGAAAAAGAGAGTATGTGTGAGATATGAAAGTGTTAAAATATGATTCTAGATAGTTTAAATTGAGAAATCATGCCTCTATTTATAGGCATGCGGTTGTCTAAAAAAGGAATTTTCATTTAACGCATTTTACCGTTAACTAATCGATCAGAGCAAGTTTTTAATCAATTAGATGGTGCAAATAATCATTTTTAAGTTCTCAAATTGAAAGATTAAGATATGTAGCCGTTGCACAAAATTAAGGCGCATTCAAACTAGCTTAGGCCTTAAGTTTGTGCACTTCTAATCGATTGGACACATGCTTTAATAAATTAGAAAAGTCAAAATTTTGCCCATGGCTTATTTGACTGCTCCCAATTCATAATATATAACTTCCAAATGTTTTTCAAAGTATTTTCTTGGTAAATCATTTTGAAAAATAATTTTTGTGTGTGTGTCTTTTAGCCACGTGCTTTTATAGAAAAGCCCATTTGCTTTACATATGTTCACTCAATTACTAATTTAGGAGAGTACTTAATTTCTACAAGTTTTTGTCATATGTTACTCTTTATGATGGCATTATTTGAGATCTCTTGATATAAGACTTTTAGATTATTTCCATTTAATTTGCCCTAATTTGATAGTCAAGTTTATCAAATCATAATATTTGTGTTTGCATCTTTAACCACTTAATGGTTCATGCTTGACTTATCATAGTTGTCTTCAATGTTGTCATCGTGATGGTTATTATCATTAAAAGTATCTGTCATATCACCTATAAAACAAGATTCCAGAGTCATTACCATAATCTTCTTTATCAATTACGTCAAAGCCATCATCCTACCAAAGAACCCTAACTTTCACATTATAACCAAACATTATACTAGTAGCTTCATAGTCATTGTCATCACTATCACCACTTCTATCACTTTATCTATCTTCTTCCAGTCATCACCTTGTTCAACCTTAACTCCACCATCACATTGTTCATCTTCTTCAAAATTAACTCCACCATCATCTTGTTCACATTTTTAAACATTTATTCCAACTATGTCTTTAATAAAATGACCAACTTATAAATGCACTACACATATAATTTCAATGACATATTTATAAACATCATCATCTTAATCATTGACCATTCTCTTGTATTTGTACTCATCACTTTTATACCAACATAACCTATATTTTGAATGATCAAAATCACCAATTTCTTTCAATATACTAGTAGCTTCAAATAAGCTCCACTTATCACAATCAATGTCATCTATTGCATGTTTATGTCCCCATTTGCAATAGAATATACAATTTCTAACAAATCTACCTCAATAATGAAAATTCAAACTAAAATCATCCTTGAAAATTTTCACCTATGATTTTCAAGAACAAAAACCAAATACAAATGAAAGAAATCGACTTTACCTCAGGCACATGCTCTGCTCGCCTACCACTACTAAACGAATGTCGTACGTGAATGGATGAAGCGTGTATTCCTTTAGTCTTCCCTAACCATGCCTTCTTCTACCTCAGTCACATGCACCCTTCGTCTACCCGTGTCACCTCCCATTGAGTTTTAGATTTTAGAAACCCTACTTTCAAGGACTATATGGTAAAGGCTATTTGGGGATTTTTTTTGGGCGGGGGTGGAGGAATAAAGCAAAGCCATAAAGCCTTGTCAATATCGTTTGCCACATTGCCTTTTTTGCAATGGAAGATTGACGTCAAGGACGAAAATCAAATGGATCTCAATATTGAAGGAGTTTTTTACAAAAATAAAAAAAATAAGGATGGGTTATAAGTCTCTTCCAGCTTAACTATAGGTTTTGAGTATGGGTATGTAACAATGTTAAATCTCTTGAAGAAGAGTTTTTTGCCTATTATGATCCTCATCAACTTAAGGGTTAGTCTTTACAATTATGCATAAATGATACTTGATTTATAACAACAACAAAAAAGATATAGGGACACAACAGAACAATTCGTCACCTTAAATGGACGAGTTAATTATTTAAATCAATAATTAATATTATTTTGGAACTGAGAAAGAGTAAGTGGAAGGTGCATAGTATTGGAAAGTTAAATTTATTTATTAAATTTATTTATAAATTTATTAATTTATTTTACTAATAATTTTTTTTTTATGGAATTGAGAAAGATTAGGTGGACAGCCCACACAAATGATGAATTCTTAATTATTGAAGTTGATAAGTCTCGAATACAGATTCCAATCGTCTAGGCAAGCATGCATCTGAGTTAAATTTGATTGTAAAATGAAGTTTTAATTAATTTTATTAATAAAAAAGGTAATATTAATAGGTCTCTCATTCTTAACCCACTTCATAGGTCTCTCATGCACCACCGAATTGACAAAAATGTCCTTGTACTTTTGTAGATGTATCTCCGGAAGCATTTTTTTTTAACATTGTTTTGTTCCGTAGATGCACTTACGGAAGACTTTTGTAAGTGCATCTACGGAAAGGTTTGACGTTATTACTCGCGTCAGACCTTTCTCATCCCTCATTCTTCACATTTTCAAACTCTCTCAAACTTCAAATTTCAAATTGACGTAATTCTTCATACCGAGTTCGGAAGACGTTGTCAACTCAAGTATCGACTTCCATCCAGTTCCTATATTTATTTAACTGGTAAGTTTTCTAACATTTCGATTAATTTTAGAGTATTTGTAAAATCGAATTAGAATTTGGTATTTAGGTGTAGAAATGAATTGATAGGTTTAGCAATACTGTTTAGAGACAATGTAGGGGTTGTTTGAGGTTTTAAACGGACGATCAAGCCACAAAAATAGTTTCTGTAGTGGCTAGAACAGTTCTCATACGCTGTTGTTACATTTCTGAGTTTCAGTTGCTTCCGTAGATCCATCTACAGAAGAGATGTACATTAGGGCATTCCATAGATCCATCTACGGAAGCACCCAATGTTTTTGAACTTTAGGTACTTCCGTAGATGCATCTACGGAAGCACCCAATGTTTTGAAAAAAAGGTACATTTGTAGATGCATCTACGGAAGAGTAATTTTTCTGTTTTTATTTTGATGTTTATTTATAAATACGCAGTATCTAACTTGAGCTTTTTTGTATCATAATGTAGACATCATGACCCACAAAGGCCTTGGGATGATACTGAGGGTTCCTCACAGTTGCCACCCTCCCGCTGACGTCGTCGGGGCGGTTCTTCTTCTGTCGTGCCACCTTCGGAGTACACGATGATGATCCGGTGCCGGAGCCTATGCCTGTGCCAGAGCCAGTATGGTACTCCGGGGGGCCTATAACGCTTCTCTTCTGACTGGATATGCAAATCATGCAGCCATACATATATGGGATAAAGATGTAAATTTTATTTGATAATTACTTATTTATGCAGATCAGGCTCAGTTGGACCACACTCACGATCTTCTTCCTCTGTATCGTCAGATAGCTGACAGGGGCCTCAGAGCCATTGCAGAGGGTTTATTCTCTGAGGGGACTGCTTATAGGCGTGTGCTGGATGATATGATCAGGATTGCAAAGAGTGCATTTTTGTACCGTCGACATCGTGCCAGGACCCGTGCGACACTTGACGCTAGGGGTAGAGCCAGCAAAACCCTTGGTGGACGCGAAGGCGGAGGTAGAGGAGATGCGCAGGATGATACCCAGCATACTCAGTAGTTATATTTGATGATGTATTTATATAATTTTTGTATGTATTTGATGATGTACTCGACACTTTGAGCGACATTATTTATAAATTGTATTTTATGTACTCGACACTTTGACCGACATTATTTATATATTGTATTTTTTGTATGCATTATTGAATCTGAAAATGTATGTCTTTAAAAATGGAGTTTCTGAATGAAAATGACATGAATTCAAAAAATAGCAGATTGTTCCGGATATGTACCTACGAAACACTCTATTTCATCATATTCTGTATATTCATCTACGGAAGTATTGCTAAACTGAAAATAAGGTTGAAATTAACTGTGTTTTCTTTTGTTTTATACGTTTCCGTTGATGCATCTACGGAAAGAATCAAATTTTTTTTAAAATATGTGGTGCTTCCGGATGTACATCTACGAAAGTTAAGGACAAAAACGGAATTTTGCATGGTGTATAAGAGATCCATGAGGTTATTTGACAAACTTTTTATCTTTTTTACTTAACTATGGCTACGGTTGGTTACTGTAACAAAAAAAACCTATGGCTACGGTTACAAGATTAGTAACCCCATATTTATTTATCATACTAAAATAACAATTAAGGACATAAAAATAGCTTTTAAATGGGATTAATAATATAAAATCACAATAGTTAGAGTCTAATATTAAAATTAGATTTGGTATTTATAAAATTAGATTTTTTTATAATTATTTTCATGATGGTTAAAGAATAAAAACCTAACCTTTTATAAAAATAAAATTTACTTTTTGGCCAAACCTTGCGAATCTTGGGTAGCAAGGAATGGAATTTTATAAACCGAACATGGCGACGCCCTCACACGCTCAAGCTGTCAAGTCTCTCTATGAATCCCCTCACACTGACCGTCGTTTTGTCGTAAGCTGGAATTGCCAAAACCCTAAACCCTGCTTTCTTGAAATACTTTATTTATTTTTTGTTTATAATTTGTATCTACAGTTTCGCTCATTCTCTGAGAGAATACATGATATTCAAATCGATGTCTATACGAGTCTTCAACCGATCAAAGCTAACCCTATGGAAGGTTCTTTTTTCAGAGACGGCCTAATATATTGGAGGGTACGTGCTATTGCTGTATATTGCTATTTTCATAACCAACTTGTTTTTGCTTTTCTCATAAAATTGATTTTCATTCTTTTTTCAATTCCAGGAATTGAATACTGCACAGGATTTTATCTCATTCTATGATGAACTCATGCCTTGTACACAAACACATTACCTCGTGCTCTTGCAGAAGGAATTATTAATCTCAAACCTACTCTCTAGGTTGCACATCAAAGCAAGGCTGTCCCTTGAACCGCTTCTCATGTATGCAACTCATTTTCAGAATCACTTTCTTTTGCGAATTCTTGGCTAGATTTATTAACACTTTGTTTTCAGGTTAATTGCAGAATTATCTAGAGATCTTCTAGAGGAGTTTATTCCGTAAGTTACTTATCTCTTTCACTAATGTCGCCTATTTTGGAATTTCATTTGCCAAATTTCTTCTTAGAAAAAATATGATGACTTTCTTACGGCCATTTTTGCTTACATCTTTCATATTCACTGTGTATATGGGTTTTCCCAGACTATTTCCAAGAATTGTTGATTCTTTAGTATCTCTTTTAGAAAGTGGAGCTGATAGGGAGCCAGATATAATTGAGCAGGTATAGTCTATCAACTTGGCAATTTTCTTAATTAAGATATTGTTCATTTCCCATTCGTTAGTTCCTTTATTCAATTCAGTGTGAATTATGAAACTGTTCATTTACATGCAGATCTTCACGTCATGGTCATATGTTATGATGTATCTGAAGAAATATCTAGAACACAACCCATTACAAGTGCTTAAGTGAGTGATATAGTCTTTTTTTATTTTTTTTTTGAAGTTTTGTTTTTACTTTCTTTACGAGGTTAACTCCTAAGTGAATGATTTCCTGCACCACTTTGTTAACATCCAAGGATTGACTTGCATAGCTGAGGTTTGGACAAGGACTGAACATATACACAGTTATCTCATTTGTTGGGTGAATTAGCCGAGAGCTCTGTTCCATTTCCTTGTTTAAGCATGCATGCATGCCTTATTTTTATAATAAGTAGTTCTCTTTAGAAACTGCTGTAAATGATGCATAAATTAGATTTTTCCGAAGGCCTATAAATCACAATTTCTAACAAACAAAAGGGATATTTTAATGAAGATTTTGTTAAAAAAAAAGAGAAATCTTAATTACTTGTTTTGCTTAATTTAGCCAACTACAAGTCTGATTCTTCTATGTTTCTTTGAACTTGACACTTGAAGGGCCACACCAAAATTGAGGTATTATCCAAAGGAATATGTTCAACAATTCATGGCAGAGGCTGTGTCATTTGTTTTGAGAATGGCCCCATATGAGCAACTCAAAATAGGTATTAATGTCATTGATTATTTTTCATTGTGTATATATTTCCTCTACTGACTGTCTTGCCTTTGTTCACATATTTAATTAATGTCTCCATCTTGGTATACATCTATTTCTAAGTGCTTCACGGTGTTGAATTAATTCTGTCCTTTTCTCTTTGGTTTAATGATTTTATTAGTTTGGGTGGCTATAAAGTTTGTAATATTGTTTGATTGGGCAGGAATTAGAAGAGTCATCGCCGAGGCTGTGAAGGAGCCGTCTCAATGCCGAGAGTCTGGTGTTGGCTTATTGCTTTATAATATCATGAAAGGTTACTCATCAAGGCTCCATTCGAAAGCAGAGCGAGTGTTACAGTTATTGACAAGCGAAACAATTTATACCATTGCTGATGGAGCCAACCAAGGCAAGCTTGTTCTACAGTAAAAAATAACAATTCAACTTTTCTTTTATTTCACAAGAGTTCTTATCATAGACTATGTTCATTTTGTATATGATTGAAGCAACTAAACTACTTGATATTAGTAACATACAAAGAACATGGGTATTTGATTGATCTTCTACTCAACAGGGAATATATTTTTGAGCATTTGGATTTCTTTTTGTCTTGGCTTAGTTTTAAAAAAAGTATTTAAATTTCTCCTTTTGACTCTGAAATAGGATAATGGGACTCTTAAAATCTACGGCTGTGAAGTCCGTGGCTTAGTGTTAAAAGGATGAAATTGAATATGTTAATTTCATGTACAAAGAAAAGATCACATCATTTTAGAAGCAGTTTTACCAAGTTCAGGTTTTTAAGAAATAGAGAGAAGGTAGACAAGGTTTATAATTAGACGTTATCATAATGGAGATACTGAATTTGTTATGAAAAAACTTTATGAAGAGGTGTGGGGATAGGTGTTCAGGGCTATGGCTATGGCTAGTAGTGCAATGTGTAGTGAAGTTATTGTTATGTAATTATTTGATGATATTCCATTTCCAAATAAAAAAAAACTATACCTGACAAGGAGTATGCAACAGATTGTGAGAATAAATTGGAACCAAAAAGAATTACATGGAGATGGAACAAATTTGATTAAAAGCTGCAAAACCACCAATATCATTAAATATGCAATAGAAAAGAAGATATGATTAGGTTCCAAACATGAAATGTAATAAAGTAAAAGTTGTGAAACCATGCAGACTCATGGAACAAAAAAAGTATAGAGTTTAAGAAAAGAGAGCTGATAAGGAGGAAATCAAGTAGAGACAAAACCGGCAAGAGAGACAAAAGTAGATATTTTGACCAGCTCATCTTGTCTCCTAGTATTCAGACCTTCATTTGTTGTTATCTGTCACCTGATGTTGCTGTTTGTAAATATAATTATGTTTCTACATGATTTGTGATGTGTTAGATTACCTTGTTTGATTATCTCTATCTGCCTCATTTCAGAGTCAAAAACCATTTTGAACATCATAAAAGCCGTGTTTGAGAAATTGTGCGAGACAATAGAGCCCAAAGATTTGAATTTGGTATGGAGTTGCTTATATAAGGAAGTGCATGACTGTGTTAGTACTGGAAACATCAGGCATTTAAGACGCATTTTACCAGTGCTTGTCTCAGCTGTAGAGGTGCGAAAAGGGCAAAAGGTGTCTGGTAAGTTACAATACTTTATGCAAATGAAATATTCCTTTTTATCTGTTCAAGTAAGCTGTTGACAAACCAGTATTAGATAAATAAATTAAATTTTGTGTTTCTTTTGGGAATCTTCTCTAATGTTTAGTTTTCTCTTTGTTCTTCAAACTGAGTTACCCTGCATATTCTCACATTCTCTGGGTTGTATTACCCTTCAGGCATATGGGTAGGCCTTCTCGCACTTGGCATCTGTAGGACTAGAGCCATTGATTCCACGGGGATTGCAGTTTTCTTAGCACTTTGTTATCACCTTATGGTTTAGTATATAACAAGAAACGACCACAATCAAAACTCTTTCACACTAGGTGGGGTCAGGTGCATGAATCAAATGATACTATTACTTCGGATTTTCATGACAAGTGCTTTTGTTTGGTATTTCTTTGGTAATTTTTATTACATATTAAGAGTGGTTCATATATTAACGGGCAATGAAAAGTAATGTGTGATGGCGTGAGTTCAAGTGCTATATGCTAGTTTGGTCTTGTTTCTTATAATCCCATTTTTGTCAAAAGCTTAGTGTTACGTCAATAAATGTTCTTCAGTGTAATTTCATATATTTTATTTCAAGATACTACACAGTTTCTTCAGTATGTTGCTTTTGTTGTCCACATGCTTTTCACTAATTTCGACTTGTGGCAGATTATAAGCCAATGCTTGAACTTGTCCTCTTGCTTGTGCGCTCATATATCACACCTTTTGGTGTTGCCAAGTCACAAGAAGATACATGCTTAGTTGTTGGTGAAATTTCGATATTAATGTTGGCTACTCTCGACGGACTCTGTAATTACAGCAAATCAATGATATCTGAGTGTGCTACTCAGTGGGCTCCAATTTTTAAATCACGAAGCTTGAGGTAATGGATGAGACAAACAGTGTACCTTTGATTTAAACATTCTGTTTAACTTATTTCAATACTCTCTAGTGACACGTTTGAGGTTGTTCCAGTTTGCTACATTTCATTGAAAAACTGCTAGAGAAGGATTTCTGTTTACTTGCTTTCAAAAGTAATGTTATAAGGTAACCTTTGAATCGCATGATCAAATCATTGTTCTGTATTCTGGATGTATTATTTGACTCATGTGCTTGCTTTTTAGTGCAATAAACGAGTTAATGGAGATTTCAGAGGAGGAGGTCATACACCTATTACAGTCCTTCTGTGAGAAAATACAATTGGATATACGAGACTCAGACTTTGTAGACGGAGAAAGTGCAGAAGCATTAGTTAGGATATGCAATCATTTGCAAATGACTATCCGTTCTTGGATTGAAAAAATAAATGATATTGCACATTCTGATGTTTCTTGTGAAATTGATGAAAGAAAGGTGGCACTGCTGTGGGGAGTTGTGAACTGCTATTCTCATATGTCTATTGTTGATGCTGTTCCATCTCTGTTGGTGCATCTTATGGATGCGATAGATCAGCTTCTAGCCGTTAATGCTGGTATTCCACCCTTTCTCGTTTCAAATATGATTTTCTTTTATGAGCAGTTGTCCTGTAGAACCTTGTCTCTGGGCAATATTAAAGTTGGTTTTCCTTTTGGCAATTATATTAGGTTTGCTATGATTTTTACTTGGGTTTATAGTTGGATTGTTTATTCATTGAATCTTTTTGAATTTTATTTTCTTATTCTCTTTTTCATCTTCAGTCCGAATTGCAGACACGTCTAAAAAAATCATGGGAAAGTATTATAGGTATTTCACTAAGTTCTTACAAGAGATTATGCAATGCTAGTAACCTCAGAGCTGATGAAATAAAAAAGTTCTTATTTTTTGCAAAACGATACAAGTCATCTTCACATGTGTTGTCGGCTGTTGCTGGTTATTTGGAAAGCAAGTATGGGTAATTGGATATGTTAAAGTTAATTATGTCTTAAATATTTTTTTGTTTCTCAATCTTTAGTTCTCAAATTGTCCCTATTTTATCGTTACTCTTTGGTATTTGAATAACCCTCTCACTTTTATACATTATAGTTCTTCTTTGGGAGACATTGGGTGTAGAATGTACCATCCAGAACTTGAAGAAATGACTGCAGAGGAAGTGGCATCATTTGGTGATAATTTGTGCCACTCAGACAAGGAGGTTCGCATTTCAACTCTTAAAATACTCTGTCACTACAAGTCTTTAGGTGAGGAAAATTCTTCTATGGATCAGTCAGCTGCGAAAAAAGGGAAAATCAAAGTTTTGATGGATCAGTCAGCTGTGAAGAAAAGGAAAATCGAAGCTTCCCCAACTTCCTTTGTTGATAACACTGGAAATAATGTATGTATCTTCAAGTTATGCGCCGTTACCTTTTATTAACTTGAGTTTTAGTATGACTGTATTTTTGTGAAATAACAGCCTCTCCTGGTTCTACTGTCTATTGAAACAACTCCAGTTTCATCTTCTACAAGCCGAAGTATCACACTGTTGATTTCTAAGATACAGATGGACCTATCTGCTGGAAGGATTACAAATGTTTATGCACCTCTTGTTTTGAGAGGGTTATTTGGCATCTTGAATATCCAATTAAGTGATATCTGGAATCCTGTATTAGAGTGCCTTTCGGTCTTGGTTAGCCTGCATTTTTCACTTGTGTCGGATGCCTTTGTCGATTATCTGGAAAGATGTCTAGCAATTAGGGAAACCTCTAACAATGCCAATGGTGTTGCTGGTATGTTTCAAGCTCATTGACATCATATATTGAGTTATAAGTAGTTTAATCAGTGTATATTTAATTTAGTTTGTAACCACCTATATAAAAAGTTTATATTTGTGTTAAATTTTGTAATGTTTTTCTTTCAAATTTTTATATTTCTTACACGCAAAATTCCTGTTTATATTATTGTTCTACCATTGTGATGTCTTGGTAATCAGTTGATTTTGTTTCTCAGGTTTACTACTGCAAGCTTTACAAAAAATTCCAACTGTTGTTGAATCTGGCTCTCGGCAATTCATTCCTCTTTTTTTGAAGTTCTTAGGATACAACACTCTTGATCTTGCAAGGTAAGTATCTCCTTAATCCTTTTCCATGATTTTGAAATTTATGATTTGTTCTCCTCGGCATTTCACTTAAATTGCTATGTTTTGTAATTTGTTTTCCTTAACAAAAATGAAATTGCAGTGTGGGATTGATTGATTCTCTTGCTTGTAACGGAAAGGAGTGGAAGCTGATCTTGAAGGAATGGCTAAACTTGTTGAAACTTATGAAAAATCCCAAGTCAATATACTTGAGCAAATTTATTAAGGAGGTTCTGCAGAATAGGTTGAGATGAAATTTGATTGTGTAACTTTACATCACTGCAAAATGATTTTCTTTTTAGTTACTTAGATAAACTTGGTGGTCCCTAATTTTAAACATCTTCCACATTTTTTTTTTGGGATTTTATGACAGGCTTATTGAAGAAAACGATCCTGAAATACAGTTTAGAGTTCTGGATTGCGGATTGCCTATTAATCTGGAAAGATGATTGCTTTTCACCATATACCGAGCATCTGAGAAACTTGATTAGTTCCAAAACTATAAGGGAGGAACTAACTACATGGAGTTTATCCAAGGAATCTAAAATGATTGAAGAATGTCATCGAGCTTATCTTGTGCCCTTGGTTATCCGTCTTTTGGTGCCAAAAGTAAGAAAGTTGAAAGGACTTTCATCTCGAAAGGTATATGGAATTCAAACTTCTGTGATTGTTTGATATATCTGTCTTCTGTCATCCCTTTTAGCTTGGTTGAGTGCTAATATTTTCTCTACACTTTGACAGAATGCAAATATTTGTCATCGCAAAGCTGTTCTGAGTTTCATAGCTAAACTTGATATCACTGAGCTGCCTCTTTTCTTTGCATTACTGATAAAGCCGTTGCAAATAGTAGAGAAAACTGACGGGGCAGCTAACTTGTTTTGGACTTTACCTATAGATTGCACTAATGAATTTCAAGCGTGTTCATTGTTAGAGTATTTTACTTTGGACAATATTGCAACCTTATCCTGGAATAAGAAAATATTCTTAAGCAAAATTAATATTTTTAGGTCAAAACATGTTTAACCATTTTAGATGGTGATGAGATTTGTCCAAAAAATGTATAAGGTGTGATGAAGCAAAAATAAAAAAAATTCTTTTTGAAAAACTTGTCTGAATTGTGTGACACGTGTTGCACGAGTGTCATACGGGTATCGGACACCGATTCAACAAGTGTCAAAACATATAAAAAAAGCCATTTTTTGGCGACATTTGTCTGACTTTTTTGACAGACTCTCTCAGACTCATTGTCTTGTTATTCTAGCTATAACTTTTTGTTTAGTTATTAAAATTGATTGCACAACATCTCACAGAAATAAATTTGATATTGCAGATCCAGAAGAGAGTGAAGGCATTGTTGCTGTTTAGAAATGTTATCAGTACACACAAATTATCAGAGGTACTAAGTTTAACTTCACAAGTAAAATCATCATTCCTAGTGACTATTTTTCTGGATAAGTACCTAGTGGTTGGTTTTTAATTATTTATCGGTTATTCCAGTTTATCACCGAAAAAGTTTTCATGCGAATCTTCTTCAACATGTTGTTTGATGAGAAAGAAGGAAAGGCTGACCATATGAAAACTGCATGCATAGAGACCATTGCTTCTGTAGCTGGTCAGATGGGATGGAAGTCATACTATGCATTATTGAACAAATGTTTTCAGGGAGCATCCAGGAGTTCAGACAATAATAAACTCTTTATACGCCTCATCTGTTCTATTTTGGATAAATTTCACTTTTCAGAACTTTCTCACACTGAAGAACCTAAGAAATCATTGGTTGGTGCTTCTGATATGGACACAGATATACAGACATGCCTCTATCCGTTTGTATTGATCAAGAAACAGTTGGTCCGGTATTCACATGACGCGACGATTTTCTGCCAGAACATTAAACCTTAAGCTCCCCTTTCGGATACCTCTCCAACTATGCTTTGCACTTAAGCCTCTTTCCGATTTTCTTCCTCTTTCATTCGGACAATCACATTAAGGCACTGCATTTCTTATAATGATCATCACATGCATGAGACGGATCAAGGCTTTTTATTTTCTTTT
Source organism: Vicia villosa (assembly GCF_029867415.1). NCBI lineage: Eukaryota > Viridiplantae > Streptophyta > Magnoliopsida > Fabales > Fabaceae > Vicia > Vicia villosa. The sequence goes on from NC_081184.1 coordinate 171,379,417, forward strand.
TCTGGCACCAAACGAGCAACATTTGCTACTTTTAATTATCGATGAAATTTTCAAACTTTGCAGTTATATATTGTCCTTTTTGGACGACGTTTGGGGATCAACCTCCTTTGGGCTGAATAACCGGGTGAGGGTTACCCAACTTAGCGAGCCGGTTTCCTTTTACCGCCTTTTCATCATCTGGTGCCAACTTTATCAATTTTTTTTCTCAACCAGTCATCATGCATGTGAATCTGAATTATGCCAGACTGTATCAATAAACTACTCGAGGAGTACTTCTCAGGAGACAAGTACTATGGTGCAAATCTACATGTTAGACTCGTATTTCTTTTAGGGATACAAGGGTGTTTAAACAAACCTCTTGTCACATTATTCTGAACTTCCTGTCCTCAAACAATCCTCCCTTCATCTCTATATACTATTCTTGACCGCTCTTTAAGATCAAAACTCTTCAACAAAAATTAAAATTTCGGTCAAAATTTGGGAAGAACTCAATGTTTGGTTTTACACATCATAACAAAAACATAAAAAGAAAAATGCAAGAGTAAATCCTCCCCCAAACTTGAACAAAACATTGGCCCCAATGTTTCAGAACAAGCCCGAGAGGGGTGACTCACAGAGGGTAGTGCAACTCTAACTGCAGCTTCCTAGCATTCACCAAAAAGTCCCCCTTTTTATTTCCTGAAACAAAAAATAAGCAAACACAAAAAGAAAACTAAGTTGTTAAAAACATGGGTTGCCTCCCACGAAGCGCTTCGTTTAACGTCGCACGGCTCGACGATCTGTTCCCCTTGTTAGGGTGGCATATATGACATAAAGAACACATCATCTTTTTTTCTTCTTTTGTTTGGTAGCAATCCCATGAACTTAGAGTATTGATGATGTTGCTGCCAAATCCATTTTAGCTTGATTTTATTGAACAAGGCATAAATGTCTTCCAGTACTTTGTCAATTTCTTGTCTTTCATCTACCTTGTTGTAAAAATAGTTTTTAGGGATACTTTCTTGTTGGGTGACCACACCTTCACAAATTGTTAAATTTGGTTTTATTCAAAACTCGATGATCTTCAAGTTTCCTTATATCTTCTTCCCCATATTTCTTTTTTACCTCAAATTCTTCTATTCTTACTGCATCTTCTTCATCTGATATTATGCATTTTTCTTCTGGTTCCACATATTCTTCTTCCAACTCTAACTTTCTCCAAATAAACCTATCTGGATAAAACTTAGCTTCCTTACATTCATTCATAAGGATTCTTACCTCTCTCTTATATGCTTTAAAAATTTTATTCGCCTCTTCCAAGGTGGCTCCTGAATCAGGCGACCAACATGCAGGAGATACAGGTGGCAATGTATCAAAATAATACATAGCTACAAAACTCAGACAATTTGTTAGTAGCAAAGTATAGAAGAATTCACGAAGCAAAAATAATCAGACTTTTTTTTTTCTTTTTTTTATAATAAAATGAAATTCAAATAAACAAAAACTGAAAAACAAAATTTTAGTTGATGAGCAACAAAATTTAAATTGAACTAAAATTAAAACTTTATATTTTGGCAGTCCTCAGCAACGGCGCCAAAAACTTGATCGGTAAAATAGAAAATGTACTATTTTGCCTCTGTAGTAATAATAGGGAAATTCCCCGAATGTCGATCTCAAGGACTGCGTAGTAATATTGAGTTCAAATTGTAGTTTAATCAAACAAAAACTAATGTTGGGGTTGTGTTTGGAAATTGTGACAAAACAATAATTAAAATATGCAGAAAAGTAAATAGGCTTTTTGACAAATATGAGTATTATGCTAGGGGTATAGTGTGTGATTGTTCCTGTAATAACCTTGGATTTAGATCTCTTCAACAAGTTCATAACCTTTAATTACCGCCCTTTAGATTATTTTCCCCTAAGTCCTTAGTGGGAAAACCTTTGAACATTCATCATAAATCCTAAGTCCTTAGAGAATTATGATGAAATCAAGCCTTTATGTTATCAAGAGTTAACCGGTAACTATAGGGTATCCCTAGTCCTAGGTGATATCTACTATAGTCTAATCGTACAAAAACCTTAACAACCGCTGTCGAGCTGGTTGTTAACCGTAAATCAATCTTGTTTGTCCGACAAATAAAGCATAAAAACCTTGTACAATTAAATTAAATAAGAAAACAACTCTATTGATGAACTCAGAAATTCAAAATCATTACAGAATCAAATCAGGGACACCCCCTAGCATTAGGGTTTAGTTACTCATATTGCTCAAAGAAAACAAAATATAAAATAGATACATTACAAGCATTGAGATGAAAGTTGATCTTCAATCGCTTCCGTTCATGAAAACCTTCTTCTCTCCCAAACCCTTGTTTTCTCTAATCTCCAATCGTGTCTTCTCTTGGCCAAAAAGTCCTCTAATTCATCGTTAAAACTCTTCTAAATAGTGCAGACTCACTTAGGTTGGTTGGAAGTACCCAAAATGCCCCCACAGCTTAACCCATGGAAAAAATATGAAACAATCATAAAATCAGCGTCACATGCTGACACGGGCCGTGTCAGCCAACACGGGCACCCGTGTCAGACTTTTGTCATCTTAAAAGTTATTTTTTTCCTCCCAGGCCTCCTGACACGGGACCCGTATCAGGTAACACGGCCCGTGTCAGCCAATAACTTCACAATTTAGCTTTGAGTTCTTCATCAAAGTTGTAGCCCTTTTTGTTATCAAAATTTTGCCGCCGGAACCGCGTCAATCGGAGTTACGAAGCTCTAGTTATGATCAAAATACTACACGTCTGTCACGATGAGAAACATGCTGAAAATTTCCAGATATCACACTTGCTAACACGAGCCGTGTCAGCCCCGTGACTTTCATCTCTTTTGTATTTTCATGGCCACCCTTCATCCTAACATGGTCGGTATCAAGATACATGGGTGGTCGCGTGAGGCCTCCTGTAGCATGATTTGTCACTTCCCTAAAAACTCCGCTTGTTGTACCTTTTCGCATTGATTTGTCTCGATTTATTCCTTTGAGCCTGCAAATAGTACAATACACAACCAAAACATAAAATGTAGAAGAATGAAGTAAAACACTTGACAATATAAAGCAAAGACGACTAAAATCAACGGTAAATAAGCGTGTAAAAACCACTGATCAACCGTTCGTAGTAACTGAATTAGATCTTTGAAAATGATCGTGTCTACACCGTTCGTGATGATAGAATTAGATCTTTGAGCGTTGACCGTGTCAGTACTGTTCGTAGTAACTGAATTAGATCTTTGAAAATTGAAGATTTTTTTATCTGTTTGTGCCTGTATTCTGAAAAGTGAAGTTAATCTTTATGCAATGTCATGATGCATGTTTTAAATGAGAAACTTGCATGTTATGTATGAGTTTATTATGAGGTAATGTATGCAATGTATGAATATGTTTATGATATATCATGTATGACTGATGCTGTTTGGAGTGTTTTGAGAAAATAAATCTCTGTATCATTGTGATTTTGATGTTTGATCTTGTCTTGAAGATGCTCAGTTGGGGATTTATGATTTCTGCTTGTGGATGAAAGTGATTTGAATAATTGATCTTGATGTACCCTGACCGGGGATAAGAGAGATGAATAACCCTTTTTGGATAAGAGAAAAGTGTCGGGGAACCGGCGGTGTTGAATTTGTAAACTCTATCGGATAACTAAGTCTTTGTTGGGACGAGAACATTTGAAGATATCTTCTTTATGATTACTCTGTGGGGATATGTTCCCGTGAAACCGACTTTGTGGGAAGGCATGAATGCTTTGAATATTTCCCCCAGTGATTTATAGCTCTTGCTATTCCTGGACTTATATTGATTAGAACACACCACTGAGTATTGATCAAGATGTCGAACTGGACTTGCACGGCAGAACCCCAGCTCGCGATGGGACCGTTCACGCCACGAGCACTTGGCCCCGACCACAGTCTCGTACTTGTTAATAGCGACACTTACTCTTTGCGCCCGACGTGTACCCCACACGCCCGGAAGATCACCCTAGGTCAAGCACAACCCAATAACAAATACTCCTAAGTACGATAACATTTGCACATATTAACGACCATCAGTTATCAATAACAAATATTTCTAAGTGTAACAACAGTCACAGAGATTGTCGAGCACACCACAATCACAAGTATTTCTGAAACATTAGGCTTTATAAACATACAGAAGAAATCCGAACACGAGAAAGATTGCAAAACAGAAACATTTAAAAGTTAAAAAGCCTGACAAAAATTGCCGAAAGTATTCAGAGATTACAAAATGGGTTTTCAGAAACAAGTTAAGCGAAAAAGGAGAAGTTGTAAGAAACAAAGCCAGACTGGTTGCTCAGAGCTGTAGACATCAAGAAGGGATTGACTATACAGAAACCTTTGCACCAGTGGCCAAGTTAGAATCTATTCGCTTATTGATTTCTTTTGCCACTCAACACAACATCACTCTATATCAGATGGATGTTAAGAGTGCCTTCTTAAATGGGTATATATATGAGAAAGTCTATGTCCACCAACCTCCAGATTTTGAAGACTCTAAGTCTCCAGAACATGTTTTCAAACTAAAGAAATCATTGTATGGATTGAAGCAAGCTCCTAGGGCTTGGTATGAAAGATTAAGTTCTTTCCTTCTGAACAATGGTTTCACTAGAGAACAAGTGGATACGACTCTCGTCTGTAAAACATGCTCGACGCTCCCTTATGTCTGCTTTTGTTGAGCGATAGCACTTAGAAACATCTCCCTTTCAACTTCTATTTGAGGAGATGACTATTACTTTGAATGATGTCTCCTCATTGTTTCATCTCTCCGTTGCTAGTATATTTTTTACCAGTCCTATTATTAACTAGACAATGTCATTGCATCGGGTTGTAGATGATCTAGAGGTCACTAAGAAAGGAAGGGTGGCACGCAAATGATCTATTTTCTCTATTTCTTTATTGCAACAAAAGTGTTTAAAGTCTTATTAGTTTCAATTGGATAGGCGTATTGCTGGAAGACAATGACCAATAAGTAACCAGTGCTGCCAGTTGATAGGTTCAAAATTAAAAAAAAAAGCATCCCTGTCTCTTATTAGTAGGTATAAACTGAGACTAAATCGAATAGGACATGCAAACTCAATATCATTAGTTACCAAAATGAACTAAGATCACTTTCTTTTTGGCTAGATTTATTAGTTTGCAATTGTTGCGAATTAACCTCAACACTTTTTTTTAGGTTAATTACATTATCTAGAGATCTTTTAGAGGAATTTATTCCGTAAGTTGCTTATCACTTTAACTAAATATATTTCACCCAATAGTTTTTCTTCCCCAAGAATTCAATGAAATAAGGATCCAACATCTAATCTTCACTTGCAACGAGACGTTGAAGCGACCAATCTTCCTTCCTAAAAGTGGATTAAAGTGGTTAATCTACTTTCCACGAACACGAACCTTTGAGCGGTTAGTCTTTAATTTCCACAAATCTGAGCTCAATACCTTAGTTTTGTCCGGACTAACAAAAAACCAATGAGATTTTAACCGAGTAATCTATGAAGTTTTTAATATCTGGCATAACTTCAACATGCCTTAGTTTTATCCTGGCTGATCAAGAGCCTATGAAGATTTTAACATTTGCTAATCTTAAACAAAAACTAGGATTGATCATACAATCCACAAATATAAGTTTTGTATAAGATGAATTTATAACCCAAATAAATCCCTAAATAAAAAATATTCAACCAAGGTGTATACAAACGACTCCCTTGGTGAATTTTACAATTCTATCCTTTCTAGAATTATAGATATATCCTTACTCACAAAGGAACGTTTTCTCACAGAGGCATTTGGCTAAAACATTTAGTTAGAGAAAGAAAAATAAAACTTTAGAAAGAGATGTATGTGTCATATAACTTTTAGATTATTTTCATTTAATATGTCCTCATTGATAGTCAAGTTTATCAAACCATAATATTTAGGTTTGCGTCTTTAACCATTTAATGATTCATGCTTGACTTATCATAGGTGTCTTCAATGTTGTCATCATGATGGTTATCATCATCAAAAGTATATGTCATATTACCTACAAAATAAGTTTTCACAGTCATTACCATAATCGTCTTTATCAATTACGTCAAAGCCATCATCCTACCCTAGAGCCCTAACTTTCTCACTATAACCAAACATTATACTAGTAACTTCATCCTCACTGTCATCACTATCACCACTTCCATCACTTCGTTCATCTTCTTTCTCGTTATATCCGCCTTCACCTTGTTCAACCTTAATTCCACCATCACATTGTTCGTCTTCTTCAACATTATCTCCATTATCATCTAGTTCATCTTCTTCAAAATTAACTCCACCACCATCTTGTTCAGATTCTTCAACATTTATTCCAACTATGTCTTTAATAAAATGATCAACATATACATGCACTACACATATAATTTCAATGACATATTTATAAGCAGCATCATCATCACCATCTTTATCATTGACCATTCTCTTGTATTTGTCCTCATCACTTTTACACCATCATAACCTATATTTTGAATGATCAAAATCACCAATGTCTTTCAATATACTAGTAGCTTCAAATAAGTTCCTCTTATCATAATCAATGTCATCTAATGCGTGTTTATGTCCCCCTTTGTAATAAAATACATAGTCTCTAACAAATCTACCTCCATAATGAAAATTCAAACTAAAATCATCCATGAAAATTTCACTATGATTTTCAAGAACATAAACCAAATACGGATGAAAGAAGCTAACTTTACCTCAGGCACATGCTCTGCTCGCTTAGAACTACTGAATGAATGTCGTACATGAATGGATGAAGCGTGTATTCCTTCCGTCTTTCCCAACCATGCTTTCTTCTACCTCAATCACATGCACCCTTCATCTACCACTGTCACTTTCCATTGAGTTTTAGATTTTAGAAACCCTACTTAAGGACTATATGTTAAACACTATTTGGGGATTTTTTTTGGGTGGGGATGAGGGAATAAAACAAGGCCATAAAACCTCGTCAATATCGTTTTCCACATTGCTTTTTTTGTAACAGAAGATTCACGTCAAGGACGAAAATCAAATGGATCTCAATATTTAAGGAGTTTTTTAAAAAAAAAAATACAAGGATCGGTTATGAGTCTCTTCCAGCTTAACCAGAGGTTATGAGTTTGAACCAAATTCTAGGTATGTAGTAATGTTAAATCTCATGAGAAAGAGTTTTGCCGCCTATTATGATCCTCATCTGCTCAAGGGTTAGTCTCTACAATTATGCATAGATGATACTTGATTTATAACAACAACAAAATTACAGAACACAAAACAAAAGTCCGTCAACTTACATGGACGAGTTAATTATTTAATTCAATAATTAATATTATTTTGGAAAGTTAAATTTGCTTATTGAATTTATTTTACTAATAAAAAAAATATTATTATGGAATTGAAAAATAGTTGGTGGAAAGCCCACACAAAGTATTAATTTAAATTTGCTTATGAAATCAAGTTTTAACTCAATTTATTAATGAAAAAGATAATATTAATAATTAAGTATAATATTGAAATTAGGATTTTATATTTATTACTTAAACTATTGCCACGGTTATAAGTAATGATTAGTAACTAACCACGCATTTATTTATCAAATTCTAAATCCACTTATTAAATGTTTTTATTAAATATTTTAATAGTCAATTTTCCCTCTCGCAATTCCAACCGTTTTTTGAATTACTCTCTATCTGTCTCTCACTCTTCTTACATTTCATCAACTCAATCAAGAACCTTCAGAACCCCCTGAATTACTCTCTCTCACTCTTCTCACATTTCATCAACTCAATCAAGAACCTTCAGAACCTCCTGAATTACTCTCTCTCTCTCTCTCTCTCTCTCTCTCTCTCTCTCTCTCTCTCTCACACTCTTCTCACATTTCATCAACTCAATCAAGAGCCTTCAGAACCTCCTATAGAACCTCCAAGAACGTAGAGCTTCACACAACCATCAAATTACTCTTGAGAGGTATCGAATCTTTAACATGATCATTAAGCATTCTATGTATTTGATTGGATTTTCGAACCGACATGATAATCGACGTAGTTTTGTGTTACATAATGCAATAATGAAATATGCTGCGCATAGTGTTTGAGAGTTTCTATTTATAAATAATTAGCATAGGTTTCGGGGTTTGTGAATTTACATCTCCAAGAATGAATCAGGTGTCCTAGTTTATAGTAGTAAGCTTGATGGAATTGATGATAATAACATGACCGGATCTTCTTTTTGGTATAGAAAACGAGTTGGTAAATCCACGTGATTAACCTTGGTTTAGAATGCTGGATCAGTACCCTACCATTTTGGTTCTCACCAAATAAGAAAACTTGTTAAAGCTAAAAAACTACTCTTACTAGTTCTTTTTCTAATTTATTTTAAGGCAATTGAGTCAAAACGAAGGTTTGTTTTATTAGCATAATAATAACTACAATTTATTTTATTTTGGTTGTGCAGACAATGTCAGAATATGATTTGTCACCGCATCATAGGAAAGCACTGTATCTACTTGAATACCGGGAATTCATTGGGATACCTGATGGTGGAAGGAAGAAAACAAAAGGATGGATACTTGAATAACGTCAGATGTTAATCTTTGGAAACAAGAATTTGAAAGACCTGGTTTACCTAACTTTAATATGGTGTGCCGTGAACTCAGTAAATCACGTTCGCATATGAATTTCCGTAGCAGTGATATTGTTGTCGTGGGTTACGATAGTATTGAATATCCGGCTAATAAGTACGACCAGATTTTCCGACATAGTTGGGAAAGGCTGGTCGTTGAGAACGTGATTTCTCAACAGAGCTGTGTGAAGCAGTATGTTCTGAGTCTTAATGCAAAGAAAAAGTGGGTATTAGAGGGAATCCCACCACAAGAGATGTCTCGTAACCAATTCAATTTTGTGTACTCACTTTTGTTTCCGGATGTTAAATCCAACGAGGTTCCTTTGGATTCGAGAGAAGTTAATAAACTTAAATTTTCTTACTTTTATACTTTGATGGAACAAAATTGTTTCACAAGTTAATTTTTAATTTTTTCTTTTTTTTCAGGAACTGTTGAGGGAGGTAACACTAAATCATGAAGATTTATATCCTTTTGGCTCTAAGGCTATGCAAACCGTTTCAATTACATTCACCCCTCAGGAAGAGGAAATCTACCTTGAAGCGCAGCAGTACGTACAAGAAAAACTGAAAGACGTTATCCTTGTCAACACAGAATTCATTCAGAATCTGGAACGTTGGATTATAAGGCTCAGGGAAATGGCGTCACACATATCCCTACGTCTCAAAATGGGAGATATAGAAGGTACTTGTCGGGCTACTATATGTCTGATTTTATATTGTGGTGGTTGTTTAATTATGAGTAGTTTATGTTTATACTTGGTTTTTTATTTTCTTAGGGAATCCTAAAGCTTGGGCTGGGTTCAACAGTATTACATCAGACACCAAGTGTACGATTTGTCAGGATTATTTAAAGATCATCAAAACGGTGACTGCATGCGGCCATTGTTTTTGTGAAACTTGCTGGTTTGATTGGTTCCATACAAACATAACATGTTGTTTATGTCAGAGACTTGTGGATACTACTAGATTCTTTTCCTCCCCTTTGGATTGCGAAAGCTCAAAAGTAAGGGAATTGGTAAGCTTTTTATGCAGACCAGAGAACTTGCACAAGAAGTCAATGGTGACTTCAAAATTTGAATTGCTGTTAGGATGGCTGGAAGAGCATTTGGGAGGATTGGGTTTGACAGTTCACAGGATTGGTGGTGAGATGACTACTCAAGAGAGATTTCAAATGGTTAAGGAGTTTGAAGATGATGCTAATGTAATGGTTTTGCTGATACACGTAAAGTATGTTACCATGGAATTCACTTCAATCCATCATGTTTTTGTGATGGAAGCTATGAAGATATCAGTTGAGAATGAACTACTGAGTCATTTTAAAGGAACTGAATACAGCGCTCGTAGGTTTATAGTCAATAATTCCATTGAATCCAAAATCGTGGGAATGCATGATGAAGTACCAGAATATTTTGAAGAATTTAGTGGAGGTGAAATGCATAAGATTTTAACCTAGGGAGGTGTTCTTTGTTTGTTGTTTTGCATATCTTTTTGCAAACTCTGATACCATTGCACCGATTTTATGATGACCAATATTATAAGGCACTATTGTTTTTAAGGAAATCAAATAACAATAAGTGCTCTCAATCACATTTGTGTTGAAAATTATTTGAAAAAAGTAAAAAGAAAATTCGTAACTTTAGAAAATATCAGGAAAATTCCCGAAAATTTCAAAAAATTTGGTATTTCTGGAGGTTTTCTTACCGAAAATTTTGAAAATTCCGACAGTTATTTTTTTTAAAAAAAAATCTAGAAACTTTGAAATTTCCAATAGTTCATTATTTAACTAATGTATTGTGTGTCGCTTTTCATTTTTTTTCAATGAGGACCACAAGTAAGAACTGTTCCATTAAGGGTTGGTGACTGATATATCGAAAGCTCAAGTCAAGGCTGATGAGTTAGAGGCATCCCAGCTACGGGCTGGACGACATCCTACGATTGGTTCTCCCCAGAAACAAATGGTTGAGCAGGCGCATGGCCATTTCCGCACACCCCCACATAGGGTTTTGTCATACCCTAAAATTTGCCCACACTTTTCAAAAATTCAAAGCTATTTCAAAAAATTGGATTTTATAAAATCTCGGGTTCATTTACATTGATACCCTGAATTTTATAAATATTCAATTTAAAGGCTATTTTAAAATATAATAGTTTACTCTTAAATTATTTATATTTTAATAAATAGCAAAATGCTGGTCGATGGTTCATTCACTTTCAATTGGCTTATTTATTTCCAGGGTTCAAATCTCAGTTCTGACATTTTTCCTTTTATTTGTTTCTAACATTAGCTTTAGTTTTATTCCAAAAAATCACAAAAAATATATTTTCTTTTTAATTTTCGTTTTTTATTTATTTCATATTTTAAATAATTTTATTTTATAGTTTATGCCACTATTTATCACAAATTGATCAAAATCACAAAAATATAAAAAAAAAAAAAAGGTTATTTATTTATTTTCCATGTTTAGAATAGTATTTTTAGAAATAAGTGAATGTGATTGATTTCTAAATTAAATATTTTTATCACATTTGTCTCATACCATTTGTATTAACCTAATTTCCATTGTATAAAAAAGAGGACCAAAACCTTCTCCTGGAGGACCGCTTCCAACCTATTCTGGCTTCTCATACTGTAAACATTTACACGAACTTTTCTAAAAAAAAGGTCGTACACCCACTTCCATACACTGTAAATAAACCACACAGGCCAAATCACATTCAATTACCAATAACACCATTAACCATATACAACAAACCAAAAATTCTAACTCCCAAAAAACCTTTTATCTTCTCACATACGTACCATCTGCACAAAATCTCCATTCACTAATAGTTGATATATACCACCAATTTCAAACACAAAAAACACCCAATCTTCAACTCAACAAACCTTCACTTGAAAGCCTACCAATACAACCTGCAAAATTGATTCCAAACATGTAAACCACAACATCAACGAGCCTTTTGTTGTTACAGTAACAAAACTAATACTTACATATCAACCAACATCCACTACTATCTCATTTATTCATTATCATCATCATTGAGAAAAAAGATACCATCAATATTTTCATTTGTCAAGTTATAACAACTAACACCATATATTAACAATAGCAACAAAGTTTGTGTTGTTTTGTTTTTTGAAGCAACTATTTCATAAAGAAACAAGCAAAGAAGGAAAAAGTTATACAAACGCCGTCGGGGACCCAATCGGAGATCTACCTTGAACGCACAACAACAATCGCGTACTCACACTTCAGATCTGCGGCGGTACCGTCTACAACTCACCATCACGCGTCTCCACCTCTGAGACCGAACAACGACGTCGCAATTCACAGCAACGCAACCGTGAAGGCCACCGAGCACAACACTCCGACGACCCGTTGGCAACCTCCGGCCGTCGACCCTTCCGCTCCTCACCATGCGCGTAGTACCGCCGGCCACCAGTGATGTTTCTTCTCATCACCGAAGCAACTCCGCTGCCACCATGAGCTTTCCTATTCAGATCTGAATCGCAACCACCGCCTTCGCAGCTATGAGTTCGGTCCTGGTCTCCGTCTATTGTGCAGCCCTCCGTCGAGATTGATGTACTTCTCCATCACCGTCTGTAACGCCATATTCCAGCCCAGGTATTATCATTGATGCTTATGTTCTGTTTATTGAATTTAGATTTTTGTTCTATTTGAAATTAAGAAGGGAAAGAGAAAATGAAATAGCTTTTGTCAATTTACTGTCAGCGTGGTACTAATTTTTCTTTAGTCTTTCATTTTTGTTATGTTGTTTTCGTAAGAAGAAAAAGACAAAAAAAGAAAAGATATTTTAGTTAATTAGCTTTTAATAACAAAAATATAAATAAATAATATTAGGTTAATTAGATTTTATTTTATAATAAAAAGTATACATTTTGTTTTAATTTTAATTCTTCTTTTAGAATTTGGTAACACCATTTTTTTAGATTTTTTCGGTTGTTTGTTTTTGTAATCATTATTTTAGTTAATCGTACTAACATTCTTGTTTTTATGAGGTACCACTTGAGACCGTCACTTTTGGACTTTATAGACATTCACCATTTATAATTTGTATATGTTAAGCTTTTAATTTCTATTCAGGGTTTGTAATAGTTTAATTAGGACTTTATTTTCCGCACCTCTAATTATGTAACTACCCCAAAGCTCTGTAATAGCGTAGGACATTTACTTTCCCGCACTTTTAATTTCCGCATTTTTTTATATATTCTGTTTAGATGTATGATAATTAGGGTGTGTATGGCAAGATAAAGGAAACGATAGATCACGTAATAATACAAGATAAACTATAAATCGAATCCAACACACTTGCACGCACTCACCCTTAGGGTATGCCCCTCTTCGGTTGCCTTCGATTAAAAGGTCGTGTCCCTCGAATATAGAGGTACCAATTAGCAAAGTCCCTCGATTAAAAATCATTGTAAAGATCATAAGTCCCTCGATGACCCACGATGTTGCCTCGGTAATATGATCTAGTCCCTCGAATGGGTGCCTACAAAACAATGATTGTCCCTTTGAATATAGCTAAAGGTACCTCTACCCGTTGCCTTCAACGACCATACGATGACCCTTCGATGACCCGCACGTCCAATATAACAAGGACTACCTACTCCTATATAGTATGGATAGTCCTGGGAACTTTAAAATTTACAGAAAAAGACCAGTTAAATAGGGTAGTGCTCTTAAACTGCCTAGCTCAATAAAAATATCCTTTCAATATTATTTCAAAAAAACTAAGGCTACGCATTTACGCTAAAGTCCTTATGCTTCTTTCAAAACAAACAAACAATATGAGCTAAGCAAGTTAAGAGCCCGTAGATAACTACGGATGAAAAGGGTGCTTACACCTTCCCTTTTCATAACTTACCCCCCGAACCCGTTTTCTTCAAATAAGGTCTTTTTCTGTACTTTTTTACCTTTCCTAACGTTGGACAAAATAAAAGTCGATGGCGACTCTTGCTCACCGCAACATTGGTTGCTTTAAAAAAATAAAAGTCAGTTCACCGTGTTACAGAACTGGCGACTCTGCTGGGGATACTTAAAAAGAGGGGTTACCTTAGAGTTTAGTTCACTTTAATAATTGTTAGTTTTGATTGCTTTACCTTTCAAGGTTGTCTGGACATTTGAATGGAAGATGAATCCTACACCCGGATTCGAGTGCACCTTAAGATAGGAGCGACATAGTCATGGAGACCTCCCTTGTGCATGCTTGGGATTGGTCAATATGAAGTTCGCACTTGAGTTAGGCCTCCACTGGTTATTGTGTACCTCTTTTGCATGAGAGAGGTTTACGCATGTATCTTTGGGTGCGTCGGAGATCAAGGACTTTTAGTCACCTTTAACCCATCTTAACTTTTAGGAACGTAGTGGGAGGGCTATTCTTGGTGCATGTCAAGTTATGGTCGCGACCCGATACTACAATTCAGATAGGTTTCTTCTTAAAGTATCATTGCGTGGTATGCATGTACCATGTTCGGGGGTACTTTAGAGGGGCTGACAATTCTGAGTAACTGGTAGAACCCTGTTGCTGAAATCTCTTTACCTTTAGAAGTACCTTTGGGGAAGGATAATCACCTGGTCATACTCCATGCAAGCCGTAAACCTAAGGACTCTTGTGTGACATGTTTGTTATCTAACCACTTGATCTCCTTGCAGGTTTTGTTTGTAGGACTTACTTGTCCGTACTACCCTATGCTTTTACATAACGTGCTGACTAACCTTTTTCAGGGATCTTAAGTATTTAGGATGCATAATTCCCAGACACTGTTATGGAAGGACTATCAAGAGCCTTAATTCACATCAAGGGACAAGAGGATTTATTTTTCTCTATCCAGATGCTCTTAAACTCAAAGGTATAGTTCCTATCAAGGGGCAAGAGGATTTATTTTCCTCTAGCCGGATGCTTTTCAAATTCGAAAGTACAATAAACTTCTGTCAAGGGGCAAGAGGATTTATTTTCCTCTAGCTAGATGCCTTCAAATTCAAGGGTACAATTCCTATCAAGGGGCAAGAGGATTTTATTTTCCTTTAGCCATATGCCTTTTAACTCAAAAGTAACGTACCTCAAATCAGAGGCTATGACCCACTAGATATGGTGAGCTCGATTCTTATAGAAGGATGTCCAAGGATGAAAAATCAAAGTTCTTCGGAAGAAACTGCAACCAAAATTTCCAAAGGACAAGCTTCCCATTTTCTTACTACCCCTGAAGCTGTACACTTACAACTCTTGTGTGACTTCGCCAGAATCTTCTTCCTAGAAGTAATCTAAAGTTTCCTGTAGGCTCAGACACTAACGCTTGGCTTATTTTCTACTATGGGGCACTTGGTCAAGCGATCGATAATTGCTAACCAGTTCGAGATAAGGTACAAGACCTGATTGATGCAAAGGCTATCATATTCACACCTGCAGGCCAGATTTGAAGTTCTCCTTCGACTCAATGGACCTTCTGAAGCAATAAGTCCATACGGAGAAAATCTCCTCAATGTTGGCAATTCGTAATTTCTCACGCATTTTCATGCGTAATCTTTCTTGTTCTTGTTCAATACTGTCTATATGCAATACGTGTTTGTTTTTGAACTATAATAACGATGCATTGGATATGTTTGTCTTGAAAAAATTCATTCGCTCTCGCTCTAATATGTTTTTATTTGCTTGTGATACCAAACTCTCAGTGATAAAGCATGATGACTCTGAAGGGAGAATGACGAACATATAATACCCATAATCTCAAATGGTGTGCTTTCGAGTAAAACTCTGTTGATGATGTACAGGCATCGTTTCAAATCCAAACACTGGAGATATAAGGAAGTTAATCCCTTGTCAACCCCTTTGAGCCTTGAAGTAGGAGTTTCTTTTCTATACGAAAAACCCTCACATTTAACCCAGGGGCAGGGTAGTGTTCAGTTAACCTGATTGAGTGGTCAAAATTCAGCAGGAGCTCGCATCTAAAGATACAATAATGGTTATCCTTCAAAAGGTTGAGGAAAAGACGAGACCGCAATGGTCGTCTCTCGCGCAATAAGAGGTCAAATATGACGATACAACAACGACTATCCCTCGTCAACCAAGAAATGAGGCAGTCACAATCTTTCCTACAAATCAAAGACGTCTCAGGATCACACGACTTGCTAAAAAAAAGATAAAAAAGAACGAATAAAAAAAAGAGAGAAAAGAAAGCCCGCTAAGTCAATAACTTGAAAACAAATGACTAAGGCAAAAGTTAGGGCATCCCGCTGGACTTCAAACTCAGAATTCAAAAGAATTTGTCCAGGCAAAAGTTAGGGAAACAAAAAAAGATCCTCAACAAAAAGGGGAAAATTCGTGTGTCTATAAATTCAAGATCGTGTGATCAGACACCAAGAATAAAAGGTAAGTGACTGCCATCTCCAAACACCTTGTCTGCTCCTCAACCGTACGTCTCAAACTCCTCTTGAAGGATGAATGCTCACGTCAAGTTAACTGAACTTAGGTTGGAGAACATCACGAAGGGGGTGGGCACCAATAAAATTTTGAGCCTAAAAATCTTCTTTTCTAAAACAATGAACCTGGCAACGTTACAACCCTCAAAAGTCCTAATTGAAGCATGGTTAATTCGAAAGCATACTGTAACGAGAATACGGTAAACCGACTCCTAGGAGTTTTGCTAAACGCTTGAGTTGGTATCACACCACCTTTCAAAAAATCGATGTTTTAACATCCTTTCAAAAATTTCCTTTTTAAACTTCAAGACAAACACAAACTTTGCATTAAAATTATGTTTCTCATAATAAACATTCTTTGCATATGAAAAAGTACTTGACACCAGGAAAGCTTCCATCATGAACTGTAAATGAAAATTTTAATCCTTTCAAAGGACAAGTTGTCTTCAGAACTTCGTTGAGTTCGAGCGAGAATATCTCAAATTCTGATCACCCTCAGGGGCACAAAAGCAGTTGGATACTCCGTTGAGTAATAGTTTAGTCAATCTGGGGAAATCAGGTCAAGATTTGAAGAATCTCTCAAAAGTGTTGAACAATCAGGGGCATTCACCCAAGCATAGTTGAAAATTACCTCCGACCCGGATTAATCAGGGGCATTATTCCTAAGTTCATGATACTGGGGCATGTTACTTATAACAGCACAAATCTCAAGAAGCCCTCCCGACAGGCATGCTTTAGAAGTACTCCGAGAAGCAAAAATATCTCCTACGATGGGCTCAGTTGGCTAAAACGCCAATACGTACAAAGGGCATGACATGTTATTTTCCAATTCATCTGGGGAAGTCAAGTCGAGATTCAAAGAATCTCTCAAAGGTGCTGAAGAGCCGGGGATTTATTTTCCCCGCAAAACACTGTTGCAATCTGCTGTCGTCTTTAACAACTTTTTGCATTCATGCATCATATACCTCGGGGCATATGCATAACACTCTCATTCATTTCAAAAAACATACAATACATTACATGCATCATGACATTGCACAAAAGCTAACTTTTCCTTTCAGGTCGACCAACCGGTCATGAAAATATCATTTACAAAACCAATTTCTATCAAATATACAGTCTGGAAGCTTGAACCCCAGATTCTCAACAGATATGTTCCGGAAGCTTGAACCCCGGATAATCTAAAATCTACGACAGAAACATTCCGGAAGCATGAACCCCGGATGTTCTGAAATCTACGACAGATATGTTTCGGAAGCTTGAACCCCGAACGATCTGAATTCTACAACAGATAAGTTCCGGAAGCTTGAACCCCGGATAATCTGAAATCTACGACAGAAACGTCCCGGAAGGATGAACCCCGGATGTTCTGAAATCTACGGCAGATATGTTTCGGAAGCTTGAACCCCGAATGATCTGAATTCTACAACAGATATGTTTCAGAAGCTTGAACCCCGGATAATCTGAAATCTACGACAGAAACATTCCGGAAGCATGAACCCCAGATGTTCTGAAATCTACGGCAGATATGTTTCGGAAGCTTGAACCCCGAATGATCTGAATTCTACAACAGATATGTTCCGGAAGCTTGAACCCCGGATAATCTGAAATCTACGACAGAAACTTTCCGGAAGCATGAACCCCGGATGTTCTGAAATCTACGGAAGATATGTTTCGGAAGCTTGAACCCCGAATGATCTGAATTCTACAACAGATATATTCCGGAAGCTTGAACCCTGGATAATCTGAAATCTACGACATAAATGTTTTGGAAGCTCGAACCCCGAACATCTATGAATCTCTATCCCAAATATACATTTGGAAGCTTGAACCCCAAACATTCTGAAGATCTATCATATACGCACTCTGGGAAGCATGACCCCCAAAGTTGCTGAC
Organism: Vicia villosa; assembly: GCF_029867415.1. Classification (NCBI taxonomy): domain Eukaryota; kingdom Viridiplantae; phylum Streptophyta; class Magnoliopsida; order Fabales; family Fabaceae; genus Vicia; species Vicia villosa. Next base: position 171,397,419 of record NC_081184.1, read on the forward strand.
AAGCATCTCAGCTAGATGGCATCTTTAAGCCCATCTCAGACAATTCTCTGTGAACACCTGGATGGTACCTCTAATCCCATCTCAGACAATTTTTTGTCAATATCCGGATGGCATCTTTAAGCCCACCTCAGACAGCATCATGTCAATCCAACCAGTGGCATCTTTAAGCCCAATCAAACCATCTCCGGCATAGGTCCCTGCATCAGCAAGGCAAATTTCTGGGTATTCTAGTGTTCAATCCTCTTCCACCTTCAGATTACGATAGGCAAACAAGCCAATCTACATCCTCAGGTTTAAGAAGATTGAACAGGGGCAGCTGTCATACCCCAAAATTTGCCCACACTTTTCAAAAATTCAAAGCTATTTCAAAAAATTGGATTTTATAAAATCTCGGGTTCATTTACATTGATACCCTGAATTTTATAAATATTCAATTTAAAGTCTATTTTAAAATATAATAGTTTACTCTTAAATTATTTATATTTTAATAAATAGCAAAATGCTGGTCGATGGTTCATTCACTTTCAATTGGCTTATTTATTTCCAACAAATAATATTGCCCAATTGGTAAGAGGAAGTAAGTTTGCAAGTATAAGGTCCTGGGTTCAAATCTCAGTTCTGACATTATTCCATTTTAAATAATTTTATTTTATAGTTTATGCCACTATTTATCACAAATTGATCAAAATCACAAAAAATTTAAAAAAATGGTTATTTATTTATTTTCCATGTTTAGAATAGTATTTTTAGAAATAAGTGAATGTGATTGATTTCTAAATTAAATATTTTTATCACATTTGTCCCATACCATTTGTATTAACCTAATTTCCATTGTATAAAAAAGAGGACCAAAACCTTCTCCTGGAGGACCGCTCCCAACCTATTCTGGCTTCTCATACTGTAAACATTTACACGAACTTTTCTAAAAAAAACAGGCCGTACACCCACTTCCATACACTGTAAATAAACCACACAGGCCAAATCACATTCAATTACCAATAACACCATTAACCATATACAACAAACCAAAAATTCTAACTCCCAAAAAACCTTTTATCTTCTCACATACGTACCATCTGCACAAAATCTCCATTCACTAATAGTTGATATATACCACCAATTTCAAACACAAAAAACACCCAATCTTCAACTCAACAAACCTTCACTTGAAAGCCTACCAATACAACCTGCAAAATTGATTCCAAACATGTAAACCACAACATCAACGAGCCTTTTGTTGTTACAGTAACAAAACTAATACTTACATATCAACCAACATCCACTACTATCTCATTTATTCATTATCATCATCATTGAGAAAAAAGATACCATCAATATTTTCATTTGTCAAGTTATAACAACTAACACCATATATTAACAATAGCAACAAAGTTTGTGTTGTTTTGTTTTTTGAAGCAACTATTTCATAAAGAAACAAGCAAAGAAGGAAAAAGTTATACAAACGCCGTCGGGGACCCAATCGGAGATCTACCTTGAACGCACAACAACAATCGCGTACTCACACTTCAGATCTGCGGCGGTACCGTCTACAACTCACCATCACGCGTCTCCACCTCTGAGACCGAACAACGACGTCGCAATTCACAGCAACGCAACCGTGAAGGCCACCGAGCACAACACTCCGACGACCCGTTGGCAACCTCCGGCCGTCGACCCTTCCGCTCCTCACCATGCGCGTAGTACCGCCGGCCACCAGTGATGTTTCTTCTCATCACCGAAGCAACTCCGCTGCCACCATGAGCTTTCCTATTCAGATCTGAATCGCAACCACCGCCTTCGCAGCTATGAGTTCGGTCCTGGTCTCCGTCTATTGTGCAGCCCTCCGTCGAGATTGATGTACTTCTCCATCACCGTCTGTAACGCCATATTCCAGCCCAGGTATTATCATTGATGCTTATGTTCTGTTTATTGAATTTAGATTTTTGTTCTATTTGAAATTAAGAAGGGAAAGAGAAAATGAAATAGCTTTTGTCAATTTACTGTCAGCGTGGTACTAATTTTTCTTTAGTCTTTCATTTTTGTTATGTTGTTTTCGTAAGAAGAAAAAGACAAAAAAAGAAAAGATATTTTAGTTAATTAGCTTTTAATAACAAAAATATAAATAAATAATATTAGGTTAATTAGATTTTATTTTATAATAAAAAGTATACATTTTGTTTTAATTTTAATTCTTCTTTTAGAATTTGGTAACACCATTTTTTTAGATTTTTTCGGTTGTTTGTTTTTGTAATCATTATTTTAGTTAATCGTACTAACATTCTTGTTTTTATGAGGTACCACTTGAGACCGTCACTTTTGGACTTTATAGACATTCACCATTTATAATTTGTATATGTTAAGCTTTTAATTTCTATTCAGGGTTTGTAATAGTTTAATTAGGACTTTATTTTCCGCACCTCTAATTATGTAACTACCCCAAAGCTCTGTAATAGCGTAGGACATTTACTTTCCCGCACTTTTAATTTCCGCATTTTTTTATATATTCTGTTTAGATGTATGATAATTAGGGTGTGTATGGCAAGATAAAGGAAACGATAGATCACGTAATAATACAAGATAAACTATAAATCGAATCCAACACACTTGCACGCACTCACCCTTAGGGTATGCCCCTCTTCGGTTGCCTTCGATTAAAAGGTCGTGTCCCTCGAATATAGAGGTACCAATTAGCAAAGTCCCTCGATTAAAAATCATTGTAAAGATCATAAGTCCCTCGATGACCCACGATGTTGCCTCGGTAATATGATCTAGTCCCTCGAATGGGTGCCTACAAAACAATGATTGTCCCTTTGAATATAGCTAAAGGTACCTCTACCCGTTGCCTTCAACGACCATACGATGACCCTTCGATGACCCGCACGTCCAATATAACAAGGACTACCTACTCCTATATAGTATGGATAGTCCTGGGAACTTTAAAATTTACAGAAAAAGACCAGTTAAATAGGGTAGTGCTCTTAAACTGCCTAGCTCAATAAAAATATCCTTTCAATATTATTTCAAAAAAACTAAGGCTACGCATTTACGCTAAAGTCCTTATGCTTCTTTCAAAACAAACAAACAATATGAGCTAAGCAAGTTAAGAGCCCGTAGATAACTACGGATGAAAAGGGTGCTTACACCTTCCCTTTTCATAACTTACCCCCCCGAACCCGTTTTCTTCAAATAAGGTCTTTTTCTGTACTTTTTTACCTTTCCTAACGTTGGACAAAATAAAAGTCGATGGTGACTCTTGCTCACCGCAACATTGGTTGCTTTAAAAAAATAAAAGTCAGTTCACCGTGTTACAGAACTGGCGACTCTGCTGGGGATACTTAAAAAGAGGGGTTACCTTAGAGTTTAGTTCACTTTAATAATTGTTTGTTTTGATTGCTTTACCTTTCAAGGTTGTCTGGACATTTGAATGGAAGATGAATCCTACACCCGGATTCGAGTGCACCTTAAGATAGGAGCGACATAGTCATGGAGACCTCCCTTGTGCATGCTTGGGATTGGTCAATATGAAGTTCGCACTTGAGTTAGGCCTCCACTGGTTATTGTGTACCTCTTTTGCATGAGAGAGGTTTACGCATGTATCTTTGGGTGCGTCGGAGATCAAGGACTTTTAGTCACCTTTAACCCATCTTAACTTTTAGGAACGTAGTGGGAGGGCTATTCTTGGTGCATGTCAAGTTATGGTCGCGACCCGATACTACAATTCAGATAGGTTTCTTCTTAAAGTATCATTGCGTGGTATGCATGTACCATGTTCGGGGGTACTTTAGAGGGGCTGACAATTCTGAGTAACTGGTAGAACCCTGTTGCTGAAATCTCTTTACCTTTAGAAGTACCTTTGGGGAAGGATAATCACCTGGTCATACTCCATGCAAGCCGTAAACCTAAGGACTCTTGTGTGACATGTTTGTTATCTAACCACTTGATCTCCTTGCAGGTTTTGTTTGTAGGACTTACTTGTCCGTACTACCCTATGCTTTTACATAACGTGCTGACTAACCTTTTTCAGGGATCTTAAGTATTTAGGATGCATAATTCCCAGACACTGTTATGGAAGGACTATCAAGAGCCTTAATTCACATCAAGGGACAAGAGGATTTATTTTTCTCTATCCAGATGCTCTTAAACTCAAAGGTATAGTTCCTATCAAGGGGCAAGAGGATTTATTTTCCTCTAGCCGGATGCTTTTCAAATTCGAAAGTACAATAAACTTCTGTCAAGGGGCAAGAGGATTTATTTTCCTCTAGCTAGATGCCTTCAAATTCAAGGGTACAATTCCTATCAAGGGGCAAGAGGATTTTATTTTCCTTTAGCCATATGCCTTTTAACTCAAAAGTAACGTACCTCAAATCAGAGGCTATGACCCACTAGATATGGTGAGCTCGATTCTTATAGAAGGATGTCCAAGGATGAAAAATCAAAGTTCTTCAGAAGAAACTGCAACCAAAATTTCCAAAGGACAAGCTTCCCATTTTCTTACTACCCCTGAAGCTGTACACTTACAACTCTTGTGTGACTTCGCCAGAATCTTCTTCCTAGAAGTAATCTAAAGTTTCCTGTAGGCTCAGACACTAACGCTTGGCTTATTTTCTACTATGGGGCACTTGGTCAAGCGATCGATAATTGCTAACCAGTTCGAGATAAGGTACAAGACCTGATTGATGCAAAGGCTATCATATTCACACCTGCAGGCCAGATTTGAAGTTCTCCTTCGACTCAATGGACCTTCTGAAGCAATAAGTCCATACGGAGAAAATCTCCTCAATGTTGGCAATTCGTAATTTCTCACGCATTTTCATGCGTAATCTTTCTTGTTCTTGTTCAATACTGTCTATATGCAATACGTGTTTGTTTTTGAACTATAATAACGATGCATTGGATATGTTTGTCTTGAAAAAATTCATTCGCTCTCGCTCTAATATGTTTTTATTTGCTTGTGATACCAAACTCTCAGTGATAAAGCATGATGACTCTGAAGGGAGAATGACGAACATATAATACCCATAATCTCAAATGGTGTGCTTTCGAGTAAAACTCTGTTGATGATGTACAGGCATCGTTTCAAATCCAAACACTGGAGATATAAGGAAGTTAATCCCTTGTCAACCCCTTTGAGCCTTGAAGTAGGAGTTTCTTTTCTATACGAAAAACCCTCACATTTAACCCAGGGGCAGGGTAGTGTTCAGTTAACCTGATTGAGTGGTCAAAATTCAGCAGGAGCTCGCATCTAAAGATACAATAATGGTTATCCTTCAAAAGGTTGAGGAAAAGACGAGACCGCAATGGTCGTCTCTCGCGCAATAAGAGGTCAAATATGACGATACAACAACGACTATCCCTCGTCAACCAAGAAATGAGGCAGTCACAATCTTTCCTACAAATCAAAGACGTCTCAGGATCACACGACTTGCTAAAAAAAAGATAAAAAAGAACGAATAAAAAAAAGAGAGAAAAGAAAGCCCGCTAAGTCAATAACTTGAAAACAAATGACTAAGGCAAAAGTTAGGGCATCCCGCTGGACTTCAAACTCAGAATTCAAAAGAATTTGTCCAGGCAAAAGTTAGGGAAATAAAAAAAGATCCTCAACAAAAAGGGGAAAATTCGTGTGTCTATAAATTCAAGATCGTGTGATCAGACACCAAGAATAAAAGGTAAGTGACTGCCATCTCCAAACACCTCGTCTGCTCCTCAACCGTACGTCTCAAACTCCTCTTGAAGGATGAATGCTCACGTCAAGTTAACTGAACTTAGGTTGGAGAACATCACGAAGGGGGTGGGCACCAATAAAATTTTGAGCCTAAAAATCTTCTTTTCTAAAACAATGAACCTGGCAACGTTACAACCCTCAAAAGTCCTAATTGAAGCATGGTTAATTCGAAAGCATACTGTAACGAGAATACGGTAAACCGACTCCTAGGAGTTTTGCTAAACGCTTGAGTTGGTATCACACCACCTTTCAAAAAATCGATGTTTTAACATCCTTTCAAAAATTTCCTTTTTAAACTTCAAGACAAACACAAACTTTGCATTAAAATTATGTTTCTCATAATAAACATTCTTTGCATATGAAAAAGTACTTGACACCAGGAAAGCTTCCATCATGAACTGTAAATGAAAATTTTAATCCTTTCAAAGGACAAGTTGTCTTCAGAACTTCGTTGAGTTCGAGCGAGAATATCTCAAATTCTGATCACCCTCAGGGGCACAAAAGCAGTTGGATACTCCGTTGAGTAATAGTTTAGTCAATCTGGGGAAATCAGGTCAAGATTTGAAGAATCTCTCAAAAGTGTTGAACAATCAGGGGCATTCACCCAAGCATAGTTGAAAATTACCTCCGACCCGGATTAATCAGGGGCATTATTCCTAAGTTCATGATACTGGGGCATGTTACTTATAACAGCACAAATCTCAAGAAGCCCTCCCGACAGGCATGCTTTAGAAGTACTCCGAGAAGCAAAAATATCTCCTACGATGGGCTCAGTTGGCTAAAAAGCCAATACGTACAAAGGGCATGACATGTTATTTTCCAATTCATCTCGGGAAGTCAAGTCGAGATTCAAAGAATCTCTCAAAGGTGCTGAAGAGCCGGGGATTTATTTTCCCCGCAAAACACTGTTGCAATCTGCTGTCGTCTTTAACAACTTTTTGCATTCATGCATCATATACCTCGGGGCATATGCATAACACTCTCATTCATTTCAAAAAACATACAATACATTACATGCATCATGACATTGCACAAAAGCTAACTTTTCCTTTCAGGTCGACCAACCGGTCATGAAAATATCATTTACAAAACCAATTTCTATCAAATATACAGTCTGGAAGCTTGAACCCCAGATTCTCAACAGATATGTTCCGGAAGCTTGAACCCCGGATAATCTAAAATCTACGACAGAAACGTTCCGGAAGCATGAACCCCGGATGTTCTGAAATCTACGGCAGATATGTTTCGGAAGCTTGAACCCCGAACGATCTGAATTCTACAACAGATATGTTCCGGAAGCTTGAACCCCGGATAATCTGAAATCTAGGACAGAAACGTTCCGGAAGCATGAACCCCGGATGTTCTGAAATCTACGGCAGATATGTTTCGGAAGCTTGAACCCCGAATGATCTGAATTCTACAACAGATATGTTCCGGAAGCTTGAACCCCGGATAATCTGAAATCTACGACAGAAACGTTCCGGAAGCATGAACCCCAGATGTTCTGAAATCTACGGCAGATATGTTTCGGAAGCTTGAACCCCGAATGATCTGAATTCTACAACAGATATGTTCCGAAAGCTTGAACCCCGGATAATCTGAAATCTACGACAAAAACTTTCCGGAAGCATGAACCCCGGATGTTCTGAAATCTACGGAAGATATGTTTCGGAAGCTTGAACCCCGAATGATCTGAATTCTACAACAGATATATTCCGGAAGCTTGAACCCTGGATAATCTGAAATCTACGACATAAATGTTTTGGAAGCTCGAACCCCGAACATCTATGAATCTCTATCCCAAATATACATTTGGAAGCTTGAACCCCAAACATTCTGAAGATCTATCATATACGCACTCTGGGAAGCATGACCCCCCAAGTTGCTGACAAGCATCTCAGCTAGATGGCATCTTTAAGCCCATCTCAGACAATTCTCTGTGAACACCTGGATGGTACCTCTAATCCCATCTCAGACAATTTTCTGTCAATATCCGGATGGCATCTTTAAGCCCACCTCAGACAGCATCATGTCAATCCAACCAGTGGCATCTTTAAGCCCAATCAAACCATCTCCGGCATAGGTCCTTGCATCAGCAAGGCAAATTTCTGGGTATTCTAGTGTTCAATCCTCTTCCACCTTCAGATTACGATAGGCAAACAAGCCAATCTACATCCTCAGGTTTAAGAAGATTGAACAGGGGCAGCTGTCATACCCCAAAATTTGCCCACACTTTTCAAAAGTTCAAAGCTATTTCAAAAAATTGGATTTTATAAAATCTCGGGTTCATTTACATTGATACCCTGAATTTTATAAATATTCAATTTAAAGTCTATTTTAAAATATAATAGTTTACTCTTAAATTATTTATATTTTAATAAATAGCAAAATGCTGTCGATGGTTCATTCACTTTCAATTGGCTTATTTATTTCCAACAAATAATATTGCCCAATTGGTAAGGAAGTAAGTTTGCAAGTATAAGGTCCTGGGTTCAAATCTCAGTTCTGACATTTTTCCTTTTATTTGTTTCTAACATTAGCTTTATTTTTATTCCAAAAAATCACAAAAAATATATTTTCTTTTTAATTTTCGTTTTTTATTTATTTCATATTTTAAATAATTTTATTTTATAGTTTATGCCACTATTTATCACAAATTGATCAAAATCACAAAAATATAAAAAAAAGGTTATTTATTTATTTTCCATGTTTAGAATAGTATTTTTAGAAATAAGTGAATGTGATTGATTTCTAAATTAAATATTTTTATCACATTTGTCCCATACCATTTGTATTAACCTAATTTCCATTGTATAAAAAAGAGGACCAAAACCTTCTCCTGGAGGACCGCTCCCAACCTATTCTGGCTTCTCATACTGTAAACATTTACACGAACTTTTCTAAAAAAAAACAGGTCGTACACCCACTTCCATACACTGTAAATAAACCACACAGGCCAAATCACATTCAATTACCAATAACACCATTAACCATATACAACAAACCAAAAATTCTAACACCCAAAAAACCTTTTATCTTCTCACATACGTACCATCTGCACAAAATCTCCATTCATTAATAGTTGATATATACCACCAATTTCAAACACAAAAAACACCCAATCTTCAACTCAACAAACCTTCACTTGAAAGCCTACCAATACAACCTGTAAAATTGATTCCAAACATGTAAACCACAACATCAACGAGCCTTTTGTTGTTACAGTAACAAAACTAATACTTACATATTAACAAACATCCACTACTATCTCATTTATTCATTATCATCATCATTGAGAAAAAAGATACCATCAATATTTTCATTTGTCAAGTTATAACAACTAACACCATATATTAACAATAGCAACAAAGTTTGTGTTGTTTTGTTTTTTGAAGCAACTATTTCATAAAGAAACAAGCAAAGAAGGAAAAAGTGGTACAAACGCCGTCGGGGACCCAATCGGAGATCTACCTTGAACGCACAACAACAATCGCGTACTCACACTTCAGATCTGCGGCGGTACCGTCTACAGCTCACCATCACGCGTCTCCACCTCTGAGACCGAACAACGACGTCGCAATTCACAGCAACGAAACCGTGAAGGCCACCGAGCACAACACTCCGACGACCCGTTGGCAACCTCCGGCCGTCGACCCTCCCGCTCCTCACCATGCGCGTAGTACCGCCGGCCACCAGTGACGCTTCTTCTCATCACCGAAGCAACTCCGCTGCCACCATGAGCTTTCCTATTCAGATCTGAATCGCAACCACCGCCTTCGCAGCTATGAGTTCGGTCCTGGCCTCCGTCTATCGTGCAGCCCTCCGTCAAGATTGATGTACTTCTCCATCACCGTCTGTAACGCCATATTCCAGCCCAGGTATTATCATTGATGCTTATGTTCTGTTTATTGAATTTAGATTTTTGTTCTATTTGAAATTAAGAAGGGAAAGAGAACATGAAATAGCTTTTGTCAATTTACTGTCAGCGTGTGTAACTCGGTGAACTGACTTTTATTTTTTTAAGCAACAATGTTGCGGTGAGCAAGAGTCGCCACCAACTTTTATTTTATCCAATTAGGAAAGGTATAAAAGAACAGGAAAGACCTTCTTTGAAAAGAGATTAAGTTCGGGGGGTAGGTTATGAAAAGGGAAGGTGTAAGCACCCTTTTCATCCGTAGTTATCTACGGGCTCTTAATTGCTTAGCTCACTTTTGATTTGTTTGAAATGTTTGAAGGAGTAGTGTGTGTTTAGAAAAACACTTTTGTTTTGAAAATGTCTAAAGAGACAACGTTAGAAAACAGGGTGTGAAAAGCATTTGAATTGTTTTTGTTGTGAGCAAGCACTTAAGAGTTCCTACTCTAGTTCGTAAGATCTTTCCTATTCTAAATAATTTCCTTGAACGATAGTACTATCCATACCATATAAGGGTAGGTAGCCCTATACATTGGATGTGCGGGTCATCGAAGGGTCATCGAGTCGCCATAGGGACTATCCATACCATAAAGAGGGTAGGAAGTCCTATGCGTTTGCGAATAGTCATAAAGGCGACATGTAGGGATACCTTAGTGTTCGAAGGGACTATCATCATTTAATCGAAGGCAACTCGAGGGACGAGATCATTTCATCGTAGGCAACTCGAAGGGACTATGATCTTTTTTCCGAAGGGACAATGATGATTTTGAATCGTAGACAGCATGTGCTAAGGTATCTTCGAGGGACTTGACTATTATTTTCCGAAAGGCATCATAAGAGGGGAAACCCTAAAGGTGAGTGCGTGCGAGTGTGTTGTATTCAGTTATTTATTCTTGAGTTAGGTGAGCTAGCGTTTGACTTTAATCTTATCACGCAATCCTATTAGCCATACATCTAAGCAGTTTATAGGTGCGGAAATTAAAAGTACAGGAAGTAAATGTCCTACGCTATTACAGGGCTTTGGGGCAGTTACATAATTAGAGGTACGAAGAAGTAAATTTACCTAAGCTATTACATCCCATGAACAGTTACATAATAGTAAAAAATGCAAGGAAATTAAAGCTAAGATATATACAAAAATTAAATAAAGATCTTGCAAATGTCCATGAAATAATCCCATGCTCAAGGTGGTAGTTCCTCACAAAAGTCAAGAGAGTGTTAGTACGGATACGTAAAATAATGATGAGAAAAATGACAAAGTATAAACAATTATTGATTAAAAGAAAAATCTAAAATAGGCATATTAAATTCTAGAAAAAAAAATTAAAATTAAATATTTTGGTTTTTTTTTTTAAAATAACAAATCTAATTAACTAATATAAATATTTTTTTGTGTATTCGATATTATAAACAATTAGAGATTAAAAATAAAAAGAAATTATAGTAAGAAACAAAAATATAAATGTGCTAAGGAGAATACATATAACATGGAGTGCATATAGTTAAAGAGAGATTGTGAATAAGATAAATATATATAAAAGAGTAAAAATTGAGTGCAAATAGCAATAGAGAGTAGAATTAAAGTTCAAACCCATATCATTCATTTAACCTTTTTTTTTTTATCAAATCATTCATTTAACCTTAGTCTTAGTCATAATCCTAATTAAGGCAAACAAATAAAAAATACTAAAACACCAAAATTACAACATGAAAACGTTACAGTACAACCAATGGGGCTGCACACATTATTGCTTCACTAGTGATTCTTTTAATTTTTCAAACCTTAACAATATCCAACCAAAATCCGACACATGGAATGAACATAATATAATAAAACAAAATTGCAACATACATTAAATTAGGGGAGAGAAAACATGCATTATTAAGAGATTTTTCTTCTTCTCAAACAGATTCTTTTTTCAATGCAGGTTGGAATCAATGGCTTCAGCTTAACCTTTTTAGTGAGCGTAGCGGATTTTCGGATTGGTGTAATCTTTGGGCCATTAGCTGCCACGCCCTTTGGCATTGGAGAAACATGGAAACTCATGATTCAGCTTACAAAAGACCGCTGGTTATGCAAGATGTGATAGAAGATAAAGTTCAACAATACAACAAAGCGATATTTGTTCAGCACAGTGTTATGAATAGGTGCCATGAGAGGGTGTTGGTTCATTGGCGTGCTCCCTTGGCTCCCATAGTGAAACTGAATGTGGATGGTGCTCGTGATAGTAATGGTTTAGCGGGTTGTGGAGGGGTTTTACGTGATGCTAGTGGGTTTTGGTTAGGAGGTTTTGCCAAAAGAGTTGGTAATTGTAGTACCTTGGTGGCTGAGTTATGGGGAATTTACCATGGTTTAGTTATGGTTTCTGATCTGGGTCATCGTAGTCTTGAAGTTGAGACTGATTCAAGACAAGCTGCAAATTGTATTCTTAGCGGAAGTTTTGGGAATAAAATGGTGGGAAACTTAGTGAAGAATATTAGAGCGAAGATGCAGTTATTTGATAAAGTGGAGATTCAGCATATATACAGAGAGGCGAATAATTGTGCAAACACTCTTGCTCTGGAGGGTAAAAAGCTGATTGGTGCGAACAAGTTCTATCAGGCGGCGCCTATTTGGATGAAGAATGCTTTGATGAAGGATCTTAATCCTGTCTGTGTTTCTAGGGTTATTCCCTTGTAGTTTTCTTTTGTTTCTTGGGCCTCGGCCCTCCTAAGTACCAAAAAAAAAAAAAATCTCACGATGTTGTTCTTAACAATTCAGAGTAAAAAAAAAAAATCAAATTTTTTCAATGATATCTCTCTTAATCTAAAACAAACACTTCTTCCATCAAAAATAGCATTTCACATATAACCAAATTTTCAGCCATCCAACATCAAGAGGAAAAACAAAATGAAGGAGTAGGATTACCGAGGGACCGCGGTGGCTTTGCGTGTTCCGACCGGAGGCGGTGCAATGTCGGTTACGGCGTGGGTTTCTCACGATAGAGCTTTGGCCGTGGCGGGACGTGGGCCGAGATTCGGTTGCTGGGTTCTTTGCGGGTGGAAGTCGCGGTGGTCTCGTGGCTGATCAGAATCGAGATCCGGCGCGGCTGTCTCGAAGCGATTACTGCGTGGACACGTTGGACTCACAGGCGGTTTGCTCCTGCGGTGGTTTGATTCCGGTGCGGTTCACGTCTGCGACTTGCTACGATTCCAGTTTCACCACTTTTCCTTCTTTTGGTTTTGATTCTTTCCAGATCTGTTGTCTTGTCGAGAACCTGTGTAAAAAAAAATATATATATATATCTTTTTACAGCTTGGACTTTAGTGTGAACAAGTGAAATTAATAATGGTGTGATTGTGAATTTGTTAGAGTTGAGTTTTATGATGGTGATTAGGACATGATAATGATGATTTTTGTGTGGGATAGCTTGGTTTCCATGGTTAGTGTTGGTTGAGGTTATGGTTCTGTTGGAGTTTTGAAATCTAAGAACAAATTATTTGTTTTTTTTCTTTTTTTTTTTTTGAAAAGGAAATCGATGGTGATGGTTGGTAGGGGTGTTCATTGGTTCGGGTAAATCCGAACCAAACCAGAATCCGAACCAAACCATAGTGTTTGGGTTGGATATTTTTTCAATTCGGGCAAGAACCGAACCAAACCAATGAAATCCAATGACAATCGGTTCGGGCATCGGATTTTCAATTTTCTACCCGCAAGTCCAACCCAAACCAACCATAATTAATTATCATGAAAATTACTACGAAACATTCAACTTCAATAAGAAAAAAATAAAATGTTGTGTGTGGACAAGTTATGCTATTTTAATTTGTTATTAGAAAATTGATAGTGCAATATGATAAATGAACATAAAGTTATAAAACACATTCATTATCATATTAATTCAAGTGACTAGTTATAGATTCAAAAGTCTTAATCTTAGATATTATTCTTGTTAGATATTTTTGAATCTATTAGAGAAAAATTTCTAGTATAATATTTAAATTTGAACACTATTAATATTATATTTTTTATAATATTATGAAAAATTAATTTTTGTTAATAAGTTATTTTTTTAAAATATTTTTGCATTTTTTATCTACCCGATCAATCCAACCCAAACCAATCCATTGTTTCTCGGGTCGGTTTGGTTTGGGCTTTATCGCAAAAATTTGTAAATCCAATCCAAACCAATCCATTTAATTTTAATCGGTTTGGGTATCGGATTTTCTCAAAACCGAACCAAACCGGCCCGCGAACACCCCTAATGGTTGGAGATTTTGGACAATGTTGTAGTGTATATTTTGTAAGTGAAGTTTGTGGAATTTTATTAAGTGTACAAAAAGAAAAAATGGCATGGAAATTGTTAATTGTATGTGTGGCTAGTTAAATTTACATGATGGTGATAGATATTTCTGTAACAAAAATTATGGGGATGGAATGAATGTACTATGTGTGAATGGTAAAAAATGCAGTATTGGTACGTGAATGTAACGGTTAGGGTGGATGGAAATTGTTGGCTCCCCAAAAATGTGATATTTAGAACCTATTTATACTATAATATTAGGTTAACATAAAAGGAAAAATAATATTAGTATTAACCAATAAATCAACCAAATAATATCATGATTTTTTTCTAATGAAAAGCTGACACTATTTTGACCAATCAAAGGCTAACATGACACAATATGACCAATAGGAAACAACTATGACAAAAATGAAAAATATTTAATTCTTTTTTTTTGGGGGAATTTTTGGACTCTTTTTGATAAAATATGCATAAAATAAATTAAAAATTATTATTAAAAAAAAGGCCTAAAATAGAAAAACGAACATTAAATATTAAAATGATAAAAAAATCTTTTTTTTTGTGATTTTTGAATATAATATGAAAATAAAATTAAAACTAAAGTTAGAAGCAAAAAGAGAAAATGTTAGAACTAGAATTCGAACCCGTAACCTTATACCTGCAAGCTTTACAATCTTACCAAATGTGTCATGTCACTCATTTGAAATAAAATGACATTGGCAAATATATGAGGGCAAATTTTGGGGTACAACAGCGTGGTACTAATTTTTCTTTAGTCTTTCATTTTTGTTATGTTGTTTTCGTAAGAAGAAAAAGACAAAAAAAAAAAGATATTTTAGTTAATTAGCTTTTAATAACAAAAATATAAATAAATAATATTAGGTTAATTAGATTTTATTTTATAATAAAAAGTATACATTTTGTTTTAATTTTAATTCTTCTTTTAGAATTTGGTAACACCATTTTTTTATATTTTTTCGGTTGTTTGTTTTTGTAATCATTATTTTAGTTAATCGTACTAACATTCTTGTTTTTATGAGGTACCACTTGAGACCGTGACTTTTGGACTTTATAGACATTCACCATTTATAATTTGTATATGTTAAGCTTTTAATTTCTATTCAGGGTTTGTAATAGTTTAATTAGGACTTTATTTTCCGCACCTCTAATTATGTAACTACCCCAAAGCTCTGTAATAGCGTAGGACATTTACTTTCCCGCACTTTTAATTTCCGCATTTTTTTATATATTCTGTTTAGATGTATGATAATTAGGGTGTGTATGGCAAGATAAAGGAAACGATAGATCACGTAATAATACAAGATAAACTATAAATCGAATCCAACACACTTGCACACACTCACCCTTAGGGTACGCCCCTCTTTGGTTGCCTTCGATTAAAAGGTCGTGTCCCTCGAATATAGAGGTACCAATTAGCAAAGTCCCTCGATTAAAAATCATTGTAAAGATCATAAGTCCCTCGATGACCCACGATGTTGCCTCGGTAATATGATCTAGTCCCTCGAATGGTTGCCTACAAAACAATGATTGTCCCTTTGAATATAGCTAAAGGTACCTCTACCCGTTGCCTTCAACGACCATACGATGACCCTTCGATGACCCGCACGTCCAATATAACTAGGACTACCTACTCCTATATAGTATGGATAGTCCTGGGAACTTTAAAATTTACAGAAAAAGACCAGTTAAATAGGGTAGTGCTCTTAAACTGCCTAGCTCAATAAAAATATCTTTTCAATATTATTTCAAAAAAACTAAGGCTACGCATTTACGCTAAAGTCCTTATGCTTCTTTCAAAACAAACAAACAATATGAGCTAAGCAAGTTAAGAGCCCGTAGATAACTACGGATGAAAAGGGTGCTTACACCTTCCCTTTTCATAACTTACCCCCTGAACCTGTTTCTTTTTAAAAAGAGGTCTTTTTCTGTACTTTTTATCTTTCCTAACATTGGACAAAATAAAAGTCGGTGGCGACTCTTGCTCACCGCAACATTGGTTGCTTTAAAAAAATAAAAGTCAGTTCACCGTGTTACAGGTTTCTACTACTGAGGAGGTACCTGCTCGTGTGGAGGTACCTGTGCCTCTTGTTGTGGAGGTACTTGTACATGTTGCTTGTGTGGAGGTACTTGTACCTTTTATTGAGGAGGTACCTGTACCTGTTTCTGATGAGGTACCTATTGAGAAGGTTACTATAGAGGAGGTTAATGTGGAGGAAGTTCTTGTGGAGAAGGTTCTTGTGCGGGCTGAGCAGGTTCCTGATGGTGATGAGGTGTCTTCTAATGATATAGATGTCACGAATCGTGCGTCTACAGAGCCACCTGTTCACACAGATGAAGCCTTTTTGGAAGGAACTAGTGACGAATTTGTGCTCACAAGATATGATTACCATGTCTCATATAGAGTATGTCAGAGAGAGGAAAATGTGTTGTATTTTTTATTATAAAATGTTTATCAAGTTTCGGTGATGTGTTAAAAGATTATTGATATTTTTTTAACTTTGTAGGAACGTCTGGCGCTGAAGGTCGCATCCCACAGTTCGAAGTTGAAAACTTTTTAGAGGATCTAATGGTTGGGCAGGTTAGGCGTATTGTTTTTTAGTTTAGTCTCATGGAGTTTGCAGGTTGCTCGCTGACCATGCTCGACGCCTCTCTTATGTATGCTTTTGTTGAGTGGAGACACTATGAAACATCTTTTTTTCATCTTCCATTCGGGGAGATGACTGTTACTTTAGATTATATCTCCTCATTGTTTCATCTCCCCATTAACCAGACGACGTCATTGCATTAGGATGTAGATGATATGGAGGAAGTCACTTAGAAAGGAAGGGTGACACACAAATGATCTATTTTCTCTATTTCTTTATTGCAACAAAAGTGTATAAAGTTTTATCAATTTCCATCAGATAGGCGTATTGTTTGAAAAACAATAACCATTAAGTAACCAATCCTTCCAATTGATAGGTTCAAAATCTAAAAAATATTGTCATCCTTGTCTCTTATTATTAGGTTTCAATTGAGACTCAATCAAATAAGACATGCAAACTCAATATCATTAGTTACCAAATTGAACTAATATCACTTGTTTTTTGGTTAGATTTATTAGTTTGCAATTGTTGCAAATTAACCTCAACATTTTGTTTCCAGGTTAATTGCAGAATTATCTAAAGATCTTCTATAGGAGTTTATTCCGTAAGTTGCTTATCACTTTCACTAAATATATTGCACCCAACAATTTCTCTTTCCTTAGATTTCAACGAAATAAGGATCCAACATCTAATCTTCATTAACAACGATGACGATTAATCATATTCAAAATTTGTTATATAGTTTTATAGAAATATTTTGTGTAAGTAATATAATATTCTGGGTAAATAGTTAACTTATTAATATATGTATTTTGTAATAAGTTAATTAAAAAAATCTATCTTACCCACCAGTTTTATTGGTGCGATGCCCTAGTTTTCAAAATAATAAAAGTGCAGAAGTTGGGGTTCGAATCCATGTGCAGATAACCTTTCCCCTTGGTGTTTTAAAAACTGATGGGTAAAGTGGAAACTTTTCATGACGCCATTTGTTACCTTATTTATGCAACAGAGGTTAGATGCATTTCGCGTCCGAGATGAAATGTGTTTTTTGTAGTAGTGGAAGAAAACATACTCATCTCCCCAATAATTGATCTCGAGAGTTTTCAATAATAGTTGAGAGTTTTTAGTAGGAAAGTCTCGTGAACCCATACAAGTAAATGATGGTTGATCTTCAATTAAATAATACGAGACAATGAATGCAGACATTTGCGTCTTTTATTCAATATATTCTTGAGAATGAAACAACCAATCTTCCTTACCAAAAGTGGATTAAAGTGGTTACTATTCTTTCTAGGAACACGAACCTCAGAGCAATTAGTCTTCAAGTTCCACAAATCTGAGCTCAATACCTTAGTTTTAGCGGGACTAACAAAAAAACTGTGAGATTTTAACCGGGTAGCCTATGAAGTTTTTAGTATCGGACATAACTTAAACCTATCTTAGTTTTAACCGGGCTAATCAAGAACCTATGAATATTTTAACACCGACTAATCTTCAACCAAAACCAGGATTGATCATACAATCCTCAAATATAAGCTTTGTATAAGATGAGCTTATAACCCAGATAAATCCCTAAATGGACAATATCTAACTTAGTTGTATAAAAAAGATTTCCTTGGTGAATTTCACAATTCTACCCTTTCCAGAATTATAGATATATCCTCACTCACAAAGGAACTTTTCTCACAAAGGCATTTGGCTAAAACATTTAATGGGAGAAAGCTAAATAAAACTTTAGAAAAAGAGCGTATGTGTGAGATATGAAAGTATCAAAATACGATTCTAGAGAGTTTAAATTGAGAAATCCTACCTCTATTTATAGGCATGAGGTTGTCTAAGAAAGGAATTTTCATTTAACGCATTTTACCGTTAACTAATCGATCAGAGCAAGTTTCTAATGGATTAGATGGTGCAAATATTCATTTTTAATTTCTCAAATTGAAAGATTAAGATATGTAGCTGTTGCACAAAATTAAGGCGCATTCAAACTAGCTTAGGCCTTATGTTTGTGCACTTCTAATCGATTGGACACATGCTTTAATAAATTAGAAAAGTCAAAATTTTGCCCATGGCTTATTTGACTGCTCCCAATTCATAATATATAACTTCCAAATGTTTTTCAAAGTATTTTCTTGGTAAATCATTTTGAAAAATAATTTTTGTGTGTGTGTCTTTTAGCCATGTGCTTTTATAGAAAAGCCCATTTGCTTTACATATGTTCACTCAGTTACTAATTTAGGAGAGTACTCATTTTCTACAAGTTTTTGTCATATGTTACTCTTTATGCTGGCATTATTTGAGATCTCTTGATATAAGAATTTTAGATTATTTCCATTTAATTTGCCCTAATTTGATAGACAAGTTTTTCAATAATATTTGTGTTTGCATCTTTAACCACTTAATAGTTCATGCTTGACTTATCATAGTTGTCTTCAGTGTTGTCATCGTGATGGTTATCATCGTCAAAAGTATATGTCATATTACCTACAAAACAAGATTCCAGAGTCATTACCATAATCTTCTTTATCAATTACGTCAAAGCCATCATCCTACCCAAGAGCCCTAACTTTCACACTATAACCAAACATTATACTAGTAGCTTCATAGTCACTGTCATCACTATCGCCACTTCCATCACTTTGTCTATCTTCTTCCAGCCATCACCTTGTTCAACCTTAACTCCACCATCACATTGTTCATCTTCTTCAAAATTAACTCCACCATCATCTTGTTCACATTTTTCAACATTTATTCCACCTATGTCTTTAATAAAATGACCAACTTATAAATGCACTACACATATAATTTCAATGACATATTTATAAACATCATCATCTTAATCATTGACCATTCTCTTGTATTTGTACTAATCACTTTTATACCAACATAACCTATATTTTGAATGATCAAAATCACCAATGTCTTTCAATATACTAGTAGCTTCAAATAAGCTCCATTTATCATAATCAATGTCATCTATTGCATGTTTATGTTCCCCTTTGTAATAGAATATACAGTCTCTAACAAATCTACCTCAATAATGAAAACTCAAACTAAAGTCATCCTTGAAAATTTCACCTATGATTTTCAAGAACAAAAACCAAATACAGATGAAAGAAACCGACTTTACCTCAGGCACATGCTCTGCTCGCCTACCACTACTAAACAAATGTCGTACGTGAATGGATGAAGCGTGTATTCCTTTAGTCTTCCCTAACCATGCCTTCTTCTACTTCAGTCACATGCACCCTTCGTCTACCCGTGTCACCTTCCATTGAGTTTTAGATTTTAGAAACCCTACTTTCAAGGACTATATGGTAAAGGCTATTTGGGGATTTTTTGTTGGGCGGGGGTGGGGGAATAAAGCAAAGCCATAAAGCCTTGTCAATATCGTTTGCCACATTGCCTTTTTTGCAATGGAAGATTGATGTCAAGGACGAAAATCAAATGGATCTCAAAATTGAAGGAGTTTTTCACAAAAATAAATAAATAAGGATGGGTTATAAGTCTCTTCCAGCTTAACTATAGGTTTTGAGTATGGGTATGTAACAATGTTAAATCTCTCGAGGAAGAGTTTTATTGCCTATTATGATCCTCATCAACTTAAGGGTTAGTCTATACAATTATGCATAAATGATACTTGATTTATAACAACAACAAAAAATACAAGGACACAACACAAAAATTCGTCACCTTAAATGGACCAGTTAATTATTTAAATCAATAATTATTATTATTTTGGAACTGAGAAAGGGTAAGTGGAAGATGCACGCATAGTATTGCAAAGTTAAATTTATTTATTGAATTTATTTATAAATTTATTAATTTATTTTTCTAATAAAAAAATATTTATGGAATTGAGAAAGAGTAGGTGGACAGCCCACACACAATATTAAGAAGTTAAATTTGCTTATAAAATCAAGTTTTAATTAATTTTATTAATAAAAAAGACGATATTAATAGGTCTCACATTCTTAACCCACTTCACAGGTCTCTCATGCACCACCGAATTGGTAAAAATGTCCTCGTACTTTTGTAGATGTATCTCCGAAAGCATCTTTTTTTGTTTAACGTTGTTTTGTTCGGTAGATGCACTTACGGAAGACTTTTGTAAGTGCATCTACGGAAAGGTTTGACGTTATTACTCGCGTCAGACCTTTCCCATCCCTCATTCTTCACATTTTCAAACTCTCTCAAACTTCAAATTTCAAATTGACGTATTTCTTTATACCGAGTTCGGAAGACGTTGTCAACTCAAGTATCGACTTCCATCCAATTCCTATATTTATTTAACTGGTACGTTTTCTAACATTTCGATTAATTTTAGAGTATTTTTAAAATCGAATTAAAATTTGATATTTAGGTGTAGAAATAAATTGATAGGTTTTGCAATATTGTTTAGAGACAATGTAGGGGTTGTTTGAGGTTTTAAACGGACGATTAAGCCACAAAAATAGAGTTTGTAGTGGCTAGATCAGTTCTCATACGTCGTTGTTACGTTTATGAGTTTCAGTTGCTTCCGTAGATCCATCTACGGACGAGATGTACGTTAGGGCATTCCATAGATCCATCTACGGAAGCACCCAATGTTTTGAAAAAAAGGTACATATGTAGATGCATCTACGGAAGAATAATTTTCTGTTTTTATTTTGATATTTATTTATAAATACGCAGTATCTAACTTGAGCTTTTTTGTATCATAATGTTGACATCATGTACCACTGAGGCCTTGGGATGATACTGAGCGTTCCTCATAGTTGCCACCTTCCCGCAGACGTCGTCGGGGCGGTTCTTCTTCTGTCGTGCCACCTTCAGAGCTACACGAGGATGATCCGGTGCCAGAGCCTGTGCCAGTGCCAGAGCCAGTATGGTACTCCTGGGGGCCTATAGACGCTTCTCTTTTGATTGGATATGCAGATCATGCAACCACACATATATGGGGTGAAATTGTAAGTTTTATGTTGGACCATACTCACAATCTTCTTCCTCCTGTATCGTCAGATAGCTGACAGAGGCCTCAGAGCCATTGCAGACGATTTATTCTCTGAGGGGGCTGCTTATAGGCGTGTGCTGGATGATATGATCAGGCTGACAAAGAGTGCATTTTTGTACCGTCGACATCGTGCCAGGACTCGTGCGACACTTGACGCTAGGGGTAGAGCCAACAGAGCTCTTGGTGGACGCAGAGGCGGAGGTAGAGGAGATGCGCAGGATGATACCCAGCATACTCAGTAGTTATATTTGATGATGTATTTATATCATTTTTGTATGTATTTGATGATGTACTCGACACTTTGATCGACATTATTTATATATTGTATTTTTATGTACTCGACACTTTGACCGACATTATTTATATATTGTATTTTTTGTATGCATTATTGAATCTGAAAATGTATGTCTTTAAAAATGGAGTTTCTGATTGAAAATGACATGAATCCAAAAAATAGGAGATTGTTCCGTATATGCACCTAGGGGACACTCTATTTCATCATATTCTGTAGATTCATCTACGGAAGTATTGCTAAACTGAAAATAAGGTGAAATTAACTGTGTTTTCTTTTGTTTTATACGTTTCCGTTGATGCATCTACGAAAAAAATTAATTTTTTTAAAATATGAGGTGCTTCCGGATGTACATCTACGAAAGTTAAGGACAAAAACGGAAATTTGCATAGTGTATAAGAGATCGATGAAGTTAGTTGACAAACTTTTTATCTTTTTTACTTAACTATGGCTACGGTTGGTTACTGTAACCAAAAAAAAACTATGGCTACGGTTACAAGATTAGTAACCACATATTTATTTATCATACTAAAATAACAATTAAGGACATAAAAATAGCTTTTAAATGAGATTAATAATATAAAATCACAATAATTAGAGTCTAATATTAAAATTAGATTTTCAAGTATCTTTTACTTTTAGGAATATTACACATGATTTTTTTATAATTATTTTCATGATGGTTAAAGAATATAAAAATAAAATTTACTTTTTGGCCAAACCTTGCGAATCTTGGGTAGCAAGGAATGGAATTTTATAAACCGAAAGAAACACACCCTCACTCTCTTCTCTACTCTACTCTACTCTCTACTAGGATTCGTCTTCAACCGAACATGGCGACGCCCTCACACGCTCGAGCTGTCAAATCTCTCAACCAATCCCCTCACACTCACAATCGTTTTCTCGTAAGCTGGAATTGCCAAAACCCTAAACCCTGCATTCTTCAAATACTTTATTTATCTTTTGTTTATAATAATTTGTATCTACAGTTTCGCTCATTCTCTGAGAGAATACATGATATTCAAATCGATGTGTATACAAATCTTCAACCGATCAAAGCTCAGCCTATGGAAGGTTCTTTTTTCAGAGACAGCCTAATATATTGGAGGGTACGTACGTGCTATTGCTGTATATTGCTATTTTCATAACCAACTTGTTTTTGCTTTTCTCATATAATTGATTTTCATTCTTTTTTCAATTCCAGGAATTGAATACTGCACACGATTTTATCTCATTGTATGATGAACTCATGCCTTGTACACAAACACATTACCTCGTGCTCTTGCAGAAGGAATTATTAATCTCAAACCTACTCTCTAGGTTGCACATCAAAGCAAGGCTGTCCCTTGAACCGCTTCTCATGTATGCAACTCCTTTTCAGAATCACTTTCTTTTGCGAATTCTTGGCTACATTTATTAACACTTTGTTTTCAGGTTAATTGCAGAATTATCTAGAGATCTTCTAGAGGAGTTTATTCCGTAAGTTGCTCATCTCTCTCACTAATGTTGCCTATTTTGGAATTTCCTGTTATTTCATTTGCCAAATTTCTTAGAAAAAATATGATGACTTTCATATTCACTGTGTATATGGGTTTTCCCAGGCTATTTCCAAGAATTGTTGATTCTTTAGTATCTCTGTTAGAAAGTGGAGCTGATAGGGAGCCAGATATAATCGAGCAGGTATAGTCTATCAACTTGGCAATTTTCTTAATTAAGATATTGTTCATTTCCCATTCGTTAGTTCCTTTATTCAATTCAGTGTGAATTATGAAACTGTTCGTTTACATGCAGATCTTCACGTCATGGTCATATGTTATGATGTATCTGAAGAAATATCTAGAACACAACCCATTACAAGTGCTTAAGTGAGTGATATAGTCTTTTTTTTTTTTGAAGTTTTGTTTTTACTCTCTTTACGAGGTTAACTCCTAAGTGAATGATTTCCTGCACCACTTTGTTAACATCCAAGGATTGACTTGCATAGCTGAGGTTTGGACAAGGACTGAACATATACACATTTATCTCACTTGTTGGGTCAATTAGCCGAGAGCTCTGTTCCCTTTCCTTGTTTAAACATGCATGCCTTATTGTTATAATAAGTAGTTCTCTTTAGAAACTGCTGTAAATGATGCATAAATTAGATTTAGCTGAAGGCCTATAAATCAAAATTTCTACCAAACAAAAGGGATATTTTAATGAAGGTTTTGTTACAAAAAAAGAGAAATCTTAATTGCTTGTTTTGCTTAATTTAGCCAACTACAAGTCTGATTCTTCTATGTTTCTTTGACCTTGATACTTGAAGGGCCACACCAAAATTGAGGTATTATCCAAAGGAATATGTTCAACAATTCATGGCAGAGGCTGTGTCATTTGTTTTGAGAATGGCCCCATATGAGCAACTCAAAATAGGTATTGACGTCATTGATTATTTTTCACTGTGTATATATTTCTTCCGCGGACTGTCTTGCCTTTGTTCACATATTGGTATACATCTATTCCAAAATGCTTCATGGTGTTGAATTAATTCTGTCCTTTTCTCTTTGGTTTAATGATTTTATTAGTTTGGGTGGCTATAAAGTTTGTAATATTGTTTGGTTGGACAGGAATTAGAAGCCTCATTGCTGAGGCTGTGAAGGAGCCGTCACAATGCCGAAAGTCTGGTGTTGAATTATTGCTTTATAATATCATGAAAGGTTACTCATCAAGGCTCCATTCGAAAGCAGAGCGAGTGTTACAGTTATTGACAAGCGAAACAATTTATACCATTGCTGATAGAGCCGACCAAGGCAAGCTTTTCTATAGTAAAAAATAACAATTCAACTTTTCTTTTATTTCACAAGCTTTCTTATCATAGACTATGTTCATTTTGTATACGATTGAAGCAACTAAACTACTTGATATTAGTAACATTGAAAAGAAGTATGCAACAGAGTGTGAGAAAAAATTGGAGCCAAAAAGGATTACATGGAGATGGAACAAAATTGATTAAAAGCTGCAAAACTATCAATATTATTAAATATGCAATAGAACAGAAGATATGATTAGGTTCCAAACATGAAATATAATAATAAAGTAAAAATTGTGAAACCATGAAACAAAAAAAGAAGAGACTTGATAAGGAGGAAGTTATGTCACAAAAGTAGATATTTTAACCACTCATCTTGTCTCCTAGTACTCAGACCTTCATTTGTTGTTATCTGTCACCTGATGTTGTTTGTAAATATAATTATGTTTCTACATGATTTGTGATGTGTTAGTCTTAGATTACCTTGTTTGATTATCTCTATCTGCCTCATTTCAGAGTCAAAAACCATTTTGAACATCATAAAAGCCGTGTTTGAGAAATTATGCGAGACAGTAGAGCCCAAAGATTTGAATTTGGTATGGAGTTGCTTATATAAGGAAGTGCATGACTGTGTTAGTACTGGAAACATCAGGCATTTAAGACGCATTTTATCGCTGCTTGTCTCAGCTGTAGAGGTGCAAAAAGGGCAAACGGTGTCTGGTAAGTTAATACTTTATGCAAATGAAATATTCCTTTTTATCTGTTCAAGAAGCAAGTGACAAACCAGTAATAGAGAAATAAATTAAATTTTGTGTTTCTTTTGGGAATCTTCTCTAATGTTTAGTTTTCTCTTTGTTCTTTAAACTGAGTTACCCTGAGTATTCTCACATTCTCTGGATTGTCTTACCCTTCAGGCATATGGGTAGGCCTTCTCGCACTTGGCATCTGTAGGACTAGAGCCATTGATTCCATGGGGTTTGCAGTTTGCTTGGCACTTTGTTATCACCTTGTGGTTTAGTATATAAAAAGAAACAACCACAATCAAAACTCTTTCACACTAGGTGGGGTCAGGTGCATGAATCAAATGATACTATATTACTTCAGGTTTTCATGACATGTGCTTTTGTTTGGTATTTCTTTGATAATCTTCGTTACATATTAAGAGTGGTTCATATATTAATGGGCAATGAAAAATAATGTGTGATGGCATGAGTTCAAGTGCTATATGCTAGTTTGGTTTTGTTTCTTATATTCCCATTTTTGTCAAAAGCTTAGTGTTACATCAATAAATGTTCTTCAGTGTAATTTAATATTTTATTTCAAGATACTACACAGTTTCTTCAGTAAGTTGCTTTTGTTGTCCACATGCTTTTCACTAATTCCTACTTCCCTTACACGTGGCAGATTATAAGCCTATGCTTGAACTCGTCCTCTTGCTTGTGCGCTCATATATCACACCTTTTGGTGTTGCCAAGTCACAAGAAGATACATGCTTAGTTGTTGATGAAGTTTTGATATTAATGTTGGCTACTCTCGACGGACTCTGTAGTTACAGCAAATCAATGATATCTGAGTGTGCTTCTCAGTGGGCTCCAATTTTTAAATCACGAAGCTCGAGGTAATGGATGAGACAAACAGTGTACCTTTGATTTAAACATTCTGTTTAACTTATTTCAATACTCTCTAGTGACACGTTTGAGCTTGTTCCAGTTTGCTACATTTCATTGAAAAACTGCTAGAGAAGGATTTCTGTTTACTTGCTTTCAAAAGTAATGTTATAAGGTAACCTTTGAATCCCATGAACATATCGTTGTTCTGTATTCTGGATGTATTATTTGACTTATGTGCTTGCTTTTTAGTGCAATAAATGAGTTAATGGAGGTTTCTGAGGAGGAAGTCATACACCTATTGCAGTCCTTCTGTGAGAAAATACAATTGGATATACGAGACTCGGATTTTGTAGACGGAGAAAGTGCAGAAGCATTAGTTAGGATATGCAATCATTTGCAAGGGACTATCCGTTCTTGGATTGAAAAAATAAATGATATTGCACTTTCTGATGTTTCTTGTGAAATTGATGAAAGAAAGGTGGCACTGCTGTGGGGAGTTGTGAACTGCTATTCTCATATGTCTATTGTTGATGCCGTTCCATCTTTGTTGGTGCATCTTATGGATGCGATAGATCAGCTTCTAGCCGTTAATGCTGGTATTCCACCCTTTCTCGTTTCAAATATGATTTTCTTTTATGAGCAGTTGTCTTGTAGAACCTTGTCTCTGGGTAATATTAAAGTTGGTTTTCCTTTTGGCAATTATATTAGGTTTGCTATGATTTTTACTTGGGTTTATAGTTGGATTGTTTATTCATTGAATCTTTTTGAATTTTATTTTCTTATTCTCTTTTTCATCTTCAGTCCGTATTGCAGACACGTCTAAAAAATCATGGGAAAGTATTATAGCTATTTCACTAAGTTCTTACAAGAGATTATGCAATGCTAGTAACCTCAGAGCTGATGAAATCAAAAAGTTCTTATTTTTTGCAAAACGATACAAGTCATCTAAACATGTGTTGTCGGCTGTTGCTGGTTATTTGGAAAGCAAGTATGGGTAAATGGATATGTTAAAGTTAATTATGTCTTAAATATTTTTTTGTTTCTCAATCTTTAGTTCTCAAATTGTCCCTATTTTATCGTTACTCTTTGGTATTTGAGTAACCCTCTCACTTTTATACATTATAGTTCTTCTTTGGAAGACATTGGGTGTAGAATGTACCATCCAGAACTTGAAGAAATGACTGCAGAGGAAGTGCCATCATTTGGTGATAATTTGTGCCACTCAGACAAGGAGGTTCGCATTTCAACTCTTAAAATACTCTGTCACTACAAGTCTTTAGGTGAGGAAAATTCTTCAATGGATCAGTCAGCTGCGAAAAAAGGGAAAATCAAAGCTTTGATGGATCAGTCAGCTGTGAAGAAAAGGAAAATCGAAGCTTCCCCAACTTCCTTTGTTGATAACACTGGAAATAATGTATGTATCTTCAAGTTATGCGCCGTTACCTTTTATTAACTTGAGTTTTAGTATGACTGTATTTTTGTGAAATAACAGCCTCTCCCGGTTCTACTGTCTATTGAAACAACTCCAGTTTCATCTTCTACAAGCCGAAGTATCACACTGTTGATTTCTAAGATACAGATGGACCTATCTGCTGGAAGGATTACAAATGTTTATGCACCTCTTGTTTTGAGAGGGTTATTTGGCATCTTGAATATCCAATTAAGTGATATCTGGAATCCTGTATTAGAGTGCCTTTCGGTCTTGGTTAGCCTGCATTTTTCACTTGTGTCGGATGCCTTTGTCGATTATCTGGAAAGATGTCTAGCAATTAGGGAAACCTCTAACAATGCCAATGGTGTTGCTGGTATGTTTCAAGCTCATTGACATCATATATTGAGTTATAAGTAGTTTAATCAGTGTATATTTAATTTAGTTTGTAACCACCTATATAAAAAGTTTATATTTGTGTTAAATTTTGTAATGTTTTTCTTTCAAATTTTTATATTTCTTACACGCAAAATTCCTGTTTATATTATTGTTCTACCATTGTGATGTCTTGGTAATCAGTTGATTTTGTTTCTCAGGTTTACTACTGCAAGCTTTACAAAAAATTCCAACTGTTGTTGAATCTGGCTCTCGGCAATTCATTCCTCTTTTTTTGAAGTTCTTAGGATACAACACTCTTGATCTTGCAAGGTAAGTATCTCCTTAATCCTTTTCCATGATTTTGAAATTTATGATTTGTTCTCCTCGGCATTTCACTTAAATTGCTATGTTTTGTAATTTGTTTTCCTTAACAAAAATGAAATTGCAGTGTGGGATTGATTGATTCTCTTGCTTGTAACGGAAAGGAGTGGAAGCTGATCTTGAAGGAATGGCTAAACTTGTTGAAACTTATGAAAAATCCCAAGTCAATATACTTGAGCAAATTTATTAAGGAGGTTCTGCAGAATAGGTTGAGATGCAATTTGATTGTGTAACTTTACATCACTGCAAAATGATTTTCTTTTTAGTTACTTAGATAAACTTGGTGGTCCCTAATTTTAAACATCTTCCACATTTTTTTTTTTGGGATTTTATGACAGGCTTATTGAAGAAAACGATCCTGAAATACAGTTTAGAGTTCTGGATTGCCTATTAATCTGGAAAGATGATTGCTTTTCACCATATACCGAGCATCTGAGAAACTTGATTAGTTCCAAAACTATAAGGGAGGAACTAACTACATGGAGTTTATCCAAGGAATCTAAAATGATTGAAGAATGTCATCGAGCTTATCTTGTGCCCTTGGTTATCCGTCTTTTGGTGCCAAAAGTAAGAAAGTTGAAAGGACTTTCATCTCGAAAGGTATATGGAATTCAAACTTCTGTGATTGTTTGATATATCTGTCTTTTGTCATCCCTTTTAGCTTGGTTGAGTGATAATATTTTCTCTACACTTTGACAGAATGCAAGTATTTGTCATCGCAAAGCTGTTCTGAGTTTCATAGCTAAACTTGATATCACTGAGCTGCCTCATTTCTTTGCATTACTGATAAAGCCGTTGCAAATAGTAGAGAAAACTGACGGGGCAGCTAACTTGTTTTGGACTTTACCTATAGATTGCACTAATGAATTTCAAGCGTGTTCATTGTTAGAGTATTTTACTTTGGACAATATTGCAACCTTATCCTGGAATAAGAAATATGGCTTCTTGCGTGTCATAGAAGATGTTGTGGGAGTTTTTGATGAATTGCATATTAGACCTTTTCTTGATTTGCTGGTGGGGTGTGTTGTTCGAGTGTTGGAGAGTTGCACATCAAGTCTTGAAAATATAAAACTGAATGGTCTTTCTTCATACAAACACAAATCTAGCTCCAGCTCAAACTCCTCTGATGAGGAAAGTGTGGCAGAAAATCAAACATTGGTAATGTTTTCTTCACACTGAATGCAAATTTTGTGTAGCACACTATGTTTACGAACTCGAGGAAGAAATTTCTGTTTCGGAGTAGATGTTAGTTTAAATAGTGAGACGCATATGTTTCAATGTTCACTTAGCCATAATGCTTGTATATTATTCTAGACTAAAACAACCTTTTTGTATTTGTTTGTGCAGATTGGCAATTCTTTAAATCAGCTCAAAGATATGAGATCTCAGTGCCTGAAAATTGTTTCCTTTGTTGTCAATAAATATAAGGATCATGAATTTGATACTGACATGTGGGACAGATTCTTTTCCTCTGTTAAACCCCTGGTTGATAAATTCAAACAGGAGGCTGCCAGTAGTAAGAAACCAAGTTCACTGCTATCTTGCTTTCTAGCCATGAGTGCAAACCATAAACGGGTAGCAATATTATGCCGGGAACAAAGTCTCATACCTGATATATTTTCCATTATTTCCGTAAATTCAGCTACTAAAGCTATTGTATACTGCGTTCTAAAGTTTGTCGAGAACTTGTTAAGCCTTGACAATCAGTTGGATTATGAAGACAGTTCTGCCCATAGAGTTTTACTTTCAAATATTGAAGTACTTATGGACAGCATTTGTTGTTTATTTGAAAGTGATAGTGCATCCACGAGGTATTTTGTTTTTGTCTGCTTGGGTTCTTGTATATGAACATTTAGAGGGGAGCTGGGGCTTGAGTATTAAATGTTTTGACCATTGTTTTTTCTTTTGACAGAAAATTAATCAAATCTCCTAGGGAGACATTGATAAGAATTTTCAAATTTTTACCCAAGTACATCAAGGAGCAAGATATGGCCAAGCGGTTTGTGGAAATACTGCTTCCGTTTTTGGAAATGAAAACACAAAGTTCTGGTGAGAGAACCTCCAGTATCTCCAGTTGCCTTATTATCATCCTTTTCTTTTTTAGCCAATTAATGTTTATATTGATACAGAAGTTCTCCTTGCTTGTAGATGTTCGTATTGAAGTCTTGCAAGTCATTCAAAACATCATACCCATATTAGGAAATGGAAGCACCACTAAAATTTTGAGTGCTGTTTCTCCTTTATATATTTCGACTGAGTCAGATATGCGTTTGAGGATATGTGATCTTCTTGATGTCCTTGTTGCATCTGATGCATCTGTACTCTTGGTGGTACTGATTGCTTTCTTGTCTAAATGTCTTCCTTGATCCACACATTACTTTCTGTTCTAATTTTTCTTGCTATGTTGTTGGGGTGCAGGCTAAACTTCTTCGTCAGCTGAATTCAACGTCTAGTTTGGGTTGGCTTGATCATGATGTTATTTTGGATGCCTACAAAAACATCAATACCGATTTCTTTAGTAATGTTGAAGTGGAATATGCATCACTTATTTTATCGCACTGTGTGCTTGACATGTCCTCAGAAGAAACAACTTTTGTTTATAATGCTCAGAGTTCATTGCTATCTTTTATTGATTTTTCGGCACTCATCCTTTTGCAAGAGGTAAGCAGTGAACCGGAGTTGTCTGTAATGCCAAACACTCATAGTTGTTGGACAAAATCTTGCATCCAGCGCACTACAAAGAAATTTCTGTTGAAGCATGTGGCAGATGCCATGGATGGACCGCTTTCTGTTAGAAAGGTACATGGTAGTTCATGTTGTAAATCATATTTCAGAGTTGGGTACTGTATGAATTAGTAGTTATATGTAATTATATCTGCATATGTTTGGACTCATTCCCAAGTCTAGTTTGACAAATAGTTGCCATTCCTATTTCCAAGCCGGCAAAGATGTTGGAGTGATGCTGACATAGATACAAAGTTAATTACTGATTGACAATGTAAAAATAAATTTCATGAAAAATATTGTTTAATCCTTTATGTTCATATGTTGTTTGATGTCATTGCAGGGATGGATGAAGTTGTTAAGTCAAATGGCTTTGAAGCTTCCAGATGTGTCGAACCTTAAATCACTCTCAGTTCTGTGCAATGAGGACAGTAAAGCAAATTTTTTTGACAATATAACCGATTCAGTGGTAGGTTTATGTTTAATTATGAAGCATAGACTCCAACACGGACACCGCGTCATGACATGAACACGGACACTCCGACACCGATAATGTAAAACTATAGGACACTGACACCACTATGTATATGATAATATTTGAGTTTCATTTATCCCTCTATCATAAAAAGAGTTGAAAATATTCTTAAGCAAAATTAATATTTTTAGTTCAAAACAAGGTTAATGGTGATGAGATTTGTCCAAAAAATGTATAAGGTGTGATGAAGCAAAAATAAAAAAAAAATCTTTTTGAAAAACTTGTCTGAATTGTGTGACACGTGTTGCAGGAGTGTCATACGGGTATCGGACACCATTCAACAAGTGTCGAAACATATAAAAAAAGCCATTTTTTGGCGACATTTGTCTGACTTTTTTGACAGACTCTCTCAGACTCATTGTCTTGTTATTCTAGCTATAACTTTTTGTTTAGTTATTAAAATTGATTGCACAACATCTCACACAAATAAATTTGATATTGCAGATCCAGAAGAGAGTGAAGGCATTGTTGCTGTTTAGAAATGTTATCAGTACACACAAATTATCAGAGGTACTAAGTTTAACTTCACAAGTAAAATCATCATTCCTAGTGACTATTTTTCTGGATAAGTACCTAGTGGTTGGTTTTTAATTATTTATCGGTTATTCCAGTTTATCACCGAAAAAGTTTTCATGCGACTCTTCTTCAACATGTTGTTTGATGAGAAAGAAGGAAAGGCTGACCATATGAAAACTGCATGCATAGAGACCATTGCTTCTGTAGCTGGTCAGATGGGATGGAAGTCATACTATGCATTATTGAACAAATGTTTTCAGGGAGCATCCAGGAGTTCAGACAAACATAAACTCTTTATACGCCTCATCTGTTCTATTTTGGATAAACTTCACTTTTCAGAACTTCCTCACACTGAAGAACCTAAGAAATCATTGGTTGGTGCTTCTGATATGGACACAGATATACAGACATGCCTCTATAAAGTTGTGCTTCCTAAGATACAAAAGCTGATGGATTCTGATTCAGAAAAGGTCAATGTAAATATCAGTCTTGCTGCATTGAAACTACTTAAGTTACTTCCAGGTGATGTGATGGACACATATCTTCCAACTATCCTTCATCGAATTTCAAACTTCTTAAAGAGTCGTCTAGAAAGCATTCGTGATGAAGCCAGGTCTGCATTGGTTACTTGTTTGAAAGAACTTGGATTGGAATACTTGCCGGTCATTGTAAAGGTTTTGCGATCTACCTTAAAGCGAGGATATGAACTTCATGTCCTAGGATACACACTGAATTTTATTTTGTCAAAGTGTCTTTCAAATGCAGTTAGTGGAAAGATAGATGACTGTTTGGAGGATCTCCTTTCTATCATAGAGAATGACATTTTTGGAGCTGTTGCGGAACAGAAGGAGGTGGAAAAGATAGCTTCAAAAATGAAAGAAACAAAGAGGAAAAAGTCTTTTGAGAGCTTGAAATTGGTGGCCCAAAATATAACATTCAAAAACTATGCGCTAAAGCCCTGCCAAAACAAAAAACAAAAAAACTATGCGCTAAAGCTGCTTGCACCAGTGACTGCTCATTTGAAGAAACATGTCACGCAAAATGTAAAAGGAAGATTGGAAAATATGTTGCACAGTATAGCTGCTGGTATTGAAAGCAATCCATCTGTAAATCTGTCTGATCTATTTGACTTTATTTATGACATTGTTGTGGATGGCTTACAGAATGAGATTGGTTGGCATGAGAATAAGTTGACAAAATTGGAAGATAAGAATAGCCGTACTAACGCAAATTCAGGCCGTGTAGTTGCTAGTGGCTTATTATGCTCACATCTGATAACAGTGTTTGGTATCAGAACATTACATAGATGTATGAAGGGTTTGAAACAGGGTGTGAAAGATGAAAATACCTTAACCTTATTAGATCGTTTTGTCAAGCTATTAAGTGATGGTTTGTACTCTAAGCACGAGGAGATATTGTCTGCTTCTCTTGAATGCCTTACTGTAATGGTAAAATTTCCTTTACCATCTCTTCAAGTACACGCTGAGAGAATAAAGTCTGCTGTATTGGATATTGCCCAAAGTTCAGTGAACTCTATCAGTCCATTAACGCAGTCATGTTTGACATTGCTGACTATGCTCTTGACAAACACTGAAATTTCTCTCACCCCGGACCACATACATATACTAATTCAGCTTCCAATATTTCTGGAGCTTGAAAGAAATCCATCATCGGTAGCCCTTAAACTTTTAAAGGGTATTGTCAACCGCAAGATGGCTGTACCTGAGATATATGATATTGTTACTAGGGTTGCTGAATTGACGGTCACAAGTCAAATGGAATCTATTCGCAAGAAATGCAGTGAAATCTTGTTGCAATTTTTGCTTGATTATCGACTTTCACAAAAGCGCAGGCAACAACATCTTGACTTCCTGCTCTCGAATTTGAGGTAAGTGCACAATATGTTTCTTTATTATTAATATTAATAGTTTTCTTTCTCATTTGTTGAAGATTGATTTTAGGCCAATGGATGTTTTATCCTTACAGGTATGAACATTCAACTGGACGGGAATCTGTTCTTGAAATGATTCATGTTATTATAGTCAAATTTCCAAGAGATGTTTTGGACGAGCAATCACAGACATTTTTTCTCCATTTGGTGGCTTGCTTGGCAAATGATAATGATAATATTGTTCGTTCTATGAGTGGGGCTGCTATAAAGAAGCTCATTGGTTCTGTTAGTTCCAATGCACTCAAACCTATTCTTAAATATGCTCTTTCTTGGTATTCGGGTGACAAGCAGCAACTCTGGGGTGCTGCCGCACAGGTATTTCTCTCTAAATTTCCTTGTGAATCATAAAGTGATTAGAAAGCTTAAATTGGAATATCATATTGTCTCAATACCTATATTTTTGGGTCTGATTGTAATATGATCATCTTAGCAGACCGTGGCTGTTTGGGTCTTTGGGGACTTCTTTGTGAATAAATTAAATAGTTACTCTTAGAATATGCTGAGCCTAACTCATCCCTAAAAAATCAGCTTATAAAATGAGGAGTGCCCCCCACTTATACACATGTATTGAAGCCATCACTCATTTGATGTGGAACTCTTCACACCCCTCACGCCAAACATCACTGGGTTTGGTGCATAGATATAAACGGTGGGTGGTCCGGTAGCAAAAACCTGATAGTAAGCAACCCAAATGGGTCATGGATAGACTCTGACACCATCTTTGAGTTGAGCCTAACTCCTCATTCCTACAAAACCTCATTATAAGGTGAGGAGTGTCCCCACTTGCAAACAATTATTTAGGCCATCACTCATTTGACGTGGGACTCTTCAACAATTACAATTTAACTTTAGTAGGTGTTGTGATATCCCCGTCGACTAGAGATATGTCCAATACCTCATCATTTCTTTTGGAGAGATTCCGAAAAATTACAGACAGTTGAAATTAAAGAGCCATTAATGATCAACCCCCATACCTCTTTATTTTTACTGGTGATCCTCCTTGATGGAGGAGACCATTGGTGGAGCAGCTGAGAAGGAGAAAACAAACTTAGCCCATAGTAAAGACATGGATGTGATGCACCCCAGCAAATACAAGCATTTCTTTCCAACCAAATACTCCAAAGAACAAAATAGGTGCCACATTGGCGTAACCCCAAGTACAAGCATTTCTTTCTGGCCAAATACCCAAAGAGCAAAATAGGTGCCACATAAGCATAAAACATCTCTTCACTTCTTCCATTGACAAATTGAAAAGAAAATGCTCTAAATTTAGATGAAACTTCCAAGACTCCTCAAAAAATTCCAAATGATAGTGGCTGCTGTTCATTATATTGCATTACTTGTTGTTTAGAAACTAGAATTACACATAATGCAATCTAAAGGAGAAAGAGCTCTGTTAGCATATAATAATAATATGGAAAATTCTTAGGTACCCATGATAAGTAATTGGATACCGGTACCTTTAATGGAAATTGATTTAAAATATTAATTTATTTTTAAATAAAATAAATATAAAAAGTGACATGACATTGAATATGATTGTTTAATTGGATGAGGGTACCGGTACCCAACTAAATTCAAGGGTACCGGAGTGTTCACCTAACAATATATTCTTGAGAGCTGGTGTCCAAACAACAAATTTGACCTTAGAATCACAATAGCTTTAGTTTTCCGTAGGGCAAGCAGTAGTAAGAATTTAGAACCAATCTGTTCATTGTTTTTATTTTTCTTGTATTTTCTCAAACACAACTATCTTACCATTGTTTTTTTCTGTCTGCTTTTTATCTCTGAAATGGCCGATACAGGTTTTGGGGTTGCTGATTGAGGTAGACAAGAATGAATTTATTAAACACATAAAATGTATTTTGCCGGAGACATGTCGCATCTTGCAGTCTGCTATACAAGCAGTCACAAACAGGCAAGAGAGCTTTGAGTCCGAATCCATCCTTCCACTTTGGAAGGAGGCGTACTATTCTTTATTTATGCTAGAGAAGATGATTCATCAATTCCACGACTTATGCTTTGCAAAGGAACTAGAGGTAAATTTCATTGTACTGTCTGTTAAATATATTCGGACTTGGATTTCTTTGGTGGTGCATGTAGCTGCATATTGCAGAGTGGAGACAGTTCTTTCCTGCCTTTTAATCGACATACACGATTAATCAATACAAAATTTTCTAATTAACTTTCCACCCATCATTTTTCACTTCTTAACAAGCACACTGACATATTTCTTTTACTTACATTTCAGGATATATGGGAAGCAATATGTGAGATGTTGTTGCACCCACACTCGTGCTTACGCAACAAATCAGGTTGTCTCATAGCTCTATACTTTGCACGTGTAACAGATAACAACAGAGAGAATCATCAAAGATCCTTAAGTAGTTATTTTATGACGAGTCCTAGTAGATTATATTTAATAGCAACTTCTCTTTGCTGCCAATTGAAAATGCCACTCATAGATGATGCTGACAGCAACCTGATGACCCAGAATATTGTCTTTGCTATTTGTGCTTTAATGAGGCAAACTTCCAGCATAGATCCATCTGCATTCTGGTCTACTCTTGAGCAAAATGAGAAGAATCGGTTTCTCAAAGCTTTTGACTTGATTAATGCAAGAAAAGAAAGAATCATGTTCATGTCTTCATCACTTACCTCCTCCGTATGTGAAGACAATAGTCAAGTTAATGTAAAGAACACCCAACATATACTTGTATCGTTATTGCTCAAGAAAATGGGCAAAATTGCTCTTCAAACAAATGCTATTCAGGTTGGTAATCGATCTCATTGCATATATGTTGTTTAGTCATGACCAATGTGCATATGAGTAAAATATTATCTCTTGTTTAACAGATGGAAATAGTCTTCAACAGTTTTGGGAAACTTATGGCACAGATAGAGATGAGTATGGACTATGCACATGTGGTCCTGATACCTCTATATAAAGTTTCTGAAGGATTTGCTGGAAAAGTAGTAGCTGGTAATTTCTTGTTTCCCTCTTAAATTCCCTGTATAGTAGATAAATGCCAAGTCTGCTAGATGTCTAACAGCTTTGAGTATGATTTTTGTTAACCAGATAATCTAAAAGAGTTGGCACAAGACACCTGTGGGAAAATAGAGAATATTATAGGTACTCAAAACTTTGTGCAAGTTTATAACCTTATCAGGAAGAACCTGAGTTTGAAAAGAAATAAGAGGAAACAAGAAGAAAAGCTCATGGCTGTTATCAACCCGATGCGAAATGCCAAAAGAAAATTGAAAATTTCTGCCAAGCATCGTGCTAACAAAAAGAGAAAGGTTATGACTTTGAAGATGACAAGAGATGGAATCATTGATTGAGGGAGTGGTGTTAGTAGAAGGTATATGCCATCTTGTGTCAGGGTTTTAGTGCAACCAACCAAGGATTTACCATCTTATATTATTTGAAGAAAAACAAGTGGGTTTGGAGTTTTTGACTGATTTAATCTTTGTTTAGACTAAATTATTTAGTTTTTAAAATAGTAAAATAGGATAATTTGTTAATTGTTAATATTTTTTGGAGGCACAAAACTCACTTGTAAATAATACTTAAATAGTATCAATGATAAATAAGTTAATGACTTATATGGTATGTACTCAATTTTTTTTTTTTTGGAATAACCAAAATTTTCAAATTAATTATCCAAATAACTAAATTTTTAAATTATTTATGTGTCATTTCCGGTGACGCATATGTATACCAAAAAATATACACACCTAGGGTTATTTAGGTAAATAATTTGAAATTTTAATTATTATAGTAATTAATTTAAATTTTGTTGATTATTTCAGAAAAATTTCTATGTACTCAAATAGCAAATTATAAATAATTATGATATATTTACTTTTTCTTCACGTCATTAACAAATCACTATCAGTCAAATTTATAGCCCTTTGTTTTATGTGATTAAACTAGCCATATTGTTATGGTAAAAGATTATAAAAGTGTTGAGAAAATCAGATATTTGAATCCAATTAAAAAAATGATATTTATATTTTTTTTTTTAAATTTTGTATCTTTACCTAAATCAAATGAGGGTATTTATACTATTAAAATTATAATTATTACATGAATATAATAATTTATATTACTATTCAAAGTTGACACTCTAATAGATATTTCACATTATTAATTTAAATAAATATTTCAAAATAATAGTAAGACATGTGATTCATATATATAATTTTAGAGTAATTTGGATTTTCTAATTTTTTATAACCCCTCTTAAAATATAAGTCATGGTACTCCATAAATGTTTTGTCGAGGAGAATTTTATTGAAACATATACTGCCACATTAAATACTTTATTAGAAAAAATCTATTGGAATAAAAATCTTAATAAGGAAAAAAAGAATATAATATTATGCTTCTCCTCAACCAAACACATATAGTTCTTCAAAGATTTCGAATGTGAGGAGACCTGCCACATTATCACTCAAACAAATATATTAAATATCAACCTCTTTGTTTCTTCCAAGTTCTTATGTGAAGCAGAATTTTTTTGGAGGAATATGCTTGGTTCTACCACTTTTGATGTAACATTCCTTCTTCTGGGTAACACGTGCATCATTGTCTTTATATAAAATTGTTGGATTTTTATCAGTTGGTAAACCAGATGCTCCTTGGATATGTTGAGTCACCAATCTTAACTATCGATCTTAACTATCTACACTTCTTGCTTGCTTCATGAAAGTCAATTACTTTAGCATGATTTAAAAAAGTTGCTACAAGTGTTTGCTTTTGAGATCTTCATGATATTGCAGTGTCACCATGTGTAAACAAACATTGTGTGGATCTGAAAAATATCATGCATCTACATAACCAAACAAAACAGGTTTTATATTGTTAGAATAAAACAAAAAAAATGTACCTCGAAGATACCGAAACATATGTTTTATTCCTTTACAGTATACTATTTTTTGTATACCTAATTTGTAAACCAAAGTCGAACATGGTTTTTCTCAAATCTTTTATTCAAATTCTTTCTTTAAGTAATCTCTTGCTTCCTTAATTTCTCTATTAATTCCAAATTCCAACAATATTGAAATCATCAACAAAGACAACAATTATTATAAAACTATATTTTTTTTTCTTATAAGAACACAAGGACAAATAAAACATGCACTTGGATGATTAAATTCATATAATGATCTTTGCAACTTAATTGTATACATTTCTCTAGATAGGGACATATACAAAAATGGCATGCCATCGCCTCGCCATCCACCATTCCTCTAGACTAGTGGTGCAGAGGAAGCGGACAGTAGGAG
Organism: Vicia villosa; assembly: GCF_029867415.1. Classification (NCBI taxonomy): domain Eukaryota; kingdom Viridiplantae; phylum Streptophyta; class Magnoliopsida; order Fabales; family Fabaceae; genus Vicia; species Vicia villosa. The sequence continues at coordinate 171,436,832 of NC_081184.1, forward strand.
AGAAGAAAAAGGTCGCCATAAATGAAGAGGTAATTGAAACTACCTAATGTCAGATTTATCATGGAAACCAGATACCCAACATTGTTGGCTAATGTGGTTCTGGTACAGAAGGGTAACAACAAGTGGTACATATGTGTGGAATTTACCGATCTGAATGTCGCCTGTCCTAAAGCTTTGTGAAAATTTTTAAACAAGTATGATGTGTTTACATTGCAAGTGTTCATGGAAACGTTTCCTAACCATTGCATTTAATCATGAATATTTTCCAAACATTGCTACTAATTCAAGAGGAATCTTGTGATGTATTTAAAGCAATAATTTTCCAGTTTTAAAAAAACCTCTTTTGATCATAATTTTCAAACAATTCATCTAATTTCAAGTGTTCATACACAATGTCTTAGAAATTTTTACTATATAACATTCATACATTTAAGAACAAAAATTCTTCCATCATTGAGCACTTAAGGTCTATATATTATAGAATTGTTTGTTAAAAAGAGAAGATTAAATTTCAAAATTTGGAAAGTATTCAAAATTGTTTGTACTAAATATATCATTTTGTTATATAATTTACTCACCATTTGCGTGATAGTGTAGTTTGTAAAGAAAATGTGTGTAGTTTCTAAAGGTGTTTACAATTAAGAAATGCTTTTATTTCTATTTGTTGAAAGAGGTCCTTCGAATTGAGTTGACTCAAAATCCACCATAGATTTGGTGTGTCTATGTTAGAAGATTGTAAGAGAGTCTTAGTATGTGGTTGTACAAAGATCTAACATAGTGTGAGTTTAAGATTTTAAACCAAGCTCATCTTGAACCAAAATGGATTTTTGACTTGGCTATCCTTTGACTAGAGTTGAGCTTTTACACGGCCTAAGCTCACGAACTGAACCCACAACTTAAAACTAAATCCTCAAACAAAGCTTTTAATGGATTTAATTGGATCAACATAAAAAGGGGGGAGAATGTGATCTATGTGCTTGCAGTTATGAATTTGATGATCCTACTAACAACTTTCCTAGTGTTTTGATGACAACAATGCTAATGATTGTTGAAGTCAGTGGTGATATCGTTACAACTCTTTGATTATGATGACTGACTTGAAGAAATCTCAAGTAACATCAAGTAAAAATATTTAAGATTCCAAAAGTGCTTATATGAATGATAAATTTGGAAAAGTAACTTGAAAGCTTCAGATTTGTTAAAGATAGGAGGTATGAAAGCTCGTCTGGTCGTGCATGTCTGAGTGACCAGAGTCTTGTGAAAGTAGAGAAGTAACTCTTAAGATACTAAGACAACTCACACACACACACACTTAAACATTTTTGAAAGTCTCTCTTTACCTAACAAAACATCTAAAAATATTGTTTAGGCCTGGCCTTTTAATTAGAGGACCATCAGCTTAATTTAGAGAAATTTTTGAACTGTCTAATCGGTTAGATTTATAGTCTAATCGATTACATGAAGCAAAATCAAGTTTATAATTGATTGTGATAATATCTTAATGATTGATAACGACTCTCTATCAAAACCTTTCAATTTAGGCAATAATAATCGATTATTGCAAGTAACTAATAATCGATTAGGTTATTTATTTGGCTCATGGATTGTTTTCATATAAAGCAAAAAAAAATCTATATAAATGAGGCTTCTCCTCACTTTATATCACACCAGAATTTGGAATTTCTGTCATTCTTCTCAACTTCTCTCTCTCTCTCTCTCTCTCTCTCTCTCTCTCTCTCTCTCTCTCTCTCTCACACACACACACACATATATATATATATATATATATATATATATATATATATATATATATATATATATATATATATATATATATATATATATATATATATATTTCTTTTTCACCAAAATTGCCTTAATGTCTTGTGAGCAAAAGTTGTCTGTGAGAAAAACGTTGTACTAGTCTCGTGTCACTATTTTTATTTCAAGAGTGTCATACTCTTGAAGAATTGAGTTTGGTTCTTGAGATCAATAATTTCCAAAACCTTTGTTTGGTTATATAACTCAGCTTGGAAAAGTTCAGTTTGGTTGTTGATATCAAGTGGTAAAATCTCTAATCGGTTTGTGAGTTCAGCCCGTGAAAAAGCTCTATTTTGGTTGGGGGATAAGGTAGTGTAAAATATCTGTATTCACTTATATCAAAGGTTTGTGGGCATAACTTGTAAAATATCAATATTATAATCAAATCTCAAGAAGATCTCTTAGGGACAGGACTAGGGCAACGTTCGGCAGAACTTGGTAAATCTCGAATGTCATCTTTCTATCTCTAATCACTTAAATTTTTGTTGCTTATTTTACTATTTTACATTTTTCTTTCTGCTGCTTTTCTCTCCGATCTTGAGATACTAACACAATTTACTCTTAAGTAACAAAATGCTTAAATTAATCGTAAATTTTAAATACCACAATCTCCTCTTGTATTTTGAATTACTTGTCCAACACTTAACCTTTTTTTTCTAGCATAAACCTACTTTTTAGAATCTTGGCTAAACTTTTTCTGCCTTCATTAAAATCTTATGGCATGCTTTTATTCTTCTAACAAGTATTGATGTTGTGGGAAACATAATTGCATTGATCTTATAACTCAAGGAGATTTTCATACTCCGGATCTACAAAGAATACAAAATCTATTCATTCCATCAAGATGTTATGTCTCAATTTCTTAGTAATTAAGGTCCATATCTACTAGCACCCTAACAAAATCCCCATAAGCATCATGCATAGGTTTATAAGTTGCATCATTCATTAACTATGGTAAGCAGAACTTTTAACCTCCAATGCTCTCGAGATAGACTAAATATAGTGATATATATTTATACAAAAGATTGTTGTTAAATCTCTACTTCATGCAAAAAAGTTTAAGAAACCTTGGGTTGAGGTTTCAGGAACTCGTTGCGGATCTCACACATTGTTTAGAGCTTAATCAAAGGTTTTGAGTTGAGGTAGCGACTTAGGTTTACTTAAAGCAATCGTAATTGATAAAAATCGTCATTTGGAAAGCAATACACATAGATTATGTAGAAATTACATGAGCATCATGCCAACACCCATAGAATTTTTGGCATAGTAGGCCATGAGAGATTTCCAGCAAGTTGATATGTTTGGCAGTGCCAATTGTCACTTGTCTTTGTTGATGTTTTTGTCAAGTTGTCAACCATTTAAGCAACCAAAGCACTAGTTCAATTTGATAAGAAACAAGCACAAAATCCAACAAATCAAACATCCAGCTTCTTTAACAACTAATACTATTTCCCAATTTTTTTAATGAACCACCAATCATTTACTTCTCCTATAAAAAATATTCTTCATTTGTTAATTAATGAATTTTGTTTTAATCACCTACTCTTCAAAGCAATTCCAAAATAAATCCTACTAAAATCACATCATTTTATTATAGTATCAATAAATTATAACCTTAATCGGAGATATCACTTTTTTTCTTAAATAACAACTTGTAGACCCTACTAAAACAAATGTATAATATTCCTTCATGGGAATATATTGCAAGGTTACATCAGATAGTGACTATACATCCTTTTAAACAAAATATAGTGCATGTATAAATATTACTAAAAGATAATAGCTAGGAGAACCTTTATTAATGATATACAATAAGATAAATGACTTGGTACCATATCTAATGATTAATTTGGTGTTGTTGTTAAGTGTGGTTATCTGTATCTGGTTCTATTCTCACCATATCTTCCCATGTGCACCCTAATAAAATACTCACTCTAACTTTTAATCAATTTGCAAATGTTTCCTTTTCTTCACATCAAGTCAAAATAGACCAAATTTTCCAGCTGTCTATAAGTTTTCCTTCATTTGTGGCTTTACTACTAACCTTTGAATTAAAAAGAAAAACAATTTTTAAAGTAACACTTTTTTAGTGTCATAATAGACAAACATTTTATATACAAACTTAAAAGTCTTGCACAAAAACATACCTACTAGTAGTATCTCTTAATTTTATTTTTTTATTTGTGCAATTCGGTGTTTACAGACTAATTCAGGTGATCAATCTCACCGTTTATTAATTGAGGTTCAATTGAAGATAGAGTAAAACTCTGTATAAATGAATTCATCAGAAATTGTTATCTTTTAGAAAGATTTGAACCTAAAATCATGAAAGAATGATTATTAAGAATCCGACATCAAACAATATATATTCGAACATATATTTATAAATGAAGGTAATTATCACCCTACAAGTCACCTTTGTAAAGATAAATTAGGCCTAAATCACATTTTTTTTTAACATGGTATTAAAATCTCGTTTAACAGCTGATAAATCACAGATGTTCAATTTTAGACGTGAGGGTGTGTTAAGAGTAACACATTGACAATATATGATCTGAACATTTACTTATAAAAGGAATAATCTTCATCCTACAAATCGATTTTATAGAAAAGAGTTAAGACTAAACCACATTTCTTAACAACTGCTTATATTATATTGTAATGAAATAAAACTAAGCTGCTGCCAGTTGGGAAACTTTGTTGTGAAGATATCATTTTGAGTAAGACAAAGTTGATGATTAATATTAAAAGATATGCCAACAGATTACACATAAATAAGAAGCTCTGACAACCTCCAACTCAACTCAACTCCATCTCCAACCATCCAACATTTCTAAGAAATGGGCAATGTTGCTTCTTGTACTCCAACCAAAGGTGTGTTCAAGGTTTTACTCTTAGATGGAAGAATAGAAGCATACACAAAAGCAATAAAAGCTGCAGAGTTAATGGTAGAATATCCCGGACAGTTTGTCTGTGACTCAAGCTACCTCAAAGTAGGACATCGAATTCAAGGACTATTAGCCGATGAAGAACTCGAGAGGCGCAAGTTTTACTTTCTTCTACCAATGGAACTTCTATACTCAGTTTTAACTCATGAAGAAATGAGTTCTCTTAACTATAAAGCGTCGAGGGCGACGAAGCATGCGAGTTTGAACAACTTGGGAAAGATATTTCCGGTTTTTAGTGAGTTCTGCATGTTTCCTAATTCAGAGGCAAAGAGAATAGTATTGGAAGGTGATAAGAATGGGGTGGTAATGGAGACAGAACATGTTCAAAGGTACTGCAAGCAAAGATCTTGGAGACCAGCACTGGAGACAATTGATGAAACTCCATGAAGGCCTTAAATGAAACTCTCTTTTTCTTTTTTCTTCAATTTGGTTTATTTGTATTTGGTAGAAATTCTTGTATTTTTTTGTAAGATAAAGTTAGAGTTAGTCTATATGATTATATGATTTAATTTTTGTATTCAAGGCCACTTGTGTAACCACAATAGTAACTAAATGAAATCCTTGTATTGTAAATCATCCATGCTGGTTTTTTTATGGTATTAGCAAACTTTTGCTCTGTATTAGCATTTGAGCTGGATTATGTGAGGCTACAATAGTTATACTCCTCATCCTTTTTCTCAGATAGTTCTATACAGTTTTGTATATACTCAAATCTATAAAAAAAATTAAAAAAAAAAAAAGAGAGGATTACAATTCTTACACTGAAAACCATACACAATATGCTACTAGTACACCGTATCAAATACACTTATGTTTCAGTATTTGAAAAAAATGAAAAATATTTATTATATATTAAAAAAAACTAAAACCGTATCAATATACGGTGTTAGTTGTCACTTTTAGTGTACCAATATCATTTCTAAAATAAAATAAAAAAATACATTACTTAATATTTATAGTGTGTTTTCTATAAAATAATGTGCATTTTAAGAGGAGTAGAGCAATATCCTCAAATATTACAGGATTTAACATGCTACTCCTCAATTATATTTTACACTCTCTTAATTTTCAAATTGCTTATGAATAAATCTAGGGTTGGCAAGAACAAAATTTCAGTAACGTACCAAATTTGCGGTAGTTAATTTTTATATTTCCAATATAAATTTTTCAAAAAAAAAAATTGTATTGAAAATTTCAAAATTTTTCGAAATTTGAGTCAATTGTTATAAGTGTTATAATTTATTGGAAATTTCGAAATTTTCGATAATATAAAAAAAATTGTTGAAAGTTAACTACCAGAAAAATCTGGTATTTTTTTAAAATTTCCAATAAACACAAACATTAATTTCAAATTTTTTTTATAAAGACATAAGGGTAATAGCATTAGCATATATCATTGAGCCAGATGTAATTTTGAGGTAGTGAATCCTCCAAATATTGAAAGTATAAGACACAGTACGGGTTACATCTAAATCAAAAGAAGGGCTCGGAAAGGTGACAATAATCACACCCCACTTGATTACCAAGAACAAATTTTGAGATTTGGATCCTGTGCATTGTCTCAATGCCATTCATATATGTTTTTTCTCTCTTTGCAAAACTCATTTTATTTATTTTTAAGGTTTTCAACCATTGGATTAGAAACATAAGGGATGGCTAGACATAAAGGGTATGAGAGGATATGTTTCCCAAATTTTGAGATACAATGAGAATATTACTCCTCCTTTTGTACTACCAAGAAGGAAAACTTTATTCCATATCTTTACGGTGTATTTTAGTGAGATGCATAGTGCATTCGAAAATGTATTTTTGAAATTAAAAGGGTATTTTTGATTTTTTTTTTATATGGTGTTTTTTCACCATTTAAAGTGGAATTAACAATTTCTTATATTTATCTCCCACACTCCTATAAATTTTTTTTGGAGAGAAATAAACTTTTATTAATTCCAAAAACATGTAATACAAGCTGATCCTAGATCCAGGCCTCTAAAAAACAAACCACATCAAAAACACTTATATCAAGCTATCATTCCTAACACTAACATGTGGAATTAGCTTCCTATACAAGAGGCTTCTACTCATCACTCTATCCTTAATCCTACGGGAGATGTTCATACTCGGTCTTGTGTGCTTAAACAACGCCTCGTTTCTCTCATACCAAATATGATATATAGTCTCAGCTAGAATTATCCTCAAAATCTCTCTACGCCAACCTTTCTTTGTTGTCTTTTTGATCAGCCATAGTTTCTCCTTGTCCCAGGTAGTGGCAGTCCTCTTGTATCCATTCCATTGCAACATTTCCTCCCAGATTTTACTAAAATAATCGCACGCAAAGAAAAGGTGTTGCATCGTTTCCATCTGTTGACAAAAGCAGCACTTAGTATCCTGAATCAGTCCAAATCTCACTAGTCTATCCTTAGTAGATAGTCTGCCAAGTAATGTCAACCAGAGAATGAAATTTGCACGGGGGCTGGCTCGATTCTGGAAGAATAAGCATTTCCATGGCACCTCTACACTGTCTCCACGGATTGTTCATTCCTATAATTTTAAAATATTATATTTTATCATTTTTCAAATTTAAATATATTATTATTCAATTTTTATCATCCCATGTAATTTTTTTTCAAAATTGATGAATTTGAACCCTTCTACTATTATCTCCCACTATGTTTAAAGAATTATAGTATTTATTTTTCTTTCACCGGATAACTTACTTTCAAGTATTCTGGTATGAAGATTTATTTACTTAATAATTACATCATAATTATTTGGTATTATACATGTACATCCTAGGATTTTTTTATGAGGTCAAACGATAAGTTTCGTGCACATCCCATACTCAATTTGTCGGGTTCTTGAAGGACCATCCAAAATGGAGCCATTATGATATTCTTGGAATAATTACTGGTCGAATCTGTTACAAAATAGTTAATGATTGAATCTGTTACAAATGATTAATGGTTATTAAATCCTATTAAAACCGCACCTCTTCAGTATTCATGGGGAAGTCTTGCAATATAAATAGGTCCTTGAGACCAAACAAAAAGGGGTGGACGATGAATAACAGGAAAAAGCAGAAGAACATGAAAAACCTTGAGTAGTCCAACAATGACTGTCACTCCTTGTCTATCCTAAAAACACCAAAACCCCTTAACTTTGTGATCCGTCGTGACCAACTTCATGGAGATTAACCAAAGATGTTTTATATGGAACATTTTGCGCCCAACGTGGGGCCTCCATAAAAAAATTTCTAGGCCACACCCCTGTACCTAAATAATAATCTTTCCAACTCTACCCCCACTCTTTGTAAAACATATCCCTACCATGAAAACTCCATGAACGATGTGTTTTGGCTTCTCTATATTTCCGCCTATACCGATAAGCTAACGTACCTTTAGAAGGCCTCCATGAAATGTGAAATTAGATCTACTCAAAAGAAATAGGAACCAATGTCGAACAAATGAGATTACAATTGTATCACAAGGGATCTCGTTGATCCTTCTTGGACAAAGTTCATGTGGCTTCCCGATATACCACATGTTAAGTCATTAGTGATGGAAACTAATGCATAATGTTATTGCAATAGAAGACAACATAATTTGAAAGGAAGTGCATATGGTTTCGAGGTGACTCTCTTTGTAATCATGATGTGGAAGTTGCAGACCACTTTTTTTAAAAACAAACATATATATATATATATATATATATATATATATATATATATATATATATATATATATATATATATGGACAAAGAGCACAAACATTACAACGAAATTCTGGCGATAAACACAATGAGTACCAATTCACCAGCATAAAACAACAAAGTAAAAAAAAAACAGTTTCTCTAACAAAAGCACCACAACCAGGAAAGCTCCACAACACGCAACAGGAAAAAATAGAGAAAATTAGAAACAAATTTAGAGCTCCTCAGATATGAACCAGAAAGTTGAACAATATTTTCCACCAAAGCACTAAGGACACCTCAAAAGGAGGATGTCGACTCTCCAGCCACTATTGGCTCAGATTTTAAGATAGAATTTTCAAGTCAGACTAAGAAAGCACATGAACATTGATAGAACTAGTTGTGAAAACTTATTCAAATTTGTTGGTTGTAGTTGGAGAACTCAAATTCATAATTTGATCATGAATTTAATCATAATAATTCTTTGAAAAACATGGCACATAAGAAATGATATCATGTTTCAAAATGGTAACATTGACTTTGATAGAGACATTCTTCATGTTAAACAATTGGTCTATATGACATCTACTTTTTTCAAGGGGCACATGTACTCTTCAATTCATGAGTTTGCAACTATTAAATACTTTGACATCAAATTCCGACCTCTTACAACACCTAGAATCATACAAGTTAGTGCCCAAAATTTTTCTAGTTGTAATTGGATTAAGTGCAACAAAGATGGAGTTTCAAGAAAAAATCATGGAATATCAACTTGTGGTGGCATATTTAGGGATAGTCTAAGAATACTTTTGGATGCTTTCTCAGCTAAGATTGAATTTCACACCTCCTTTCGAGTTGAATAGCATAGAATCATGCTTGCCATCTATTATGAAAATAGAAATAATTTGAGAAATCTTTGACGGGGACAACTTCTCTACCCATCCCAAAAGGTTGGGTAGTGTACCTTCAACCAATCATAAGATGCCATTTAATTATAACACATTTAATTAATTTTAAAATAACACAATTATTTGTTATTTCCAAGACATTTTACATTGAAGGTAACTTTACCCAACTTTTTGAGTTGGGTAGATAAGAATTTTCCATCTTTGACTTGAAACTGACTCAATGATGGTCATTCTTGCATTTAATGATTTGAATATTTTCACATTTTAATTAAAATGGAGATATACTTTACACATTATATGCTCCTTTATATTTATGATGTTTCACATTTTCAAAGAAGAAAGTGCATGTGCAGTTAGATTATGCAATGTTGTTTTTTTTTGTTGATTATGACGTTTGGTGGGGTTCACTTTCTATTTGTGCTTTTGAAAGTTTTTTAGAGATAGGTTGGATATTTCCAATTTATCATTTTTGCTAATTTTTTGATGGGTTAGGTTTTATGTCTTCTTATCCTTTTTATTTTTTAATCAATAAATTGTCTTTATTAAAAAAACTATAAATATAAAATAATTGTTACTTATGTGGTGAAAAATCAATTTATTTTTTACATGTGTTTTTTAAATAAAAGGACAACTAATTGACAACGCTGTTGATATTGAAAAAAAAAAGAAGGTGATTCTTAGTATGAGGTGAGAAATCAATTTATTCATTAGTGATGTTTTCTTTAATACAATTTATTGAACAAGCCCATCAATATTGAAGGAAAAAAAAGGTGATTGAGCTTAAAAATCTAATCCCACAAACTTGAGATTGGGTGGTATGGCTTAAAGAACAAGAATATGTTTTTATGTAGGCCTACAACATAAATATGTATTGTTTTTTTTTTAATGTTACAAAATAGAGAGAATGTAAAAATAAATTATCAACGATGTGAACTGTGAAGAGGTTACTCAATACTAGTAGAGAGAAATTGTAAGTTAAGAGATCATTGTTAGTAGATACATCAAGCTTTGGCATGCAATCTGCACTTTAATTATTTTCACAAAAAGGTGTGGACAACTCGAAATAAAGTGTTTTTAATCAGCATATCTTTAATACTTTGAATCAATGTTGAATGTTTATGATACTTGTACAAGGTGGTATTGACAATAAAGAGGATGATATTGATGGATGAATTTGTATAACATATCAAATCAATACTTCACATATCTTTGGCTACTGAAAGTCCTTTGTAGATGGCCTAAAATTTTGCATTGAGTATATTCAAAGAGTTATGAGTGAATCTAGAGAAGTTGCATTTCCTTATTCTAAATGAGGTGCAAATAATATCACAAAAGCAAGTGCATTGGTGTTCTATTATAACTTCCATCGACATTAATAATAGTGCTTGAATAATTAAGGGAGATCCACTTAATGTATCAATTTTGTGTATGTTCATTTTGAGGTTTAATAAGCAATTATTGAATGAGTCTTCCATGGAATAGATAGTCATGGAAGCGACACATCAGAATGGTTTCATGCGGCAAGTAGATTTACAATTTCTTGAAGCACGTCAGATTCTTGCAAAATATATGTTAGGCTAGGCACAATGAATCTCATTTTTTCCCAAACATTTACATCCAGAGTCGAGAAAAAATTTGGATGGTTAAATGCAATGTGCATCTAAAGGGTTCTAGAATCCCAACAATTACGTACACGATGAAGAAAGACTATTTTTCTATGCCACATTTGAAATACATAGTTAAGGGGGTCATGTTGCAGTAGTGAAACAGGGAGAGAATAAGAAGGAAATTGTGACAAGCAAGTCAAAAGAGGAACTTGATCTTTTTTTATAGACAGAGTTTTCATATTCAATTCTAAGAATGAGACTTTGTGTTATGATCAAGTAAATCTTCTTTGTTGCGGAGGATCCAATTAGTAGTGTAAGTACTTATCGAACCAAATGAAAACATCTTTTGTATTGGGTTGAAACTAAGATTTATACTAGTGAATTCAGTGGTGATGTTGTGAGATAGTTAGTTGTAGAAGTAGTTGATATGAGATGGTTAAGGTCATGATTCATGAATGTGAACATAGAGTCAACAAGGGCAATAAGGGGGCAAAAAAGGTCAAATAGGTGTATTAGTAGGAGAGGGGTTTGAACAAGGTCTTAAATCAATCGCATCTTTCAAGACATTATTGCTATGACAATAAAGTACCAAGTGCAGGAACATGTGGTTAGATAAAGTAAAAATAAATAAGAACCCGCAAATACTTGTGGGAAAGGAGTCGTGCCCAGAATTTATTAGCATTTTGAAACATATCCCAAACCAACTTATCAAGGAAAAATGTGTTGGCATCTCTAGTTAATCGTTGATCGAACATATAGGCCACTTAACTTTTTGGTGCGAGTAAATTTTTCCAACCAATCTAAATTTTTCTAATCATATCATCAAATGTATCAATATAATCACATAAAAATTTATTTTATGTAGATTCATTTTAATCCAACAATTTTATTTTTTTAAAATGTATTTTGTTTTTGTGATCGTCTTCATGTTATACAATCGTTAAATTATATTTTTAAAAAAAATCTTTATCACGGTTGAGAATAAAATAAAATGGTAAAACTATGTTGTGAGAATTTTTTTTATTAGATTTAATCAAACAAACAACAGTACATCAAATTTCAATCTGAAAAAGAAAATACAGTTATTTTTATCTTTCAGTATAATTTTGTTAAAAATAAAAAATCAAACTTGATCTCATCCAGCACCACTGCTACAGATCCCGGTAATCGAAACCGGAAATCTACCGCAAAGACTTCCCGCCGTGGACGATCTTTCCTCAACATCGGACGGCGGAAGAATTCTCCCGTCGGCAAACAACGCCCTTCCGCTGCTCCTCTGTTGCGGTGAATCCACCACCAATCCTTCCAACTCCGCAGCCGTTTCATAAAAAACAGCATCGCCGAAACGCCTTTCAACTTCCAGAAACTCACCCAGCGAAGCCGACCTTGAATCGCCGTGACTGCAAAAGTTCCACCACCTCCTCCGGCGCTTGGAAACCACGAAATCCGCGGCGTTGGAATTTATGTTCCTCTTTGACTTGACGGCCCTCCGAGAGGGTTCAACGGCGGAAGGTGAGTTCGTGTTGTGAGGTGGGGCTCTGAAGGTGAGACCGATGAGAGTGCCTAATGTGGTGCTTCTGTCATGGAAGAATGATCCCGTAGACTATCATAGAATAGAATGGATCCATAAAATAAACAAGAATTAATTATTGAAAGGAAATAAAAGAAGAATTGATTGATAATAGGTAGTAGTACCTGAGTGTCAAGATCAGAGGAGGAGATGGAAGAGTTGGTGGGTGAAGAAGACTGTGCTGGATCTAACATGTTTATGGTTCATGCACGATACTCATCACACTGAAGAAGATAAAAGATTCTAACTACTTGTTCCCCCACTCGCTTATTATGTACTTCATAAATATCCTATTCTTATGTTAGGAATAGGATGGAATATGGATTCGGGTAAATTTAATAGTATGTTAAAATTAAAAATATATTACAGAACAAGTTTTACTCCATTTGATATTTTTGTTGTTGTAAAATTTTAAATTAATTTGAAACAACTAGAGATTTAAGTTTCTAGAGATTAGAAATCAAGATCGACTTATGTGCAAGGACAATCAAATTCTGAGTATAGAGTTGGAATAGATTCGCAATGAAGTGAATAAGAAGATTACAATTACTATTTCCTTTACGGTGTATTATTACAACATGTCAATTATTTGTGTCAAACATGCCTTAAAAGCAACTACATAAATAAATCATGAGAGTTGAATAATTCGGTGATATTTATGAGGGTGGACTCAACATGTATGGCTGATAAAGCAGCAAGTAGAACAAATGGGCGTTAAGAATCATTGTCTTCAAAGTGGACAGCCACTATACCCAACAAGTGGTCACAACAAGAGTAGAGACCTAGATAGGGACATCACATATGTTAACTAAGAACTTAGTTCAAGAAACCTTCTTGCCATAGGATGTTCAGCTTGAGAGAGTTGATTAGGCTTAAGGACTTCAACAATCTCACCATCAACCACCAAACACACTACATCAGCCATCCTTTGAATTTGTTTGATGCTATGAGAAACCATGATCAGTGTCATGCCTTTATTCTTGTTCAACTTCATCAAAGCATCTTCTATGTTTTCTGTCGATATCGGATCTAATGCACTAGTAGGTTCATCCAACAGCAAAACCTTCCAAATTAACAACACCAAAACATCAAACAATCCATAAACAAACATTAGTATTTGGATTCATCGTAGATGAAATATACCTCAGGTGAGTTAGCTAGAGTTCTTGCAAGTGCAACTCTTTGAGCCTGACCTACTGAGAGGTCAGCACCAGACTTATCCATGAAAGAAGCATCCAGATCCGCCATTGTCAGCAACTTCCCCACCTCGTCATCTGTTAGCTTTACTCCCCTCAGTTGTGGACCATATCTAACGTTGTCCGCAACTGTCCCTGTACTAGTACAACATTAAAATAATCAAATTTGTTGCAGTTATATAATTACAGATACAAAAGGTTGAACTGAGATCACTGACCTTCAAAGAGAGCCGGGAGCTGAAAGAGCATGGCGACCTTACGGCGGAGGGAAACAACATCGAGGTGGCAGATATCTTGCCCGTCGAGGAAGACGGAGGAGGAAGGTGGCTCCCAGAGGCGATTCAAAGCCCTTAAGAGAGTTGACTTGCCGCTACCACTAGGGCCAATGATCCCAACAATCATACCCTTTGGAATGTCAACGGTGATGCCTTTGAGTATGTGAATTTTTCCATCATCGGAATCTTTTGTCAGATTTTTTATCTGGAATTTTGGTTTAGTAAAATCCACATGTTGTTGTTGCTGATGTTCTTCCACATCCAGCAAGTGTTCTGTTAAAACATATATATATACAAACAATCAGCAATTAAATATGGTGAAAGAAATCAAGATATGTGTGAAGTGAAGGTGTTTCTTTACCTAAGACAGAAGACATGATTGGGGTGAATGGGAATGAATGGTGACTATTTGAGGAAGATATGAATATGATTTATTTTTATGAGAAGATAGTTAGAAACAACCTGAACTGGTTATGACTATTTCTTCTGCTCCAGATGACTCCTCCCCTCAAATATTCCTTTTCTATTTTCTTTACACAATTTCCATTTTTTTAAATAAAATAGATGCATCTTTATAAATGAATGGGTCACCTTGATAAGAAGAAGAATATGCAAAGAAATCACTAATTTCTTATTTCACGATTAGTGCATTAGTCAATACAAATTTATATATGAATATTTCTCAACATACTAACAAACTTCTTTTTAATTTTATTTAGAAAATGCATTTTCAAAAAATCTCCAAAAATAAATTTCTAAAATGCTACTTATATGTTGTCAGATGAATCAAAGGGTCAATAACAAGCCACGATTTAATGTATTAAAAAATTCTTAAATAAAAGAAAATCCAAATCAAAAATTATGGGAAGCCAAATTCCATCTTTGCGCTCATGGTGCGCCGAAGTGTTTCCCCACTAACAACCACATTCGTCGATAAACACCGAAGCCACAACTCCACCATGTCCCTTTCATTTTAATCTTCCCTTTCTTTGATGTTCTCATTTTGTAAGATCTGGATTCATAATTTTGGATGTCAAATTTAAATCTCTCTCAAAATTATTTAAAACTTAGGAGTTATGGTTGAAGTTAAAAATATTCAATCTACATAATTATTATTAACATCCTTTGTTGTTATTTTTTTTTATGGAAAATTGCTTTCATTGTTGATAAGTAATTTCACATAGATTTGAATTGAGGGGCTTGGGTAGAGGACCATGAACTAATTTCTTCCATGAATTTTAGCATAAAATTTGTGAGATAACTATTTTCAACTCTATAAATTTAATCATAAAATTGAGGCGTAGCTCAAAAACGAATAAATTGTATGTGTGTTAGGTACGTCCAAAAATGTCTATCCGAAAATTAAAGGTGTTTTTGGAATTTCACAAGGTGCACTAGAAATATAAGGGGTGGGGTGTATTAAGAAATTCTCTTATATAAATTACAATAGTTTATTGTACCAAAAAATTACAATAGTATAGAATGCTCAAATTGCCCAATCATAAATATCTATCACATAATAACATGCAAATTGCAAATACCATATATTGAATAAGCTTAAGAAAGATGAATTATTTGTCGTACATTATGATCAACAATGGGATAAGTACTACAAATTATCGTGTTCTTAAGCATATGAGTGTGTAATCTTTTTGGATAGATTTTAGAATGGAAATGAACTAACATGACGATGGTTCTATTTAATTATAGAAAAAATTGTAGTCTAACAACTTCTTCATTGCATGAGCAAGTTACGATTTGGAGGCCTACAACTATAAAAATAACGAATTAATGATGTATGTTACTCTTCTTACTTAAATAAATTGGTTTGTTGTATTATATTTTTACTACTTTTATTACATAATACTCTTATTTTAATCACTTTATGTTTAAAATCGCATCAATTATAAGTTTCTCAAAATAATAATCATAATATTTCTCAAAAATTTATCAACTGAGAATCTAAAAAAGTTTTAACTTGAGTGCTAGAATGATCATCAAATCTATTTGTTTATTTGTTAAAAGTGATACACTTTACCGTTAATAAATTGACATGTCGGGTGAAGCACTAGTTTTAGATAATTGGTGTCAATGTTCTTGTAAAAATAATTCCATTTTTTATCAAGGTTCGCCCTTGTAAAAGAAGAAGCGTCAACCAAACTAACAAACAAAATATTGGCAACTCTTAAATAATATGTAATAGGTCTTTTATTATAATTGGGTTAAGGGTGGTTTAGTCTATTTATGTTTTACTATGTATATATTCTCTTTAAATCCTTTTTTTACATAAGTCTTGTTAGTATTAGTATTTAAACTCTAGTTTTTTCCTCTTTTTCTACTTTGCTATCTCTATTATTAATATAATATATAGAGCTTGTTTCGATCCACCTATAACTACCGATTACTTTTGTTATTGAGTTTCTGAAAGTTTGGAAATGTGTTTGTTTTTATTTTTTTAATGAATTGTTCTATTGAAGAAAAATATTTATGCTAAATCGTAAAATTGTTCTCGACATGTCTTCTCTAATTTTGTGTGTTTGATGATCGAGATTAAATCACACATGGTTTTGGTTCAATATCTCATCGTTGGTTATGTTATTTGTCATGTATATCATCTTTCCCTCTCTCCTTCTTAACTGGTTCTAGTATTGGACATGTACAACTTTTATTGTCCTTTTTCTTCGTTAAGGTTTGTTAATGTTTGGTTTGATTTGATTCAATTTTGTTTGGATTTGTTTGGTTAACTTATTTTATATGATTTATTTCAACATGATTTGGTTCAGTTTAGAATGATTTTGTTTGGTTTTATTTGATATGGTTTGGTTTGATTTTGTTCAGTTAGTTTGATCTAATGATTGGTTGATCTTCTCTCTATTGTCTCTCCTATTAGATTACTCATATTTCTATTGATTATTTTGTTTGCTTTCTTTTCTCTCTCTATTGCTTCTTTTATTTGATTACTTTTCTCCCTATTGGTTATTTTGTTTAGTTATATCTCTCTATTGGTTCTTCTGTTTGATTATTGTTCTGTATTAAATTTTTTGTTTCATTACTCTCCTTTGGTTAGTTCTTCTTCTACTTTGATTGGTTTGGTCCTTATTTGTGGATATTAATCCTCTTTATGTTGGTTTTTTGTTTTAGCTTCTTCAAATTCCTAATGGTCGCGAGTCATTTACATTGCACATTTAATGCTCACGAGTTTTCCCGCCTCATATATGAGTCAGGATGAAATTCCAGTGAACCATATATGAAAGAGTAATAATGAATGTCTTCATAGTTTCATAGAAAATTTAATACCATATATGATTACTAACATCATTTTTCCGTCTCTTGGATAAAAGATAAACGATACTATTCAAGAAATGATAAACATGATAATTTATTCAATGGTCACTGTGTTCAATCCAGACATAGAAAATGAAATTGTAACAACTATCATTTATGATTAAAAAAATTATGATAATTGAAATTTAAACAATAAATCATGATTGCTAATAACAATGTACAAATTTAAATATAAGGACGGTTTGGCCGAGTGGTCTAAGGCGCCAGATTTAGGCTCTGGTCCGAAAGGGCGTGGGTTCAAATCCCACAGCCGTCATTGTTTTGATGTTTTCACATTTATGGGTAGAATTATTTATGTTTGCACGAAAAGAAAGTCATCTTCGAAGTATTTTTCCCTTCCAATATTTTTCAATTGGAGTTCCCTTCGTTTCTTTTATCCGGTATAATGATGAGAATGTAGTTTTCAAGAGTTTTAAAATAGATGTTCTAGGGGTGCAGATTGACTTGGCTAGCAATAAATTAGCAATGATTTGAGGAATTCAGAAGGAGTGAGTAGTTCAAGCTCAATATCGTGGAGATTTTCTACTATTGCATGGGAACATGTTCATATTTGAAGTATTTTTCCCTTCCAATATTTTTCTATTGGAGTTTCTCTTTCCTTTTACCGAGCAAAATGATGTGAATATAGCTTTCATGAATTCTAATATGCAATGTCAAGCAATAACTCTTTCGCAATACCAAAAGTGCATCATTGGAACTAGATTGGAATTCATGGTGGCCTTAGATTCAGGACTTTCAACTATAGTCGAACACGAGAAAAGTATTGTTTTATTATGATGCTAACAAGATCATTTTATTTGGAAATATGAATGCTCAAAGCATTCTATTAGTTATATATCAAAGATCCAACAAAAATATTTACATGATTTAAAATAATAAGATCATATAAGTAAATGTGTATATAATAGTATAATGTTATTTCACATGAAATTCCTAACCCTCGGATTATTCAAATTCCACACGTTGATCCTGTAGTACGGCGAAGCCAAATCATTATGTTGACAAATTGATCCATTAAATAAGACATGTTGTTCGAAAATGCAATAGAAAAAGTATTAAGTAGGCAAGATTTTAACGTATGTTAGGCGAATATACCTTACTTCAAATATTCCTCCTATTTGATTACTCATATTTCTATTGATTATTTTGTTTGCTTTATTTTCTCTCTCTATTGTTTCTTCTATTTGATTACTTTTCTCCATATTGGTTATTTTGTATGGTTATATCTCTTTATTGGTTTCTCTTGTTTGATTGTCGTTCCATATTGAGATTTTTGTTTGACAAACTGATCCATTAAATAAGACATGTTGTTGGAGACTTCATGTTGAGAATGCAATAGAAAAAGTATTAAGTAGGCAAGATTTCAACGTATGTTAGGCGAGTAAACCTTACTTCAAATATTCCTTTCTAAATAACATATTAAGACTAAAATAATGTGAGGTACTAAAGTCAACAATCTCACTAAATTCTCTTGTGAGATAGAGATATCAAAAGTTAATCATGTAGTTAGATATCAAATTTAACGTAAGAATTTGACTAACTATGAATACTTTAAAATGAAATACTTTTTATTTATGTTTTAATATATATATATATATATATATATATATATATATATATATATATATATATATATATATATATATATATTCTTTTTGTAAACTTTTTTTTACTTAAGTCGTGCTAGTATTAGAATTTAAACCATAGTCTTTTTCTCTTTTTCTACTTTGTTATCTCTATTAATAATATAATATATAGAGCTTGTTTCGATCCACCTAAAATTGTTGATTGCTTTTGTTGTTGAGTTCCTGGAAGTTTTGGAAAATGTTTGTTTTTAATTTTTTAATAAAATATTCTATTGAAGAAAAAAATATTTATACTAAATCGCTAAATTGTTCTCGACATGTCGTCTCTAATTTTGTATGCTTGATGGTCGAGATTAAATGACACATGGTTTTGGTTCATTCTTTCATCGTTGGTTATGTTATTTGTCATATATATCATTTATCTCTCTCTCTCTCTATCTCTCTATCTCTCTCTCTCTCTCTCTCTCTCTCTCTCTATATATATATATATATATATATATATACCCTTCTTAACTGGTTCTAATATTGGTCATGTACAACATTTATTGTCATTTTTCTTCGTTACGATTTGTCAAAGTTTGATTTGGTTGATTCAATTTTGTTTGAATTTGTTTGATTAACTTGATTTTATATGATTTAGTTCAAATTTATTTGGTTTAGTTTAGAATGATTTTGTTTGGTTTTATTTGATATAGTTTGGTTTGATTTTGTTCAGTTAGTTTGATTTTGTTCTTCTGATTAGTTGATTTTCTCTCTATTGTCTCTCTTATTTGATTACTCATATTTCTATTGATTATTTTGTTTGCTTACTTTTCTCTCTCTATTGTTTCTTCCGTTTGATTACTTTTCTCTCTATTGTTTGTTTTGTTTAGTTATGTCTCTCTATTGGTTCTTCTGTTTGATTATTATTATGTATTAGATTTTTTGTTTCGTTACTCTCCTTTAGTTATTTCTTCTTCTACTTCGATTGGTTTGGTCCTTCTTTGTGGATATTACTCCTCTCTATGTTGGTTTCTTGGTTTACCTTCTTCAAATTCTTAATGGCCACGAGTCATTTACATTTCACATGCCCACGAGTTTTCCCGCGTCATATATGAATTAGGATGGAATTCAAATGAACCATATATGAAAGAGTAATAATGAATGTCTTCATAGTTTCATAGAAAATTTAATTTCATATGTGATT
The DNA here is from genome assembly GCF_029867415.1 of Vicia villosa. Classification (NCBI taxonomy): domain Eukaryota; kingdom Viridiplantae; phylum Streptophyta; class Magnoliopsida; order Fabales; family Fabaceae; genus Vicia; species Vicia villosa. The sequence continues at coordinate 171,456,959 of NC_081184.1, forward strand.
ACTAACACCATTTTTCCGTCTCTTGGATAAAAGATAAACGATACTATTTAAGAAATGATAAACATGATAATTTATTCAATGGTCACTATGTTCAATCCATACATAGAAAATGAAGTTGTGACAACTAGCATTTATGATAAAAAAAAATTATGATAGTTGAAATTTAAACAATAAACCATGATTACTAATAACAATTTACAAATTTGAATATTAGGACGGTTTGGCCGAGTGGTCTAAGGCACTAGATTTAGGCTCTGGTCCGAAAGGGCATGGGTTCTAATCCCACAGCCGTCATTGTTTTGATTTTTTCCATATTTATGGATATATTTGTTGACATTTGCACGAGACAAATTTCATCTTTGGAGTATTTTTCTCTTCCAATATTTTTTATTGGAGTTCACCTCGTTCTTTTTATCGGGCATAGCATTTTGATGTTTTCTTATTTATGGGTAGAATTATTTAGGTTCCTACGAAAAGAAGGTCATCTTCGAAGTATTTTTCTATTAGAGTTACCTTGGTTCATTTTATCTGGCATTATAATGATGAGAATATAGCTTTCATGAGTTTTAAAATAGACGTTATAGGGGTGTAGATTGACTTGGTTAGCAATAACACATCGATGATTTGAGATATTCAAGAGGAGTGAATAGTTCAAGCTCAATATCGTCGAAAGTTTCTACTATTGCATGGGAACATGTTCATCAGGTACTTTTCCCTTCCAATATATTTCTATTGGAGTTTCTCTTTCCTTTTATCTAGCAAAATGATGTGAATATCTGATAACACGAAATTATATAGTATATTTTATTTGATTTACATAAATAATGTTCGTATTTTCTTTTAATTAAATTACTTTATTTTAGTATTATGCTAGTATTTTCATTATTTCAGATATTATGTTCGTGCGAGAATTATTAACAATAGAAGAAGAAATTGATTTAAAAAGTAAAAGAAATAAAAGGGAAGTGATATAGAAAAATGGAGGTGGAAAATAGAAGAAAGGAAATGGAAAATATTTAAAGGGCCGGTCCACGAAGCAAGCTCAACTCCTCACAAGAAGAAGGCGCCCGTCCCCAAAGCCAAATGGGCCCACCAAGAACAAGAGGCGCCCACCTCTATAGCCAAGTGGGCCAGCCATTTCCCTGAGACGCCTGCCTTAGCATCCAAGGGCCCACCAACAACTTGAGACCCACGTCTCAAACTTGAAGACCCATTCCCCCATTGACCTATTCTCTTGGCACGATTGAGATATCTCCTTCCACGCACGTAAGCAAATTGGTTTAAATTGCTTGCTATATTTTAGGGAATGGAAGACCGAGACTGGCAGGATATTTGGAAAAGAAGTTATCACCAGAACACTATATAAAGAGGAGAGCATTCATATAAAAGGGGTTGGACCATCTTTCGTCCCAGCCATAGTTTCTCTCGTCCAGTTTTCCTATTTTTGATTCCAACAATATTTTACAGCATTCAAGTTCAAGTTATTATTTCCTCCTTCTTTTCATAGTTTTAGGAAGATATTTATTTTCTCACAATAGTTTCTACATCGGAAACTATTGTGTAATTTTTAATGGATCTAACCTTACGTTAGATCATAGTATTTTATTTCCTTGTTTTTATTATTATTTGATCAAAGAATCTTAAGGAACAGATCCAACCGGTTTGTGGTGGAGTGTTCAAGCATTTCAAGTTCAAGAATAAATTCAAGTATTATTTAGGAGTATAAATGAATTGATAGGTTTAACAATAGTGTTTAGAGACAATGTAGGGTTTGTTTGACGTTTTAAACGAACGATCAAGCCACACAAAAGAGTTTGTAGTGGCTGGACTGACTCAGACACCATTGTTGCGTTTCTGAGTTTCAGTTGCTTTCGTAGATCCATCTACGGAAGAAATGGACGTTGGGGATTTCCGTAGATCCATCTACGGAAGCACCCAATGTATTTACAACTAACATACTTCCGTAGGTTCATCTACTGAAGTACCCAATGTTTTTGAAACTAACATACTTCCTTAGGTGCATTTACGGAAAGAGTATTTTTTTTAGTTTCTTGTTTATTAATATTTCATTGTTCATGTACGGTTATCTATGCAGTCATTATGACTCACGGGCCAGATAGAGATGTACATGGGAGGACTGCGCAACATGCATCTATGCGTCGCGAACGGGCGCGTGTTATATCTCAAATGACTGATGGAGCTGCTGTTTCACCTGATACACCCGCTCCAACCGGTACTTCTACATCTGTACTAGTTAAGGGGGTCTCAGCTGCTGTTCCAGTTCGTACACCCGCTACAGTCGGGCATTCTACAGTTGTCCTAGTTGAGGGGTCTTCCTCATCTACTACTAATACTTCACGGAGGCCCCCAGATGATGCGAAGGGTTCTTCACAGATGCCACCACCCCGTAGACGTCGTCATTGCACTACTTCTGCTTCTACTCCTGTGCTCATGGCAGTGACGGGCAATACAGGATCTATTGTGCCACCTACGCAGAGACACGAGGATGAGCCGGTGCCAGAGCCTATTTGGTACCCTGGGGGACCTGTAGACGCATCCCTTTTGACAGGGTATGACGAGCATGCAACTAGCGTATATGGGATGGAGAGGTAAATTTTATTTGTTAATTACTTTTTATTTCAGTCAGTTCTGGCCTTGCTTATTACTAACTGTTTGAATTATTTAAAAATTTCAGAGTAGGGATCCCCATAGGTTCTACAACCGTGGGCGGAAGATTAAAGATCTCGCGCAGCCTGACGCGCCATGGTTTCAGGAGGTACTGGCAGCTTCTGGCATGAGAGACCTCTGTATGCTCGGCTACAATACCATACATAATGGTATGCTTGCGGCCTTTGCGGAGAGATGTCATCTTGAGACATGCCTACTTCATCTACCTATCAGGGGTACCCTCCTTTGTCACAGTAGGTTGACGAAGGCGGAAGCTCAAGAGATGTTGATTGTTGAGCTAGGGTCTGATCCCGATGACGCCCTTGAGGAGGTGGAGAGGACACGAGGGGCCCACGTCAGGTTTAGATTCCTGTAGAGACAGTATGATGTGGAGCTCGCTGCGTCACAACAGGCTGAGGGGGACGAGTTGGAGCAGACTACACACAGAGAGCGGACGCTGAGATGCTACTTCCTATATTTGATAGGCACTCAACTCTTTGTGGAAGCGAGCTCGTTGTACACAGACGTCGTCTACCTGACGTACTTATCGGGTATAACACGTATCCATGAGTACAATTGAGGAGTGGCTATACTGGCGTATAGTTACCATAGACTTGGAGAGGGATGCCTGTGGAAGGCAAGGACAGTTACAGGAAACTGTACTCTTTTGGTGGTAACAATCTTATACTCTTCTACTTTTTTATAGTTTTTTATTGTATTTTAAAATAACCATATTTTTTTTTCAGGGTTGGATACTACAACACTTCCCATATATTATTGGCTGGGAGAGGTAGAGGAGTACACAGAGACATGCCGCTTTTCCAATGATTTCACCCCCCTTAGAGGGAACCATGTGCCGGATCCCTACAGGCGTGCTCGTGACCGCGTGGCCGCGGAGGACATCAGGTACTGCTCTATGATGAGCACCAGGAGGCGGTTCTGTTTGACGAGATAGCTCTGTATTCTGGATGGTTGGCCGCCAGCTCGACCATTGTTGTACGCTATCTTCTGGAGCGCGTCATACGTCAGTTTGGATATGAGCAGACGATACCTCGCGATCTTACGGTCTCAGCTCCTCTCGCCATGACTTGCAGGTACTTAGATGAGGCCTTTGTAGACTAGGAGCATCACATAGTCCCATGCGGAGGCACGGGCGACACTAGCAGAGCACGACTGGAGTTTTGCTGAGGGGTACATCACATGGTACTATAGAGTCTCACATCCATACATGCTTCTAGCTACAGAGAGAGGTCCTCCCAGACCAGCCCACGAGGAGATTCTCCGTGCGCATCAGGCTCAATTGGACCACACTCAGGATCTTCTTCCTCTGTGTCGTCAGATAGCTGACAGGGGCATCAGAGTCATTGCAGAGGGTTTATTCCCTGAGGGGACTGCTTCTAGGCGTGTGCTGAATGATATGATCAGGATGGCAGATAGTGCATTTCTGTACCGTCGACATCGTGCCAGAATCCGTGGGACACTTGAAGCTAGGGGTAGAGCCAGCATAGCCCTTGGTGGATTCAGAGGGGATGCGCAAGATGGTACGCAGGAGGACACTCAACATACTCAGTAGTTATATTAGATGATGTACTTATATTTTATTTTTGTATGTTTTTTATGACGTACTCGGCAATTTGACTTTCATTATTTATATATTTTATTTTTATTGGTCTATGTAATGTTGTCTTTTAAATGCATTATTGTTTAAATAACTCTCAACTGGCGAGAGTAAGATATGGCAGACATGCCGTAAAATTAACTTCAAAGAAACGAGTGTGATGATTTCAAAAAATTGGGTGATCTGCAATACATTCAAAAAATTCAAAAAATATCATATTGTTCCGTAGATGAATCTACGAAAGTACCTTTGTTTCAAAAATATTGGGTGCTTCCGTAGATGCATCTACGGAAGTATTGATAAATTAAATATAAGGTGAAATTAAATGTGTCTTCTTTTGTTTTATACACTTCCGTAGATATATCTACGAAAGAAAGTAAAGTTTTTCAAAATATGAAATACTTCCGGATATGCATCTACAGAAATAGAGAGAGCAAAAATGAAAATTTACATGATGTATAAAATATGTTTTGGGTGCCATGAGAAACTTTCTAAAATTGAGGATCAAAATGCCTAATATTTGAGTAAAGACTAATTAAACAACGATGCTGAGTTGGGTGATTTCTATTGGTCAGAATAACGTAAAACAGCGTGTCATGCTGATACCCTCCACATTTCAACAATTGACATTCACTATCCTTCCTTCTTCTTCTCATTCTGAATTTCTATATTTCTGAATTTCTATATTTTTGAATTTCAATTCCTTCCGTTGCTGTGACTGTGATTTTCAACACAGCAATGCCCACCGCCAAGTTATTCATCTCTCTCCTCAGTTTCTCTCTCCTCACTCTCTCCGTCACCTCCCGCCCCTACGTCCTCGTCCTCTCCCAAGAAGACTTCAAAGACGAAGCCCCTTCCGATCCCGATTCCTCCCCCGAGTGGGACGAGTTCGGCGACTCCGACTCTCACAAATCCGAAGAGGATCTCGACCCTGGATCATGGCGCCAAATCTTCGAACCAACCTCCACCGAACCTCAACCCCAACCCCAATCCGATACCGAGGCTCTCTACTACTCCGCCGTCACCAAGCTTATGACGGGAGACGCGAGGCTAATCGAAGAAGGCTCCGGTGAGATTGAGACGGCTGCGGAGTCTGGATACCCGGCGGCACAATCGGTGTTAGGGTTTTTGTGGGGAATGGGGCTTTTGAGAGAGAGGAGTAAACAGAAATCATTTGTTTATCATCATTTTGCTTCTGAGGGTGGCAATATGCAATCCAAAATGGCTCTTGCTTATACCTACACTCGTCAAGATGTGAGTTCACTACTTCACTTCAGTTCTTATTTCTGAGTTTCTAAATTCTATTATAATGTTAGTGTTTTTTTTTTTTATGATGATGATATATGTTGGAATGATTGTAGATGTTTGATAAATCGGTTAAGCTTTATGCTGAATTAGCTGAAGTGGCTGTGAATGGTTTTCTGATTTCGAAAGATTCCCCGGTGATTGAACCTATTAGGCTACACAATGGAGCTGAAGAGAACAAAGAGGCACTTAGAAAATCTAAAGGGGAAGAGGATGAGGATTTTCAGATTCTCGAGTATCAGGCGCAGAAAGGGAATGCGGCTGCTATGTATAAAGTGGGACTCTTTTACTATTTTGGGCTACGTGGATTGAGGCGCGACCATTCTAAGGCACTCTCGTGGTTCTTGAAGGCAGTGGAGAAGGGAGAGCCTCGCTCCATGGAGCTTCTGGGAGAGATATATGCGAGGGGAGCAGGTGTTGAGAGAAACTATACAAAAGCCTTTGAATGGCTTACTCTTGCATCTAAGCATCACCTCTACTCTGCGTATAATGGGATTGGTTATTTGTATGTCAAAGGCTATGGCGTCGACAGCAAAAATTACACAAAAGTATGGTCATCTTTGCCTTTTTTGTGTTTGTATAAATAACATTCATGCAAAGAGGACTTAAAAATTTTGGGGAATGAAATGGGGACACGCTTTATCAGTGGTATTGTGTGTCTGTGTATTGTATGTCCATGCTTAATTTATGATATCTTTTTGTGAAAAATTACAGGCAAAAGAGTATTTTGAAAAGGCTGCTGAAAATGACGAGGTTGGTGGCCATTATAACCTAGGTGTCATGTATCTCAAGGGGATTGGAGTGAAAAGAGATGTGAGGTTGGCTTGTAAATACTTTATAGTAGCTGCCAACAACGGTCAACCGAAGGCTTTCTACCAACTTGCAAAGATTTTTCATCTTGGTGTTGGCTTCAAGAAGAACGTCCCATTGGTAAGTTGATTCTTCATATGTCTTATTTGTTTAATGCAAGTGCCGATGTAAAACTGTTGATTAATTTAGGTAAGAGCCTGATGTTAATATGATTCTCTTCTCTGTGTTTTATTTTAATTTTAATAGAACATGTTTTACAAGGCATAATAAGGGTGAATTATCTAATGTCTCTGTAGCCGTGTTATATAGTTTGAGATGACTGGAATGACCTATATATTCATTCTTCAATGTTGCTGAATCTTACTTTGATGTATTTTGGAAGCTTGCAATAGAACAATGTAACGATCGAAAAACATAGATCATAATTAGGGATTCATGATTATGACAAAAGTATTCTATTGACTTTGTTCAAGCCAAAAGCTTTTATTTACATACAAATTGAAATGATTAGTAGCATACCACCCAGAATAGTCAATTGTTGCAGATCACTATTGGGTAATTATATGTAATTTGTCTAAAAAGGATTTAAATAGCGGTCATTCCGCTATACACTATCCCGCTATCCCACATTTGGGCCGACCGCCCCGCGCCACAGCCACTATCTGGGATCGACTACTCTGATACCACCTTTACAAAGAGGCTGTAGGACGAAAGGTTTTTTGATAATACAAAATTTATATAATATAGGCTGAAACTTCTAACATATATAATCATTAGAAAACTGTTAGACATGAAGATGAATTTCAAAGCCGATTGAAAAGTAGCTCAAACCAAAAGGCTAGGATCCAAAAGGTTTATACTAGAAGAAATAGAAAGCACCCAAGTGGTCTTGACAGGAGAAATTGAGCAACTAATCAACTACTAGTCTGAAAGGGATACCAACTACTTGTGTTAGAATGCTTGAAGAATTCCATGCTATTAATAATTTTTTAGTTGTAGTTTTCGAACATTATTGATGATAGGGTATAATATTTCAATACTTGATTTGTTTTTGTAAAATGGGGCATATTGTTGACATAACTGATTAGTTCCAGGTACCTTGAATTTTTCTTGTATCCCTGTCATACATCCTCTATAAGTGGCTGATAGACCCATTGTTCAATTTTATACGAGGAGATGAAAAGAAAATGTTAAAGAGGTCCTAATTGGGAATGATGGGATAAACGATTGTGGGCAGCCCATGTTTAGGCAACCGAAAGGCCTTTCGTTAGATAGGAAGGATGGAGTAATGGGGAACATAGGGAATGTAACATAGGGAATGTGGCAGCACATGAGAGAAGGGAAATAAGTGTGAATTGTGTGTGGGAGGAGCGATAGGAAATGTGGAAGGATTAGTCTATGGACAGTTGTAGCAGAATGGCGGTAAGAAGGATTCCACTGGGGACTGCTGTAATGTTGAGGCCTCTCTGACACATGGAAGCTCAGGGGAGGATGAAACTATGCTTGAAACTTGTGTGGGAGGAGTGATAGGAAATAGGGAATGATTATTTGAAGGATAGCTGTAACATAGTAGGGACTCACCGGGGACTGCTGTAAAGTAGAGCTGAGTTCTCTCTGTCTTGTGAAGCTTTCTTGCCGTTGTTTGTTTCTATTTCCTTCCGCAAGGAGCTCGTCACCATTTCCAATGCTATTTCACTAGTCTTAATACATCCACAACACTTTTTTATCAGAGTACTGATCCACCGTGTAATTCTGCCTATTGATATACCTGGTTCCTATCTGTGGTTTATTGTACAAGGTTACTGACTCCCTTTCGCATGCATGCGTGCTCACAGTCTACAGTTGACACCACTTAAGATTTTGTGTAATGATAGGGCCCAAGATAATTTAGATTGGACCTGGACCCAGTATGAAATGGCCCAAAGATCTGGAAAGTGTACACCCCAAGGAAAGGGGGTGAGTGTCTGAGCTGGCAGATAGAGAATGCTAAGAAGAGGGTAGTTGCATGAAACATGAGTTACATGTATCATTAGGCTAGGTGTTGGGAAATGGAGACATATTTTGGAAATTAGTAAGTTGTTGTGAATGGAGAAGCCTAGCCTATGATATCTGGATACATAGCGCGAGTGCGGGTACGATATGGTTACTTGAAACATTTGATATTTAGGATACGGTGCGGTCTAGATACATTGACAAAACTTATAGAAAAATATTTAGAATACTACTTATAAAAAAAGAGGCATTGATCATTCCTCATTGATGTATAACTATAATGGTCACCATTTTCATAATATATTTTAACCTCTATGTTTGGATGTCACAAAATCACTATTAAAAGAACTAAAATAAGTTTTGACTCTATGCAATTGTAAACAGTTTATAAGCTTTAATAATTTTTTTGTCTAATGCTAACTGATTCCTTCTTTTAAGTTTGGCTTTTAAGTTTGGTTGATTTAGAGACAATTCTGCCAATTCAAGAAGTTCACTGATATATTTTTTCTCTGGTTTGTATCACATCATCCATTAGAATATAATTATGTTGGTCATTATTGAATATGAGTGCTATCCCTATGATTATTATATCAAAATACAAGTCTCTGCCTACAAATTCATGTGCTAACAAGTTTGAACTTGTGTTCTTAGGCTACTGCCTTATACAAATTAGTTGCAGAACGAGGTCCATGGAGCTCTTTGTCCAGATGGGCACTGGAAGCATACTTAAAAGGTGATGTTGGCAAGGCATATATGTTGTATTCAAGAATGGCTGAGATGGGCTATGAGGTGGCACAAAGTAATGCTGCTTGGATTCTTGATAAATATGGAGAACGAAGCATGTGCATGGGTGAATCTGGACTTTGCACTGATGCAGAAAGGCATCAGCGGGCACATTCTTTGTGGTGGCAAGCTTCTGAGCAGGGTAATGAACATGCTGCTTTACTAATTGGAGACGCATATTACTATGGCAGGGTATGTGATTTTGAAATGAATTAAGCATGTGTGGGCTTTGAACATTTAATTTAAGCCATGGTGCACTCTATACCTACAACCTAACTTCTTTCTTTTGTGTTTATCTCTGTTACCTCAGGGAACTGTCAGGGATTATGACCGAGCTGCTGAGGCTTACATGCATGCCAAATCACAATCTAATGCACAGGCCATGTTCAATCTTGGCTACATGCATGAGCATGGCCAAGGACTTCCCCTTGACCTTCATCTAGCCAAGCGTTACTATGATGAAGCTCTAGAGCAGGATCCTGCAGCTAAGTTGCCAGTTACACTGGCTCTTACAAGCCTGTGGGTTCGGATGAACCATGCTGACAGTTTTTTGGTGAGTTTATTTGGTTTACCTGCTGCAATACTGTCTGCATGTGCATAGTAATAACCAGTAAGTGATAGTTGACCATGTTCAAATCTAATGATACTTTTCTTGTTATGCTATCTTGGTTACCTGGTGTAATTTTTGTTCATTTAGTTCATAGTTGGCGATATGATATTCTATCTCAATTACTTAATGATCTATTTAAATGGCTAATCAAATAGTTTGCATTTCTGTAGCATAACTTGTATTTTCGGCATGTGAATATGCCACATCATTTCCCTAATGTCAGGGACAGTAACTCACATCTTTGATGAAGTTTTTAATATTGTGGTGGAAAAAATACTGAAATAATTTCACTCTTTTTAACACATCTCCGTCATTTGTATGAACACTTCTTGGAGTGTTTGGCTTATTGAAAAATCCCACTGGTGAAAGAAAAATGAATTGTGACCTTGCATGATTGTTGTCTTTAACCTGACTTGCCTTTAAGTTGACTCCTTTTGGTGAATATTTCTTTCTAAACATATTTCAGTTTTCACACTTCTAGTTCCTGATTGCAATGTGCTTATATTTTTTCAGGTCCACATAATTGATTCTTTGCCAGATGTCTATCCAAAATTAGAAGCTTGGGTGGAGAATGTGCTTTTGGAGGAGGGAAATGCCACAATTCTAACCCTCTTTGCATGCCTCCTAACTGTGTTGTATCTGCGCGAGAGGCAAAGACGGCAAGCTGCTGTTGTAGTTGGTGAGGTCGCTCAGCCGAATCTCCCTAATGAGCTTGGTATGCCAGCACCTCTTGGTATGCCAGCACCCATGAGATAGAAACATGTTTATAACTTTAGGCCAAATTGTACCATAGAGAACTTACAGTGGTGGGAATAAGTGATTTTGTAGATATTCCTTATTTATTTTGTAAGGTAGGAACGGGGAACACGCCTCTACACTTGATCACTTAACCAACCCAAGAGATGAGAACTATATAGTATTACAGTAAAGATGTATTCACTGTTGTGTAATGCAAGTTTTTCTGTATGGGATTATTTGAACCACTTTACAGAGAAATAGTACACCATAATTAGTGTTCTCATTGTACGTGTTTGTTACAAATGAAGTGATCTTGCTTTAGCTTGAACTTTGTGATTGGGTAATGAAGATCACTGGTTCTCTATTACTAGTATTGTGCCTATTTTACTTTCTAATAAAAATAACCAAGTTTCAATTTTCATCTTTTGGATCACCACAAGGCCATTGGTGTGGCCTTGGGACGGTAATGAAATTTGAAACTAACTGAACCTATTTTAAGAGTTTACAAACTGAACATAAATTTTACAGGCAGTTTATTAATCAGAACCATACTCATTAATTTCTAGTTCAGTTTTGTTTTGCGATCATTACCCAAATTAAAAAGTTCTCTCATAAACTGAAGATCGAAGTAATTGTTTGTGACCCAACAATAATTGATTTCAGTTATGTAAGGAAAATTAAATTGATTTTTTCTTAAAGAAAGAGCAACAGAAGATCTTTGCCAACACCTCCAGCCGCTGCCAGTGACAATTAGTTGAGAGAAAAAGCATATGAGAAAACAGAAAATCTCGAGGGAGATAGCCTTAGAGAGTAGTGAAAAGTGAAAAGGAATGCAAAGAAACAATAGAAGAGGAGTAACCAACCTGAATGAGGGGAAAAAGACATTGATTCATTTCAAGTTCAGTTTGGGGTGAAATAGTGAACCACTTCAATCAACTGTTACCAGTTTCGAACAAAGTATTAATATTTAGGTTCAGTTATTTCAATTGTTGTGACAGTTTAGTTTTTCTTTTGAACAAAACCAATAGTCTTAAGTAGCACTCAATACCAGAAAAAGATATGATGTGAGTATCATATTTTGGGAAGGCATGGTCTTAAAGATTCAAGAGTTTACTTAAACAATTGTGAAAAGGTTGCCGTTGCAAAATGCACAACTCACTATTGAAATGCTAGGCCATAACATTCATACACCGTTAGATCACCGTGGTAAATTTAATAAGATTTGAAAATTTAAAAACTGATCGGGTAAATTAATTAAAAAGGCAGAATGAACAAATTATAAATTATTTGGTAGAACAAATACCCAAAACTATTCAAAATTATAAACAAATATTAAAAGGTAAATATATTTAGGTTTGTATAAAGAGGAAAGACCACAATCCTTTTGATCAGAAAAGAGAGAAATTATAGTAAACTTCAATTCTTCTAATCAATCTTTTTAATGGAGGCGATGAATATGAAATCAAAATTTTTAACTATACTTACATAAACTGTAATAAGAAAAACAAACTAAACTACAGATATAAAATAAAATATATATTACGCCAACTTCAATGATCCAAGAAATACTGAACATACTGATTTACACATGTTTACATTCAAAATATACAGCCCTGACAAAAAGCATAAGAGGCTTTGCGTACATTATATACATATCCTATCTCTCTCCATGACATTGATGCATCTCATATAATATGCTATATAATGTTCATCCCAAGACATTGTGTCTTGCAAAAGAGAGAGAGAGAGAGACAAAAAAAAGGTTTTCTACATCACCATATTAAGGGCCATCCACTATTTTGGTGTCAAATATTCTAAAGTTTCTACTTCCCCATACGTCAGTTTTGGAGACATAGTATGATTTAATACAAACACTCACCCATGGTGGATTTCTTGGCCAATCATTTACCACAAAACTGTCATTACATTCAGTTACTCCAAGCAATCTGTTCAACTTCCTCTTTACATTTGCAGTGCCGGGATAACCATCAAAAAGAGTCTCCTGGCATGCATATAAAATCAGAAAAGGGATCAGCCACACAGACAAATTAACAAATAAATAATAAATCATTAGAAAAATATCGATGCCAAATATCCTAAATGTAATGAAGTTAAAATTTATTCTGACCCCATCTTCATCAACTACATAAGCATGGATTCTAGCTGTTGGATCCTCTAGGGTCAGTCTCATCATATACTTCCCAGCAGGAGAGCAAAACTTTTCAGCTTGGTATGGTGCTGCTGCTACCACTCGAACAACAGACTTAAACTTAGCCGTCACCTTCAATAAATGAAATAACTACTAAGCAAAAAAGCATAATGTTTTAAGAAGGCACAATAATGTTTTGAGAAGGCACATAACATTGATCATTGCAGAGTTGGTGCTAAAAGTGAAAAAAAAACATACCTCTGGATGAGTTAGTACATCCATTAAAGTAAGATGCCGCGCACGATCGTGATTAACCTCTGTAAGGATTAAACATAGTTGGGTATCGCGTAAGGAAAGCAAAAATTTGGCCATTAATAAGTGCCTAGTAAAAGTGTAACGAATGAATTATTACTTGTAATACATAAAGACTCGGGTAAGCTGTCAATGGACTGAGGCATGCTGCCAATAGGCATGTTTCCTGATTTCAACAATATGCGGTCATCATACAACCTAGCTCAACACAAACATAATGAAAATATAATAATGGTTAACTGACCCAATTTATCCAAACCATATTTTATGACTCTACGAATTTGGTAACCACCTTTGGTGTTCTATAATGAGACGATCTTTATCATGCATATGTCGAAGCTTTGAGTGTGAAGTAAAAACACCATACCACAGTCCTCCATACACTTTGAGACGTATGTCAATAAACTTGACCCATTTACCACTTCTAAAAACATTGAGATGATTTTTCTGAACGGGTAGTTCAAAAGCAATCCTTAATATGGAGCCAACAGTAGGCAGAGTACATAGTACATCTCTTGGCAAAGGCAGAGATTCTGATTGTAATGGAAGTGGATGATTGATTTCATCTTCCAGCCTGCATTTCATCAGCAAGCATATCAAATTGCTATGGAGGATGCTATATTATCGAAAGCCTGTACATTCAATACAATTTTATTCAAACCCTAACCTACATGCAGTCAGGGGGAGGGGAGTTAAACTGACAATATAAAAGTAACTTCACACCAACTCACATTGAAGTTAAGACATTTGGCGGCGTATCTGATCCATCCCAAACATAGACAGACCAATTATCTTCTAAAGACTCCCGGCAATGAAGTACCTAAAGGTGCAACAAAAGGCATGAATGACCTTGCCGGCCAAATACTTGGAAAGGTAACAACTAAAATTAAAAAGTTACATTACACATATTTTACTTAAATACTTATCCAAGGGTCTTAAAACTCATTATACATATACCAAAACCAATTCCAACTGAATTACCTTGCCGGCCAAATTAAAGACACCTTCTTTGATTTCTCTTAGCTTTGGAAACTCATTTGAATCTACACAACATTTAAACACCTTGAATGTACATCAAAAAAATATGATGAAGCCACCAATAAATAAATAAATAAATACAAACCACCTTAAGCCAAAACTCCTCAAACATATACCGGTTTCTTTATAGGTAGAGTAATTCTTGGATGAGCTAAACAAAGTCAAAATCTTAAGGAGACAAAAAAGTTCAAGCTAGTTTTTAGAAAACACCTACTAACTCCGGCTAGAAGCAACCAAGGCTTAATAAATTCCATTGCATGATAAGAGTTATAAAATCCCCCTGATTCTTTATTCTGACCAAGGATTCTGATAGAACCCGATAATAGTGAGAGCATATGTGACGGGTCACAGTAGGTTCATACTAGGTAGTAGGAGGGAAAAACTAACTAAATTGTAACCATCTTCTATACATAAAAGGGGTACAGTTATAAGAGTTGGCTAGGCACAAATTGATTTTTTGTCAAGCGAGAAAAGGTGACTCTCAAACTCACCTTCTGCAGTGTTTTCATTTCTGGTTGCTTTGATAAGAAAATTAATAATAATACAGATTTTGGAAACAGAAATTAAAGAAAATGAATCAAGTTACATTAAAAGCTAAAATCCTACAATACCTGAGGGAATCTGAAAATTGACCAACCATCTTCGAAGCATGTTTATGCGCATTTTGTCGTCATCTCTGACGAAAACACTTGAGTAAACTTGATAAGGCACAAAATCATCATCATCACCATTCCCTCTGTATAAGGCAAAAGAGGAACAGTTTTTGTAGAAAACAGCATTTACTTCCTTAATATGCGCCCTTAACTGCGAAAAAAACAGGAAAAGGATTTTGAAAGAGGAAAAACCATAAGCTCATATTTTAAAAATAATCCTATGTGCAGTTGTGCACCACTAGACAAATGAGCATAGAAGCCTAGAGTTGATTTCAATGTATTTTAAGGGATACATATATGTATATAAAAAGCCAGGCAAGTCCTGAAAACTACACCTAAAGAGTTCAACACAAAGAGAAAAGAGTTGTACCGTAACATTAGAAAGCTGAATTATGTCTCCATAAGCAGCAACAAGGGGAAGGCTTTCAGCATTTTCAGTAAAAATATTAACAGTCATACCGGTTTGGTGATGTGTTTCATCAATCAATCTTAGAGTACAACACCAATCTGCATGCATTGAAAGTAAAAACCATATCTTTTAACCTAAATCAAAGTATTGAATAAAAATCATAAAGACATGCAATGAAACTGGCTCAGAAAAAACCTTAAGAAAGCAATAATCAATCTACTACCATAGAAGTAAGTAAATGGCAGCCGTAAGACCGGCCTTTTTATCATCATTGCCAGTGAGTGAAACTCAGGAAAAGATGAAAATTTTTACCGGTGCCTTTAGTTGTTTTGGGGAGACCAAACTCAAGAACAACGGCTACAATGTTAACTTTCTTATTGATACAAGAATGAGCATCATGTAAACGGAGTAACTTGTAATCATTCCTTACTGCCATCTCTCTTCCCGTTATTAGGGTTAGGGTTTTGCAGAGTAAGACTCTTAAAATTTCAACTTCAAACAACATATATAGACAAGATTTTTATAAGAATAATAATGCTCGGGGCTAACACTCTTTTGATTTATTTTTTTAATTTTACATGTTTTTTTAACATTGGTTACTTATTAACGCAACAAAAAAAAATTGAGAATTTTGTAAAAAATACTCCTGAAAATTTTAAATTATCATTTGGAGATGTATTTTTTAATGAATTTTAAATAAATTGGTTCGGATATGCATATTCGAAAATACTTAGATTATGCATATCTGAAAACTTGACTGGACAGAATGTTTGCTAAAAATATAATTGTTTTTTACTTTTTTTGAAAAGGATCAATGTCGGTTTGATCTGTAATTTGGTGAAATCGTTAATAAACACGCAAACGAAAAACAATAAAACAAACACAATGAAGGTAGGTGATATTTGTCCTGATATAGCGAAAAATAATACAAATGTTGTTCAGAAAGTACTGAATGTAATATTAATACATCAGCAAATAAAAAAAAAGACATAGCCTACAATGTATGACTTATCCTAACCCCCTGACCCCTCTTCTGCCTTCTGTATCCAGTAGCACTTGATGCCTCCCTAACCATCCTTTCTACAATGGCTACCACTTCATGACAGCCTCTCTCAATCACACATAAGTCCAAATCTTTTTGCCCAAGCAACTGTAAACGTTGACAAATCGGCAAGACATCAGTGACATGGTCATCCTGGATTTGTTGATTCTCCAAGATCTCCCCATGAGTTGTCCTAGGTGGGCAACCAGGAGCATCCAGTGTCATAATAGGGTGACACTCTGTAGAACCATATCACGTATCTCTCCATGCAATGTCAACTACTTGATGATTACATAATTTGATACTCCTCTAGTACCATGTGATGCTCTCAATCCTAAAAGATGTCATCGGCATCCCAGCGGACAATGGTGTCAGGAGCAGCCTGAAAGAGAGATTTGAGGATGGTCTGCACAAAGTCAAATTGTCGCATGCATCGCTCAGGAAGATACTTGACCATAATGTTACTCCCACATGCCACACACCCTGAGCATAATGAAATGGGGTCGAAGGGGACCATGTCCATGTGATCCTCGTAAGGCATCTAGTTGATGTCATCGTGAACGGCCCGGTCAAGATACACTTGGAACAGCGATACGACATTATTTCCTCTTTGCAAGCAAAAATACCTCTCATGCCCGAACATGCGGAGCAGCATGGGTGTCGTAATATATCAAAAGGGAGGTGTCATAGGACCCTTTTGGGTACTCCTAGACAGACCTCTCGGCAGCATGCCTCATTGCTGCCCGTAACCGTGTAGCCTGCATATCAGGAGCAACTTGCGTGTCAGGAGTAGACTATTCGTGAACGTGTTCCTGCTCACTATCCCCGTGCTCCCGAGATGATGACACACCAGTCAAGCGACTTCTTGGGACCCTTCTAGACTGCTCAGCTCTCTCACGCCGAGCAGATGTTGTCTGACTTGGCCTGCCAAGTCTCAATCTAGGGTTATCAGTCATAAACTTGAAAAAATAGCATGAATTAATAAACACTCAGTAGGCAATAAAACAACGAAACAAATATGAAAAAAAAAACTCATATAACATTTCGGATTTGCATATCCATAAACTCCTCACAAGGGATTTCGTAAATGCACATCTGAACACCCCTGCGAACAACCATTGTTTTACAGGTGCATGTTTTTGTCCGAAATGCCTCAAAAACCATTAAATAATGACCCAAACAATCATATTCTACAAATTAAACTTTTATCTAATAATTTTAAATGAGTATAAACTACCTATTACATACATGCAATGTACAGCAAATGATTTGGAGAAACTTACTCAAAATCGGAGCTTTTGAAAACTTGTTGAAATGAGTAGAATAAACACTTGCTTCGGTAACACTTACTCTGTCAAAGTATCGCAAAAACTTGCTTCAATAATTGGCTCAAAATGAAGGATTCAGATATTTTGTGAATGGAATAGAAAGAGTTGAATGAAAATGGAGTATGAGGGGTTATGTTTGTGCTAAATATATACTTAAAAAAGGTTTGAATATGCATCTCCGAAAACCCCATGAACTTAAATTATGGGGTAGATTCGAAGATGCATATGCGAAACCCCCTAATTTTGAAACAAATTTTGTTTTGGATATGCATATTTGAAAACTCCTCTAAAAATATGATGTGGTGAGTTCAGAAATGCATATCCGTATTCTGGGGGTATTTTGGAGTTTTAGTCAAGGGCCTCTAAGAAGGCATGGGGATGCTTTAAGAAATACTCATAAATGTTATAGAACCTTAGGATCAAGTATGAACCTTCCCTTAAAGAACATTTGATCAAGGAAAATAAATTAAGGGGGATAGTCATATCATGAAATGAATAAATAAATTAAGGACATATCACCAAATAAATAATCTTTCGACAATTGTATTTTCTTGAATAGTTGTCTCGTATAGAATGTTCTAAAACCTCAAAAACCTAAGACTTTACCGTAAAAAAGGTAAGTAGGATGTCAAATTAAAGTACACGGATTCTACCCCCTAAAATACCTTTCATTATTGACGATCACTTACTTGAGTGTCACGGTGTTTTCAGGTATCACTGAAATGCCACAAATATATGATATATATTGCATAATAAAACTGATTGTTCCGGTGGGACTATGTTTGATTACTGATTCTTTATATTTTATTAATTAGATAAAAAGTGTGAATATATGTGTTTGTAGGTACAAATGCGTGTAATCGATGTTTGATCAAAGTGATTTTTATAATGATAACACTTTTTGTCAAACGATATTTTAGTGTAGTCTTTATTCATTAAGATGGATCAAAAAGTCAACATGTTATTTGTGAGATCAAGACCAAGCCATATCAAACAATGACAGTACCTAAGGTAAATCAACATTCAATGGTGTCCTTATGGCTATCATCCACCTATCTCTAATGATGACATAAGATCAAGAAGGTATCTCAAGTCTAATCAAACCTCATAAGTTATGAAGATTCAAAGTTCTAGATAAAGTGATAATTCTATGATGAATCTAACAAAGAGATTTGAAGCTTTCGAGTTGTGAAAGAGATGAAGTGTGAAAGTTTGCCTAGTTATGCATTTAGTGCTTGTCTGAGTGATTCTAAAAACTACCAAGGTTTTAAGAGTAACTCTTAAAACTACTAAGGTAACTCACACGCACACTCAAAAGTTTTTGAAGCCTCAATCTCTTTTTAAATAAATTACCTGAAAAATATTTTTTGCGCGTACCTAATGGATTAATAATTATGTATGATCAATTAGGAGGGATTTTTACATGGTGTAATCGACCAACACATTAGGGTTAATCATTTAACACTTTTGTAACGCCTCTCAATTGATTAGAGTTTCCTTTAATCGATTAACTAGGTTTTTAATTGATTATAAAGGTTGTTTTGGTAAGTTTTTCATATCAATTTTTTTGAGCGAAATCCTTCTAATTTTCAAAGATTTTTCTCGTCAAAAATAGATTGAGAACATACTTTGGAAAAACTATATAAAGGTACAAGCTCCTCTCTTTTTTAGTCATCCTAGTCTTTTCTTCAATCCTGGTGCTGAAAATCCTTTTTCAATAGGCTCTCCTTCAAAGGCTTCTTCATTCAGATTTCAAGAAGTAAAAACTTTCTCCAATCACAAAGTTCTCAAGTATGCTTACATGGATGAAAAGTTTCTTAAATATTTCACTACCTATAAGAATATTTGTCAAGGGGTGCTCAAAGAATTCTTGAGTATCAAGTAAAACATGTATATCATATTAGAGTTGGCGCATTCAAAGTGTATCTTGAGCGTCATGTACCAAATAATGTTGCCTTCTGCTCATACAATGGTAATCGTGAGACGCGTCAGTTGGATGTCATCTACTTATACTTCATATGGCTAGCATGTGCTTCAACTCTGATGTATCCTTATCTTCCCGAGCAAGTAATGCACCCGTTGATGCAATACTTGAGGATTTTAAGAGTCATTTAGTACTATAGGAGTATTGTAGGGTGTCATCTCATGTACATTAGGCTTTTGAAGACAACTACATGATATGGTTTATAGGGTATCACACTCTATCATGACAACTGATGCTCCTGGAAGACCGCCTAAGCCAGCTAATTGGGAGATACTTGATACCAGGGATGACCACACTAAGGATGTGTCGACTGTCTGTTGGCGTATTGTGGAGATGGGGATATCTGAAATAGAGGCTGGACTCTTTGAGGAAGGAAATCTCCAGTTGGCCCTTGTAGAAGGCTTGATTGCCGACGCACGGAATGCCATGCAATATATGTGAAGAAGAAGTCGGGGGTTAGGTTGACACAATAGTTTATGTTTGGTTGTATTTTTTTTATTTTTTTCGAAACAGGTTATGCATTTATTGCACATTTTGATTTTACTTTAATTAATGTATGACTTTTTTAAAGCATGTTTGAATCAATTAGTGTATTCGTTTTTTAATTTATGGCATAAAACCACCTAAAATATGAGTTGGTCTAAAAACATTTCAATGATGAGACAATGTTGTTGCCTTTAAATAATTGTAGAAGATATTTCGGAAATACATATTCCAATAACCCAAATATTATACGAAGATGCATCTCTGAATTATATATTTTTTCAAATGGGATAGATACCAAAAAAAACGAAAGCTGGTGTGACTTCAAGTGCATCCAAGAATGCATCTCCGAACATATGAAGAACATATCCAAAGATGTGGGACACACCCTTAAAAGTGAAAAGAGCATTTCACAAGATCCAATAATTTACATAAAAAATTGAGAAAAGATTGTTGTGATCCAATTATGATGTTGCGAAATATACAACTCCATGTTGAAATTTTAAGCCCCGCAACCTTCATAAACTCTAGTAGATCAAGGTGTTAAATTTAATAAGATTTGAACATAAAAAATCGATCGGATGAATCAATTAAAAAGACAGAGTGAATTAACTATATATGATTTGGTTATAAATTATTGATAGAAAGAATACTCAAAACAATTCAAAATTATGAACAAAAATTAAAAGATAAATATGCTCAAGTGTGTATCAAAAGACGAAAAACTTTAGATCGTTTAATGGAAGAGAGGAATGTGAAAATCAAAATCTCTAATTATATATATATATATAATACAAATATAAAATAAAATAGTATATATTATGTCAACTACAATGATCCATGAAATACTAAACATAGTGATTTACACATAAACCATGTTGACAGTTTATTAGTGAGATTCTTTGTTTTACCTGCTGCAATACTTTGTATAGTAACAGTAAGAACTACCTAATTATATGTTGTAGTTAGTTAGGTCATAGGTTGCATTATGATATGCTGTCTCATTTACCTAGTTACCTAGCATAACAAACAATTTACACTAATATTTTTATTTTTTTACTCAAATACATTTTCGGAAAAAAAAATCAATGTCACATTTAAAATTTAAAAAAAATATCAGAATGACACTTTTAAAACAAGTTCGTCTATTCATTGGACGAGGCAATGAAAGTTTTTTTTATGTAAATTCAGTCATCCATTGGCCGAGTGACTTATTAAGGCGGTTAGTTTTAATTTTTAAAGTCGGTTAATTTTAATTTTTAAAGTCGGTTCTTCAATTAACCGACATAATAAGGCATGTTGCTATTTAAAATTAGAAAATTATCTGAATTACACATTTGTTAAATCAGGTCTCCAATTAACCGAGTTAATAAGTTTTGATGTTATTTAAATTTTGAAAAATTATTTAGAATTATTAAGATTTGTCTATAAAAATTTTGACCTAGATTATATTATATTTCACAGGTAAATACTAGTCTCATGAAAATAACCCCTAAATCAACAAGCTATTTTTAGACAACATATCAACGAAATCAATTACTAATGTCTATAAATATTTAGTTCAACATAAAGAGTTATACCATAACATTAGAAAGCTGAATTATATCTCCAGCAGCAGCAACACGGGGAAGGCTTTCAGCATTTTGAGTAAAAATATTAACAGACATACCAGTTTGGTAATGTGTTTCATCAATCAATCTTAGAGTACAACACTGATCTGCAGACATTATTCGAGCAGCATCAAATTATAACTAGGAGAGACTTAACCCTAAATTAAAAAACACATATTTTGACCTAAATCAAACTATTGAATAAAAATCATAAAGACATGCAATGAAACTGGCTCAGAAAAAACCTTCAGAAAGCAATAATCAATCTACTACCATGTAAGTAAGTAAATGGCAGCCGTAAGACCGGCCTTTTTATCATCATTGCCAGTGAGTGAAACTCAGGAAAATTGAAAAAAAATGAAAATTACCAGTGCCTCTAGTTGTTTTGGGGAGACCAAAGTCAAGAACAATGGCTATAATGCTAACTCTCTGATTGATACAAGAATGAGCATCTCGTAATCGGAGTAACTTGTAGTCATTCCTATTACTACTATTCCTAACCCTAACTGACATTGTGTCTCTCGCGTTCTCTTCCCGCCCTGTTTGGTTCAAATGAGGGGAGGGATTTTAATAGAGGGAAGGGAAAGGAACTTTTTGTAATTATATATATGTTTGGTTCAAACAGGGGATGGGAGTGAAGGGATTTAGTTTTTTTTTTTTAATTATATATATATATATATATATATATATATATATATATATATATATATATATATATATATATATATATATATATTTGGTTCAAACGAGGGGATGGGAGTGAAGGGATTTAGTTTAAAAATATGATTGGTTCACGAGGAGAGGGGAGAGATTTTAATAATAATTTATAATTTTATCTTTATAATTTTATATAAGTGATATGATATTCAATTGCAAAAATTTCATAAATATTTTTTTGGAAATAATATTTGTATAACTGAGTGATTAAAAAGTCATAACTTATCGCATAATATTAAAAAAATTGAGTACACTTGATTCATATTATAACTCTCGACACAATATAAACTATGAGTTGATAACAACTATTGAATATATAAAATAAATTATAATAAAAACAAAAAAATATAGTAATTATAAAAACATGAAAGAAAATAATATTTTTAAAATAATAAAATAAAACTGAGGATATTTTAGTAAATATATTAATTTAATTAATATTAAAACTCAGATCCCCTCCCTCTCCCCTCTGAATCCCCCGATTCGGGGGAACGCAAAAAGTGTCATTTGGAGGGATTTTGCTCCCCTCCTCTCCCCTCCTAAAAATTGAACCAAACACATTTTATTTTAAATATTACCTCCCCTCTCGTCCCCTCCCCTCGCTCTACCTCGAACCAAACACACCCTTAAGGTTAGGATTTCCCAAACTCAAAAAATATTTATTATTACAATTTTAATAATTTTGATAAATATTAACTTAAAAGTTTTAATTTTAGTCTCCAAACATTTATTATTTTAGTGAAGCATGACATTAACTAATTTTGAGTGTTTTACTTTTTGATTATTTTAATACTAATACAATTTTATGTCATGCAACTTTAATTTGCTAGTATTTTATGATAATTTTTATTAGTTGATATTATTATTTATTATTATATAATATTAAAAGATAGTAAAAATAGATTATTTCATTTTTTTAAGATACAAATTTTGAGTAACTTTTATAAAAAAAATATGATGACTCATCATTTAGTCCTTTAATGTTAATAAGCAAAAAAATTATTTGGACAACCCATTACCCAATCCAATCCAATTCAAAAATTAGTGGGTTTGCCCAAACCGACTCATTGATGTAATGGATGGTTAATTTACATCACACAAACCAGAGTGTTCAATATGAGTTGGGTCTTGGGTTTGGCCAAACCCAATCCAAACCGACCCATGTGCACCCCTAACCAGTGGCGGAGCCAGAAATTTTAGATAGTCTGGGCAAAACTTTTAAACTATGGGTTATTCATCTGTTTTAATTTTTACACCCTATTTTTACTAATTTTGCCCCTAATTTTACCCTGATTTTGTCTAAAAATCAACTATTAAGTTGGAGGAGTACAAAGAAAATAGGAGTTGAGCCTGGGCGCTTGCCCGGGCTCGCTGGACCTTGGAACCGCCCCTGCCCCTAATCTTAAGGACCAATCATGGATCTTCGCTAAAATAACACTTGATCAAGCGAAAATAAATTAAGGGGAAAGTCATATCATGAAATAAATTAATTAAGGGTTAAATATATAAACCCCCTTTAATGTTAGCGAGTTTTGTTTTTAGCCCCTGGTAAAGTTTTTTTTGCAATCCCCTCTTGTAATTTCTAGATTCCCTCAAAGGACCCCCCTGACTGTCACATTGCAGCAAAGATTCTCTCTTGCTGCCTACGTGGATTTTTTTTATAATTATTTTATAATTTCACGTGGAATAAATATTTTTTTTTTAAAGAAAATTAATTTTTTTAAAAAAAATTTTGTTACTGCTTTTATTACGAGGGGGTAAATAAAAATTCGCTAATATTATAGGGGGTGTTCATAATAAAAACAGTAATAAAATTATTAAAAAAAAATTAATTTTTTTTTTTAAATATTTATTCCACGTGAAATTTAAAAATAATTTAAAATTAAAATGAAAAATCCACGTGCACTGCCACGTAGGCAGCAAGAGAGAATATTTTCTGCTATGTGGCAGTCACGGGAGTCTTTGAGGGAATCTAGAAATTACAAGGGGCTGATTGCAAAAAAAAAAATTTACAGGGGCTAAAATCAAAACTCGCTAACATTACAGGGGAGTTTTATATATTTAACCCATTAATTAATTAAGGGAAAAAAGTCATGAATAATTTTTCAACAATTGTTTTTTTTTTCTTCATACGAATGTTTTAGGACCTCGAAAATTTAAGACTTTACTTTAAAGAAGAAAAGTAAGATGTCAAATTAAAGTTCGCATATTCTATCTTTAAAATATCTTTCATTATTAACGATCAATTACTTGAGCGTCAAAGTGTTTTCAGGTATCACTGATAGGCCACACATGATATATATCCCATGATAAAACTGATTGTTCTAGTGGAACTGTGTTTGAATACCGATTATTTATATTTTATTAATTAGACAAAAGTGTGGATCTATGTGTTTGTTGGTACAACTGCGAACTGATGTTTGATCATAGTGGATTTTATAATGACAACATTTTATGTCAAACGACATTCTAGCGAAGTATTTATTCATCAAGATGAATCAAATAGTCAACATGTTCTTTGTGAGATCAAGACCAAGTCATTTTAAATGATGACAACACCTAAGGTAAATCAGCGTTCAGTAATGTCCTTATGACAATCATCCAACTATCTCTATTGATGGATTTGATCAACAAGTTATCTCAAGTTTAATTAAACCTCATAAGTTATGAAGATTTAAAGTTCTAATGATGAATCTAATAAAGAGATTTGAAAGTTCGGAGTTGTGAAAGAGATAAAGTGTGAAAGTTCGCCTAGTTATGCACTTAGTGCTTGTCTGAGTGATTAATGTATTGTAAAGATATCAGATTTACTCTTAAAACTACTAAGGTAACTCACACGCACACTCAAAGGTTTTTGAAGCCTCTCTTTTTTTAAATAAATTACCTGAAAAATGTTGTATGCGCGTACCTAATTGATTAATTATGTATGATCAAATAGGAAAGATTTTACATGGTTTAATCGACTAACACATTGGGGTTAACCATTTAACACTTTTGTAATGCCTCTTAATCGATTAGAGTTGCCTTTAATCGATTAACCAGGTTTTTTGATTAGAAAGCTCGTTTTGACAAGTTTTTCATTTCAATCTTTTTTGGGCCAAATCCTTCTAATTTTCAATGATTTTTATTGTTAAAAATAAATTAAGAACATACTTTGAAAATACTATATGAAGGTACTCACTCTTCTTTTTAGTCATCCTAGCCTTTTCTTGCATCTCCTATTTGTGCGTAAGTGCCTACTCTTTATTACTATTGTCATCACTATGGTTTGAACAAGGATTCCTTGTGTTGGAAATACTTTTTCAATCGGCTCTCCTTCAAAGGCTTCTTTATTCAGATTTCAAGAAGTAAAAAATTTCTCCAACCACAAAGTGCTCAAATCTGCTTAAATGGGTGAAACGTTTTTTAAAGATTTCACTCCCTATAAGAATGTTTGTCAAAGGGTGCTCAGAGAATTCTTCGTTTCCAAACCAGAACAGGTGTATCCAAGACTCGTCAAAATGTTCTATGCAAACATCAAATAAGACATGTCTATCATATTAGAGTTGGCGCATTCAATGTGTATCTTGAGCGTCATGTACTAGATGACATTGCCTTCTGCCCATATGGTGGTCACCGCAAGACGCATCAGTTGGACGTCAACTTCTTGTACTTCGAATGGTTGGAATGTGTTTCAGCTCTAATGTATCCTTATTTTCTCAAGCAAGTAATGTTCCAGCTGATGCGATACTTTAGGATTTTGAGTGTCATTTGGTACTGGAGGAGTATCGTAAGATGCCACCTCTTGAACGTTAGGCTCGAGCAGACAACTATATGACATGATTCTATAGGATGTCACACCTTATTGTGATACCCCAATTTTTGACCCTAAAATCCCCAATCATTTTGCATCTATACAACACACCAAGATCACAATATTGAGAGTGTCCATTGGTTTTATGCTCATCTTGCCTTTGAGCGATCACCAAGCATCCATGTTTGTTTATCTTGTGAATACATGTTTGTTATACAAATCAAAATTCAAAAATAGGTTTTATTTCTCTTCATACGTTGTACATTGTAGGTGTTGAAGCAAGAGCATCCATCTCTTCTCCTAAAATAGGGTTTTAAGGATCGACTCTCAATTAACTGGTCATTCATGGAAGCTTGGTGGTTTAAATTCAAAATAGCACTCTCATCGTCAAAGTATCATGTCTTGAGAATATCTTAACTTCATTTGCTCAAGTTCATCTCAAGATCATGTGGCTTGATTCATCAAAGAAGCTCTATAGGTTCATGTGTTTATTTCCATACCTTCTTCAATAAGTTTCATCAAGCTATGAGCCTCACCATCAAGTATGCTTCAAGATAATATCATTTCAAGGTCCTATGTATCTCATCATGCCTTAGAGTGCAAGAAAAGTTCAAGAGATTCAAAGTTGACTCAAGGTGTTTGAACTAATTTGACAAGTTTTTGATCCCATGATCAAAAGGGCATAACTCGCTCAATTTTTTAGTGCTTCTTTTTTAAAATAACTCTCCTTAACATCATCAACAACTTCTATTCACAATTCAAGAGATAATTTTGTGAAGAAAGCCATCAAAGATATGAAGACATTATAGGTCCCTCTTGAAAGCTCAAAGAATTTTGTGTCGACTTACAAGGATCATAACTTGCTCATTTCTCAACTTTTTTAGTGCTTCTTTTTGCTATGAACTCTTGTTGATGTGATATTTAAATCATATTCAAGGATAAAGAGCAAAATCATTGAGGAAGACCTTGGAACTATGCAAAACATTATAGATCACTTTGAGCTCTTGACATAGAAATTTTTTCTAAGTACAAAAGAAGCTTATTTTTTATCAACTTTGAAGAAGCACAACTTTCAGCTTAAGCATCTAAATGAATACTTTCTTGGCACATTGTGTTCCTTGTAGCAAGGTCTTCCAATTGCAAAAGGAATGACACGAGAAAGCCTCATACATTGTGAGGTATGCATTAATGAACAAGGCACCTTGTAATTGAAAAATCCACCATGATCAGTTTGCAATTCCTTTTAAAACTTGATTAATGATGCGAATTGAGGTAGCAACCTTCCAGAAGGTAATTAGAACCTTAAAACGCACGTTTTGGTTGAGTTTTGATGGATTGCAAGTCACATTTTTTCCAACTTTGACCTTCACACGAATTCACCTCAATTCTCATCATTTCACACGCTTAAACACTCCATGAGCTCAGTTATAAATAAAGGATCATTCTCCTCTCATTCCCTTATCTTTTGAGAGTTAAAAACACCCTGACAAACTCTCTCCTCAACTCACTTTTCTGCAAATTCGAATTCACCTTTCAAGAGCTCCCAATTCTAAATTTCTAATCCATAAACCTTCCTTGATCTTCACTGAAGCTAACCACATCAAAACCAAAGCAAATCATGCCCTAATTTGCTCAGACCAAGTCAAGTTCCAGAGCAGATTTTCTCTACTTCGTTGAGGTAGAAATCTCCATCAATTCAACTCAAACTTGTGGCTAACATGAAGCTCTTGATTCACTGATACTCACTGCATAGTTAATTTTGAGGTTTGGCTTCGTTTGGTACATCTATTTTCATATCCCTTTTTGAAACTTCTTCTGGTTTTCTTCAAATCGAGTGAGCTATACTTTGAATACATTTTTCGCGAGGATGTGGTTGAGATCATCCAGATGAGATGAATCTAATGATACCAATAATATTTGATTTTGTTATTCTTTGATTGACCTTCGTTTTTATGAAAATCTCCATTAACTTCTGAGGCTGGAGGTTGAAGATGTCCTACGTGTCATCTTCAACCAATGAAAATATGCCAAGTGAAATGTTTCGATTGGTTAAACCTTTTTTAGCTTTGTGAGCGTGTTTTGACTCAGGTCCACCATGGGTGTGTGTCTTAGAGCCATTAGATCTGCCAAATCATTTAATGAGCTCTCAATCCAACGCCTCCTATATTATATAATTTTTAATTTCTTTTTCTTTTTTGTTTTAAATTTTTTTTTATGTCAAAAATTCACAACTCCTTCATTTTAATTCCAAAAATTATGAAAAAATACCAACATTACTTTGATTTATTTCTAATTTTATGAATATTTTTCCACATGTTTGTTTTATCATTTGATAATTTTAATATTTTTTTAAGTGTCATAGAATTAAGGAAAAATTGGAAATGATCCTATGATGGTCCTTGACTTATGGTGATCTTTGGTTTGAATTTGTTTGATATTTAGATGTGTGATTTGTTTTTTAGCCTTTATTTTCATTTTAAAATCATTTTAAAATTGTTTTAAACTTCTTTTTTTATTTAATACTTGATGATCCATTTGGTGAGAGTTTTTAATTTGTTTCTCTTTCTCCCCACCTCCTCTCTCTTGTTTTGTGGGTACAAGTTTGAAGCAACTGAAAAACTCATCAAAAACATTGAAGTCGCCATCAAACATTTATTTATCCTACGCAGGGAAAAGGAAAACATCAAAGAAATCGTAAAAGAAAAATAACACAGGTCTCACGAACAAAGAACGGGTAAGGGTGTTGGTTACGCAAGGGGAAGGTATTAGCACCCCTAACGTCTATGGTACTCCACAGGAACCACTCTCGCTAGTTTGTAATATAAGGATGTGTGTGTGCGTAACATGCAATGTGCTAAGGGAACATACAATGAAAGGATAAGAAAGATGAAAAGAAAAGTTGCTCGATAGGGCGTTCGTACCCTATACCTACGTACCTCCAACGTGCAATGGAGAAATCATAGCGCCCTATTTCGGCTAACTACACTCTGTTTCTATCTCGATCCGCGTCTTCTAGTAAGACATAATTGAGCACCTAAGGGAGCATGCAACGAACAAGTAACATCACACAGATCCTAACAAACATCAGGTAAGACATATGAACATGAATCACAAATAAGCATGTGAACATGTGAACAGGTATCACGAATAAGCAAGCATACACGTAACAGACATACATACATGGAAAACATGTAACATGAATACATGTGAAGTGTGTGAACATGAATCACAAATAAGCATGCTAACATGAATCGCAAATATAACATGTAACATGAATGCATGATAAGCATGTAAATAGGAATCACAAATATGCATAACAAGCATGCAACATGAATACATGTGTAGTGTGTGAACATGTATCACAATGTGAACAAGAATCACAGATAAGCATGATATGACATATGAACAGAAATCACAAGTATAACATGTGGACAAGCATCACAAATAGGCATGTGAACAGGCATTACAGATAGGCATGTGAATAGGCATCACGAAAATAACGTGTGAACAATAATCACAAAGATAACATGTAAAAAGGAATCACAAACATTTAACATACACGTAACAGGCATACATGCATGGAAAACATGTAACAGAAATGCATGTGAGGTGTGTGAACAATAATCACAAAGATAACATGTAAACAGGAATCACAAACATTTAACATACACGTAACAGGCATACATGCATGGAAAACATGTAACAGAAATGCATGTGAGGTGTGTGAACAATAATCACAAAGATAACATGTAAACAGGAATCACAAACATTTAACATACACGTAACAGGCATACATGCATGGAAAACATGTAACAGAAATGCATGTGGGGTGTGTGAACAAGAATCACAGTGCAAATAGGAATCACAATCAGATAACATACACACAACAAGCATACATGCATGGAAATACCAACAAGCAAGGCAAACATGTAACAGGAATATACGCATGATAAACATGTAACAGGAATACATGTCAAATATGTGAATAAGAATCACAGTCAAGTAAGCACACAATCGAGCGTCGCTTGAGAAGGAAACAACTACTGAGGTAGTGACCTGGGGACGTGGGGGTGCTTTAGCCAACAGGGCAAGTCCTCCGAGGCAAACAAGCAAAAGAAAGTAAAAGAGGGAGAGCTTTAGCCAACAGGACAAGTCCTCTGAGGCAAACAAGCTATCATGGAAAGAAAGGGGAATAGTAGTCATCTATGTGCCCGTGCACAAAGCATCGGCGTTGGTCAATGCAAGCTAGTCAAAGCATGGGAATCCGATTGCAAGATCCTTGTCCATTCGACGGACTCGATAACAAGATCGGGGGACGACTTCAAAAGCAACAACGTGTAACACGTGCTAACTGAACGACCCGATGAAACATATGTGGGTCGACTGCGAACCCTTCCCAACTGCCTTCCAAAGAGGACTTAATGATGTTGTCTTCGACAAGGTCTTACGATACCATTGACTCCTGCAAGCACAAAAGTAAACACACAAAAACATGACCTCATTTGAGAACTTCCAGTATGTCTGCCAAGTGTCAAGGACTCCTAATCCTACTTCTCATGACATCAAAAGAAAAAATGCGGAATAGGTAAAAAAGATGACAATTTTTACTCACCTTAACTCAGTAACTAGGAGAGTGATCCTTTGATTTTGATTGAGAAATAGTTGAAACAATATTGATTGCTTTTCAAAAATAAAATAACAACAGAAGAAAGTTGAGAACTATGTTCTTGTAAAGATTTTGGTCGAAAATGTTAATAACCTTGTTAAAAAAATATATTAAAATGCAATACGAAAAAAAAAAACAATAGAAGATAATTGAAAACCTTGTTCTTGTAAAGATCTTCGTCAAAAATGCCTTCAAGAGAGACCATGAAAACACGGTGTTGATGAATGTTTGATTATTCCAATGAATTTTCTTAACTGAACTTGAACCTGGACGAATCATTTTCTTAGAATTGCAAGAAGCTTTCACTTGGTTAACATGAAAATGGAGTTTATTTTGTTTTTTATTTTTATTTTTTATTTTTTGCTTAACAAACAAGAATAGCAAGAAGCTTTCACTTGGTTAACATGAAAATGGAGTTTTTTATATTACTATTGTGTTTATTTAAGGGGACACAATAAGATTGTTTGCGTAGTTAAATACTGACAATTTAAAACTAATATTCATAACGAGAGACCAAAATGAAATTCACACCAATCGTTGGTATTCATAAAATTAGTTTATTATTATAACAAGAAAATATTTTTTTTCTCAAAAAAATTAAGTTTGAGGCACCACTTGTTTGCGTGTCTAATATTATATTTCAAACTTATAATTTCCCGCTTTCGCGTGGTACAAATTACAGCTTCCGAGTCCCTTTTAGATAATAACCAGTTTTCACTTACAAGTTATTTTAGTAGAAAAATTAATTTAAAGGTATCGTTCGCTTTCACGTGTTCGTTACCAAATTTTAAACTCTTAAAAGTACGCTTTTGTATATCTGTTATAAGCTTAAAATCCCTTTTTTAAAATTAGTATTTTCTAAATAATTTTGAAAGTCACTTTTGATGTATTTAAAATTAATTCATAATTTTCTCTAGTCAAATATCGTTTTTACTCTTTCAAGCTGAAACTGGTATCGCCTTGTTCCTACTTTCATAGCAAATATTTAATAATAAAAAACAAAATTTATCAGATCTAAAAATAATTCTTGTTGTAAATTTTAATATATAATTCATCCAAGCACTATCGATATGACAATCTTCACATTTCAGACTCAACTGACTTAACCTATCATGTTAAAAGCAATAAATAGGAAGCTTATTTTCATGGCATTCAAGCTAAACATAATAAAATAAAGCATATAAATGGAACCTATAGTGATGATCAAAATCAGAAATTTCTTCTGTAAAATTGCTCTGAAGCGAGACTTTATCCGATACAGCAGATTAAAATAAAGCATCAATAATTGAAAATAAAAGCAACAATGGAAAAACAACTTCTTGAAATTGAAAATTCATCAATTACAAACTTAAAATATTCAGAATTTTAAGTGCATAAACACTTAAATGTAAGTTGTTTATGCTTTTACAGGTGAAATTTAATGCTCAGACAAAGCTTGGATAATGAAATTAGTAAACTAAGGTCCTATTTATAGCCTAAAATACGTGTTAAAACAACTAAAATTATGCAAAGAAGTGGAGAAAATGATGGAGTGGGAAAAGCTGATCTACTGAAAGTGGGCGAAAAATATGGATTATGACGTCATGACGGCCGTCATGCTGGTGACGTTTTGCCTGTCATGAGCATGATGGTCGTCATATTTATATTGTATTTATGCTATATTTTTTAGAGTGTTACAACGTATTTATACTGTATTTTCTCATTCGACAAAACGTCGGAAAATTCTTAGAGACAATGTGAAAGGTTTAACTATTAAACCATTGTCACAAACACGTTGAAAAAGTCATGTGAATAGTGTATATGCAATTAAATCTCAAACTTCATATGTAAGAGAAACACTACTTCAACTAGCTGGACAAGATAATGATCCCAAAATTAAGAGTGAAGTCGAATCTTTAGCAACTCATGGAATTGGAAACTTTGAATATTTAGTAGCTATGATTATTTAGTTTGAATTGTTAACGGCTGTTAATGAAATTAGCAAAAGTTTGTAAAAAAAAGACATGCGTATTGATGTGGTTATAAGACTAGTAAAAGGTTTGATCAAGTATTTGAAAAAATATAGAGAATTTGAATTTGTAAATGCTAAGGCTAGTGCTGAAAAGATTGGGAATGGAATTGAGATTGAAAGTGTTTTTATTCAAAAACGTAAAATTAGTAGAAAACAACACTGATGAAAATTCATCTCAACCCACACAACTGAATCTTGAGTCTGCTGAAGAGTCTTTCCAAAATCACTATTTCTTATATATTGTAGATCAAACAATTGGCTCTCTTGAGTCTGCTGATAGAAGATTTTATCTAATTATTTCTTTTATCCTTATGTATTTATTCTTGAAAAAAATTGGGGCACCACTCTTTTGATTCGCCCAGGGCACCCAAATTCAAAGGACCGGCCCTGGTGACAGGCAACCCCGTCACGCTTTTTACGTTTGACTCATTCGTTCTGGATGACAGTCTCCATTACAGCTGCTGCTTGTCACCTCATAATGGGTGTCATGGCTGGGTAGAGCCTGTCATGACAGCCTGAAATGTTCAATACTTTGTCGTTTTCACCATTTTCACTATTTTTTAGCGCAAAGTCTTCTACATGATCAGTACCTGAAATGCACAACAGAAAATTAGCATAACACCACAACATGCATGAATTTAACCCTAAAACTAGTGTGAATCGTGCTAAATATGTGCTTTATTTTACACGTTATCTCCTAACAAACACGTTATTTTTTTACTCACATTAACTTAGTAACTGAGAGTGTGATCTTTGATTTTGATTGAAAAGTAGTTGGAACATTAATGATTGATTTTGAAAAATAAAGTAACAATAGAAGAAAGTTGAAAACCTTGTTCTTTTAAAGATTTTGGTAAAAAATGTCTTCAAGAGACCATGAAAACATAATATTTATGAATGTTTGATCATTCCAATGAATTTTCTTAGTTGAATTGAACGTGAATGATTTTATAATGCAAGCCGCCCATAAAGGACGCAAGATATGCAACACTACATGACGAGTGTCAAAAGACGAGCTGGCAAAACTAATCATGAAAACATGGATTTTTCAAGTGTGATCATTGGCAAGATCAAGAAGTTAGACTGTTGCAAGTGTTTGCTTTAATTAATTAATTTTATTGTTGGATAAGGTAAGCTAATGTCTCTACCGCTTGTAATTTCTCTAAGAAACTGTTTCAATTGTACATGTGAATAATGAGGCGTCATCATTTCCCATGCTTATGAAGATGTTTATGAGGTGACGCCTTTTTTATTTTATAAGTTGGATGAATTCTACAATATGCACGCGGAAGGTAGAAGAAATTCTTATCCTAGTAAAAATGTTGGACTTCCATCTAAAGAACCCGACGCCTTACGATGAAAATATAAATGTTGGACTTTAGAATCCTGAGTTCATAGATACACATGTTTGATGTCTGATTCAGTTTTAATTATCTTATGTATCGGGACCAAAATTATATGTTAATGGAGATAAATAAGGTTTAGGTGCTACGATGTGTGCTTCTACTTAGACTAGAAGTAAAAGTAATTTAAGAGTGATAAATGAAATAAATACCTAAAACTAATGCATGTAGAATTTACATCTTTTATATAAATGCAAGGTTGTCATGATGGCAACCCTAGCCATGTGGCATCATGATAAAAACTCTTAGCAACATTTGACACATGTCACTCTAATATCAATCCTAATTTTACTTTTTTAAAAATTGATTTTACAAATCCCATTGCAATGTTAAAAAATTATGCTTTTTTTAATTATTCTCTTTTATTTATTTTGTTTAATAATAAAATTATAATTTTATATAATCATGAATTACTTAGTTTTTCTAAATAATAAATACAAATAAAAAATATAAAAAGATTAATAAAATTGATATAATTATATAATATCCAAATATCTAAAATCAAATATTAAAAAATGTATATAACTAATTTATGATAGATAATAAATAATATATATATATATATATATATATATATATATATATATAATAAATACAAATAAAAAATATAAAAAGATTAATAAAATTGATATAATTATATAATATCGAAATATCTAAAAACAAATATTAAAAAATGTATATAACTAATTTATGATAGATAATAAATAAAAAATATAAATACAATATATATATATATATATATATATATATATATATATATATATATATATATATATATATATATATATATATATCATTTTTAAAATATAAGTTAAAAATCTCTCTTTTCCACATTTCAGATTTAAATTTAAATAATAATAAAAAGTAACGTCGATATTTTTTTATAAAAATTAAAAATATTATAGTATGTTTTTTCTTTATATTTTTAAATTTTGATTTTTATAATAATATTATAAAGTTTCCCATATCATGTTGATTTCATTATTATTAAAAACTTTCTCAAATAAAAAAAAATATGTTAGAGAATTGAAGTAAATAAAATATGTTGAATAATAGTTATTTTTAAAAATAAACTAAATATTAAGTGATATGATAATTTAAATGTTATATACATTTTATTTTAATACTTTCATGGTATAAAATAAAAATATTTTTCTCAAACTCAAAACTATATGTTAAAGAAGTGAAGTAGATAAAATATTATAAAAATAATAATTTATAAATGGAATTAAAGATAAAATGATATGATAGTTTAAAGTTTATAAGCATTTTATTTTAACTCTTTAGTAATATAAAATAAAAATATTTTTTAACTTTAATATAAAAAAATTCATGTATATAAAATATTTATTCATTTTATTCTTTTTAAAGATTATATATATTTTTTAATTTAAAATCTAAAACTTAATAACACTAATAAAACTATAAATTAATTTTACAACTTTTTTATTGATTTCGCCCTTAAATGGTCTTTGAATTTGTTTATTAAATTACAATTTTTTAAAATTTAATTCGTAATAATGGTTATTGAATTGATTGTTTAGGAAACTACTCATTTTCTAAAATTCAATTTGTTCTAAATAATAAATACAAATAAAAAATTTAAAAAGATTAATAAAATTGATATAATCATATAATATCCAAATATTAATGAAATAAATGTATTAATATACCAAATAAATATTGGAGTTACAACTTTTTATGTTCTGTAACTCCTGTTATTTAATTATGGTAATTCATTCACTTATCATATTGATATAAATTTTAATTAATAATTTAATTGGTTATTTATTTTCGTTATTTATTATTGTTCTATTCATATTCACATGTATGTGTATATATATGTCATATTGAGTTATCATTGTATTTTGCAGACAAATCATTGGTAGTGCT
Source organism: Vicia villosa (assembly GCF_029867415.1). Taxonomy (NCBI): domain Eukaryota; kingdom Viridiplantae; phylum Streptophyta; class Magnoliopsida; order Fabales; family Fabaceae; genus Vicia; species Vicia villosa. The sequence continues at coordinate 171,492,973 of NC_081184.1, forward strand.
CTTCCTATTTTCTAAAATTATTTTTATTTCAATTTACATATGTGTCTTGCTATTGGCATAATAGAAACTCGAGTTATTTTATTTCAAATATTTAAACTTTTGTTTATATTGATATAACTTTTGTTGGTCTCATATGCTAACTATTTTTATAGTATTTTATTAGTCGAGGTGAATATGACTTTTATCCATGTAAATCAGAAGAACATGATAATAAAATTGTATTACATTATTGTTATATGGAAAGTCTAATATTCATTCAGTTTAGTACGTGTCTATAGCCATATATTTGAATAATTGAAAACTTTTCTTTTTAATGATTTTTTTATTAGTTCGTTATTCTACTTTTCTTTCTCATTTTTGTATTGAATAACATAAATATAACTATTTTTTTTACCTCAATCAGAAGTACAAGATATCATGGCTGCTCTGGAAGTCTATGACATTTTTTTTTACATAAATACATATATTTTTAATCCTAATATATTCTCATTTCTAAGATATTATTATTGTTATTATTATATTCATTTGTACGAAATTTATTTTAAAAAATAATTTCATTACAAATGTGATACTCAATATAATATTTTTTAATTTTTTAATTCTTATATAATCCACTAACCTTATTAATCATCCAAAACTGATATTATTAGGTCTATTTAACAATAATATTATAGCAATAACTATCATATTACTATGTCTTTCATATTGTAGTTATTTTTGGAAAAGTTATATCTCATGTGAATTTATACCAAACCATCAATATTTTATTTAAAGGAGTATTATTATTTTTTTAGTAACAGTGAATTGGTCACTGCTCCATAAATGGTCTTTCTTAGTGCCTAAATAATTGACATTCAATCCATTCATTATAATAATAAATAAATAATTAGAGTAATATTTTCATCTCCCCTAATCCATGATAAACTCCTTCATTTTTTTTTATAAGTTATCACTATTCTTCGGATAACCTCATTCTTTTATTTCATTCTAACCACACATCAATGTTAAATTTTTTGAGAAAATTTAATCATCTACTACAATATTGGATCAAAGGATTAGTCCCTGAAGTTAACTAATGTTTTTTTCTATTATTATTTTTCAATAATTCATTTTACCATTTAGTTTTTCTTTTTCAGTGATTACATTATTATTAAAAAATGTAATTATTTATCACGGACTAATATGTACTATATATAATTAATCAATAATCATGTAATTTTTTTTAACGTTCCACTATTATCTCACCTCAGCTATATATTTCTTTATGCTAGCATAAGAATTAAACTTTTGAATGTTAGGTTGAGACTATTTTAAGGTCATATCTTCATCTTCATTTTCTCTTATATTTTGTTTTCATTTCATTAAAAAAAATCACATTATATCATAATAAAACTTCAGTAATATTCTTTTCATCTTACTCTCATGCTTTTCCCTTTTCAATCTATGTTTTACTTATTTTCTTACGATTAATATTTTTTTATATTAAAAAGATGATTAACAAATTATTAAAAGCAAACTATACAAACTTACCCGTGCATCGCACGGGCAAACTACTAGTAGTGTAAATGATTAAAACTGCCTCTGTCTAATTCAGAAGATTGTATAAATACTTGCTCCGTGCTTGAATGAGACCTCACCAATTTTTATTTTATTTTTTTTATATATTTTCTTGCAGGCTTGTGATTGGACCTTTGAGCATTAGTGGGACAAAGATTTAGATAGATATTTTGTATAAGAGAAATGTTAACCAGTGACCTCAGGATAATAATTAAGACTTTAAAATAGTAAACTTATCTCGGTAATCTGCGTATTTAATGCCTCGAAAATTGAAATATTATATTTTCTATAATATTTTTTTTTTTTGGAATGCTTAACTATTATCCTGAGGACACTGATTAGCAAAACCCTTCGTATAAATACACCAATTATTTGGTTTCTGTGTGACTCCTTAGATTTTAGTACTATATTACTACATTTGTGTTTTGGTGGTGGATCATGTCTTCTACTAATTGTTACTAGAAAACAAAAGATAATCGTCCTTTTACAAATAATTGCTGACTTTCAACAAAAAATAAAATAAAAAGCATGATGTGATTGAAAATCCACATGGCGAAGAAGTATTGGTCCGATGAGATCCTGATAGATTCCGCTCAATAATCGTTTGTTTCTTTCCTACGTCGGGAATCTTACTCATATTTTAATATTTTCTTGTGTATTGATATTTTAATTATTTTGTAGTTATACGTATTGAAGTTTTAAATTAAAAAAACAAACTTTTTTTAATAAAGTTCATGTTACATTGTCGTTAGTTATAACCTTTAACCTTATAATAAAGTAAGCCAATTATTAACATAAAATATTGTATTAATTTTGTTTATTTATAATATTCATAATTAAATTAAAGTTATATTTTTATTATTTCATACATTTAATCAAAACTCTATTAATTTATCGTAATTATTTATCATTTAAGAAATTAGTATATATAATAAAAAGTATTCAATTATATAACCAATTTTTTTTTATTTAATTTATAATGAAAAAACCGCATACTTAAATAGAAGTCTAATTGATATTGTATATAAAAAAAATCACATTACTATGATACCATAGAATTTTCGTTTGAAGAAAGAACAATCAATTAAGTAATTTTTTAAAATAATCCCACAACTTTTATAAAATTAATAATTTAATTACTTTTTAATAAAAAATTTAAAGATGAATAAATAAGATGCATAGTTATCAATTTATTTAATTTAACGAAATTACTTAATTATTTTATGGAAAATATTTACTAATAAGAAAATATGAAAACGAATAAATTTTAACCATTCATTATTATCATAACCCATTATTTTCATTAAAAAATAAAATAAATTTAAAATAAATTTTATTTTTTTTTTTAAAATAGTGACATGTATTCATTCTTGCACTCCTTCTTTAAATTGTTTTGTACTAAATAGCATTATTGTTATTTTATTGATACATGTATGAGTAAAATTATAAAATATTATGATTAAAAGATTAATTGAAATACACTGTCAATCAATATAAAACAATTTTATACCATCGTCCAATTAGAATTAATAATTTTGACACATAAATTTGAAATTAAAAATATAAATAAATAAATTATAATTAATTTATTTTAATAATTACTTTTTCCATACTTCTCTCTTCCTCATTGATTCCAATTAATCTCATTATTCTTGAAAACATAAATAAAATGATAAAAATGTCTCCCTCTTATCTAAAAGTTTTAGATTTGAATTTACCCATTAATAAATATATTAATATTAATGTTAATATTTTTAGAAAGAATTTATGATATTTCAGAATCGAAAAATTAATGATTGAAATTGCGCTATATCAATTTTAGATCTTAAAATAAGTTGAGCTTAGCATAAGTATAAATAATGAATTTTGTTGTCTTATTATATTCATAAGATCTGATCTGATATTGATATGTGTAAAATATCTTATATTAAAATAATAAAATTTTTATTTTTATAAGGGGTGGATGAAATGAAAGGGTGTATAGTGCATAGTATATAAGTGTATATATAAAGGAAGGTTTTGGTCTGAAGTAGGAGGCATTACATAGAGATAGTGTTGTTTTTTGTTGGTAATTAAATCATTAATGCGGCAGAGAGGAAGAGGCTATAACCGAAGATCCAGGAGTTTCTCAAGATCTCGCCTTGCTGTCGAAGGCAGTTAATCTTTTCCATTTCCATTTCCTCTCACCAAAAAAACACCTTTTCATTCTTCTCCAATGGCGTCTGGTAACTAACTCTCTTCTTCTTCTTCATGTCATATAATTCCTATTTTAATTTTCAATTTTCAGTTTTCAATTTTGGTTCAATTTGAAATTTGCAGGCATGGATGAGCGTGAAGTTCAGAAATCGTACTGGATTCAGCATTGTGCCGATCTCTCCGTTGAGGCAATGATGCTTGATTCCAAAGCTTCCGATCTCGATAAGGAAGAAAGACCTGAGGTACTTTTTCAGATTTATTTACGCTTTTTCATTTGTAATTGAATTGAATACGAATCTATATATCTTGTGCTGATTGGATCTTTGAATTGCAGCATTTTTATGCTCCATACTTTATTCTGGTGGATAATTATGGCTATAAATAATTTTACTTGTTTAAACTATGTAATCTGGTACACTCTAATTGTTTGATCTGCGTTGTTACTTTGCAGCGATGTTTTATTGGTAGGGTGTAACACTTTAAATTGTTATGAAAAGTTTTGTATTGAATGTGACTTTTATTGATCTAAATGCTTAAGTTTTTTTGCCTATTCATCATGTTTGATCACACTTGCAAAACATGTGTTTTACTTTGATTGTGGATGTATAACATGATCTACAACAATCCTACAATTTAGTAACAGATTTTGTGTGAAAGTTAATCAATGGCATATGTGTGGTTTTAATTTACGTCTATGTCAATTCACATGCATACTCATCACAAATTTGAAAAATATTCAGTTATGGTTTTCCCTTAAGTTAGTTGATATTAGGTTTGCCACGGAAGATATGTTATGGTTGTTTGTGCAGTTAGTCAAGTATTGTTTTGAACCCAGAGAGTAATTTGAAATAGTATTTTATTCTATGGTCACTCGTCATTGCAGTACTTATTTTTTTCTTTTCACACACCTCTTTCACTACTTGAAATATTAAGGAATTTCACCCAATAATGTGCTGATTTGATTCATAATTTAATCAAAATCACAAGTATGACAACTGGAAAAAGAAAGAATTTACTTCAACCAAGATGCATCAAATTTCACTCATTTTAGTAGAGACCTGTGGATTCCTTTATGTTCCCTTTTATTATCCCTTTCTGGGTTACATATTTTGTAAAGTCAGATTGTGCTTTTGTGCTCATCTGTTTTATTTACACAGGTACTTTCCCTACTTCCATCATTTGAAGGAAAATCAGTTATTGAGCTTGGAGCTGGTATTGGAAGATTTACTGGAGAGTTGGCCCAGAAAGCTGGTCAATTGGTTGCTGTAGACTTCATTGAGAGTGCAATAAAGAAGGTCATTGCATTGTCTTACCATTTTGAGAAATGATATGTTTGATGCATGCAGACACACACACACACACACACACACACTCACAAACATAACACACTCACTGTGAAGTAACCTGAATCACTTATAATGTTCTGCAGAATGAAAGCATCAATGGACACTACAAAAATGTCAAGTTTTTGTGTGCCGATGTCACATCTCCAAACATGCCTATTTCTGAAGGATCTGTTGATGTGATTTTCTCAAATTGGTTACTAATGTATCTTTCAGATAATGAGGTCAGTTTTGTTTATTTTAGAGCTCACATACAAAGTTTCCATAATTTTATTTTCAATTAAGGCATTTTGAAGTCAACAGGATGTATGAACTGATGAGTAAGTAATGGCTCATGGTTTCAACTTACAGTAAGCATGCTGTAAATATAAAGTCAACTCCGGTGTTTTTCTATGTATCTTTTATTGGTGCCTTGTTGTTTTTGTGAATTCAAAAACTTCTAAGCAAGAATAAATTTTAATTTCCGTTACACAGAAATATTCTAGTGTCATCAGGGAATTTGTTTGATATCAATTATTGGGGAATACTGTGTAGTATTTCCTCTACTCTTTGTTAAGGCTTTGGGTGGTACTGATAAAAAACACAAACTATCTGTTGATGATCATGCTTTTGATTTGGAAAACAGAATTTTCATTTAAAGAATCATGACTTTTGTGGCATCATATAACTAATCTTTTATCTTTCCCTTTGTGCTCCAGGTTGAGAAATTGGCAGAAAGGATGATGAAATGGTTAAAAGATGATGGATTTATATTCTTTCGTGAATCTTGTTTCCATCAATCTGGAGATTCAAAGAGAAATTACAATCCTACTCACTACAGGGAACCCAGATTTTACACAAAGGTTTGTTTTATGTAGTTACCTCTTACCTCTAGTCTGCACCAGATTAATGTTTGATTGAAAAGAGATTGACATCAACTCTGGGCTCAATGTAGTATAAGATTTCTATTTTTGGGGATAGAACCTTTCAATTAAGTAAAGAAGCTTCAAAACATTTTTGACCCATACTAATAGGAATGTTTTGTGATGGTTAAGATGGGCCAAAGGTCACAAGTTCCTCACCCGAATTTTACAGTTGGTGTCTCGTATTATAGTTTTTTCAGATTTATTTTGAATGTGTGTTTGAAGTTGAGTATTCATTGGATGCCCTCTCATTTGTTCATGCAGCTATTTAAAGAATGCCAGATGAGTGATAGTTCTGGGAATTCCTTTGAACTTTCTCTTGTGGGTTGTAAATGCATTGGAGCTTATGTTAGAAACAAGAAGAATCAAAACCAAGTAATAAAACATGATTTCCAATTTCACCTAATTATTATCGTGAATTGACTGATGCTTACATGTCAATAATATTTCCATGGTGCAGATTTGCTGGTTATGGCAGAAAGTTAGATCACATGATGATAGAGGGTTCCAGAAGTTCTTAGACAGAGTTGAATATAGCGAGAAGAGTATTTTACGATATGAGCATATTTATGGACGAGGCTTTATAAGCGCCGGAGGACTAGGTATGCCTTCGTATTTTCCTTTCTGTACTTCAAATTGACATGGAAGGATGGTCTTCCTTGACACTCTCCTTATCATTTACCCTGTCTAATGAAAACTATACTAACTGGCTGACTTGCTGTTAAGTGATTTGCTTTATGAGTACACAAGGTCTTATGACACCTCCTTTGCCTAAGAACCCAGCAATTGTAGATTCATGTGACAATGCATGGTTGCAAGAGAAATAATTGGCCGATATTTTCCACCTTTTTGTTCGGAATTTGTAGCTTCTTTGGTATATTATCATTCTGATTTTGGTAAATTTAGTACACATTGTCATTCGCATGCAATTTAGCATTCCATTATTATTCTTTCAAAAATTATACTAATATAATTTATATCTTATCTAAAATTTTGAGAAATGCGTAATTGTACCTCTTTGTTAATCTTCAAGTATAAATGCTGTTGCGATACTTTTTTTTTTAAATTCAATTGTTTTTTAAGTTATTTTACATGTCATATTTTTATTTATTTCTAGTATATAGTCAGATTAAAAATGCCTTTTGACATTGATATGGCTGTTGGTTAGATAATTTTTAGTTCTTATAAATGATTAATTATATTTACTTATTTCATGTTACTGGAAATTGTGTATGCTTATTTTAAAATATATTGATTGATTGGTTATTTTTCAGGTAGAAGCGCATGATAAGAAATAATAATGTTCTATATTCAATATGTTTACCTTTTGAAATGCCTGATTTTTATGCTTATTATTTAAGAATTGAACATGAGAACAAATATTCTTTGAAGATAAGAAAGAAACCTAACAAAATTTTCATATATATCTGTAGAACATGGCTTCTAATAGCCTGAACAAGAATATCATAATTTTTTTGGCCACTCCAAAAATTATGTCAAGATTCACTACTCTTTTTCACTTAATATCTCATAATGCTGTACCTTTTTGTCATGGGTTTAATTATGATATGTTGTTCTTAGACTGCTGAATGTATGATGCCGCACTTTTTCTTGTTCTTTTTTCATCTAAAGTATAGAATCTCAAAGGTTAAGTTCTTCCGTTTCAACATTTTGTTTGTGTTTATAACCATTAGTTGCTGGATGGTTTGGGCAGAAACAACAAAGGAATTTGTAGCAAAGCTGGGATTAAAGGCTGGCCAGAAAGTACTGGATGTTGGTTGTGGTGTTGGTGGAGGCGATTTTTACATGGCTGAAAAATTTGATGTTGAGGTTGTTGGTGTTGACCTCTCCATAAATATGATTTCCCGTGCCATTGAACGTGCCATCGGACTGAAATACAATGTTGAATTTGATTGTGCTGATTGCTCTAAAAAAACATATCCCGAGAAGACATTTGATGTAATCTACACTCGTGATGCTATGTTACACATCAAAGTAAGGAATTTTCTTTTTCGCCCTTAATTAAATTGTTAATTTAGTAGAGCTAAGCTTTAGATCATTAAATATATAGATAGCTTTCCCGTCATAGCCATAGGCGTATGTCACTGTAAGCATCTTGGTAATATATTTAAAGCACTGGATACCTTTACTCCATGACCATTGCTTGTAATAAAAGAATTCCTAAAGTCATGGGTGAAAGTGATTTCGCAGTGGCCATCCATGCTATTACTCATGAATGTCATTCCTTCTCCGTTCTTACCCTTGCAAGCTAACAAAGCACTGGTCTCTTTGGTTTTCCATTAATAAAAAGAATAATGGATTTTAATTGCGATCAATCATTTTAGTTGGCTAAAGCAATGCTTTTTTTGTCTATAATCTAGTTCATTCAATATAAATATTTTATTTGATATTCTCATAAATCTTGAAATTTGTTTTCTGCAACTTACTCTGGATTAATGCAGGACAAACCCACATTATTTAGATCATTTTACAAGTGGTTGAAACCTGGAGGTCAACTTCTAATTACTGATTACTGCAAAAGTGCTGGAAGTCCATCATCAGATTTTGCCGAGTACATTAAGGAAGGAGGATATCATCTCTATGACTTGGAAGAATATGAGCAGGTCCGTTCATTGCCTGATTCTCTTTCACCCATTTGGTTTCAGCGGACACCACTTGAGTTTGTTTTTCTTTTGCATGACAATCTGTGTTCTAAACCATCTGCAGATGCTAAAGAACGCCGGATTTGATGTCATTGCTGAGGATCGAACTGATCAGGTTTTTTTGACTCTATGGTCTAGTTTGCTTGGCATTTCCATTCTTTAGTCCTCCTAAAGCTATAATAATAACTTTATTTTTACTTGTGGGGTTTAGTTCGTGAGAACACTACGACAGGAGCTACTTGCTCTCGAGAGCCAGAAGGACGAATTTATCCGTGACTTCAGTGATGTAAGTTTCTCTGACGACTTTTGTGATACTATATTTTGAGGTATGTGTGTTGTGTTCCCTTAACTTAAAAGCTTTAATTGCTTTTTCAGGATGACTACAATGCAATTGTGGACAGATGGAAGGCAAAGCAGATCAGAGGTGAACGCGGGGAGCAAAAGTGGGGCTTGTTCATCGCCAAGAAAATATGATTCGCTTTATTATCACATCATATATCCTGTTCTAGTTCTAGTTATATTTCAATCCTAAGTAGTTTTTTCGAATAATGGTTTGAATATTTATAATTATGAGAGTCGTTCAAAATCGGTGGTCTATCCATAGATTTTAGTTGTATCTCAAAGTAGGTCTAGCCTCGTCGGTAGCTGATTGGTGCTATATGTGGGATTCTAGAAATATTGTTGAAACTGAGCATGAGGCACAATGTTTTCCCATTAATGTTCTTGATTAATCTAAACTTTGTTTCTTACACGAGTTTTTGATACATTGATGCATTATATTGATAAAGTAGAATTGTGATTCATGTTTTGTTCACCAACATAACCACATAACCACAAGTTGGTCTTGATATACTTGAATCCATCGGAGTTGAAATTGGTACATCATGTTTTGATAGGTGTGTTGTTAGATTAACTGATACATACAGTTGTGTCCACCTACTCAAATCCAAATTCCGCTCCAAGCCTCTGTTTCCCAACGATCTTCACTCAACCATACTGGTACCTTGTTCGAGCTCTTGGTCTATCTAAAGGAACATAAACTCCCAACTTAGTCCATAGCAACCTTCACTAAGTTTTGACGAAGATTTCAATGGAGAAAAAACCTTTTTCTTGTATATCTTGCTTGATTGCCAACCTCAACTACACCACACAATTTGATTCTTGATTTGCAACTCAAAAACTTCATAAACATCAACAACGAATGAATTTCATTTACGATAAATCTCACATTCCCTTATAGTTGAGAAGTAACCCAAACATAATAATCTTGCTAAAGATTGATGAATTCAAATACAATCGAAAATTGTAAAAAGTGTTGTTTGAAAGTTGGTTCCAAGGTTTTTGAAAATCTTTCAAAGTTATGATTCATCATTTTTTGGTAGAGAGAAAGAATTTGATTTATATATTCGCTAAAGAGTAAGCACTAAAAATGAGTAAGAAGACCCACATGATTCAAGTAAAAAAACAAAGATGATGACTCGAGTAATTGGATGAATGATTTGAATCAAGAACTTAAATACTCAAAACGTGCACAGTTAATTCGAGTCAAGAAATCATATGATTCGAATCTTCTTGACAAAACCAAAATTCAAAAATTAATTCAAATTTGAATTGAATAAGTCATATGAGTGATTCAAATCAAAATCATTATTGATTTGTGTCAAGAAAATTAGTGATTTAAATTGTTTTGGCAGAGGCAAAATTTGAATTATGCCATGATTCAAATCATGCATAACCTTGATTTGAATCACATTTCTTACATTTGATTTTTTTTAAAAGAAAAATGAAGTTTATGATTGAATCAAAAGCTAGAATGATAGGAATTATGCATTCATTTTTTTCTTGACCCAAGTTTTTGAATAATTGACTTGAACCATTTTGCAATGACACGAGACACAAGATTTTGACTTATGCATGCAAAAACGATTTAGCAAAAAAATGCTCAATTATAAGAGATGTACAATAATTTAACTGAGAGATACTCAATGACTAAAATGGTAAAGTAAATGATAATAAACAAGACAAACAACAACATTAAAACTCTAGAAGAGCATATTAAATTCAGTCTCTCATTTTTTAATGCTGGGCAACTTGCAAAACTTGCATTCCTGAGTTGACTTGAGCATTAAACAAAGTGTGATAAAGGATTTCCTTCATGCCCCCTAAAATATTATACCATACCATTATTTTATAAAATATCATAAATCAATATACTAGACTCAATACAGACAAGTTCAAAAGGAAATTAATGCTAAGGAAGTAACTAACAATCATAAAGCATAATCTAGAAAGAAAAAAAGTTAAACAATGTCTAAAGAAATTAGAATATTATATCATAAATCAAATAAGCTTACTAGACATGTCAAATGCCTAACAATCACATGAATATTTATCGCACTAAAACACTATGATTAAAACATGCAAAACTATATGGAAGAGGTTGTTGCTTTATGTTACTGAAGTGGTTCGTCTCCATCCTAATCTTTTCAGTGGGGTGAGATAATAATTTCAGTGGATTCTCCTACCTTATGAGTCCACTCAGCTCTAATGGATTCACTACTACGAAAATTACATTTAATCAAAGTTGTATGAAGGATATTACCACAAGTGGACGACCGTGATAATGAACAGTGTGATAATAAGTACGCTCTTTACCACCACAAACATGAACCCGTGGTAAAACAAAGTAGCATTTCACTTATCACCGCGATTTCTTATGATAATTGTAGTAAAAACTAGAGGTTAGAGGTTCGATTCCCAGGACATCATGTCATTTTGTTTTTTTTTTTAACTTTTCACCACAATTCTTCTTTCCAACGTAGTGAAAGACTAATCGCACAACATTTCACTATAGTTTTATCTTTCAACTGTGGTGCTATGTTCTTTTGAGTTTATTATAACATATGTGGAATGCTTATTTCACAAACTACTCAAAGGGTGAAGCTTACAAACGATTAAAAGTATTATATTTGCACTCCTTATTCATAATTTTGATCAAACAAAACTAATGCAAATGTTTTGCAATGACCTTTAATGGAGGACCAATCAATCGATAGATACATGTGATGGTGGCTCAACTAATTTTATAACAGTCTCTGGTATCATAAAGATCATAGAAGTCATCACTGTAAATAAAAATTTAAAGCTGTATAAAATATATAATACCGACAAAGGAAAAGTGATTGATTTGATATCTAACATCTTTTAGTTAGAAGATCGGGTTGCACCTGGAGTTGAAAGAAGATTGAAAACACTAAACTTAGGAAATGCTCAGGTAGAGCAAGTCCATCAAAGTAACAATGTAGAATGTGATTTGTGTAGAGGTCCTTATTTCTCCACGTATTATGAAGTACATGTCATCAAAGAAAATTAGGTGGAGTTGATGAAATTTATCAACTATCAGAACAACCATCAACAAAATAACCCTTATTTAAAAACTTACAATCCATGATGGAGAAATCATCCAAATTTCTTATAGAAAGACCAACAAGGTGGACCTTTAAAACAACACTAGTAAAAGAAACCTTACTAGTAAAAATAACAACAAAATAAACAACCAGCTCATCAAACCCAATAGCCAAGGAAAGCAGATTGGGAAATAAAGATAAAAAAAATTGGAAGCTCAAAATGCTCAGTTTCAAGCATAATCAATAAATGATAAAAAAAACGCATTACCATCTAAAATCTTGAGATCTAGGCGGGAAAAATTATCTCAATAACTCTCACAACAAGGTCAATATATTTTTCCTAGGACAACAATTACCAACCCCAAAGAACATAAGAATATCAGTATTGTAATGACAAGAAGTTAAATGATTATTGAAAATGAATAGGAGAAGACAACAAATGGAAAGCCATTGGTATAAGTACATATGAAAGTGAATGCGAATAAAGAAGCAAGAAAAGAGGTTAAGAGTCTAGAAGAGTCAATTTAATAACAAAATAAGAATCGAACTAAACTAGTGATAAGACTACCTTATCCCATAAGGTTGAAGAAGAAAGATCAAAACAAGAATTTTTTTGAGCAATTTCTTGAAATGATCAAAAAGCTAGAGATCAACATTCTTTTCTCTAAAGAATTAGAGAAAATGCCAATCTATGCCAAGTTTATGAAAGTTATAATTTCCTAGAAGAAAATCGTGGATAATAAGCTAGTGATTTTCACCTATACATGTATTTTTATCTTACAAAGTTTGAAAATTCCTATCAAATGCAAAGATGGTAGATTAGTTACCATTCCATATACTATTGGGGACAAAACTTTCAAGAAGACTTTGATTTACTTGGGAGCTAGTGTAGGTCTGGTGCTAGACTCTCTATACCAAAAGCTTAGCATTGGAACAGTTTAAGACACCTTAATGATGCTAAAGTTTATAGATCATTCAATTAAGCGACCATATGGGATAGTAAAAGATGTTCTCGTGAAGATAGACAAGTTTGTCTTTCTAGTAGTTGGAAGGCTAGTTTTAGAGACAAGAAGGTGCGTGATTGACTTGGAAGGAGGTACACTAATGCTAAAAGTGTATGACAAAAAATTTAACCTAAATGTGCACAATACAATGAATCACCAAGAAGACACTGAAGCATGTTGCAACACATGTATCCTTGATACCATAATCCAAGAAGCTATAGAAAATCAATTGTTAAAGGAACATTAATGTGCACAATGGAAAAAAGGAAAGACTAGATAAACACGTTTTGGAACAATATTTCGCAACAAATGCACATGTTCAATGGGTTAAAGCGATTCTCAACCTTTTAATAGTCATTTTTTTAGGGATAATTGACATTTACCCCCTGCCATATAGGCGAGGTTCGGAATACCCCCTATTAATTATTTTTTTTTTTTGGATTACCCCCCTGTATTTTTAGGGTACCCCCTAAGCGTGTAAAAAACAGTAAAAATCCAGGGGGATAAATCAAAAAAACAAGTTTACAGGGGGGTTCTAGGGGGGTAAATCATAGAACTTTTCATATTTCAAGGGAGTTATCCAAAAAAAATTTTAATAGGGGGTAATCCGAACCTCGCCTATATGGCAGGGGGTAAATGTCAATTATCCCTTTTTTTAATCATGCGTTGGTTCACTTTGAATTTAATTTTTATTTTTAAAATAATTCTTTTGTCAAATATTGACAGGCCTCTTACCATATGGAACATAACTTCATTGATTTTAATTTTTATTTGCAATTTATATAATATTATGGAAACAAAAACTTTCAAATATGGTGAAAATATTGCAAAAACATCATGATGTAAAATCGATTGAAAGTAGAGTTACGAATCTTCCTAAAAATTCGCCACGTTCCTTTTTTGGACCATTATTTTGTTGTGATATAATCCAACTTCTATAGTCCAAGCCCAAGTTAGTTAGGGTTTAGGATTTGTTACCTAATATACAAGTTAGTTAGTTGTATATAACTAGACATCATATAATTCAGTTTTTATCATTCAATAATAAATCCTATTTTTTAATACTTCTCTCTCATTCTTTCTCTCCTCACAAAAATGCCTCACGCACTAACAAATTGGTATCTAGAGCTCCGGTTAGGTGCTTGATTGCATTTTCAAGAATCACACGTCGATGACCGTGTTTCTAGGATATTGGATTGTTAATCAGTAGCTGCAAAGGTGAATGGTACTAATGGCATTCCAAATTCTCTTTTAATTCTTGACAGGAAAAATTGGAACCGACGGAGCAAGCAAATAAATTCCTTGATCAATTTTCATGAAATGCAACTGGCATGCATAAAATTACACACAAGAAGATGAAGAAGAAAGATTGCAAGACTACGTATTGCATTAAATTGACAGCAGATTCAGAGAATTTCAACAAGATCTGTCATGTTGAATCGGAGAAGAAGGCGTGAGATATTCTTGTCAAGTACTATATGAAGAAGGTGAGAAAGTCAAAGTCGTTAAATTACAGACTTTGTGATGACAATATGAATTGTTGCAGATGAGAGAAGATGAGTGCGGGCTATGTGTCGAAGGTGTAGAATCTTGTCGATCTCATGAAGGGTTGTGGTTAAACCCTAACTGATAAGATGATAGTTGAAAAGGGCCCCGCGGATTTAGGTCTGTTTGCCATCCCTATTAAATATTTAAATTTTATTCGAAAAAACCTAATTAAATAATAATAAAAATAATAAATCTTAAATAAATTAAATATATATACTTATACTAGTAAAAATCATTACTAATAATTTATTATGAGTAATGTCATGCAGATAAATATTTTTAAGTTTATGGTTAACTTGCTGGTAACTCCATATATTTATTTCAATTCAGTTATTTTACGAATACGAACTTTATTCCCAAAAGAATATATATATATATATATATATATATATATATATATATATATATATATATATATATATATATATATATATATATATATATATATATATATATATATATATTCATTTTATAAATTTTAATTTAATTTAATTGTACCTCAACATACTTAATAGTTAATATCATGCTATTACTATTAATAGAGATATCTTAACAAATTAAATTTATTTTATTATTAAAATCAACCTAATTAATTATTATTTAAAAAAATATATAAGATCAAAATATCCTAGATGGATAGAGTGGAAGTTCAGTCTGTTTAGTTTGTAAAACTATTTTCTATTTTTATTTTTTCAAATTTATGTTACTTTGAATTATTGATAATGAGATGACAAATTATTCAAACGAGCAATAATTTTTATTTTTTTAAAACAATAAAAGTATTTAAAAATATATGTTTTTATAATTTTTAAAAATCATCCATAATGCATTTCATATTTTTTATCGCAATTATTTACTTAAAAATTTATCATTTTTTATCAACAAATTTAAAACGAATATATATTTAAAAGAAAAATATTTTCACAAATAAACAAATACTAAGTTTGACTTGGTGTGCAAATTGCAATATGAGAACATTTTAAGTTTGAAATCTAACAAGATAATAACCATAGCTTTTTTATAAAATCAACTACTCCACTAGGTACTAGCATGATTATACATTTTTCACTAAACAAGAACAATTTATTTAAAGAAGAAAACTAAAACTAATTGGTTGGTTCCTATTATTCTTAAATAGTAATAATGGTGATGTTTTTTCTTTCTCTTGGTCTAAGCTAGAAGCCTCAATTAAGCAATTCCTTGCATGAATGCCAAATGTAATCTTCATTTTGATATCCATTCATAGCCCCAACAAGATGTAATAAACCAACGTTATGGGCAATGCAATCAACATCCCAAAAATTACCCTGCATTTAATTCAACCATCTCAATTCATTAGCATTCAATGAAGAAACCTATTCAATTGATAGAGAAAAAAAAGTTGGGGTGTGAATAGAAGGTTTCTATAAATTGAACAAAATATACATACCCTGTGCTGAGAATATCTGGATGTACATTGTATTCCTTGGCAAAAACAAATGGGACAATTCCTTGTGGAAGAGCTGCCTGTATTTTTTTGACAAACATAAAGTGAACCAAGTTGTCAACTATTCAAATGTAAGGTGAGACCATCTTAAGTTTTTAGAAGTCTTGTTTAGGGTTAATATAAGGTCTTTTTTAGCCATGGTTTAAACGTGTCAAATTTTAGACCATGAGCGGCAGTTGCACACCTTCAAAGACAGCTGTATTTACATATAACCATGATAATAAAGGTGTACAAAATAGACTCCGATACAAGGTCCAAAATTTTACCACATTAATTGATTTAACTGTGACAAATATACAAAGACTGTTTAACTATAATAAATCGTGGCAAAATAAAATTTCTCTACGCATTTATCATAGTTAAATAGTGGTTAACTAGGACCTATGTAAGTCTAATATTATACCTGAACAATGGCAACATGCAAGAGGGTTCCTCGAAGACCAACAGCAATGGAAGCAGCTGCCATGACAGCTGGACCGGTAAGGAATCTAACGGCCATCGAAAAAGTTGCTACAGAATTACCACATGCTATGATCCTTGGTTGCAAAGCCATAAACAAACCTATAATTATTCATGTCAAAATCATCATCATAAGTCATAACCATAACCAACATAAAGGAGACAAGCATGCTCTACTACTAGTACTCTTTGTCTTGTGTAAGAAACATCTTTCATCATCATCCCCACCAACCCACCACAACATAAACATATCAAAAGTTTTCCTAAAAAGATTCATAAAGCAACAGACATATAATATTATTATTATTATTACAACACTGTTTTGCTTTTGTGCCTGATACACTATAATGAAACACTTGCTTTCTTTATCAAACAAAAAAGTATTCCATTTATAATATTCAAAGCGAAAATGGAATCATAAAAGATTTTCTGTCCCCTCTTTCAAGTAAAGAAAGGTCAGAACAAGTGTGAAGCTCTACTTTTTGTTACCATAAAATATTCAATTTAATACTAACAATGAAGATGCTATGCATGCATGTATCTATGTGTATGTATGTATGTACTAACCAAGACTGAACATGGCCATGCCAAGTCCTGCATCTGATAATATAGAAATAGAGTTTGCTATGATGGCAGGCATTTCAATATTCCACCTGCAATATTGCAATGAAAAACACCAAAAATTATTACTAATTCATAAAAATTATTGTAAAAAGATGGTGGAAAATGTAATAGAGTAGTACCTGAATGAAACAAGTGACCAAATTAAGCCTATAATGCTCGAATATGTGTTTGGATTTCTGATAAGTTTTCTCCAAACCATTATCAATATTAGCCTTGTCATTACACTTGCTGGTGGCATAACTTTAGGGTTCCCCTTTCCACTTTCCTCATTCCTAGATTCATCTATGTACACCTCTTCACCCTCCCCTAATTACAACAACAACAACAATAATATCAATAATCATATCAATTAATATTAGTCAAACACACAAACAAACCAACAAAAACAGGCTTGTTAATTCAGATCCATTGGTATCTGCACACTGCGTTTTAAAAAATGCTTCGCAAAATCAACGGCCTCGACAGAACGGTAATCAGCGGATGTCGATATAGATACCGTTATTACTATTTTATATGTTAAAGTAAAAATTATGACTAATTCACACTGCGACGATCACAATCAGCATCACATATACCGGCTGAAACTGTAAAAGTCTTAATTCGACCGCGACTTAACCATAGCTGCATAGACATTTGATTAGAGAGATGCAGGTTTATGTCATTAAACTAATAGAAGAAAAAAAAAATTCAGAAACCTTTTCTGGGAGAGAGATTCAACTTGACTTGTTTCTGATCATGATGAACTTGAACTCCATTTCCAGTTCCAGTTCCTGTTCCTCCATATTCAAGATGAGAACCGAACACATCAGAAACCGGAGAGCCACTTGAACTCCAAACAAACATATGAAGATCATCAGTTTTCACAGCAACTTGACCATTACTATTACTACTATTATTAGCCTTCTTAGCAGCAACATTCTTGGGAGAGAACATTCCAGGGTTCGGTGCAGGATAATTATTCCCCGTTGTTGGAAGATCATAGTTAGAACTTCTCGGTGTTGTTCCCTTCAAATCTGAAGAACCAAAGTTCGAATTACGACCCATCATTGAATAGAAATCTGTGTGGTTGAAACTTGACCCTCTTGGAGTTGGATTCCTAGAAGATTGCAAAGAGTATATCTCCGCATTTGTCAGATTTGAAGCACGAGGTGTTGTATTTGCATGAGAATTATGAGATCTTCTTGAATATATATCCGATCTTGAAGCATTTGATTTTCTCACTGTAACATGAAGCTTCCCATCTTCTTTAACTTCAGCTTCTGTTTCCAAACACTGTCTTCCATCCAACGACATCACATCAGAATCCACATGAATGGAAACAATGGTGCCAGCAGTATCCGGAAACTGTTCAGAAATAAGCATTCTCGCTCCTCTATACTCAAACATGAACAGCATCAAAGTGTACCAAATTATACACTGAAGAACCACAATTTGCACCATCAAACTCCCTGAGAATTCACCATACATCCCTTTCAAGAGAGGTATTCCCATAACCAAAGTGTTCGGAAGAGTTGAAATGGAAAACAGTGTTATTGTCCATTCTAAACAACCTCTTTTGCTAACATTAGCCCAAATGATTAGAGCGGTTATGACTATGATTTTCTGGAGTGTGTCTGCGGCGAGGAACCGTAGGTTCATTTTGTATGGATTGTTGGAAGCAATGAAATGGAAGGAAAGTAAAGGAACTGCAAACAAAGCAACGAAACGGTTGATTCCTGAACATTGATCAGGAGAGAAGATTTTCCACCATTTTACTGAACCATAAGCTAAGATCATGGCTACATAAAGTGGAACCATTGCTGTCATAACATGGTAGAAATCTATTAATGTTATCATCTTCAAGTTGTTCTTGTTTGGTTTGGTTTTGTTTTCTCTAAGTTGTTGTGTTTTGGTTTTTGATGCAGTGAGAATGAGTGAATGAATACAGAAAATATACTATTTTCAGCTTTGGTTTGGGTGCTGCTACTAAGATTAACCTTGCAGTTTCCAAGAAATAAAATATAATTTATTCTGAGATATGTTTGGAGAAAAGAGGGTTTGGTTTGGATGGTTTATCTTGTATGGGGGTTTTCACTCTAGAAAAAGCATTTTGCGTTGGGTTTGAGGTATGTGTTTAACTATAAATACTTATTTTGGAGACAATATCTTAAACTTTTGTGAACAGATTCTGACTCTAGTACATACATGTCTCCACTCTCTTTTTTTTTTCTTCTTTTTTTCTCGTGTGTGGAGTACAAATACTATGAGGAAAGTCATAAAATTAATCTAAAATTGTTTTTTTTTTGCTATTTGCTGAATTTACTAGTAACACATTTCAATTAAAATTTTAGTTCACAAGTATTTGGGTCAAAGGACATAGTAAATATACTAAGTAATTGAACAAAATACATGTAATACAATAGTAGTATGATGTTATTGTTGTTGTGTGTTTGGTTTTGTTTGTCATGCCTATTTTCGTGTAAACATGTAATGGTGTATTTGTCTTGTGTTTTCCCGGTAACGAAGCTGGTGAAAATCTTAAATGCTCTGTATTGCAGATCTGTGTTGCGGTTATGTTGCTGTTATGTGTTGTTTGTAGATGAAATGAACAAGAGTTAGTTTCTTTGAAAAGAATTTTGTGGATCTAGCAGGAAGTGAGTGAGCTTCTCAGACATTATCATTATCTTTTAATCTAGGGACCACAATACAAAACTAACTTCATTTTGAATTTTCTGTAGCCTGATGTGATGCATTTTTATGCTCAGTCAATGATGTTATTGCTGCTCGTATATGAATACATGGAGAACGATAGTCTTGCTCGCACTATTTTCGGTAAGGGCTTCATGTAACAGGTTTTGGTTGTCTATATGTTTCTGATAAGTTAAAATCAAACTTTAAAAAACATTTTTTCTTCATACAGTGCACAGGTTTGAAATTCTTGATTATTTATATTGACTTTCACCCTTTCCGCCTCACAGATGCTAAATTTTCTTTGGTATCTAAATCTGTACATAGAGAGATTGGACTCGGAATTGGTAACAAACTGTGGAATATGACGAGACATTTTATATCGAAGTTCAGTCCCGAAGGATTTAAATTGATTATGCATTCTAAGAAGGTATTGTTCTTCTAATTTTTAACATTTACCCAATACTTAAGTCGACTTTATGAATTTCCATTTACCAAATAATTATTTATTTTTCTTACTTGTCTCAGCTTATTCCAGAATATTATTATTCATGAAGATTTGAGCAACGTCAAACTCCCTCCTTTGCATGATCTGAGTTATCAGATTATTAAATGATCAACATGTGTTCTGGATATTTTGTATGAATTATTGCGGACATTACACCCAGTGTCTGTATCTATAGTTTCTTCCTCTGACAGCAAATTCTCCGAGGTATGACAACTCTTTTTTTGGTTTTTCAATACATAAGATACATCAAGGTTGATTTTCTTAATACGTGTTATCAGCGATTAAGCAAAACATTTTACTCCCCATATAGTCTGTTTTTGCGATTAACTTTTTCAAAAACGTGATTGCAGTCGGTATACGAAATGATGAAGATCAAATATGAGGATCCAATCTGTTGCAGATATAATTCTTCAAAAAATAAATTTTTGGTTGAGATGCTTGAGATTGTGGAAGCCTCTGAAGATGAAATCACTTCTACATTATATTTTTGGTCGGTGATGAAAAGGTGAATCAGATGGAGGTTTGAAAAGCTGGTTGCCTAAGAAAGACCTGCATTGATATGCTTTTATTTGATTAATTGATTTTTATTTAGGGTCTTTTGGAAGCAAACAGCTAGAGCAATTCAGCCGGTGCTTGAGTTTGGAGAGCCAAGAATGGTTGTGGCAGATGGCCATTCAAACCTTTTAAAGTGTCGTCTAGCAGCTACCATTAGGTGCCTTTGTCATCCAAGTGCACACGTCCGAACTCTGAGCGTGTCAATTCTTCGCCATATTTTGAATACCTGCTCAATCAGGTGTAGTCCTAAACCACCGCGAATTAACGGCAACCACAACCCCTCTTATCCATACTTCAAGTTGGACGTTGTTAATTGGCAAGCTGACATAGAAAAATGCCTGTCATGTGAAGCTCACAACAGAATTTCAGCTGGATTACCTATTAAGTTTCTTGACACTGCTGCCAAAGAATGTGTCAGACTATAAGAAATGAAAATGAAAAACCAATTTAGTCTGTGACCATTTTTCACTAGACTTACAGAGAAACTATTTATGATTTTGGAACTAACGGGTTTGCGTATACGCAAACATCATTCTGTTAGTCTGTCATAAAAAACCGCAGTCATGATTCCAGTTTGTTTATAGAAAGCTCATTTTGTATTATGTATGTGCAAATGAGTGTGCTTTAACTAACAGACATGTACACTTGTAAAGAAAAGATGTAACCAGGTTTTTTTTATTAAAAAAAATTTAACTGATATAATACAGAGCCATTTTCATATATACTTACTTCATATATTACTTAATTGGTTAATGCTTAATTGATATACTTCATATATTAATTGATATAAATGATTAAATTTTCATAATACATAATATGATATTTCTTTGGCATTTGATCTCACAGTATGCTTACAATCATAAATGATTATTGTTTCAATACATAGCCATTTAGCATTTATCAATACAAAGGTTACATGTTAATTACTTTTTGAAATTGAATATCAGTACTATTTCTAAATGAATTTTTTAAATCATATCATGCATAAACCTGTTACATGTTAAGTACTCATTACTTATTCTTATAAGAAGTTCTAAATGAATTTTTTAAATCATATCATGCATAAACCTGTAAACTTTGTTTCTTACATGAGTTCTTGATACATTGATGTATTATATTGATAAAGTAGAATTGTGATTCATGTTTTGTTCACCAACATAACCACAAGTTGGTATTGGTATACTTGAATCCATCAGAGTTGAAATTGGTACATCAAGTTTTGATAGGTGTGTTATTAGATTAGCTGATACTGTTGTGTGAGACACTCTTCGGTCGTGTCATTTTTTCACCTTTTATTCATATTAAGATAAATAGTAATAGTTGTTACTTTTTAAATAATGGTTTTTTTTCTTCTTATAATCTTAACTTTTAAATAATTTATTTAATTTTTTTTCTCTCTGTAATAAATGATTAGTGATAATTATTGACAAAATTACGGCTAATAGAATATATATATATATATATATATATATATATATATATATATATATATATATATATATATATATATATATATATATATATAAAAATCAAAGTTATTACAAAAAGGACAAGTTACATTATATTTAGACGATACAATGAGTTATGAACCAAATGAAAATTCTAGACAATCAATATAAATTCAATTTATACGAGATGTCTATATCAAATTTATTAAGCAATCAATTTAATATTACAAGTTAGAAATAGATATTGTGGTTTATCACGTTGGTCTTTATTTTACGCATAATCCATTTTACAATGGTAAACCATTGAAAAATTGCAGTCTTCCAATATTTAATTTTTTTTATGTGTTTTGAATACAAACAAGCAATCAAATAATGTTAAAATTAAAACACACTAGAATATGACCCGTGTCGCGCGGATGTGTTTAATTTATTTTTCATATTTTTATGTAATTGAAATAATTAAAATGATTTTCTGAATATAATTTTATTGGTGTAAAATTAAATTATCTCTCAAAAAGTATAATTGTTTTACATAAATATATATGGCGATTAAATAATAAATTTATTATGAGAAAAGAGGTGGTGTACGGTCAGTGTAAAACAATTTTACACAAACAATCAATAGCCAACCTCCATGAAGCCAAATCACTAAAATAAATTAAATGAATTTATATGACATGGCACAATCATGTTGGTTTATTGGATGACAGTGTAAAATTATTTTACACTATCACTGCACTACCATTAACTCATTTATTATTTTAATGTTAAAAAATGATATTTGAAATAATATACTTTTATATACGTTAAGATTGGATCTTATGACCTCAAATAGAAACTCAATGTGTGGTTTTGTCTTTTGAGAAGTAGTGGATTTTAGGAAATAAAGTCAGTTAACTACGTAATTTAGTTGGAGTGATTGTTGTATTACAATCTTTAGTTCAAAATGAGTTTTAATTTCATATCTTTCAAAATATTTTTTTTATAATAAGAATAAAATGTTGTAATGAATTGAATCTCGAACATGTTTTTAATATATAAGAAAATGATATATGTGTTATATTGTATTTAAGTTATTACAAAGTGATTTTAATGAAATGTTAAAACTAACAATTGACTTGTCTTAGGAGTATTTTTTGTTTTGTTGTAAATGGTATGATGAAAGAGAAATATACAATTTATTTATTTTGAAAAAAATAAAAGAAGTTAAAATTATTTTAGATATATTATAAGGAAGATATAGGTAAAATTTCTTTTATTTTAATTTTATTAATTAAAAACTAATTTAAAGAAAAATATTGTTAATTTGTAATTCCTTGTGTCGAAGCAGGTTGTTGCTCGAACACAAGGTGTGTCGAAATGTGTAACAGTTTGTTACACATAAGTTTGTTTTAAATCTAGATAGATTTGATTTAGATTTAAAATAGATTAGATTTGATTTAGTTCCAAAATAGGTATTTTGGGCTTTTATAGTTTTGGGCTTTGGTTTAAGGAGAAAGCTAACCTAAAACTATAAATAGGGAGTAACCCTCATTATTTGTAATCAAGTCTTTAACCTGTATTCACAGAAGTTGCAGTTGCAAGTGAATAACAGAATTTCCACAGTTTGTGGGCAGAGAGAAACTCTGCAGAAAATACTTTCTTCTTCTCTTTTAATTTCCGCAAACCCCAATCCTACTTTTGTTCTTATTTTTCTTCATTGTCATCTTTAACGATAAGGAATTACTCAAAGGTTTGAGAGTCTAATTCCAACATCTGGTATCAGAGCCTTTGGTTCGAAAAAAAAAGGGACCGACTAAAACTTGTAGTTGAAAGTCAACGGATACATGTAGTTAAAGAGAATCAACGGATACATGTAGTTGAAGTCAACGGATACAAGTGTATGTGGAAGAGAAGCTTCCACATGAGGGGGAGCATTGTGTAAGACTCACCACTTCTCCACCTAAAACCTTAAGGTGATAGGTGAGTGGGTTCTCCCACTTATATATGCTCAAGTCACCACACACATTTCCAATGTGGGACTATTATCCACACTCACACTTGATTCTCAACACTCTCCCTCAAGTGCGAGTCTTACACAATGCTCCCCCTCATGTGGAAGCTTCTCTTCCACATACACTTGTATCCGTTGACTTCAACTACATGTATCCATTGATTTTCTTCAACTACATGTATCCGTTGACTTTCAACTACAAGTTTTAGTCGGTCCCTTTTTTTTTCCGAACCAAAGGCCCATGATACCATTGTTAGCGCAACATCGGGGGAGGGTCGAGTCAGGAGCATTGTTAATTTTCGGGACATTTCTTTGAGCAACACACCTTTGTGGGAGACACACCACTTCTCCACCTAAAACCTTAAGGTGATAGGTTAGTGGGTTCTCCCACTTATATATGCTCAAGTCACCACACACATTTCCAATGTGGGACTATTATCCACACTCACACTTGATTCTCAACACTCCCCCTCAAGTGTGAGTCTTACACAATGCTCCCCCTCATGTGGAAGTTCTCTCTTCCACATACACTTGTATCTGTTGACTTCAACTACATGTATCCGTTGATTCTCTTCAACAAATGTATCCGTTGACTTTCAACTTCAAGTTTTAGTCGGTCCCTTTTTTTTCTGAACCAAAGGCTCTGATACCAAATGTTGGAATTAGACTCTCAAACTACACATGTATCAGATGGACGTTAAATGTGCATTCCTGAATGGACCATTGGACGAAGAAGTCTATGTTGCACAACCAGTTGGGTTTGTGAAACATGGCAAAGAGAGAAAAGTATATAGGCTGCATAAAGCCCTGTATGGACTGAAGCAAGCTCCACGAGCTTGGAATAAGAAGATCAACAGCTTCCTAAGGGAGAAAGAATTTGTGAAGTGCACAACTGAACATGGGGTATATGTAAGAAGAAGCAAGAGTGAACAACAGGGACGTGATCATAGATGAGCTTAAAGAATGGGATTGGACTGAAAATGTCAAGAAGGATTCAGTGAGAATTCTTTATGACGAACCAGCTACAAAATTCGAAAGAGAAGAAGTTCGACAAGAAGAAGTCAGAGGTGATGCAGGCCCAGGCAGACCTCAGAGAATAAAACACATGCCTGCAAGGTTGCAAGAATGTGTGATTACATCAGATGATGTAGTCAATGATGAAGGTGAGCTGGTACATTATGCTTTCTATGTAGATGTCGAACCTGTCAATACAACTGAGGCATTGAAGGATTCGAAGTGGGTGAAAGCTATGAGTGAAGAATTGAAGTCCATCGAAGACAACAATACTTGGTCACTTGTCGAATTGCCTCATGGCAAGAAGGCAATTGATGTGAAGTGGGTATACAAGGTGAAGTGTAATCCCAAAGGTGAAGTGACTCGACACAAGGCAAGGCTTGTGATGAAAGGATTTCTTCAGAAGGAAGGAATTGACTTCGATGAGGTTTTTGCACCTGTTGCTAGGATCGAAATAATCAGGTTGGTTGTTGGCCTGGCGAACATGAACAATTGGCACATGTGTCAGATGGACGTTAAATGTGCATTCCTTAATGGACCATTGGACGAAGAAGTCTATGTTTCACAACCAGTTGGGTTTGTGAAACATGGCGAAGAGAGAAAAGTATACAGGCTGCATAAAGCCCTGTATGGACTAAAGCAAGCTCCACGAGCTTGGAATAAGAAGATCGACAGCTTCCTAAGGGAGAAAGAATTTGTGAAGTGCACAACTGAACATGGGGTATATGTAAGAAGAAGCAAGAGTGAATTGCTTATATTATGTCTATATGTCGATGACTTGTTAATAACAGGTAGCTGCAAGAAAGAGATCGAAGGTTTCAAAGGTGATCTTAGCAAGGAATTTGAAATGTCGAATTTGGGCAAAATGTCATACTTCCTTGGCATTTAATTCTACAAGAGTAGTAGAGGCTTGATGGTGCATCAAAGAAGATATGCAAGTGAAATTCTCAAGAGATTTGAGATGGAAGAATGCAATTCGACTTCGACACCTGCTGAAACAAGATTGCAACTGTCGAAGAACCCAGATGAAGAGGATGTCGACCCAACTCAATACAGAAGACTTATTGGGTCATTGAGATACCTTTGTCACACAAGGCCTGACTTAGCATACAGTGTAGGTATGATAAGCAGATTTATACAGAAGCCAAAGGTATCACACCTAGCAGCGGCGAAGAGGATACTGAGGTATCTGAAAGGAACTCTCAACTATGGCATTCTATTTCCTGCAGCTGATGAGGGAAAAGAATGCAAATTAGTGGGTTACACCGACTCGAGTTGGTGTAGTGATGCTGAGGATCGAAAATTCACAGCTGGTTATGTGTTTATGCTAGGTGGTGCACCAGTTGCTTGGAGTTCGAGAAAGGAACCAGTAGTGGCATTATCATCGTGCGAAGCAGAGTACATAGCTGCTTCCCTTTGTGCATGTCAAGCAACATGGATGGTGAACTTGGTCGAAGAGATAACAGGTAAAGCTCATGGAGCAATTACCATGAAGATCGACAGCATGTCAGCTATCAATCTGGTGAAGAACCCGAAAGCACATGGTCTAAGCAAGCACATCGAAATGAGGTTCCACTATCTTCGAGAGCAGGTAGCTAAAGGGAAGATGAATTTGGAACACTGCAGAACTAAGAATCAGATTGCATATATCATGACGAAGGGAGTGCTGGTTGAAATATTCAGAAGACTAAGAGCTATGATGAATATAGATAGCTTAGACACAATGAATTAGGTGGTGTGTTAATTTGTAATTCCTTGTGTCGAAACAGGTTGTTGCTCGAACACAAGGTGTGTCGAAGTGTGTAACAGTTTGTTACACATAAGTTTGTTTTAAATATAGATAGATTTGATTTAGATTTAAAATAGATTAGATTTGATTTAGTTCCAAAATAGGTATTTTGGGCTTTTATAGTTTTGGGCTTTGGTTTAGGGACAAAGCTAACCTAAAACTATAAATAGGGAGTAACCCTCATTATTTGTAATCAAGTCTTTAACCTGTATTCACAGAAGTTGCAGTTGCAAGTGAATAACAGAATTTCCACAGTTTGTGGGCAGAGAGAAACTCTGCAGAAAATACTTTCTTCTTCTCTTTTAATTTCCGCAAACCCTAATCCTACTTTTGTTCTTATTTTTCTTCATTGTCATCTTTAACGATAAGGAATTACTCAAAGGTTTGAGAGTCTAATTCCAACAAATATTAATATTGTTTTATAAGTTTAATGAAAATATGTAAGTAGTTTATTAGGTTAGTATAATTTTTAATTTTATAATTAAAAATTAATTGTAAGAATAATAAAAATATTATTTTTTAAGTTTTATGACAATATGTAAGAAGTTATTATGTTAATATATTTTTTGGTATTTTTTAGGATTCGAACTCGTGACCTAAAGTAAAATCTCTATGTAATTTTGACTTTTGAAAAATGAAGATACATTTTAGAATATGCCACATAGGATTATGAGTGATGTGACAAAAATGATTTTATGTGGAAAAAATGATGTTATATGACAAATATGTTGCGAGTCTTTTTAATATATATATATATATATATATATATATATATATATATATATATATATATATATATATATGGCATATCATATGATAATGTCTTTTTTATATGAGAATGTGAGAATGAATATGAACCATTGGATTTTAAAATAAATGGTAGAGATTATATGTGAATATTTTTTTCTCTCTCCTCCATCATTAAAATAAAAGATTGAAGAGAGATAAAGAAAGATTCACACATAATCTCCACCATTTATTTTAAAATCCAACGGTTCAGATTCATTCTCTCATTCTCATATAAAAAAGGCATTCTCATATGATATGCTATATATATATATATATATATATATATATATATATATATATATATATATATATATATATATATATATATATATATATATATATATATATATATATATATATATATATATATATATATATATATATATATATAGGGAGCGTATCCGGTGAGAACTGATATCTTTTATGAGAAACGAGAACTATTAATATCAATCGTTAGATTTAATTATCGCTTGAGATTGTAATAAATAAAATAAATTGTGATGTATATGATTATTTCTAAATATGTATAGCACTTGGTTAATATTAAATATTGCTGACTATCTTGGATCAAAATAGAAAGTATTTTATTTTACCTTTTTAGGACCCTTATTCCATTATTTTTTTCAAGAATCTTTTTCTATAATTTTGAACACGCAAAAGAAAACCTCTGACTACTATCAATTCTAATTTCAACCAGTTTTTAGGGCGCCCTATAAAAACTACCCTAATTTTTTTTTTTCGTTATACATAAAAACTACAATAGTTTTTCTGGCTCCTATTAAAACTATACCATAATTTTTTTTTATGACTACCCGTTTTTATAACGATAATACATATTTAAATATTAATTATAAATAAAACTTTTTATAAGTGATTTAATTATTATAAAATACATATTAAAAATAAACAAAAAAACCATGTTATTTGTAATCTTAAAACAAAAACAAATGTTTTTTTATGATTAAGATAATTTATATGCTTCTGTATCAAAACAAATAATTAATATTTTTTTCTTCTTAATATAAAATTATATTTACAATATTGATGAATGAATAATTATATTATATTATATCATGGTACAATATTATAATAATTTGCTACTAATTTAAATAGTTATATATAATATACTGTTGTATTCAATTAATAGAAATTAATATAACTATTTATTTATTAATATTATTATATAATTTTATAATAAGAAGGAAAAATATATATTAATTATTTATTGGATGCAACAAATAGAATTTTATTAACGATAACAAAATATTTATTTTTGTTTTAATATTAATAATAGGTTTTTTTAGATTTTTGTATATGTTTTTATAAATATTTTATAAATTAGATTTGTTATAAAATTATTTATTTATAATTAATATTTAAACATATATTATTTTTATATTAATAAATAACAACTAATATATTAATTAAAGCTATCTATATTATTATATATTAATAAGAAAAAATTGCTACTATTATATAAATTTCTATTATTGTGATTATATTTTAAAAAAATACAATTTACTGAATAGAAGATGGCGGAAATAAGGGTAAGTCTCGGAGGGAGCCATAAAAATTGATTGCAATTATAGGGTAGGTCATATAGAAAAAATTCTTGAAAAAGATCATAGGATAAGGACCTATAAAGGAAAAATAAAATACTTTCTATTTTAATCTAAGATAGTCAGCAATATTTAATGTTAACCAAGTGCTATACATATTTAGAAATAATCATATACATCACAATTTATTTTATTTATCACAATCTCAAGCGTTAATTAAATCTAACGATTAATATTAATAGTTCTCGTTTCTCACAAAGATATCAGTTCTCACCGGATACGCTCCCTATATATATATATATATATATATATATATATATATATATATATATATATATATATATATATATATATATATATATATATATATATATATATATATATATATATATATATATATATATATATATATATATAAACATCTTCCATCTTTTTCCTTCTTCTATTGTATACAACTCACAAAACTTAATTTTGCAAGACCTTCACTTAGTCTTGAATGTCCACCTACTCAAATCCAAAATTTGTTCCAAGCCTCTGTTTCCCGACGATATTGGTACCTTGTTCGAGCTCTTGGTCTATCTAAAGGAACATAAACTCCCAACTTCGTTTATAGCAACCTTCACTAAGTTTAAAATCAACCCAAACATAATAATCTTACTAAAGATTGATGAATTTAAATACAATCGAATATTGTGAAAAGTGTTGCTTGAAAGTCGGTTTTATGTTTTTTGAAAATCTTTCAAAGTTATGATTCGTTTTTTTGGTAGAGAGAAATAATTTAATTTATATATTCTAAAGATTAAGCACTAAAAATGAGTAAAAAGACCTGAATGATTCAAGTAAAAAATAAAGATGATTACTTGAGTAATTGGATGAATGATTTGAATCAAGAACTTAAATACTCAAATGTGCACAGTTAATTCGAGTCAAGAAATCATATGATTCGAATCATCTTAACAAAACCAAAATTCAAAAATTATTTCAAATTTGAATTGAATAAGTCATATGAGTGATTCGGATCAAAATCATTATTGATTCATGTCAAGAAAACTAGTGATTTGAATCATTTTGGTAGAGAAAAATTTTGAATTTCACAATTATGTCATGATTCAAATCATGCATAACTTTAATTTGAATCACAGTTCTTACATTTGAATTTTTTTAAAGAAAATGAAGTTTATTATTGAATCAAAAGCTAGAATGATAGAAATTATGCATTCGTGTGTTTCTTGACCCAAGTTTTTGAAAAATGATTTAGCAAAAAAAATTTTAATTATAAGAGATGCACAATAATTTAATTGAGAGAAGACTCAATGACTAAAATGGTAAGTAAATAATAATAAACAAGACGAACAACAAAATCAAAACTCTATAAGAGCATAATAACTCCACTCTCCCATTTTTTTATGCTTGGCAACTTGCAAAACTTGCATTCTTGAGTTGACTTGAGCATTAAGCAAAATGTGATAAAGGATTTCCTTCATGTCCCCCCCCCCCCCCCCCGAAATAATGCACCATACCATAATTTCACAAAACATCATAAATTAATATACTAGACTCATTACAACTTCTTCCCCTTTAACAAATTCAAAAAGAGATTAATGTGAAGGAGTCTAAACTAAAGTAACCAACAAACATAAAGCATAATTTAGAAAAAAATAAACCTAAACAATATCTAAAGAAATATATACATAGAACTAGAATATTATATCATTAATCAGATAAGCTACTAGACATGTCAAATGCCCAACAATGACATGAATATTTATCTCAGTAAAACACTATGATTAAAACATGCAAAACTATTTGGAAGAGGTTGTTGCTCTATGTTACTAAAGTGGTTCTTCTTCGTCTTTTCAATGGGGTGAGATAATAATCTTAGTGCGTCTTCCTTCTTATGAGTCCAATCGGCTCTAAAGGATTCACTGCTACGAAAATTACATTTAACTACAGTTGGATGAAGGATATTACCACAAGTGAACGACTGTGATAAAGAACAATGTGGTAGTAAATATGCTATTTACCACCACAAACAAGAACCCATGGTAAAAACAAAGTAGCGTTTCACTTATCACCATAATTTCTTATGATAAACGTAGTAAAAACTAGAGGTTAGAGGTCCGATTCCTAGGACATCATTTTTTTTTACTTTTCACCATAATTGTTCTTTCCAACATAGTGAAAGACTAATCATGTAACACCCCAAATCTACCCGATAATTGTAAAGAAAATCAGAGTATTTTAAAATTTTCATACGAAGAAATAGGATGTCACATTCGTCATTTAATTCACAGACGACAATTATGCCTCCACGTAGATACATAGCACTTAAACAAAAGCGAACATATATAACATTAATTTAATCCTCAAAAACACTTCATCAAATAAATTACTTCACAGCGGAATTTATAAAACTTCACAAATATTCGAATTAAGTCGTAGCATCTTTGCACGGTAACTTTAAGTTACAATTTAAATTAAAACTAAATAAAATTCAGCAATTAAAACAATAATAAAAACAATCGTTTTATCCCCCCGAATGCTACGTATCAGAGCGACAACCGACACAACTCGCGACAGCTAATCCTTCACTCACTAGCATCACCTGCACGTTACCAGTATAAAGGCAACGGCGAAAACAAACAAAGGGTGATATATCAAACAATATAAATAAAGTCATGATAAAAAGTATATTACGATTCAAGTCATAATATATATCTCACGTCTCAATTTCAATCACAAACAATTCAAAAATCAAAATCACATAATCACGCACAACGTCGCAAGAAGCAAATGAATGAGACACGACTAATGCATCATGCATGTGGTACCCAGGGCTTCAGCCCCCATCGCCAATTGCCAGATAATAGAGGCATAAAAAAACAGGCATAAGCCTTCGTCGCTGTTTTGCCAATCCAGGCCGTCGCTACAACATGCAGTTCATGAGACACTATGACATGCAACAACCACAATCAATCACAAAACAACGTCGCATAAGGCATTCGCCTACATCGCCAAAATATATCGTCACTTTAATTTCCTGCAACATCACAAAATTCACAATATTTCAATATATGCATCACGTCACAACATCGCCAAAATGTCGCAAATTTACGGATACCGAATCAATTCCGGACTCGCCTAAATTATACTACTCGGTTAATTTAGTCCCGATTTGTTATCTATTATATTTCCCATCACGGTATGCCATATAAACCAGTCCAGATACTTCTAAAAAAAATCGCTCCGCTAATTGATATTTTTAAAGCACTACTACTAATAAATATTTGCTCTGCTACTGTTAGAAAAACACTCTGCTAAGTATTAGTCTGCAGGTATAAGGAAACCTACTATCAACACTACTTATGTTCTGCTGCAGAATTATTGTTATTGTTTCTATCATCACTTGTACCAACTACATATCTAATGGTTCTCATTATCCCATTACTGATGGATTAGTTAAGTCACTACTCACATCTTAATGGCTTAATTGGATTAGGTGTAAAGTCTGCCACTTAATTACTTCTTTATATATATATATATATATATATATATATATATATATATATATATATATATATATATATATATATATACTTCTAAATATATAACACTTATTTTTTTTTAATCTATTATTTATTTTTATTTTTATTTAAATACCTAAGGCTATTAGGAAAACAAACAAGGTAGTGTACTACCTTTTCCACTGAGACGCCCACCTTAAAGGTGAGACCCTCGTTTCACTTCCAATATGCCATATCCCATAAGGGCCGCCGCCCCTGCCGTAGAACCGCCCGCCCCTTGCCTTAAATTGGGTTACAACAACATCCAGGGATGTTCGTCCCAGTTATTTTTTCCTCTTTTCAGTCTTATTTTTTTCGTTCTGGTCTCAGATTTAAATGTTAGTGAGATTCACCAACATCACATAAACTATTTCCAGCACAAAAATTATCATCCATCATGAACACCAATGCATTCTAATAGTCACAGAAACATCAACCTCAAAGCAATCGCATATCACAAATTTTCAATTAGAATTTTCAGAAAAATTCAACACAGTAACAACACATAAATCATACAAATTATTCATACATAGCAGATAAACATCAATCGAAACATAGAGATAATAAATTCCCCAAACCCACATACAATCCATCATGTCCCTATTTATAGAGCAAGAACCCCACCCTTACCTTTGGATCGAAGGTTTATCTAAATCGTCCCGATCAAAAAATCCCCAAAAATTCCTCTGCTCGGCAAATTTCACGTGCACTGGTTTCTCCCAATTCTCTGCTAACTGCTTCCTCTTCTAAAGTTATGCCCTTACTGACAGTTTCTAAACCTAAGATATTACCTCACTAATTCTACTTTGGGCCAAATTAATTCACACGGGCAACACAACATTCAACCCAATTAATTTTATTTTATTAAAACTTTCGATTTACTCGTTAACTCTTATTTTACGGTCTAATTTTATTTATTCAGAAAATTCCCAAAATAATACCCGACACTCTAATAATATTTCTAATACTAAAAATATTAAAAATCTCGATTAATTGTCGATCCGCTATCCCAAACTAATACCGACTAAATTGTCCCAAAACGCGAAAAATTCCATAAACACTCCAAACGTCTAAATTAAGTGAATAATCAAATATCCGGGCATTACAAATCACACAATATTTTACTATAGTTTTATCTTTCAACCGTGGTGATATGTTCCTATGAGTTTATTATAATATATGCAGAATGCTTATTTCACTAAATACTCACTAGGTGAAGCTTACAAACGATGAAAAGTATTATATTTGCATTCCTTACTCATAATTTGGATCAAACAAAACTAATGCAAATGTTTTTCAATGACCTTTAATTAAGGACCAATTAATTGATAGATACATCTGATGGTGGGTCAATTAATTTTATAACAGTCCCTGGTATCATAAAGATCATAAAATTCATCGTTATAAATAAAAATTTAAAGCTGCATAAAATATATAATACTTATAAAGGAAGAGTGATTAATTTGATATTAGAAACCAACATCTTTTAGTTAGAAGACCAGGTTGCACCTGAAGTTGAAAGAAGATTGAAAGCAATAGACTTAGGAAATGCTCAGGTAGAGCAAGTCCATCAAATTAACAATGTGTAATGTGATTTGTTAATAGGTCCTCATTTCTCCATGTATTATGAAGGACATCTCATCAAAGAAAATTAGGCGGAGTCAGTGAAATTTATTAACTATCAAACAACGATGTACATAATATCCCTTATTCAAAAACTTACAATCCTTGATGGAGAAATCATTCAAATTTCTCATGGAAATACCAACAAGGTGGACCTTTAAAACAACACCAATAGGAGAAACCTGATAGGAAGGAATTCTACCAAGAATATAGAATTAGGGTTTCAACAATAAAAGATGAAAAAGTTGGAAGCTCAAAACCTTACTGGAAAAAATAACAACAAAATCAACAACCAGCTCATCAGAACCAATAGCCAAGGAAAGCAAATTGGGAAATAAAGATAAAAAGGTTGGAAGCTCAAAATGCTCAGTTTCAAGTATAATCATCAAATGATAGAAAAAACATGTCAACACCTAAAAAATTCTTGAGATCTAAGTGGGACAAATATCTCAACAACAAGGTCAAAATATTTTTCCTAGCACAACCCCAAAGAACATAAGAATGTCAATGTTATAATGACAAGAAGCCAAAAGATTTTTGAAAATGAATAGGAAAAGACAACAAATGGAAAGCCATTGGTATAAGTACATTTGAAAGTTAATGAGAATAAAGAAGCAAGAAAAGAGGTTAAGAGTCTAGAAGAGCCAACTTAATAACAAAATAAGAATCGAACTAAACTAGTCATAAGACTACCTTATCCCTAAAAGTTGAAGAAGAAATATCAAAGCAATATTTTTTTGAGAAATTTCTTGAAATGATAAAAAATCTAGAGATCAACATTAATCCTTTCTCTAAGGAATTATAGAAAATGCCAATCTACGCCAAGTTTATGAAAGGTATAATTTCCAAGAAGAAAATCGTGGATAATGAGCTAGTGATTTTCACCTATACATGTATTTTTATCTTACAAGGTTTTAAAATTCCTATCAAACGCAAAGATAGTAAATTAGTTACCATTCCATGTATTATTTGGGACAAAACTTTCAAGATGACTTTGATTTACTTGGGAGCTAGTGTAAGTCTGGTGCTAGACTCTCTCTACAAAAAGCTTGGCAATAGAAGAATTCAAGTCACCATAATGACAAAAAGCTTGGAAATGGAAGAATTCAAGTCACCATAATGACGCTAAAGTTTGTGGATCATTCAATTAAGCGCCCATATGAGATAGACAAGTTTGTCTTTCTAGTAGTTGGAAGACCAGTTTTAGAGACAAGAAGATACGTGATTGACTTGGAAGAAGGTACAATAATGCGAAAAGTGTGTGACAAAAAATGTAACCTAAATGTGCATAATACAATGAAGCACCAAGAAGACACTTAAGAATATGTTGGGAAATAACACAACTGAAGAAAAAAATTAACAAACAAAACACAATCAATAACACAAGAATATAACGTGGAAACTCCAAAACCGGAGAAAAACCACGACCGTTGTCTAAAAAAACAACCAGAGAATTATTACTATGTGAAAATTTTACAACACATAGACTTCTCTACTCTCAACCCAATCCCCTAGTACACCCACACTCTTACAAAGCAAATATTTAAACTAAATCTCACAACACTCTAATACAAGAGCATAAGAGAATAAAGAAAATCAAATATAAGCTTAAAGTGTTTTTTGACTAGTGTATCTAAAAACAAAGAACTTAAGTCCAATATATAGCCTTAGTCTCCCCCTTGCTTCACTATACTAAGCAATGTGAGACTTCTCAAATAGCTACTTTTTAACTTCCTTCTTTATTTAAGAATTTAGGCAACATTAGACATACAATCAACCCCAACAATCTCCACCTTGATTGTAATGGTCTTCAATCTTCATTATCTACACCGACAATCATAATTCTCATTGTCTATACCGACAAATCAAATTATCATACTCCACCATAAAGAGTACATTACCCTTGAAACTATCATCCCAAGAATTTTTCTTCACGTCGAAACCTTGCTGAAACATTATGGTGCAACTCCCATGTTGGCTTTTAGGAAGTTCTTCAACCATCGACAGATCTCACCATACACCTTGCATCAATGCCAACTAATACACGTGCGTTGTTCTGAATCCGCTAGCAATGATTGGTCCTTTTGTATGGTATAGCGGAAATACCATAAGGACATACCTTATCTTCTAAAAAGGATCCCCATCATCTCCCAAAATAAGGGAGACATTGCTAGCACTTGCCTCAAAGTCTTTTTCAGATACTGCTCCACCTGGACAATTTCTCTTTAAATGCCCAAACTTTCTACACTTCCAGCACACCATATTATTTGCATGGATCTTCTTCCCATTAGCCCCACTTCTAGTTACCAACACCGAGTTTGATGAATTACTTTCATCACTTTTCATCCTCCTTTCTTCAAAAATAATTTTAGTTGCAACTTCTTCAAAGCTCAAATTTTCTTTCCCATACATCAAAACAGGTTTGAGATGAATATAAGAAGGTGGAAGGGACAAAATAAGCCTTAAAGCTTTATCTTCATCGTCAATCTCAACTTTAATAGATTCAAGATCAGAAACAATATTATTCAAAGTACTAAGATGATCAGAGATTTTTGTACCCTCATCCATGCACAAAGTGTGGAATTGTGCCTTTAGCAAAAAAACAATTTGAGATGTCCTTTTCCTGATATAATCCTTCGAGCCTTTCCTAGAGTTCCTTGGCTGATGACAAATTCTGCACATTCACGAGAACATTCTTTTCTAAACACAAACGAATTGCACTTGCAGCTCTCAAATCTAGTTCCTCCCACTTGTCAGCCTCCATGTTGGAAGTGTTTTCTTTTAGCGCCTTGTGTAATCCTGATTATATCATCACATCCTTGAATTGTACTTTCCACAGGCCAAAGTTGATTCTTCCATCAAACTTCTCTATGTCAAACTTCATAGCACTTGAATAAGACATAGTAGTTGCACGCAGACTGCAAACCGTGCACCAGGTAGGTTCCCAGGAAAGAGAGGTGAGTCACAACAGACACGCTTAAATACCAAGTCTTTCCTTAGCCAGAACCTCCCTAAACAACACTTTCACAGTACCACCCTTCTTCAACACCTTCACAATATCACAATTCTTTTCTTATGAGGAAGATCAGACAATGCTGCAACCACAGAGAATACTAAGAATTGTGATATCTCATCGAGCTGAAGCTCTGATACCACTGTTGGGAAATAACACAGCTGATGAAAAAATAAACAAACAAAACACAACCAATAACACAAGAATATAACGTGGAAACTCCAAAATCGGAGAAAAACCACGACCGTTGTTTAAAAAAATAATCAGAGAATTATTACTATGTGAAAATTTTACAACACATAGACTTCTCTACTCTCAACCCAATTCCCTAGTACATCCACATTCTTACAAAGCAAATATTTAAACTAAATCTCACAACACTCTAATACAAGAGCATAAGAGAATAAAGAAAATCAAATATAAGCTTAAAGTGCTTTTTGACTAGTGTATCTAAAAACAAAGAACTTAAGTCCAATATATAGCCTTAGTCTCCCCCTTGTTTCACTACACTAAACAATGTGGGACTTCTCAAATAGCTACTTTTTAACTTCCTTCTTTATTTAAGAATTTAGGCAACATTATACATACAATCAACCCCAACAGAATAATCCAAGAATCAAGAAGCTATGAAAAATTAAGTGTTAAAGCTTTCACATAGAACGAGTTCCGAGTCTATCAGCAAACATTAATGTGCATATAATGGAAAAAAATAAAGACTAGATAAACACGTTTTGGAACAATATTTCGCAACAAATGCACATGTTTTATTGGTTAAAGCGACTCTCAACCTTTTAATAGTCGCTTTTTTTAGCCATGCGTTGATTCACAATTTTTATTTTTAGAATATTTCTTTTGTAAAAAAAAAATCACATCCAAGGGATCAAACCTTGAACTTATAATATAGACAAGCCTCTTACCACATGGAACATAACTTCATTGATTTTAATTTTTATTTGTAATTTATATAATATTATGGAAACAAAAACTTTGAAATAATATTTTAAAAATCTCTTTCACCAATTTCACACTTCGACATTGTAACAACGTCAAAACTTTTCTCACCATTTTTTGTTCTTATATAACCTGATATATACTTTGAGTTTTTCATTAAAATTGTAGTCATGAATGTTAGTTTTCATTCATCTCTAATTGCACCTCAATTAGAGTTACAAAATTTAGATATGGTGAAAATATCGCATAAACATCATGATATAAAATGGATTATAAGTAGAGTTGTGAATCTTCCTAAAAATTTGCCAAGTTCCTTTTTTGGTCCATTATTATTATTTTTATATAATTCAAGTTGTATAGTCCAAGCTCAAGTTAGTTAGGATTTAAGATAATTTTTTTATTTTGTATACAAGTAAGTTAGTTGTATGTAAATAGACATCATATAATTTAGTTTTTATCATTCAATAATAAATCCTATTTTTCAATACTTCTCTCTCCTCACAAAAGTGCCTCACGCACTAACAAATTGGTATTTAGAGCTCTGATTAGATTCTTGATTGTGTTTTTAAGAATCACACGTCGGTGATCGTTCCGGGTTGTGGGTCGTTAATCAATCACTACAAAGATGAATGATATTAATGGCATTCTGAATTCTCTTCCAATTCTTGACGGGAAAAATTGGAACTGATGGAGCAAACAGATGAAGTCCTCGATCAGTTTTCATGAATCCCTAGAAGTGGTAAAAAAGTCGTTCTTGAGCTTTCTCAAGATGCAACTGACATGTAGAAAACTGCACACAAGAAGATGAAGAAGAAAGATTGTAAGATTGCATATAGCATTCAATCGGCAGTAGATTCGGCAAATTTTATCAAGATCTCTCATGTTGAATCGGTGAAGGAGGGATGGGGTATTCTTGTCAAGTACTATGAAGGAGGTGAGAAAGTCAAAGTCGTCAAATTGCAGACTTTACGACAACATTATGAATAGTTGCATATGAGAGAAGATGAAAAGAATGCGGGCTATGTGTTGAAGGTGTAAAATCTCGTCGATCTCATGAAGGGTTTTGGGGAAACCCTAACTGATAAGATGATAGTTGAGAAGGTAATGCATACATTGACCTCCCACTTTGATTACGTTATCGTAACTATTCAATAACCCGACAATCTTGAAACCCTAAAGATGGAAGCTTTGGTTGGTTCGTTGGAGGCGCATGAGATTAGGATTGTTGAAATAAAATGGTTTAAGATTCAATAAAAGAAATGATGGCTCAGACACATAAGAAGCATGGTGATTCCAACAAGTTCAAAGGCAAATGAGACAAGACTCAAAGTAAGAAGTCTTGTTCGAACCCTCAAAAGCATTAGGCCAATGATAGGGATTTTGAATCCTCAAAAAGAGGAGAAGGAAATTCTTATCAAAAAGACAACGAAGAGAAAAAAAGGTGTGCATTGCTATAACTGGGAAAAATGGGGTCACTTGGCTAAGAATTATTGGTACGTGAAAGATAAGGGAGTGAAAAAAAAGGCAAGGATGAAAGAACAAACCTTGTACGCCAAGATTCAGATGATTATGAAGATATGGTGGTTATAGCTGCAGTTGTAGATGATCATGTCAACTCTAAGATCTGCTTCCTCGACTCAGGCTGCTCGAATCACATGATTGGTCGAAAAGTATGGTTAGCATATTTCGACGATTCGAAGAAGAGCAAGGTCAAACTTGTTGATAATATCTCGTTGCAAGTAGAAGGTACTGGAGACATAGTTGTCGCACGCTCGCGAAAAATGAACAGAGTCGCCACCAATATATTTATCCCATAAGGGAAAGGAATATCAGAAAACCTAACAAAGGGTAGGAACAGGGTCTTGCGACCAGAGAATCTAGGTGCGGGAGTCGGTTACGCGAGGGGAAGGTACTAGCACCCCTCTCGCCCATCGTACTCGATGGTATCCACCTATGTTTGTTTCTATCTAAAGGGTGTATAACTATGTCTATGTCTAAATGCGAAATGAATGCAAAATGTAGGGAAAATAAAGAATTGTACTCGCACGGACCCTACCCCGCTGCCTACGTATCCTTTTCAGGAATCAGAGTTACCGTAGCTCGGCTAAAGATTTTCTGTTTGTTTTTGTGTTTTTTATTGGGCGGAGTCAACGTTCACGTTCTTGCATAAGGGAAGACCTACGATGCGTACGAACGGAAATGACATTGCCCTTAAGTGCCAACGAGGCAAAAGAAAAAGAAATGATTGGTTTGTGTCTTTTAGGATAGATGAGTGATGAACAGTTCCCAATACCGGGCCACTCACCACTTTCTCTACTTTGCTTTAGTCTGAACCATTATTAGATGTTTTAAAGTGTTTTTGATTGTGTATTTTTTAAGGGAAATTAATCTGCGATTCGAATCACATAAAATGTATAATGATCGAGAAGCAGATTAGGGAATGAATCCCACTCACTTCCATCCCATTATGTAATGTTCGAGAAACAGATTAAAGAATGAATCTCACTCATTTCTCTCCCATTAATTAATGTTTGAGAAACAGATTAGGGAATGAATCCCACTCGTTTCTCTTCCATTAAGTAGTGACCGAGAAACAGATTAGGGAATGAATCCCACTCGTTTCTATGCCACTAAGTGATTGAGAAATAGATTAGGGAATGAATCCCACTCATTTCTCTATCACTTGCTTAATGTGATTCGCATCTTCCTTTTATTAATGTTTTAAAGAGTTGAAAAAGAAAAAGAATGCCATAGGGAACTAATCCTAAATTCTAATCTAAGTTGTTCTAATTCCTATCTATGTACAAAAGGAAACTAAAATGGTACAAACGAAATAGGCCTAAAATAAGGCCAAAGATACAAGCGATAAAATCATACAAGAGTCATACAAAAATAACATGGAAATAGCACAAGAAACAATTCAAGCATTAATGCGAAATTAAACTAAGACTACTATTTTTATGAGTTTTTTCATGAAGGAGAATTGAAAGGATTTATGTCAAAATTAACCTAAGAATCTACTATTTTCTTTTTATGAGTTTTTTATGAAGGAATGTCCAATCAAAAAAGACTAAAATTGATTCCTAAAAGCGGCCTAGAAAGTCTAACAAAATTTATTGGTTTTATGATTTTAGAACCTAAAAAAAAGGGGAAACTATGTAAAAAACTAAATCTAATGTGAATCTAAAGGAGTCAGGGGTGAAATTTGAATTATGGTGGTGCTGACAGAAGTAAGGGCGCAGGGCCCAATTAAATCTGGCCC
Organism: Vicia villosa; assembly: GCF_029867415.1. Taxonomy (NCBI): domain Eukaryota; kingdom Viridiplantae; phylum Streptophyta; class Magnoliopsida; order Fabales; family Fabaceae; genus Vicia; species Vicia villosa. Next base: position 171,534,896 of record NC_081184.1, read on the forward strand.
AAATGCTTGTTTTTGTTATAGTTCCTTATGTCCAAAAGAGTGTTACGGGCCTATGGGGGTGTATATACAGATTCGGCCCAGGGGATTATTTTCAGATTTTTGACAAAAAGAAAAAGATGTGTGACGGGCCCATAGGGGTGTAAAGAAGATATTCGTGGCCCAAGAAGCTTTTGATCCAAATTGACTTATTTGTTTTTATTCCCATTAATCCAAAAGAAACCTTACACTAAATCCACCTTATGAAATCAAATTAACAGACTTTATGTTAAATTAATCCTAATAACCTCAATTAACGCAATTAATGATAATTAGAAAAAGTTTTAATTAATTTAAAACGTTAATTGAAATTAAAAGGGGAAATAGGGTTTAGAACGTTGTGACCTCTGAGCTTCTCTTAACTCGTCTTCCTCTCTCCCACGAACTCAGCGGCGGCGGTGAACTCCCTCTCATATCTTGGCCGACGACGTCTTCTTCCCGGCACCGGCGACCAGATTTCATCACTTCCATATCACCCTTCGGCCACTGACATCTCTCACTCTTTGTGGTGTCCTCTCTCCGTCTCATATTCTTCTCACACACAAAAACCGCACACGAATCGGACGGGGAAAAGCTACTACGTTGATGAGATCTTGAATCGATATTAAGGTCGCGATCTGAAATCGCTTGACGTAGCTGGTGCCATAACGTCGAAGTTGTTGTTGCGCTTGTGAAGAAGGTGAATGCTATCGCGGTAGGTTGAGTGAAGATGTTGAAACTCGAAGTTACAAATTCTTGGAGATTGAAGAATAACGTTGCAATGCGGAGTTGCTATGGCAGATGGAGAAGATTGGAGAAATGCCGGGAGGTGCGATGAAGATTGCTGCGATTGAAGTTGTTGATGAAGATTGAGTTCGAAAATTCAGAGAATTTGTTACGTCTCTTTCGGTGAGTTTCTTTTGCAATTTTCTCTTTCGTTTTCTGTTCTGAGAATTCTTCCTCTCTTCTGATTTTCTGCTTCTTTTCTGTTGATGATGATGATGATGAGATTGAAGAGTAGTGATGAGGTTCAGAGGGGAAACGGAGGAAGAAGAAGGTGAGGGTTGAGATGAATGAAGATGGAGAATGATGGATTATGGCGTGTGGTTATGGTGCGTGTGTTTGAAGACTGAAAGTGGTGGAGGGAGGTGAATAAGATGGTGTGTGAATGGCGGAGTGGTGAAGAACGTTGAATGATGGTGGAGAAGATAATATATAGGTGGAGTTCTGAGTTCAGTTGCACTTGAAGGTTAGTTTGTTTTGAGTTAACTCTGTTTCTGTTATAGCTCTGTTTCAATCTGTTAGAGGTAGTTATGGGCTGTAACTGATTTTGGTAGTTAGGAGTTTGTAACTGAATCGGTTAGGAGGTTAGTTATAAACTGATTTTGGAGGTTGTTAGGATTGGTGAAAGTTAGTTAGAAAAAACAGAGTTAGTAAATTATTTTCTTTTGAGCTGTATGTTTATTGGATGGGAGCTCTATTAAAACCGTTAGTATGCTAGGGAATTAATGCACAACTGTTTTTGTCTGAATTTGATGCAGGGACTGGTTTTGTTTTGGTTTATGGTGGTGAAAAGCTGCAAGGTTTTATATTAGTAAGGCTTAGTGCAATGCTGGTTCGGAATAAGCGGTACGGTGACGAGTCAAATCGGATGGGTTTGGTTTGGCATGTATGAAATGTTAGCTGACAGTTAGGTGAATTAGGAGGTTGCTAAAAGTGAGCATGGTGAACTTTGAATATGCTGAATATTTACGTACTGTTTCTCTATGAGCATGAACTGAGTTTTTTTATTTGCAGACTACTGTGTTGAACTCGAATGAAAGCGATGCTGCTGGTATTGAAATGGTGCGCTAGTGAGGTGGTCATGGCCAGGTCTTGATGAATGTTGTCGTATCGATTTTGTGTCGCTCAACCTGTTCTGTTTTGTAGCTTTTTCTTGGTTTCTCAGTGTTTGAATGAAATGGTTTTGAATTTGTGCAGGGGCTGGATTTGACGATTTGCTGCTTGAACTAATGACGTGTGGTATATGTGTTATGCAAGTCCCGGTTTTGTAATGTAGCAGGGGTTGGTTATATTCGGTTTATGCAGAAGGATAAGATATCGAATCTTGAAACATTTTGTGGCTTATTTGAATCTGTTATTGTCCTTTACCCATAATCCACATATTGATCTCACAGCTGCAGATAACAAAGAAAACTAAACCAGGTATCCAACTCCATGCAGTACTGGTGAACAGAATTCCCATTGTCAATGTTAATGCTGCTATGAGTGTCTTTTTCGGGTAACATGTAATGATGATATACTGCCATGTGAAATCAATAACATGCAATGATGATATGCTGCACATAGTGTTGATGCTAGAAGTGGAGGGTGATTGAAGAAGTCACCGGAACCGGATGGGATTCATGGAAGTCCTTTTTATGCAACGCAAAGTTTGGAGAATTGGTGGAAATAGGCTTAGGAAGGTGCTGATTCAGAATTGTGGTCTCAGTCAACAGTTGACCAAAAGTTGACTGTTGACTAAAAGTCAAATGTAGCCTCTCCTTTTTTGTAATTTTCAATGCGCTTCCAGATTCTGGTTTTTTTTGTAATGACTTCTTGTATGGTTAACTTGCACTGTACGAATCTCGACTTGAAATATTGGAATTCTCTTCAAGTAGCAAGGCTCTTGCATTTTCCCACTTTTTATTTGAATATTTGAATCCATGCTTGCGACTTTGAATAGAATTTTCTTATGAGTGAATTGTGAATGATACTCGAGCGGATATTGAATGACGACTTGAGTCTTGTATGGACACTCACCTTGAACTCATAATTGTGCACCACTTTGCCATTAGTCTTCCAACATGTTCCATATGCACTTAAACTTGCAACACGAGTCAATCAATGGATACTTTATGCATACCATGAAAGAACTTGAACATAGCCAATCTTAGATCAACTTCTCGAACCATAAGTAGCCCAATTAATTAAATGAAGTATTTTGAGTTGCCAAAGTCGTATCCTCAATACAACTCAAGAATGTATCGTGTCTTGACTGAAATGTCTCCTTTAACAAATGACTTTAATATGACACCTCGAGGAATCCTCTGATGAAGATAAGAATTGAAGCGTAGGAGAACATTTATCAGGAAATTCAATTGTCCTTTGCTGATGGACTTTAACAAACTCGAACACCGCAAATAAGAAACCCTAATTCAACGATCCTCAGTCAAACTTCAGATGGATGCACACCTTGTAACTTGGTGAAGAAGAAATCCCTGAATCAACCCTAGTATGCCTTTCAATACATACAGGGAAACCAGTTGAGATACACTTATCTAAAGTAGCAACTGTAAACTTTCAAACCTTGATCCCAAAGCCAAGTTATTGATTAATGAATGCATGAGTTATGTTAATGACCTAATGGGAGGTATGTACATGAATGTAAAGTCTAAGCCAGTTAATATTGAAAAGGGTAGGACAAATTTGGGGTATGACAGCTGCCCCTATTTAATCGTCTTATACTCGAAGGTGAGATTGGCGCCAGCCTTTCGAACATTCGAAGTAGAGGAAGATTAAGTACCGAAGACCTGGAATTTGTCCTGAGGAGATGAAGTGGTTTTTATTCCTTTATTTTTGCCTTGATATCTGCTGGGGAAAGAGAATTTTGTTTTTTCTGGTGGAAAAGTTTATAGTGAGTAATGGATTTGAATGGTGGTAGTATGTAATGTAGCCAAGGTGCCAATACAAGGTTCTCAATGGAAATGATTGTTGTATGAAACTGTGGTTGGAAAGACGGAAAGGTAGGACCTACGATCTGTGACTCGAAACTAGGGTAAGGTCAACGGACCTACGACCCACAAGAAATGAAAAAGACGAGGATAAGGTCAACGGACCTACGATCCACAAGAATTGAAAAAGATGAGGATAAGGTCAACGGACCTACGATCCACAAGAAATGAAAAAGATGAGGATAAGGTCAACGAACCTACGATCCTCAAGGATTGGAAAAGATGAGGATAAGGTCAACGGACCTACGATCCACAAGAAATGAAAAAGATGAGGATAAGGTCAACGGACCTACGATCCACAAGAAATGAAAAAGATGAGGATAAGGTCAACGGACCTACGATCCACAGGAAATGAAAAAGATGAGGATAAGGTCAACGGACCTACGATCCACAAGAATGAAAAGATGAGGATAAGGTCAACGGACCTACGATCCACAAGAATGCAAAGGATGAGGATAAGGTCAACGGACCTACGATCCACAAGAAATGAAAAAGACGAGGATAAGGTCAACGGACTTACGATCCACAAGAATGAAAGATGAGGATAAGGTCAACGGACCTACAATCCACAAGAATGCAAAGATGAGGATAAGGTCAACGGACCCACGATCCACAAGAAAGAAAAGATGAGGATAAGGTCAACGGACCTACGACCCACAAGAATGCAAAGGATGAGGATAAGGTCAACGGACCTACGATCCACAAGAATGAAAAGATGAGGATAAGGTCAACGGACCTACGATCCACAAGAATGAAAAGATGAGGATAAGGTCAACGGACCTACGATCCACAAGAAATGAAAAAGATGAGGATAAGGTCAACGGACCTACGATCCACAAGAATGAAAAGATGAGGATAAGGTCAACGGACCTACGATCCACAAGAATGAAAAGATGAGGATAAGGTCAACGGACCTACGATCCACAAGAAAGAAAAGATGAGGATAAGGTCAACGGACCTACGACCCACAAGAATGCAAAGATGAGGATAAGGTCAACGGACCTACGATCCCCAAGAATGAAAAAGGATGAGGATAAGGTCAACGGACCTACGATCCACAAGGATGAAAAGATGAGGATAAGGTCAACGGACCTACGATCCACAAGAAATGAAAAAGATGAGGATAAGGTCAACGGACCTACGATCCAAGAATGCAAAGATGAGGATAAGGTCAACGGACCTACGATCCCCAAGAAATGAAAGATGAGGATAAGGTCAACGGACCTACGATCCACAAGAATGCAAAGATGAGGATAAGGTCAACGGACCTACGATCCCCAAGAATGAAAAAGGATGAGGATAAGGTCAACGGACCTACGATCCACAAGAATGAAAAGATGAGGATAAGGTCAACGGACCTACGATCCACAAGAAATGAAAAAGATGAGGATAAGGTCAACGGACCTACGATCCAAGAATGCAAAGATGAGGATAAGGTCAACGGACCTACGATCCCCAAGAAATGAAAGATGAGGATAAGGTCAACGGACCTACGATCCATAAGAAAATTATCGAAAAGCGCTTAGACTGGGGATTGGGGATTGGTAAAACCAAGTATCGGCACCATGGGTGAAGGAGATTTGTGATGTAGTAGCAGATATCAATCGGTGTTTGTATGGACAACACTTTATGTGGGGAAGCGCCATTGGCTTGATTTAGCATTGATTTGTATTATCTGGCTTATGCTTTGTATGCATGTTTGAATTTTTCTACGGCGTAATGCTCCATTTTGATGGATATGCTACGCTTTTGAGGATGCAATGTTATATGCAGTGAATACTATATGCAGAGTGCCAAATAAAGGCATTAGATAGGTAAACACCAGGGAGAATCCCCTTAGTGTTAAGGACCATGTGGAGGTGCCAATAGATATTGGACTTTGATTTGGAAGATACACCTTCTGGTTGTTGGCTTGTAGAGTGTAGAATAACTTTGGACTTCTCACCATGTGCCACTGCTTGGAAGATTTTCAACTTGAGGAGATTCCCTCAATCCACCATGTTGGGGATGAGAAATCCAGGTAATGAGCCTTGGTTAGGGAAGTAGGACAACTCCTAGGAGAAATAAAACTCCTATGCTTGAGGAATGGAACAAACTCTCGGGAGAAATAAACTCCATGCTTGGGGAGAGACCAAGGTTCCAGGAGAAATAAACTCCTATGATTAGGGAGAGGACAATAAAACTCAGAAGATCGTGCCCCAAGTTTCATGACCCATGAAGGAAATTGCCCCAGTGGATCCTTGGAGAGATTTGTCAAATCTCGACGTAACTGCCCCAGATTGGTTGAATTTGAGAGAGATTCCTCGACTTGAATGCCCTAGATATGCCAAATTAGAGAGGTCAAACCTCGATTCAATTGCCCCTGATTAGGCACATCTTACTAGAATCCTCAAGCTTTCTTTGTTTTGAAGTCAAACAAATATGGAAACAACTTTACCACGCTCAACGGAGTCTTCAAACTCTTCCCCTCGAGGTAATCAAAGGAAGCATTAACTGTTCATGCCCCACGGAGTTTTTTTTTTTTTTTAGAGAACCTGCCCCTTGATGGTCAACATTTGAAATGATTAGCTTTTCCTCCTCGGAGTTCTCAAGTCTCTTGTACTTTGACATGGTCGAGTTACTTACTGATTCTCATCATGGTAATTTCCTTTATGTTAGGCACATATTTTGTATGCAAAAGAATGTTAATTATAAGAATGATGATTCTAATGCAAAGCCTAGGTTAGCCTTGAAGTTTAAAGAAACCCTTTTTTTTTATTGAAATGAGGTTGCGACCTCTCGTGAATGGGTCACTAGTTGACACAACCTCGAATTTTCGCACATGAAAGATACAGCAGGCATACGATACCAACATGGATATGAGTCTCGCTTCATTAGGAGTCAGTTAAACGATATCTCATCGGAGTGTGCTTTCAAAATAAACCCTACTTCAATTAGGACTTTTAAGGGTTGTAACTTGGCCAGGTTCACGGTTTTCAGAAAACAAAGGATTTTAGGCTCAAAATTATTTGTACCCACCCCCTTCGCGATGTTCTCCATTCCTATGTTCAGTTAACTCGACACGAGTGTTCATCCCTCACAAGGAATTTGAAATGGTTGAGGAATCAATGAGGTTCTTTGGACATGGCGGTCACTCACCTTTTCTCTTCTGGTTCATTATCACACGACTTTGTTCTCGCTTGGCAATTTCATCATCTTTTTTCTTTTGCCATTTTCTTTTCATCTTTTTTTTTATTTTCATTATTCTTTCGCCATTTTTTTTTGCTCTCCTTTTTTTTGAACAAGTCGTGTGACCTGAATCTCTGAATTTATTGGAAATGAGTGACTTCCTGAGTCTTTGATTGATGAGGGGTTACCATTGTGGTATCGTCATCTCTTGATCTCCTGATGGAATAAGGATAATCATTGCGGTTTTGATATTCCTCAACCTTTTGGAGGATAACCATTGTTGTATCCTTAAATGCATGCCCTTCTGGTGAGTTTTGAACACTCGATCAAGTTAAATGAACACTACCCTGCCCCAAGGTCAAAATAAGGGTTTTTATGATTGGAAAAGAAACTCCTACTTCAAGGCTCAAAGGGGTTGTCGAGGGTCTATCTCCCTTATATCTCCGGTGTTTAGGGATTTGAAATAATGCCTGTACATCCTCAGTAGGGTTTTATTCAAAAGTACACAATTGGAGATTTTGCATTTTTATTTTTCATCATTCTCCCTCAGCTTTTTGCCTACGCAAGTGATTAGTAAAGTTGGTATCGTAATGCCAAAAACATTTTTATGAGTGTAAATGAATGGATTGCTTCAAGACAAACCTAAACAATGCATTATGATTTTCATTCAGAAATTAACAAGTTTTTACATGCTATCGATGCTTAAACACACAAAGGAAAAATTACTATGAGAATGCAGTAAGAAACTAAATGAATGTCGTTGTTGAGGAGACTTGACTCCGTCTGGACTTATTGAGCTTGAATACTTTCTGCAGTTCCTTCCAAATACTTCAGATTACTTCAAAAGAGAACCTCGACAAGTCACCCATGAGTTGTAAACTTTTGCCTTGCTTTAGGGATTCGAGCAATGCGAGTGATGCAATGCTCAAGATAAGAGTGCGTCTTGCTTATCCCTCGTGCGGGAGCCCCAAGCATAGTTGCTAGATTAGTAATTGCCATCCTAAATGGAAGTACCTTGCATGGTCATCAAATTGAGGAGATCTACTTGTGGTGAAGAAGACCCAATACTCGAATCTTAACCAATTGAAATTCTGACAAACGAGGAAGCGACTGGGCACAAGGCAATAGAATCACATCAATTTGTTTCTCACATTATTTTTCTCTCTGTTAACAAGCGAAGGCCACTGAGAAGGAAATTCCGAGAGGAGGCAACTGAGATATGAAGCAGAACCTTGTGAATGAGAAGCGTTGTGTAGAACACTCTTGATTACCACACGGAAGAAGATTCTGACGAAGTCACCCAGGAATTTGTAATGCTTTAAGGGATTCGAGCAATGCAAATAGTACAATGCTCAAGATAAGAGTACGTCTTGCTTATCCCTCGATCGGGAGCCCCAAGCAACTTCCACACATGTACAGGAGATGATTATCAATTTAGCTTCAATATCCATCATTAGGAGTGAGAGTGGATGATCCTTGCATTTCTTGATATCAGGCATTAGGCACAAACCAACAACATCTAAATCATCAGAGTCACGACTTTTTATGGCTTCCAAACATATCTCCAAGAGGTGAACCTTTTGTCAATTTCAATACTCGAAAACTTGAAGACTTCAGTGATGTGAATTCTCCTTACTAAGAACAAGAATCTCAACATCATTTCAAACATTATGATTCATAAGACCTTCTCTTGAGGTGAGATTAACATTGCATTTGGCCTCTGAGGAACTTGTCTCAATTCTTCTTATCAAAGAGAAAAGGCTTGAATAACCTCCATACATTGTTTCATGTTAGTCCTCATTTCTGTTCTCATCTCCGTCAAAACCCCACAGAGTTGTTCCAATGCTAACTTTTGAGCACATAGCGGTAAGAAGCCAATCGTCTTGTTGAGGTCAAAGTCTGAGTAGAAAAGGCCCCCACAAGCTTCTGATAGAACCATGAAATGCATGATAGTATGAATGCATGTTTCATTTATGGGAGATCCTAAAGTCTTTTCACACACTTTTGTTCTTCTTTTTTTCTTTTTTCTTTTGGAATCTAAGCTTTATTTTGTATAGAGTATCTTTTCTTTTCTTTTTCGCTTTTCTATTTCCTTTTTCTTTTTCTCCTTCCCCTTTTTTTTGGAAATAGACTTTAGGATCCCTCATAAATGAAGTGGATGAAGCAATGATGTTATGCAACACAAAGGCATGGGATCAACGGTCCATATAATCTTAGTAACCACCGTACAATCCTCTGAATAACTGATACAGGTCAAATGTCACAGGATCAAAGGTCCGACACCTTTTTGAATACCAGGAAAACCAATAGTCACCAACAGAACAGAATAGTCACCAACGGTACCTGTCACGTATATCCCACCCCACTCACAGGTGTAGTCTAGGTCAAGGTAGGTCAATGGCTTCCAGCGTTATCAGTTCTCCTGAAACACCATCATTGTCGCAAATACATGCCAACAACGGTATCTCATTTGAACCTCGACTGGTCGTGGGTCTCATGATCGCAATCAACAGAACCTGACATTCTGTTGGCGTCATGACTATCCACTCTGTCCTAGGTATCCTATGTGTCACTCTGGCCTGGGTATTGGGCCTTTTACCTCATAGAACATCCCACCCATCCTGCAAAACAGAACAGAAGACCCCAAGGAACACAAAATATAATCCATATGCATGATGTGCAAGCAGAAATAAACATGATATGCAAGCAAAAAATAAACAGGACATGCGAAACATAAAATAAATACATAAAATAAATAAAGGCACGTATAGAGAAAACATAGCACACCCAGTAAATAAACAAACAAACGGATAGGCTAGGATCGACTCACTAAGGATGGACCAGCAACAGGTCTAGCAACATCCCCAGCAGAGTCGTCAGCTGTCGCACGCTCGCGAAAAATGAACAGAGTCGCCACCAATATATTTATCCCATAAGGGAAAGGAATATCAGAAAACCTAACAAAGGGTAGGAACAGGGTCTTGCGACCAGAGAATCTAGGTGCGGGAGTCGGTTACGCGAGGGGAAGGTACTAGCACCCCTCTCGCCCATCGTACTCGATGGTATCCACCTATGTTTGTTTCTATCTAAAGGGTGTATAACTATGTCTATGTCTAAATGCGAAATGAATGCAAAATGTAGGGAAAATAAAGAATTGTACTCGCACGGGCCCTACCCCGCTGCCTACGTATCCTTTTCAGGAATCAGAGTTACCGTAGCTCGGCTAAAGATTTTCTGTTTGTTTTTGTGTTTTTTATTGGGCGGAGTCAACGTTCACGTTCTTGCATAAGGGAAGACCTACGATGCGTACGAACGGAAATGACATTGCCCTTAAGTGCCAACGAGGCAAAAGAAAAAGAAATGATTGGTTTGTTTCTTTTAGGATAGATGAGTGATGAACAGTTCCCAATACCGGGCCACTCACCACTTTCTCTACTTTGCTTTAGTCTGAACCATTATTAGATGTTTTAAAGTGTTTTTGATTGTGTATTTTTTAAGGGAAATTAATCTGCGATTCGAATCACATAAAATGTATAATGATCGAGAAGCAGATTAGGGAATGAATCCCACTCACTTCCATCCCATTATGTAATGTTCGAGAAACAGATTAAAGAATGAATCTCACTCATTTCTCTCCCATTAATTAATGTTTGAGAAACAGATTAGGGAATGAATCCCACTCGTTTCTCTCCCATTAAGTAGTGACCGAGAAACAGATTAGGGAATGAATCCCACTCGTTTCTATGCCACTAAGTGATTGAGAAATAGATTAGGGAATGAATCCCACTCATTTCTCTATCACTTGCTTAATGTGATTCGCATCTTCCTTTTATTAATGTTTTAAAGAGTTGAAAAAGAAAAAGAATGCCATAGGGAACTAATCCTAAATTCTAATCTAAGTTGTTCTAATTCCTATCTATGTACAAAAGGAAACTAAAATGGTACAAACGAAATAGGCCTAAAATAAGGCCAAAGATACAAGCGATAAAATCATACAAGAGTCATACAAAAATAACATGGAAATAGCACAAGAAACAATTCAAGCATTAATGCGAAATTAAACTAAGACTACTATTTTTATGAGTTTTTTCATGAAGGAGAATTGAAAGGATTTATGTCAAAATTAACCTAAGAATCTACTATTTTCTTTTTATGAGTTTTTTATGAAGGAATGTCCAATCAAAAAAGACTAAAATTGATTCCTAAAAGCGGCCTAGAAAGTCTAACAAAATTTATTGGTTTTATGATTTTAGAACCTAAAAAAAAGGGGAAACTATGTAAAAAACTAAATCTAATGTGAATCTAAAGGAGTCAGGGGTGAAATTTGAATTATGGTGGTGCTGACAGAAGTAAGGGCGCAGGGCCCAATTAAATCTGGCCCAAATGCTTGTTTTTGTTATAGTTCCTTATGTCCAAAAGAGTGTTACGGGCCTATGGGGGTGTATATACAGATTCGGCCCAGGGGATTATTTTCAGATTTTTGACAAAAAGAAAAAGATGTGTGACGGGCCCATAGGGGTGTAAAGAAGATATTCGTGGCCCAAGAAGCTTTTGATCCAAATTGACTTATTTGTTTTTATTCCCATTAATCCAAAAGAAACCTTACACTAAATCCACCTTATGAAATCAAATTAACAGACTTTATGTTAAATTAATCCTAATAACCTCAATTAACGCAATTAATGATAATTAGAAAAAGTTTTAATTAATTTAAAACGTTAATTGAAATTAAAAGGGGAAATAGGGTTTAGAACGTTGTGACCTCTGAGCTTCTCTTAACTCGTCTTCCTCTCTCCCACGAACTCAGCGGCGGCGGTGAACTCCCTCTCATATCTTGGCCGACGACGTCTTCTTCCCGGCACCGGCGACCAGATTTCATCACTTCCATATCACCCTTCGGCCACTGACATCTCTCACTCTTTGTGGTGTCCTCTCTCCGTCTCATATTCTTCTCACACACAAAAACCGCACACGAATCGGACGGGGAAAAGCTACTACGTTGATGAGATCTTGAATCGATATTAAGGTCGCGATCTGAAATCGCTTGACGTAGCTGGTGCCATAACGTCGAAGTTGTTGTTGCGCTTGTGAAGAAGGTGAATGCTATCGCGGTAGGTTGAGTGAAGATGTTGAAACTCGAAGATACAAATTCTTGGAGATTGAAGAATAACGTTGCAATGCGGAGTTGCTATGGCAGATGGAGAAGATTGGAGAAATGCCGGGAGGTGCGATGAAGATTGCTGCGATTGAAGTTGTTGATGAAGATTGAGTTCGAAAATTCAGAGAATTTGTTACGTCTCTTTCGGTGAGTTTCTTTTGCAATTTTCTCTTTCGTTTTCTGTTCTGAGAATTCTTCCTCTCTTCTGATTTTCTGCTTCTTTTCTGTTGATGATGATGATGATGAGATTGAAGAGTAGTGATGAGGTTCAGAGGGGAAACGGAGGAAGAAGAAGGTGAGGGTTGAGATGAATGAAGATGGAGAATGATGGATTATGGCGTGTGGTTATGGTGCGTGTGTTTGAAGACTGAAAGTGGTGGAGGGAGGTGAATAAGATGGTGTGTGAATGGCGGAGTGGTGAAGAACGTTGAATGATGGTGGAGAAGATAATATATAGGTGGAGTTCTGAGTTCAGTTGCACTTGAAGGTTAGTTTGTTTTGAGTTAACTCTGTTTCTGTTATAGCTCTGTTTCAATCTGTTAGAGGTAGTTATGGGCTGTAACTGATTTTGGTAGTTAGGAGTTTGTAACTGAATCGGTTAGGAGGTTAGTTATAAACTGATTTTGGAGGTTGTTAGGATTGGTGAAAGTTAGTTAGAAAAAACAGAGTTAGTAAATTATTTTCTTTTGAGCTGTATGTTTATTGGATGGGAGCTCTGTTAAAACCGTTAGTATGCTAGGGAATTAATGCACAACTGTTTTTGTCTGAATTTGATGCAGGGACTGGTTTTGTTTTGGTTTATGGTGGTGAAAAGCTGCAAGGTTTTATATTAGTAAGGCTTAGTGCAATGCTGGTTCGGAATAAGCGGTACGGTGACGAGTCAAATCGGATGGGTTTGGTTTGGCATGTATGAAATGTTAGCTGACAGTTAGGTGAATTAGGAGGTTGCTAAAAGTGAGCATGGTGAGCTTTGAATATGCTGAATATTTACGTACTGTTTCTCTATGAGCATGAACTGAGTTTTTTTATTTGCAGACTACTGTGTTGAACTCGAATGAAAGCGATGCTGCTGGTATTGAAATGGTGCGCTAGTGAGGTGGTCATGGCCAGGTCTTGATGAATGTTGTCGTATTGATTTTGTGTCGCTCAACCTGTTCTGTTTTGTAGCTTTTTCTTGGTTTCTCAGTGTTTGAATGAAATGGTTTTGAATTTGTGCAGGGGCTGGATTTGACGATTTGCTGCTTGAACTAATGACGTGTGGTATATGTGTTATGCAAGTCCCGGTTTTGTAATGTAGCAGGGGCTGGTTATATTCGGTTTATGCAGAAGGATAAGATATCGAATCTTGAAACATTTTGTGGCTTATTTGAATCTGTTATTGTCCTTTACCCATAATCCACATATTGATCTCACAGCTGCAGATAACAAAGAAAACTAAACCAGGTATCCAACTCCATGCAGTACTGGTGAACAGAATTCCCATTGTCAATGTTAATGCTGCTATGAGTGTCTTTTTCGGGTAACATGCAATGATGATATACTGCCATGTGAAATCAATAACATGCAATGATGATATGCTGCACATAGTGTTGATGCTAGAAGTGGAGGGTGATTGAAGAAGTCACCGGAACCGGATGGGATTCATGGAAGTCCTTTTTATGCAACGCAAAGTTTGGAGAATTGGTGGAAATAGGCTTAGGAAGGTGCTGATTCAGAATTGTGGTCTCAGTCAACAGTTGACCAAAAGTTGACTGTTGACTAAAAGTCAAATGTAGCCTCTCCTTTTTTGTAATTTTCAATGCGCTTCCAAATTCTGGTTTTTTTTGTAATGACTTCTTGTATGGTTAACTTGCACTGTACGAATATCGACTTGAAATATTGGAATTCTCTTCAAGTAGCAAGGCTCTTGCATTTTCCCACTTTTTATTTGAATATTTGAATCCATGCTTGCGACTTTGAATAGAATTTTCTTATGAGTGAATTGTGAATGATACTCGAGCGGATATTGAATGACGACTTGAGTCTTGTATGGACACTCACCTTGAACTCATAATTGCGCACCACTTTGCCATTAGTCTTCCAACATGTTCCATATGCACTTAAACTTGCAACACGAGTCAATCAATGGATACTTTATGCATACCATGAAAGAACTTGAACATAGCCAATCTTAGATCAACTTCTCGAACCATAAGTAGCCCAATTAATTAAATGAAGTATTTTGAGTTGCCAAAGTCGTATCCTCAATACAACTCAAGAATGTATCGTGTCTTGACTGAAATGTCTCCTTTAACAAATGACTTTAATATGACACCTCGAGGAATCCTCTGATGAAGATAAGAATTGAAGCGTAGGAGAACATTTATCAGGAAATTCAATTGTCCTTTGCTGATGGACTTTAACAAACTCGAACACCGCAAATAAGAAACCCTAATTCAACGATCCTCAGTCAAACTTCAGATGGATGCACACCTTGTAACTTGGTGAAGAAGAAATCCCTGAATCAACCCTAGTATGCCTTTCAATACATACAGGGAAACCAGTTGAGATACACTTATCTAAAGTAGCAACCGTAAACTTTCAAACCTTGATCCCAAAGCCAAGTTATTGATTAATGAATGCATGAGTTATGTTAATGACCTAATGGGAGGTATGTACATGAATGCAAAGTCTAAGCCAGTTAATATTGAAAAGGGTAGGACAAATTTGGGGTATGACAATAGTTATTCAAAGGAGTAATGGAGAAAAAGTTATGGTTAAAGATGTACTATATGTACTTGAGATGAAGCACAATCTGCTAAATGTTGGACAACTGGTCGAAAAAGGGTTCTTAATGATTATGAAAGATGGAGCCTTGGAACTGTTTGGCAGTTAGAATAATTTGGTCTTAAAAACAATTGTCTGAAAAATAGTTCGACTGAGGTACAATGTCTTAAAACAATTGTCGACCACAAGAATATTTAGTTGTGGCATTTAAGATTTGGCCATCTAAATTTTAAGTCACTCAATCAATTTATCACTCAGGATATGGTAACAGGAAGTGATTCCTGACAAACTCTGTGAAGGCTGCTTAGTAGGGAAGCAATCTAGAAAGTCTTTCGTTTCGACTTTGCCAATAAGATCATCCTGCATACTTAAAGTTATACATTTAAATATATGTAGCCCTTTTAAGGAGCATACCATTGTTGGAAACATGTATTTTGTTTCGTTTGTCGATGAGCATAGTCAAAATTTGTGGATCTATGTGATTAAGCGAAAGGATGAATTATTCAAAATCTTTAAGAGGTTTAAGATGCTTGTTAAAAACCAGAGTGAGAAGAAGATCTAAGTTCTGCGAACAGATGGAGGTGGTGAATACACATCCAACATATTTGAAGAATTATATGCAGAACATGGTATTGATCAAGAGGTAATTGCTCTTTATACTCATCAATATAATGGAATAGAAAAAAGAAGAAACATGGCCATATTGGATATGGCGAGATGCATGTTGAAGCAAAAAATCGGCCAAACTCCTATTGTGGTGAAGTAGTCACCACTACTGTCGATATTTTGAACATGTGTCCTACAAAGAATATGAAGAACAAGGTTCCTAAAAAAGTATGGAGTGACAAACGATCATTAGTGAGTTATCTGAAGGTGTTTGGCTCTATTTGTCACAAGCATGTTTCTGATACAAGAAGAAGGAAACTTGATGACAAGAAGGAACCTATAATTTTGGTAGGATATCATAAAACTAGAGCATACAAGATGTTTAATACAATTAATGGGAATATCATGATGAGTCGAGATATTGTGATTGATGAAAATTTTGTATGGGATTGGAATTGTGGTGATCCAATTAACAAGCCTTTGATGAGTTATGGCATCGACGAAGAAATTGATGAAGTCAAAGTCGAAGAAATTGATGATATTCCAGTCGAAGTCTAAGTCAAAGTAGTTGCTGACATGCGCGACACTGTTGAAGTTGAAGAAGGTGTGACTATCATAAGCCAAAGACCTCTAAAAACTAGAGTTCGTCCAGTAAGACTTCAAGACTATGAAGTGACTGGTGATAACACCAAATGGAGAATTAGTTCATTTTTCTTTACTTGCAGGTGTTGGACCAATCACCTATAGCGAGACTTTAAAGAATAAATAGTGGAAGTCAGCTATGAAGGAGTGAAAACAATTAGAAAGGGGGGGGGGGGGGGTTGAATAAGTGTAACTTTAAAACTTAGTAGTTAAAATATTGAACACAATGATTTTTATCCTAGTTCGTTGTTAATCAAACTACTTCAGTCCACCCCTGACAAGGTGATTTACCTCAACTGAGGATTTAATCCACTAATCCAACTGATTACAATGGTTTTCCACTTAGATAACCTCCAAGTATTCTAGAGTCTACAGATCACAACTTGATTACTCTAGGAATCCTTTTACAATCAATGTAAAATAAAGGTTTACAAGAGTTTAGATTGCTTCTAAAAAGCTATAATCACAATTGTGATATTTCTCTTAAGATCTAGTTCTTAACACTCACTAAGATATTACAAAGTTGTGAGGTTGAAGATGAAGTTCTTGTTTGCTTTTCAGTTTGACATCGTTTTGTTATTTGCTGCTTCTGAATGGAACTTCTATATATAGGCGCTGGGAGGAAATAACCGTTGGGATGCATTTAATGCTTTGCGTGAATAGTACAATGCTGCATTTAATGTTTCACACTTTTGTCAAATATCTCGAGCCATGCTTTTCCTGCTTTTACTGACTTTGCCTTTTGTAGCTTCTAACGTTCCTTTTGTTAGTCAGAGATTTGACGTTATAGCCTTTTCATCTTGTACTTTCTTCCGGACTCAGATTGTGAAGATTTAACATTTGAATATCAGAGTCTTCAGCTTTGGTGCAGAGCAACTTCTGTCTTCAGACTTTGAAGTGCTTTGAACGTGATACCATCAGAGCTTCAGAGCTTTCACTTCTGACTGCCATCTTCTGATGCTTTCCAGATCATGTTCTGAATCTGCAGGACCATCTTCTGATGTCTTGCCAAACCATGTTCTGATGAAGCCATACAGAACTTCTGGGTCAGTGCTTCTGAACGCTGATTTGTGCATACTCTTTTATACTTTTCCTGAAATGGAAAACGTAAAGGATTAGAGTACCACATTGTCTTATACAAAATTCATACATAATGTTATCATCAAAATAAAGAATATTGATCAGAAGTTCTAACAAGCTATGGTCGAAGAGTTACAAGCAATTAAAAGAAATAACACATGGGAGTTAGTCGAATTGCTAGCGCACACAAAAGATATCAAAGTGAAGTGGATATTCAAGTTGAAGCACTGTCGCAAGATTGGAGACTTTCATATTGATTGTCACCTTGGCATGAAAGCAAGGATGGTCGACATTTCACTTAGATGTGACATCATCATTTTTGAATGGTCCCTTAGATAAAGAGGTCTATGTCACACAACCTCCTGGGTTTATGATTCAAGAGGAAGGAAGGGATTTATACAAGTTACATAAAATGCTCCATGGTCTCAAGCAAGCACCTAAAGCATAGAACAAGAAGATCGACTCATACTTAGTCAAATTGGGGTTTGTCAAATAAAAATATGAGGTGTCTATGTTCAGATTGTGGCACAAAATATAACAATAATCTGCTAATATGTCGATGATTTGTTATTAATTGGAACTAGCTTGGAGAACTTGTTAAAGTTCAAAGAACTAATGATGAGGGAATTTGAAATGTCGGATTTGGGAAACTTGTCATATTTTCTAGGCATGGAATTTCAAATTACCAAGCAATGTATGGTGCTACATCAAATAAAGTATGTCAAAGAGATGCTCAAGAGATTCAGGATGGATGATTCGAATCCTGCATCTTTGCCTGTCGAACCAAATTTGAAACTGGAGAAGCATGAAGAGGAGGACAAAGTCGATGTAATTTTGTTCAAATAAATTGTCGAATCTCTGAGATATGTGTGAAACATTCAACCTGATATAAGTTTCTCAATCGGATTAGTGAGCAGATAAATGAGTGAACCAAGGATGTCATACATGAACGCTGCAAGAAGAATCCTGAGATACTTAAAAGGATCGATAATCTGTGGAATTATTTTTCACGATGTTGTGAAGGAAAAGAAGTTGTGATTATTTGCTATTCAGATGTTGATTTGTGTGGAGATAAAGAAGATTGAAGAAGCACAACTGGTTATTTATTTCAAGTATTTGGTGCTCTAATCTCATAGTGCTAGAGAAAGCAACATGTGGTGGCATTGCCATCATGTGACACTGAATATATAGCAGGATTTTATGGTGCATGTCAAGCAATTTAGAGGTTGAAGTAAAGAAACTTCTGGTGCTGCAGATTGACAACAAG
This sequence comes from Vicia villosa, assembly GCF_029867415.1. NCBI lineage: Eukaryota > Viridiplantae > Streptophyta > Magnoliopsida > Fabales > Fabaceae > Vicia > Vicia villosa. The sequence goes on from NC_081184.1 coordinate 171,553,371, forward strand.
TCAACCATAGATCTTGCAATGAATCGAGTTTTATATGGAAGGAGTATGTATGTCGAAGATAGATTTCACCTCTTAAGGGAGAAGATAAATCGATGTAAACTTGAAGTAAGGCATTGCTCAAACGAAGCACAATTGACCGATTTTTACCAAAAAATTGAAGATCAAGAGATTCCTAACCTTGAGAAAGAAATTAGGAATAGTTCAAATCGACTATGATTAACGTGTGTTCGACAACTTATGGATTACATGGGAGTATGTTGTGATATAATCTAAGTTGTGTAGCCTAAAATCACGTTAGTAGGGTTTAGGATTTGTTACTTAGTATACAAGTTAGTTAGTTGTGTATAAATAAATATTATGTAATTCAATTTTTATCATTCAGTAATAAACCTTATTTTTCAATACTTCTCTCATTTTTTCTCTCCTCACAAAATTGTCTCACCGCTCTAACATATTTGATTTTCTAAAACTTATATTAGGTCAAAATCCTCCTAAATAAAAAATTAACATGAAAATTATTATGGAATAAAGTAAAACTTAAATATTCAAATTTTATTAAAAACACTTAATTAATTAATGATTAAAATAATAAATATTAACTAAATTAAATAAATATACTTAAACTAGTAACAATCATTACTAATAATTTATTATGAGTAATCTCCCGCATATAAATATTTTTAAGTTTATGATTGGCTTGCTGGAAACTCCGAACTCCACCATATATTTATTTCTATTCAGTTTTCTTTACGAACTTTGACTCTTTGATTCCTAAAAGAATATATAAAATATTTCTCCATTTATAAATTTTTATTTAATTTAATTGTACCTCAAGTCCTCAACACACTTAATATCATGCTATCTATCATATAAGAAAAGTCTCCCTTTTCTTGATCAATGGGACTGTCCACATCAACTGCTGTCTTCACAATATTCCACATCAGCAGCCTCTACCTTCTATTCTTCGATCCATAACTTCCAACCCTTCTGCCTTCCAAACCTTTCCCATTAATTTCATTTAACATGTACTTACAATATGCAGTTACCAATGATTGTTCCCAGAAACCCTTGTATTCCATATTTTGCAACGGTTCCACGCTTCATTATCCCTCTACTTAAATTTACGAAAGTTAAGATCATTTTACAACAATGAGCAGTTTGAAAGTGGTAGATCTGTGACCTGAAATCAAAAATGGGAATATGATACGTGCCTACAATATTTCATTGATAAATTATTTGTTTAATTATTGATCAAAAATTTTACTTTTGTTAAGAATTGATTCATACTAACTTTCCGTAATGTTTAATAGATTGGCCAGAGGATCACAATTTTCGGCTCTTCGATGGGCCGTTTGAAAGTGGTAGATATCCGATCTTTCCGTAATGTTTAATAGATTGGCCAGAGGATCACAATTTTCGGTTCTTCGATGGGCCGTTTGAAAGTGGTAGATATGCGATCGAAGAATAACATGAAATCAAAAAGGGGAATAAGGCTACGGTTTTCATTGGTAAATTCTCTGTTTAATTATTGATCAAATTTTACTTTGTTAAGAAGTGATTCATACTGACTTTCCAATTGGCCAGAGAATTACAATTTTCAATTTTCAGTTCTTCAAATTGGAAATTGAGAAAATATTATTGATTGATTGGTTTAGTGGTCCAAAACCTATCACTGTGTAATGAATAATGATATTTACATCATAAAATGTAAGTGGCAATCATATGATATTAAAATTAATCAAATTTTATGGATTTACTTTTTTTTTGTTTTCATTTTTTTTCTCACTACTGTCCATAGGAACAATCACACATTCTGAGGTAGATAACAAAAAGAAATGAAAGGTTGGAATGAAGATATTCTGATATGATGCACCTACTTAAATGGAGAGGAATTTTGAGATTTAGATGGTTTAATAAGTGTCTTCATATGTCTATATCTTTGGTGTGTTAGCGTATGATATGTGATAGCATGATTTAGTTTCTAAAAACTATTTATTAATTTTTAAAAATTACAAGACCAAAATGCATATTTTAGTGGGTTGTTTTATTCATCATATATTATAGCGACGGTTAGATTTATGTATTTTTAAATTATTAGATTTGAGAAAATTATCTAATTTTGTAAGATATAAAAGCCTTTTTAACGACTCATACGTTAAAATCATTACGTTGGAAATAATTTAATTGATATAAAATCAATACATTAAAATCATATCAATATCTTAATTGGTATAAAATAAATACGTTACAAATATATTTAGTACTCCAATTATATTGATGTTGTATCACTAAAAATTGAGTGAATCAAATTATCATTAAAAATTTATAAAAATAATTTATCTCACTTGATTTCCTTCAAAATTATTTAATTAAAACTTTTCAAAATAATGAATTTATTAACATAATTTTGAAACCAAATTTCATATGGCTAGAAGATTTCTAACCTCTCATTTAACAAAAGGATAAATATTATTAGATACATATTTTAATAAAGTGTTTTAGGCATATCATTGCTTTTTATATATTGTATGTATTTTTTTGATAAAAAATGCATAATTATTATTATAAAAATAAAGTGTTTTAGGCATATCATTTGTCTTTATATATTGTATGAATTTTCTTCATAAAAAATACATAGTTACTATTATGAAAAAGTTATCACATTATTGGTATTGGTATTAAATTAAATTACATAAATAATATGTTTTTACTTTATCTTTTGTTGTAAGTTGTAAGTATTTGTTTTAAGAATTCATATCATGGTGAAGAATAATTCTGGTGTAAAATTCGAAGTAAGGAGGTTCCACCAAACAAACAATCTATTCTTTGTAATCTAATTGTAGTGAATTTTACAAAATAATTAAGAGTATTTTATATAAAATAATAATTAACATTAATTAAAATTTAAATAATTATAAAATTACAAATAAATAATTTCAAATTTCAAATAAGATATCATACTTTTTTAATATTTTAATATATATTATATGATATATTTATTTTAATTACGTAGATTCATTATTGAAGGTGTTTTCATGTTGGTTGCATTAATGGTAAAACATATCTGGTTGATATTGTGTTATGCAGGTTGCATATGTGTGAAGCTAATACAGGTTTTGTAGTGAATGTCATGACCGATGTCATGACATCCGTGTGTGACAGCAGGAGCTGTTATTTTTGTATTAAATGTGTTTCCTGATTTATCTCAATTATCAGTTTATGAAACCTTTTATTGAGTGCTGCTTATTTTGTTCAGAAGATCCCGCAGACAGCTTATTTTGTAACAGACAGTTGGTGTGTGAATTAGGTTAACTTGGTTAACCCTAATTTATTTCTTAAAAAGCCTAAGGCCCAAGACTGCATATAAAAAGGACTGCAATCCTATTTTGGAACGCAGACAGAAGATTTTGTATTGTGAAGAACTGTTGTTCTGTAACTGTCTCGTGTGATCCAAGCAATTGTCCTAGATGATTGCTTTGGAATAGTTTGTGTTTGTGTAATGTCACTCTAAGCTTTTAAGCACGAGTGTGTGTCTCTTGATTGAAGCTTTTAAGCAGATCAAAGTGTGTTTTTGAAGAGTGTCTTCTATCTGTAATTGTTTATTTTTTTATGTGTAATCACTATTGTGATTGAGGGGGAGTGGAATGGAGATATTCTATATCTAGGTAGAACCTAGGTAGAAGGGTCATTGGGTAGTGATTCAGTGAGAAGTTTTAACGGGGGAGTTTAGCTTTGAATTGATACTATTGATAGTGGACTTCATCCTTGACTTGGTAGCCCCCAGAGTAGGTTGTTTGAACCGAACTGGGTAAACAATTCTGTGTGTTCTTTACTGTTTTATGTTGTTTTGTTATTATTATTTGTGTTGCATAATTGTGGATTTCATAACATCCAGTTTGACATCGAGTGTGTGTTACTAGAATTTTAAATTGGCATCAGAGCAGACACCCTGCCTGTTTACATCTGGGTGAGATCTAGGGATAACAAAATTCTGGTACTATGGAGAAGGAACTGTTAGTGTTTGGAAACAGACCACCTATCCTGGATGGCTCTAACTATGACTACTAGAAACCTCGTATGGTAGCAGTCATTAGGTCAGTGGACAGCAAGGCCTGGAGAGCTGTTGAAAGCGGATGGAAACATCTTGAGAAAATTCTGGAAGATGGAACCACCGTTCTAATTCCTGAAACTCAATGGAGCAAATCTGAAGAAGAGTTAGCTTTGGGAAATTCCAAGGCCCTAAGTGCTCTGTTCAATGGTATTGACAAGAACATATTCAGACTTGTGCAACATTGTGAGCTTGTTAAAGAAGCTTGGGATATTCTCAAAACAGCACATGAAGGCACGTCCAAGGTAAAGATATCGAGACTTTAAATACTTACCACCAAGTTTGAAAATCTCAATATGAAAGAGGATGAAACCATTCATGAGTTTTACATGAATGTCCGCGAGATTTCAAACAACTCATCAGCCTTAGGAGAAAAAATGACTGAAGAAAAACTGGTAAGGAAGATCCTCATATCACTGCCTAAGTGATTTGATATGAAGGTAACTGCCATAGAGGAAGCTCAAGACATCAGTAACATGAAGCTGGACGAACTTCTTGGTTCTCTACAAACTTTTGAGTCAAGCATCTATGAGCCTGTTGAAAAGAAGAACAAAAGCATCGCTTTTGTCACCAACACAGGTGATAATCCAAAAGAAAGCAATGGTGGAAGTGATGAGAATTTATCAGACGCCATAGCCATGCTTGGAAAACAATTCAACATAATTATTAAAAGAGTTAATCAGAAGTCCAGACCCAATGTCAAGAACACTTACAATGACATCAGTCAGACCTATGACTCAAGCAAAAGATTCAAAGCTGAGGAGAAGCTCTATCTAGGGAAAGGGGTGCAATGTCATGGATGTGAAGGATTCAAACACATTAGAGCTAAATATCCCACCTACCACAAAGAGCAAAAGAAAGGACTGACTGTTACTTGGTCTGATGAAGGCTCAGATTCAGAAAGAGAAACTACAAGACATGTCACAGTTTCAATAAGAATCTATGAATCTGATGATGATTCTAGTGAAGATGAGCTAACCTTTGATGAACTAGCTTCCTCGTATAAGAAGGTGTGTATGAAGAATGCTGAAGTTTGAAAACAAGTGGAGAAGCAAGAGATAATCATAAGAGAACAAGAAACTGAGAAGATTAAACATCTTGCAACCATAGACTCCCTCAGTAGTGAAGTAAGCAGGTTGAACTACAAACTTGATCAAATGACCAAGTCTTTCAAAATGCTGAACAATGGGTCTGATACTCTAGAAGAAATTCTAGAATCTGGACAAAGAACAAGAGACAAATCTGAAGTGGGATTTGTGGCTAAAGAAGATCTAAACTTTGTACTCAGGAGGGCAGAACCCAAGACTTGTGTGACTAACCAGATGTCAATCCAAATGTCACAACAACGTCAAGGAAACATAAGGAGGCATTCAAAGAAGAAATTCCAAAAATGGAGGTGTCATCACTGTGGTAGATTTAAACCGTTCTGTTTCAGACTATTTGGATACCCAGACCAAACTCATCAAGTCAAACTAGAACATAATGCTTGCAACAGGAAGCAATCAGGGATGACTAATAACGTTGCTCTAATAGCACACACCTCTCTAAAGATGCTCACCAAAGAAGATTGGTACCTTGACAGTGGCTGTTCAAATCATATGACTAGAAGCAAGAACTCACTAGTAAATCTCAAACTTGAGGGATCCAACTATGTGACTCTTGGTGATGGAGATGTAAGAGAAATCAAAGGTATTGGCAGGATTGAAGGTCAGGGTGTTCCTAACCTACACAATGTGTTACTTGTACAAGGACTGAACGCAAACCTTATAAGCATCAGCCAACTGTGTGATGAAGGAATGTATGTCAGTTACACTAAAGAAGAGTGCATAGTTGCCAATAAAGAAAAAGAAGAAATCATGAAAGGAGTCAGATCTGAGAATAATTGTTATCTATGGGAGCCAAAAAATTCCAAGTCACTGACTACTTATCCCATGACTAAAAGGAAAAATGAAGAAAAAGATCAAGAAAGTACCATCAAATCGGAAGCTCCTGTTCCAGAAAAGATTCCTGATAGAAGAAACATATGAGTCTGAAGATGAGATTTATATTAAAGAACTCACCAGCAAAGAACTAGCTATTGGATACTCTGAGATGTGTGTACTAAATGGAGAATTAAGCAAGAGATTGACGATGTATGAAAACGCCTATGCTCTGTTACAAGAAGAAAGAGTAAAACTCATGATGAACATTATTGATCTAGAAGGAGAGGTGCAAGACACAAAGAAGGGAAAGAAGGAAGAACTAGAGGCACAACACCCTCCTATCTCAGCCAAAAGGTGCTATCAATGTGGTAAGTTAGGTCACCTGAGGTTCTCTTGCCTTGAAACTCAGGAATCTTCCAATAGAAATACACCTCAATAGGAAAACCTGACTAAAGAGAAGCCATCGCAACAAAAGACGTGGGTAAAAGCTAATCACTCAAGCTATCACATACATGAAGAGAAGACTGTAAAGAAAGCAGGAAATTCTAAGAAAAGGAAATCCAGGCGAAACAAACATCACAAAAAGGATAGGGGCTTCTCAGTTACAAACAAGAACAAAACAGTCATGAAGGATATTGTAGAAGGAAGTGAGTTGACTCACTCAGCAGATCATGTCAATGTCAACACAGATGTCTTAACATCAAAATTTGCTGAGAGATCAATTGTGCAAATTGAGACAAACAAAGCATCCGGGATTGATGAATGTTCTTCTGAAAACAGTCAAAGAATCATTCAAAGGGAATTCACTGCTCCAAACAGTGTCCCAAGGAAGGTATCCATCGACAGTCAGGATCCCCTGAGAAAGAAGACATTAGAGATAGACCAAGTCTCAAGATTTTGGATGGAAAAAGCACTAAACTCACAGCCATACTTGAAAGATCTAGAAAGCAAGGAGAGCAGGATTCTAGTAATCACAACTGAAGATGCTAAGCTGATGACAGGTATGATTCCTACAAATCTGTTGAACTGGTTTAAATCAAGCTGGACACACCTTGGTGTATCTCACCAGAATATAGAGTGGAATGTCGTAACTATGCCTTACTACATCAAAAACAAGGTGGAGGACAAATGGAACCTCGTGCAAAAGTCAACTACTGATCTAGATATTGCCAATAAGCTAGATATCCAGGAGGACTCTCAGCTGACATCCCACCACAATAGCCCTAGTGTGATCATAGAGTGCAATTTTCCCTCAGAAACAGGTTTAGAGCTAACTCACAATGTTGAGATGCCTCAACAATCTCGGTTCATCATACTTGAAACAATACCTTGTCCACACACTCATACAGAAGGGACTAACCCTGTAAGAACCCTGAATGATGCAAGTATGCGAATGGTACATATGATGCATATTAAAGATGATCCTAACAAGAGTGACGAGAATGCTTCTAACAAAATCAATGGCATCTTCACAAAAACTCTTGATGCTACACAGGTTGAGAACTTACGAAGCAAGTTGGGACTCTGCATCCTTGAATAACCATAGAGTCGACAATAACAAAAAAAATAAAAATAAATAAATAAATACAGGTGGAGAAGACACTTTTGTTGGCTTTGGCAACTTTTATGACCAAACAGGGGGAGAAGTAATATGTGTCACCCCAGAACAACAAAAATGGTGGTTGTGTGTGATCAACAATACTAATTTGCTTATTTTTGTGTTGATCTGTTTGTGCTTGTGCTACTCTTGTGGTTGTTTGTCTGGTTTTGTCTAAGCACTGTGTGCATACTGGTGATGTATGTTGTCTGTTTGTATTAGCTTGCTTTATTGTGTTTTGATTATCTTGTGTCCGCTGCAAGTATTTCTCTGATATGGCGTGACGGGTTGTTTTAGCCAAAAATTTGCCAAAGGGGGAGATTGAAGGTGTTTTCAAGTTGGCTGCATTAATGGTAAAACATACCTGGTTGATATTGTCTTATGCAGGCTGCATATGTGTGAAGCTAATATAGGTTTTGTAGTGAATGTCATGACCGATGTCATGACATCCGTGTGTGACAGCAGGAGCTGCTATTTTTTTATTAAATGTGTTTCCTGATTTATCTCAATTATCAGTTTAGGAAACCTTTTATTGAGTGCTGCTTATTTCGTTCAGAAGATTCTGCAGATAACTCATTTTGTAACAGACAATTGGCGTGTGAATTAGGTTAACTTGATTAACCCTAATTTGTTTCTTAAAAAGCCCAAGGCCCAAGACCGCATATAAAAGGACTGCAATCCTATTTTGGAACGCAGACATAAAATTTTGTATTGTGAAGAGCTGTTGTTCTGTAATTGTCTCGTGTGATCCAAGCAATTGTCCTAGATGATTGCTTTGGAATAGTTTGTGTGTGTGTAATGTCACTCTAAGCTTTTAAGCACGAGTGTGTGTCTCTTGATTGAAGCTTTTAAGCAGATCAAGGTGTGTTTTTGAAGAGTGTCTTCTATCTGTAATTGTTTATTTGTTTATGTGTAATCACTACTGTGATTGAGGGGGAGTGGAATAGAGATATTCTATATCTAGGTAGAACCTAGGTAGAAGGGTCATTAGGTAGTGATTAAGTGAGAAGTTGTAAACGGGGGAGTTTAGCTTTGAATTGATACTACTGATAGTGGACTTCATCACTGGCTTGGTAGCCCCCAGAGTAGGTTGTTTGAACCGAACTGGGTAAACAATTCTGTGTGTTCTTTACTGTTTTATGCTGTTATGTTATTACTATCTGTGCTGCATAATTGTGGATGTCATAACATCCAGTTTGACATCGAGCGTGTGTTACTAGAATTTTCAATTATGGCTAATTTATTTATATAATATTTGGTTCTTATGTACATTATATTAAATATTTAGTAAAAATAAAAGTATTTAATATATAATAATTTTTTATTTACATAGTTAATAAAAGTATATTTTCAAAATATTTAAATTACAACATGTGCCATCGTCATTCTTTGTATAGAAAAACTAACTAATATTTTCTATTTTCACTTTAATAAGATTTCTTACTAATACTACTAAATTATTTAAAGGCTTAAATGCACTTTTGGTCCCTGTAAGTTAGCGAGGTTTTAATTTTCGTCCATGTAAGTTTTTTTGTCTGAGTCCCTATATCTTACTGTTTGCTTGAGGTTTAGTCCCTAAAGCCAAAATTCGCAAGAAAATTTGCAGGTTTCCTGTGGATCTTCCTGCAAATTTTTCTGCGGATTTTGATTTTTGGGACTAAAACAAATGCGAAAATGAAATATAAGGACTAAAACCAAAAAAAATAACTTGCAGGGACGAAAATGAAAAACTCGCTAACTTACAGGGATTAAAAGTGTATTTAAGCCTTATTTAAAATATAAAATATGAAAGTTATATATATATATATATATATATATATATATATATATATATATATATATATATATATATATATATATATATATATATATATATGAATTTTTTTTAGAGATTATTAAATAAAATAAATATATTAGATCTATTAACTATTTTTCTTAAAAACATATTTAAAAATAACTATGTGTGTCAATAAGCATAAGTAATCGAATGAAACATAAGTACTGTATGAATAAATAGTAATAGAATGAAACATAAGTAATGTATGAATAAATAGTAATAGAATGAAACATAAGTGATATATGAATAAATAATATCAAAATTGTATGATATTTTTTATTAATCATACAATTTGTTTGTCATTTATAAAATTTAAAATTTTAATGGGTCAAGTTCATCAATAATCAATATATATTTATCTATATATAATATAATTGAAATATTACCATTAAAACTTTAATGAAGTCAATTCCATCCAAATACAAAATAATATATTACGGATACTCACGGGTAATTATATGGTACACACATATGGTATTGATATTAACACATTTAATTAAATGTTGAATAATAACTAGAATAAGTTTACAATTGATTTAAATAGTTTTATAAATAATTCCAAAAAAAATATATTTATATATAGGAATAATTAACTATTGATTCAAATATTTTTATATAGGGATGGAATACTATATTTGATTTGTAAATTGAGTTTAATCAATTATATTAAATAGTTATTATTAATTGTATTATATAATTTGATAGAATATTTCTTCATTATAATATTTCAAAACTTTCTTTCGGCTTACATGTACTTCAATATTTTTCCTTTTAGGAATGTGGACGAGCTGGTAGAGATGGCCAGCCTGCTTCATGTGTATTATATTATAGCTACAGTGACTATGTTAGTACTGATTACGACACTACTGCTTGAATATAAATTTGTATCTTTTTTGGAAACGAATATATCATTCTTATCACTTGCCAGCATCATATGAAGTATGTTAACCATTGCAGGGAATTACTGAGGGCTTACTCTAAATGCCAAAATAGTGCTGAAATTATTTCTGTTCAAAATGAATGGCTATCACAAGCACGACAGGTTATGCTGGTGAGTTTTCTGTGCTTTTGTGATGTGCATGTGATTTTCCATTGGAATTACAGTTATGTTTTCTTTTTATACTATAAATTAGAGTTTAGATGAGTTGGACTTTAAGATTGATCATGGGCAACTTCAAGACTCATAGTGTTTGTTTACAATAATTTTTGTTCTCTTTGTTGTAGATATAGTGAAGATCTTAATGGAGGCTCATTCTGAAAGGGTATCCCGCTATTTGCGATATACCAGCAATTTGTTTTGGTTTTTATGATTAGTATTTGTTTATGTTTTGAATTTCAGATTTTTTTACCTAAATCATATTGTTTATATGTTTCATTTTTATTTCAAATTTAAAACAAATTATAAATATATGATCAAAATATTAAATGTATTGAATATTAACAGAAACATGAAGTTACTGATAAAAAATGGAATGTTAACGAGAGCATAAAGTTACTGATCAAAATATTGAATATTAACGAGAACATGAAATTATTGATCTAACTATTGAATATTAACGGGAAAACGAAGTTATTGATCAAACTATATTGAATATTAACGAGAACATGAAATTATTAATCAAAATATTAAATATTAACGAGAACATAAAGTTAGTAAACAAAATATTGAATATTAACGTGAGTATTAAATTACAGAGCAAAGTATATAATATTAACGGGAACATGGAGTTACTGCTAAAAATATTGAATAATAACAGAAACATGGCGTTATTAATCAAACTATTGAATATTAAAAGGAACAAATTTGGAATATTAACGGAAACACAAAGTCAGTGATCAAAATACTGAATCTTAACGGGAACATGAAATTATAGATCAAAATATTGAATTTTAACGGGAACATGAAGTTACTCAATAAAATATTGAATATCAACGAGAACACGAAGTTACTGATCAAAATATTTAATATTAAGGGGAACATGAAATTACTGGTCAAAATAATGAATATTAACGGGAAATGAAGTTTATTGATCAAAATATTGAATATTATTGGGAACACGGAGTTACTGGCCAAAATATTGAATATTAACGGGAGCACGAAGTTATTGATTAAAATATTGAATATTAATGGGAGCACAAAATTAATGATCAAAATTTTGAATATTATCGGAAACATTAAGTTACTAATCCAAATTTTAAATATTAACGGGAATAAATTTTGAATATTAAAGGGAACACGAAGTTACTGATAAAAATAATAAATGTTGACGGGAACACGGAGTTATTGACAAAATATTGAATATTAACGGAAACGAATTTGGAATATTAACGGGAACACGAACTTATTGATCAAAATAATGAATATTAACGGGAACACGGAGTTATTAATCAAAATAATGAATATTAATAAGAACATGAAGTTAATGATCAAAATATTGAAAATTAACGGGAAGAAATTTGAAATATTAATGGGAATACGAAGTTAGTTATCAAAATAATGAATATTAGCGGGAACATGAAGTTACTGGTCAACGTATTTTTCTATTAATTATGTATTTTGAATGAATCATTATTATAAATGAGTTTGTAGTGGTTTCACATTAGCCTACAAGAGAAAGCCGATAGTTTGAGATTGGGCTGATAGTTTGTAGTTATATTTGAGCCAAAATAATTAATTTTCTCCTTAGCTAGCCAAAAATAATAGATTCTCCTTAGCCGATAGTTTGAGATTGGGCTAATAGTTTGTAGTTTAATCAATTATATTAAATAGTTATCACTAATTGAATTATATAATTTGATTGAATATTTCTTCATTATAATTTGTGAATATGCAATTTTAAAACTTTTCCTTCATTATAATTTGTCAAATAAAATATTACTATTTTTATAACTTTTTCAATTTTACCCAAAACTTAATCTTTTACTAATATCTTTTATTTTTCTCAATCACAATGTGCGAAAACGACGAGTACCCGTGCGAACGTACGGGTAAGACACTAGTTACTATTAATAAAAACGTCTTAACAAATTAAATTTATTTTATTATTAAAATCAATTCAATCAATTATTATTTAAAAAAAATATAAAATCAAAGTATCCTATGGATAAAGTGGAAGGTAAGTCTGTTTAGTTTGTAAAACTATTTTCTTCTTTTATTTATTCAAATGTATGTTACTTGGAATTATTAATACAGAGATGATAAATTATTCAAAAGAACAATAGTTATTTTTAGAACAATAAAAATATTTTAAAAATCATCCATAATGCATTTCATACTTTTTATCACAATTATTTACTCAAAATTTTTATCATTTTTTATCAACAAATTTAAAACGAATATATACTTAAAAGAAAAACATTTCCACAAATAAACAAATATTAAGTTTGATTTATTTTTCTTAATTATAACTTGATGAGTGGTGTGCAAATTGCAATATGGGGACATTTTAAGTTTGAAATCTAAACAAGATAATAACCATAGGTTTTTTATAAAATCAACTACTCCACTAGGTACTAGCATGATTCTACATTTTTCACTAAACAAGAACAATTCATTTAAAGAATAAAACTAAAACTAATTGGTTGGTTCCTACTATTCTTAAATAGTAATAAATGTGATGTTTTTTTCTCGTGGTCTAAGCTAGAAGCCTCAATTAAGCAATTCCTTGCATGAATGCCAAATGTAATCTTCATTTTGATATCCATTCATAGCCCCAACAAGATGTAATAAACCAACGTTATGGGCAATGCAATCAACATCCCAAAAATTACCCTGCATTTAATTCAACCAGCTCCATTCATTAGCATTCAATGAAGAAACCTAATTGATGGTAAAAAAAGGTGAGGTGTGAATAGATATTTTGTATACATTGACCAAAAAATACATACCCTGTACTGAGAATATCAGGATGTACATTGTATTCCTTGGCAAAAACAAATGGGACAATTCCTTGTGGAAGAGCTGCCTGTATTTTTTTTAACAAACATATATAAAAAGTGAAGCAAATTGTAAATTATGATGGTTTCAAAAGTAGGGTCAGAATGACTTAAGTTTTCAGAAGTCTTAAGTAGGGTTAACCACGATTTAAATGTGACAAATATTTAAACGTGTTACATTTTTGACCATTTACAATAGTCCATCTTGCACACTCTCAAAGACGATCGGCCTTGTATGTACACATAACCACAAGAATAAAGGTGTACGTCATAGACTCCGATACAAGGTCCAAAGTTTTACCACGATTTATTTGATTTAACTGTGGCAAATGTATAAAGACTCTGTTTAACTGTAATAAAGCGTGGCTAATTAAAATTTCTCAATTCAGTCGTCATAGTTAAATTGTGATTAACTAAGAGCTCAACAAGTCTACTACTATACCTGAACAATGGCAACATGCAAGAGGGTTCCTCTAAGACCAACAGCAATGGAAGCAGCTGCCATGACAGCTGGACCGGTAAGGAATCTAACGGCCATTGAAAAAGTTGCTACAGAATTACCACATACTATGATCCTTGGTTGCAAAGCCATAAACAAACCTATCATTATTCATGTCAAAAGCATCATCATAAGTCATAACCATAACCAACATAAAGGATACAAACATGCTCTACTACTAGTACTCTTTGACTTGTGCAAAAAACATCTTTCATCATCATCCCCACCAACCCACCACAACATAAACATATCGAAAGTTTTCCTAAAAAGATTCATAAAGCAACAGACATATAATATTATTATTATTATTATTATTATTATTATTATTATTATTATTATTATTATTATTATGATTATTATAACAACACTGTTTTTCTTTTTTGCCTGATACACTATAATGAAACACTTGCTTTCTTTATCAAACAAAAAATTATTCCATATATAATATTCAAAGTGAAAATGGAATCATAAAAGATTTTTTATCCCCTCTTTCAAGTAAAGAAAGGTCAGAACAAGTGTGAAGCTCTACTTTTTGTTACATAAAATATTCAATTTAATACTAACGATGAAGATGCTATGCATGCATGTATCTATGTGTATGTATGTATATACTAACCAAGACTGAACATGGCCATGCCAAGTCCTGCATCTGATAATATAGAAATGGACTTTGCTATGATAACAGGCATTTCAATATTCCACCTGCAATATTGCAATGAAAAACAAAACACCAAACATTATTACTATTGTTCATAAAAATTATTGTAAATAAATGGTGAAAAATGTAGTATAGTAGTAGTACCTGAATGAAACAAGTGACCAAGTTAAGCCTATAATGCTGGAATATGTGTTTGGATTTCTGATAAATTTTCTCCAAACCATTATCAATATTAGCCTTGTCATTACACTTGCTGGTGGCATAACTTTAGGGTTCCCCTTTCCTCTTTCCTCATTCCTAGACTCATCTATGTATTCCTCTTCACCCTCCCCTAATAATAATAACAATCATATCAATTAATATTAATCAACCACATAAAAAAAACAAAAAAAAAATTAAGCTTCATTTATATCTGCAGAGACATCTAACTGCAGAAGCGCAGATTCAAACCTAAGTCTAATTGCAGAGATTTAGGTTTGAATCTGCGATATCCTATTTATTCATGAAATTATGGTCATTAAACTAATAGAAGAAAAAAAATAAAAAAACCTTTTCTAGGAGAGAGATTCATCTTGACTTGTTTCTGATCATGATGAACTTGAACTCCATTTCCAGTTCCAGTTCCTCCATATTCAAGATGAGAACCGAACACATCAGAAACATGAGAGCCACTTGAACTCCAAATAAACATATGAAGGTCATCAGTTTTCACAGCCACTTGACCATTACTATTACTACTATTGTTAGCCTTCTTAGTAGCAACATTCTTAGGAGAGAACATTCCAGGGTTCGGTGTAGGATAATTATTCCCCGTTGTTGGAAGATCATAGTTAGAACTTCTTGGTGTTGTTCCCTTCAAATCAGAAGCACCAAAGTTTGAATTTCGACCCATCATTGAATAGAAATCTGTGTGGTTGAAACTTGACCCTCTTGAAGTTAGATTCCTAGAAGATTGCAAAGAGTATATCTCCGCATTTGTCAGATTTGAAGCACGAGGTGTTGTATTTGCATGAGAATTATGAGATCTTCTTGAATATATATCCGATATTGAAGCATTTGATTTTCTCACTGTAACATGAAGCTTCCCATCTTCTTTAACTTCAGCTTCTGTTTCCAAACATTGTCTTCCATCCATAGACATTACATCAGAATCAACATGAATGGAAACAATGGTGCCAGCAGTATCTGGAAACTGTTCTGAGATAAGCATTCTCGCCCCTCTATACTCAAACAAGAACAATATCAAAGTATACCAAATTATACACTGAAGAACCACGATTTGCACCATCAAACTCCCTGAGAACTCACCGTACATCCCTTTCAAGAGAGGTATTCCCATAACCAAAGTGTTCGGAAGAGTTGAAATGGAAAATAGTGTTATTGTCCATTCTAAACAACCTCTTTTGCTAACATTAGCCCAAATGGTTAGAGCGGTTATGACTATGATTTTCTGGAGTGTGTCTGCGGAGAGGAACCGTAGGTTCATTTTGTATGGATTGTTAGAGGCTATGAAATGGAATGAAAGTAAAGGAGCTGCAAAAAAAGCAACGAAACGGTTGATTCCTGAACATTGATCAGGAGTGAAGATTTTCCACCATTTGACTGAACCATAAGCTAAGATCATGGCTACATACAGTGGCACCATTGTTGTCATAACATGGTAGAAATCTGTTAATGTTATCATCTTCAAGTTGTTGTTTGCTTGGTTTTGTTTTGTTTTCTCTAAGTTGTTGTGTTTGGTTTTTTGTGCAGTGACTGAATGAATGAGTGAATGAATACAGAAAATATACTATTTTCAGCTTTGGTTTGGGTGCTGCTACTAAGATTAACCTTCCAGTTTCCAAGAAATAAAATATAATTTATTCTGAAATATGTTTGAAGAAAAGAGGGTTTGGTTTGGATGGTTTATCTTGTATGGGGGGTTTTTAGTCTAGAAAAAGCATTTTGTGTTGGGTTTGAGGTATGTGTTTAACTATAAGTACTTATTTTGGAGACAATAGCTTAAACTTTTGTGAACAGATTCTGACTCTAGTACATACATGTCTCCACTCTCTTTTTTCTTCTTCTTCTTTTCTTGTGTGTGGAGTACAAATACTATGAGGAAAGTCATAAAATTAATCTAATTTTTTTTTTGCTATTTGCTGAATTTAGTAGTAACACATTTCAATTAAAATTTTAGTTCACAAGTATTTGGGTCAAAGGACATAGTAAATATACTAAGTAATTGAACAAAATACATTAAATACAATAGTAGTATGAAACAAAAGGGTAGACAAATGATTTTTAAAATACTAATTTGAATGAGGAAAAGGACAAAATAAACTATTTTCAAAAGAGTTTGTTGAATTCAAAATATTGAATATTAACAGGAACACGAAGTTACTGATAAAATTTTGAATATTAACAGAAACATTAAGTTACTGATAATTTTTTTGAATATTAACGGAAACGAATTTGGAATATTAACGAGAACACGAACTTATTGATCAAAATAATAAATATTAACGGGAACACGGAATTACTGATCAAAATAATGAATATTAACAAGAACATTAAGTTACTGATCAAAATATTGAAAATTAACGGGAAGAAATTTGAAATATTAACAGGAATACGAAGTTACTTATCAAAATAGTGAATATTAGCGGGAACATGAAGTTACTGGTCAAAGTATTTTTCTATTAATTATGTATTTTGAATGAATCATTATTATAAATGGAGTTTGTAGTGGTTTCTCATTGGCCTACAAGAGAGAGCCGATAGTTTAAGATTGGACTGATAGTTTGTAGTTATAATTGAGCCAAAATAATTAATTTTCTCCTTAGCTAGCCAAAAATAATGGATTCTCCTTAGCTGATAGTTTGAGATTGGGCTAATAGTTTATAGTTTAATCAATTATATTAAATAGTTAACACTAATTGAAATATATAATTTGATTGAATATTTTTTCATTATAATTTGTGAATATGCGATTTTAAAAGTTTTCCTTCATTATAATTTGTCAAATAAAATATTACTATTTTTATAACCTTTTCAATTTTACCCAAAACTTAATCTTTTAATAATAACTTTTATTTTTCTCAATCACAATTTGCGAAAACGACGGGTACCCGTGCGAACGCACGAGTTAGACACTAGTTACTATTAATAAAAACATCTTAACAAATTAAATTTATTTTATTATTAAAATCAATTCAATTAATTATTATTTAAAAAATATATAAAATCAAAGTATCCTAAATGGATAAAGTGGAAGGTAAGTCTGTTTAGTTTGTAAAACTATTTTCTACTTTTATTTTTTCAAATTTATGTTACTTTGAATTATTAATACAGAGATGATAAATTATTCAAATGAACAATAGTTTTTTTTAGAACAATAAAAATAATTAAAAAATATTTTTATAGTTTTTAAAAATCATCCATAATGCATTTCATACTTTTTATCACAATTATTTATTCAAAAAATTTATCATTTTTTATCAACAAATTTAAAACGAATATAAACTTAAAAGAAAAACATTTCCACAAATACTAAGTTTGACTTATTTTTCTAAATTATAACTTGATGAGTGGTGTGCAAATTGCAATATGGGAACATTTTAAGTTTGAAATCTAACAAGATAATAACTATAGTTTTTTTATAAAATCAACTACTCCACTAGGTACTAGCATGATTATACATTTTTCACTAAACAAGAACAATTCATTTAAAGAAAACTAAAACTAATTGGTTGGTTCCTACTATTCTTAAATAGTAATAAAGGTGATGTTTTTTTTTCTCTTGGTCTAAGCTAGAAGCCTCAATTAAGCAATTCCTTGCATGAATGCCAAATGTAATCTTCATTTTGATATCCATTCATAGCCCCAACAAGATGTAATAAACTAACGTTATGGGCAATGCAATCAACATCCCAAAAATTACCCTGCATTTAATTCAACCAGCTTCATTCATTAGCATTCAATGAAGAAACCTAATTGATGGTAAAAAAAAAAGGTGAGGTGTGAATATAAATTTTCTATACATTGAACAAAAAAGTACATACCCTGTATTGAGAATATCAGTATGTACATTGTATTTCTTGGCAAAAACAAATGGGATAATTCCTTGTGGAAGAGCTGCCTGTATTTTTTTTGGACAAACATATATAAAAAGTGAAACAAATTGTCAATTATGATGGTTTCAAATGTAGGGTTACGATTTAAAGGTGAGAAGTATTTAAACGTGTAACTTTAAATAATTCAATCAATAAACTTTTATTCTATTTCACCTCTCAATCCATTTAATTTCATCAATCTAAATAAAACTAAAGAACATTTATTTTAAAACTAGAATGTTACTCAATCACAAATATAAACAAAAAGTTAATAACAAAAATACCTAAATTTAGTATTTAGTTCAATTTGAACCAAAAACATTAATTTTCTTGGACCAACTTTTAATTATATTTAAAACCGAAATCTTTATAAAAAAAGTATTTGTAATAAAACACTACTCAACTTTTTTACAAACAGATATTTTATTTGAAATTCTCAAATAATGTTCTTAGGAAAAACTTAGAAAATTAATTTAAATAAATGTGTAAAATTAATACAGCTGTACTTAGTAATCTACTGGAGTATGTCCTAAAAGTGATAACCTAATCTAATCTAGGCATGCGTAGAAGTTAATGATGGATGGCATTGAGGGGAGCAGGGAATGAAAGTAAAGGGACCCGGAAACAGTACTTACTACTTATAAGGCGTGTCAGTAAATATAGAATTCCTAGATATCAGAATCAGAACCCTGCTTAGTTGCATGCACTGCCATATGCTTTTATGCTTCCTAAAGAGAATAAAACCAATGCATGCATTTCATTTCTTTACATTTCAATGTTTTTTTTTTTTTAAATCTCAAATATGTTTGTCTTATATAGAGTAAATCATCGTCCGGGGCTTTTGCCTTTGACCATTCATCAAAAGATAGAGGAGATACTCATTAAAGAAAACTATCGATGCAGGACCATTGTTATAATTAAAAGAGCAAATATTAGAAGATTATTCGGTTATGCCTTGATCATTTGTCTTCATCGGGTGTCCCTTTAAGGTGGTCCTTGTCCACCCAAGTTTTGAAGTTTTAATTATGGCTAAAAAAAATGTTGTCCTCGACCTAACCCCACGGTGATAGGATTGTATTTGATGATTATTTCATATGATCTGACGATTTTTAATATCTTTAGATGTTTGAAGCTTCTAGAGAATTTTGTATCTAGACTCGATCACGAGTAATTTATATCTTGTAATCTAGTCAAGACAATAGCCCCCAAGTCAGGTTCAGTGAAATCAAGTCGAGGTTTGTCTTTGTGATTCCCTAGGATTGGTTTGTGGTTTAGAGTCTAATTAACTCTGATTTTAAAAAAAAATTGACTTCACTAATTCTTTAAACCCCTTATGAGTTGGACTTTTGATCGTGGGGACCATATAGTTTTAATTTCCTCGGTTCATGTTGGATTGTGCTTTGATTATGACATGATGTATGTTTTTCTAGGTGTTTGGGGTTATTTTAGGTTATTTCATTATTGACTCTTGTTATATCTCTTTAGACTACTATGAATCTTTGTAGGTTTGTCCTTAGAAATTTTAGATTTTTAGTGCATCTAAGGTACTTACCTTTATATCTAGGTGTAATAAATACTACGAATTGTATTTGATGATTATTTGATATGATCTAACGATTTGTAATATCTTTAGACGTTTAAAGCTTTTAGAGAATTTTGATCACGACTAATTTATAATTTGTAATCAAGTCAAGACAATAGGCCCCCAAGTCAGGTTCAGTGAAATCAGGTCGAGGTTTGTCTTTGTGCTTCCCTAGGATTGGTCTGTGGATAAGAGTCTAATTAACTCTAATTTTTAAAAAAATTGACTTCACTAATTCTTTAAACCCCTTACAAGTTGGACTTTTGATCGTGGGGACCATATAGTTTTAATTTCCCCAGTTCATGTTGGGTTGTGCTTTGATTATGACATGATGTATGTTTTTCTAGGTGGTTGGGTTTATTTAAGGTTATTTCATTACTGACTCTTGGCATATCTCTTTAGACTACTACGAATCTTTGTAGGTTTGTCCTTAGAAATTTTAGATTTTTAGTGCATTTAAGGTACTTACCCTTATACCTAGGTATAATAAATATACCGTGAGAAAAATGTTGCATAATTATTTCTACCATGCTTACGTGGCTATTTGTGTTTGCCTATTTTTTTAAAACATGAACTCATTTCGCTCATATGTATTTAATAGGATTATGTCCTTTGATTTGCTTTTAGTATTATTTTTAGCATCAACTACAATCAAGTTTAATGTTGATTCAACCCTTATAACAAATTTAACCTACGTCGTGGACTCACATCAAAATTTTTTTAGTACATGTGTGTTTATCTTAAGATGAAACCGTGATCCTCAAGTTTTTTGCACCATGTGTCATCTTAAATGGTACTCCCTCTGGCCTTATTTATAAGCAAAAATTTCTTTTTTAGGTTCATTGAATAATAAATGTATCTGGTCTATTATTAGACCAGATGCATTCATTACTCAATGAACCTAAAAAAAGAATCTTTGCTTATAAATAAGGCTGGAGGGAGTAAATCACTAGACATACCTAAGGTCTATTAATTTTTGTACTGATATTCCTAATATTTAAGCTTTTTATCGCATCCCTTTGTTGACTTTCACTTGAGGATTGTGCATATTTCTCCCATTACCAAAGTTTCACACAAGTTGACATGAGTTATCAACACGCCATGAAAATAGTGTTTCAATTGTTGTTGATTTGGTCACCACTTCAATGCAAGTGTAGAAGATCCGTACTTTGCACTTGAGAGGTTTAAATAAGGGGACACATAGTCTTATTTTGTTTTATAAGGACTGGAAGCCGCTACAGTAGGTTACTTTCTTTTCACGCTAAAATTTGCTTTGTACAAATCGGTCAATGGAGAACTAATCCTAAGGGGACACATAACCTTATTTTGTTTTATAAGGACTAACAGCCGCTACAGTAGGTTACTTTCTTTTCACGCTAAAATTTGCTTTGTACAAATCGGTTAATGGAGAACTAATCCTAAGGGGCAATCAGTTGAATTCGAATTCCACAAGACTTTGAGGTTTTTATCAATTTCAATTTAATTCAGTTCCTTTCTAATTTGTTCTATAATTTTCGTTTTCTTAATTCGTTCTTATAGATTGGATTAATTTCGATTTATGTATATCCTTGCCTTAATCGTGTTTAACTTAGCTTTTTCGTTAGTTCACGCTATCTATAATCGTTTGCTTAGTTCGGTGAACCGTTTGCTTAATTCAGTGATTAGGAACATAACTCGTGTAGTATTGTCAACGCTTATTTCTTCAATATTGCAATCGAATAAGAATTGGAACCGCTTAGGGAATTGGAATTGTAATGACCAATCATAAGTTGGAAGTCGAACCCGTAGATTAACCTGTTATAATAACTTATTTCAATAATCACTTAGTTACTTTGTTTTACATAATCGAATCCTAAACCAAAACAACCCCCCCATAATCGTTTCAATTGGTCAATAATAATACAAGAATCCTTGAGAACGATATTCGAGTCATTGTCGCTATCTACGGTCTTTTAAAAATTACTCGTATTTGCTCCGCGTGCGACAGCAGATCAATCTCATCATCATCCTTGCTAGACACCATTGGAAATATAAGAGATATTCTCTCTAGTTTCTTTATGAGCTTGTTATGATTTGAGTGCATTGTCATCTGATCATTCACGGGTGTCATTGAAAATGTTTGAGGAGTGAAAGCTCTCTGATTGTTGGCATGCATTTTGCTAAAATACACTGAGGAAGATCATGTTGGAAGAGATGCTATATGACTTAGCATTCAGACTTCAACATGTTGAAGAAGATGTCATGACATCCTGGCTGCAAAAAGCTGATATGGCATGTGAATCAGGTGTTATTATTTGCTACAGGAATATTTAAATTAGCTCAGAATATTTGAAGAAATCAATCAGCTGATATTTTTGCCAAGGTGGATTCAATCAAGAATATTTTCACAGTGTCTTTGATTGGAGACATTATAGGAAAGATTGGATTGAAAACCTAATTTCTTGGAGAACAAGTAGCAGAATTTTGGCAGCCTCACTGCTGCGTTTTTGAAGCCCAACCCTGAATAGAATTATATATATATAAGGGTTGTAACCTAGTTTAGGTATGGAACTGATATTGTTTATTTTAGGGTTTAGGAATCCTTATTTTTGTATGTTCCACGGTGTACATTCATAAACCTTTAGGTGTTGAATTTTGTTTGATCTCTTAAGCTTGTAAGCAAGGAGAGTATTTGCATCCTCGTAAGCTTTGAAGCATCGAGGAGTAGTTTGCTTATTTTTATTTTGTCACGGGATTGTGACTGGAAGGGATTTGAGGAGGGCCTCATACTTAGGTAGAAATCATAGAAAGAGTAGTGATTAAGTGAGAAGGGTAAATTGAGACTGTTTAACTTCGAATTGATACTATTGGATATTGGTTTCATCTAGGGATGACAACGGGTCGGGTCGGATGCGGGTTTTGCACTATCCAAACTCGTACCCAAAATCGACATCTGAACCCAAACCCAGAGGATGTTCGGGTTGCAAAATAACACTCACGCCCACACCCGTTAGGTTCGAGTTTTTTACCCAAACCCGCAACAAAATACATAAAATACATTTTTTCTACAATTATCCACTATATATATATATATATATATATATATATATATATATATATATATATATAATATAATATATATAATTTGATATTATATATATAGAGGTTAAAGGTAGTGCACTGACAGTGTAAAAAAATTTTACACTGTCATCCAATAAAAACAAATCGTTTTGCCATGTCATATAAATTTTTTAAAATTACAGTATGATTTATCCTAATTCATGGTTGTGGTTGGTTGACAGTGTAAAATTTTTTTACACTGTCGGTGCATTACCCAATATATATATATATATAAACGGATGTGATTTCGGGTGCGGGTTTAACACTACCCAAACCCGCACCCGAAATATCAGGTGACACCCGAACCCGAATCCAAACCCAGTCAACTCGGGTTTTCACCCGTTGACTCGGGTTCGGGTGGGACCCGTGGGTTTGGGTCTTCTTGCCATCTCTAGTTTCATCTTGGCTTGGTAGCTCCCAGAGTAGGAAGGATTGTTCCGAACTGGGTAAACATATCACCGTGTCATTTACTTTCTGCACGCTTATTAATGATGTGATTATATTTGTTCATAACTCAGATATTGTGTCGTGATATCTCATTCGACATCACATATCTTTAACCAGAATTTCAAGGAGGATGAAGAGAAGTCATCGTTTATTTGTTGTATTTCCCTTGATGTTGCTTTAGAAGAAATGCGGAAGACTTCCCTTCCTTTAATGTCACACCTCATAAGATATTTTTTTTATATTTTGAGTGCATACTTTCCTATTCTTCTTCATCCAAGTAGGAATCATAATACATCAAGATTTTTCGTGATTAATCCACTATAGGGTATAATCATGTTCTTCCTTTTGCTCTCAAACTTATGATGAACCATAACATGTACCTAATTCTTCTCAATTCCATTTTCCAAAAACCAAACCGAGTGAATATCCGATTTTTGAAAGATGCTCGATTTAATCTCTTTGGAAAGAGAATATGATTCATCGTATAGTGAATCATCCGACTATCCGGGCATATAGCGTCGACGGTAAGAGGATAAGGAATTCTAAAAGATGGACCAGTTAAGAAAGATAGGCCATAAACAACAAAATTGAAATTGTTACCTTCATCGTGTTAGAACAAAATTTTGTTCTGCAATAATGCCTTTGAATTTTGATGATATCAACAAGTATGTTTGTATGAACAATTTTGGTACTCTAATGTTTGTTATTTTGATTATTTAATAAACAGGTTCTGAATCTGATGAAAGAAGTTGCCAAAACATCATAAGAGACTAAGTTCCACTTTTGCGCTACACGAGTTCTCATGAACAGTAGCAAACCACTTCAAAAGGCACTGAAGTTGTGACTCTAATACGCTATCAAAGAAACAAAGTTCTGAAGATATGAAGATAGAAGTTCTGAGGAATAGTCTAGATGATGAAAACTTATGTTTCTGAAGATAAAAGGTACTGAAGACCAAGTGTTGAAGATTTTGAAGAAGATGTTCTGAAGACATGAAGTTCTGATGACCCAAGGATTATTTTCTTTCTTCTAACTCATGCTCATCAGAAGCCTCTGAAGCCCAAAAAGATAACAAGATAACATTAACGTGGTACATGGTACATGGTACAAAATGAATGTTTCGCTCCACTAGCATGAAAGGATGACGCGTCATTCGATCTTGTCCACCACATTGTTCAAGCTGCCAACTTTCTGGAATTTCCAAAAATACCCTCAAACGGATATATTATTTTATCGGCTATAAATAAGCTTGAAGACCTAAGGAAAAGGCTGCTAATTCACGTTCTTACAAGACTGTTCATAAGCTTGAAATACTGTTTACTATCAGCTTGTGTAGAAGCAAATATATTGTACACAAACCTTTTTCAAATTGTTGTTTGATTCTGTCTTAAGGGACCAGTTGGTCAGAATCCTTGAGAAGTTTAAGATTAGTGTGTCTTAGATATTGTACGTGATTCACTTGCAGTTATCTTGTACATTGTAATAATATGTGAGATTATTGGATTAAGACCTTGATTGATAAGGCAAAATTACCTTGGCAAATGGACTGGATTAGCTTGATAATTTTCAAGTGAACTAGTATAAACATATCTTGTTCTTTCCTTCTTGCATCTTTAACTTTATTATCAATAGTGAAGAATAATTGTTTTTATTAAAGGAGATTTTCAAAGAAAAGCTTTTGTTTTAAAAATCAATTTAAACTCCCTCTTCTTGTGTTTTTCACACCTTTACACTGTCCCATAGATTGTAGTCTTGATTATTGAATGATAGATAAGTTGTAAGCTTGTGCAAATTCTTGCATTGAACATCCTTACTAACTCGACATATCTTCCTTGAGGTGCTTTGAAAATGAAATTTCTTAAGTCGACATTGTTGAAGGCATCTACAAAGAGGCAATTTGTCTTTAAAATGTGGATAGTCGGCCATAGATTATTACATGTGTTCAGATTGTGAGATTGTTCAACCGGACATTGGAAAAGGTAATCGAAAGAGTATTTACAAGACGAATACGATTGTTGAAACTATAATAAGAAACAATTATGGCGGTGCAATAAAGGGAATAATAGAAATCCGATGGAAAATTCATGAGAATCAAAAGATGATTCTCACATACAACGCCAATATTCTGTACTGGAATCAAGCATAAAAGAAAAGTTGAAGATGACCACTGCAATAAGGCTTATGATACAGTGGTTATGGTTTTCTAGTGAATAGATGAGGTACCTGTAAAATGTTAGCACTACAACGCTTGAGTCAGTGTTTAAATGAGATGAAGAAAGTGTGTATGTTTAAGAATAATATATGGGTGAGATTCAGAGTCATGCTTATATAAAGGGGACGTTTAGAACTTTTCCCGATTTGTTTGACATGGAGTGTAGACAATCGGACGATATAATCAATGATTGAGATGAAGAAGGAGATCGTGCTCTTATCTAATATATATAAGTGAATATCTTCTTGTGCATAAGTGAATAGAGCACTCTTTTCTAAATTGAATCTATCAATTGAATCACTCTTAATAAACCAAGGTCTTCCGCAAATCTAATGGAAAAAATAAATAGTTTGAATACTCTAAATCAATAACTAATGATTATACATGGATTGTCTAAATGCAAAGTGACTGCAAATGATCCAAACAACTTTTTATTTTTTTATATACTTAATAACTAAGTAGGAGAGCATATGATAATTTAGAGGTCAAACTATTAGTTAATTTATTCTAACTAATAATCTGTAGCTCACACTTTATTCTTAAATTTATTTATTCACCTGTAGAATTAACCCTTATAAAATTATTTACTCAACAACATTTAAAATCAAATTAATAAGTTCAAATAATGAAGAATAAGGAAAAAATACATATTCAAATAAGGTTCAATTTTTTTTTTTAAATGCATGAAACAGTTACAATATAAAATTTCGTTTAATCGTCTATAAATAATATAGTACGTTGATACTTATCGGCAAGTATCAAAGAGTACATGCCGAGAAAGAACAATGACGAATAAGGAAAAAAAAAAAAAATAGAAATTCAACCCTACTAACAATGCCCTAGAACAAAAAATAAAAAAATAGTTTGTTGTGCAATGCAATGCAATTTCCAGTAACAACTAATGAAACAAAGAATGGTGATTTTTTGTATTGAATTTAAAATTATAAACCCTTGGAACCAGGAAGAGCGATCCATTGCAATTGAATTTCAACTTCACCACATTCAACATGTCGCAATCTAAGAACAACATCTTGGACAATTTGTCCATCTGTATAACTGATGCAACTCTCTTCTGCCAAACAATTTGTCCTACATGGTTGTATTCTGGTGATTATAGTACCACTTGGAAGATCGTTTATGTTCATCTTCAATGCCTCTATAAATGGTGAAACGTCTAATTCAGCATCTCCCATATTGTCATCTTTGCTAAATGTGTCATAATCATACACAGTCTACAACAAAAAAAATCAATTAGGTCTATAATACAAAATGATTTTTTTTTTAATCTTATATATAGACAGAAAAATTTACTAGTTTGAATGGAAGAACGGGATCGGTGATCGAAAGTGTAAGATCTTCATTCCATTCAGGATTGATATCCTTTTTAACCACACGAGTCTTGAGTTTCTGAAAAAATGTGAAGTAAAAAATTTAGGATATATCTGTAATATGTCGTGTCAGGTGTCTGTGTCAGAGTTGTATAGATAGTATACCTGCTTGCCCATCTTAACAACGATGTATGGATCGCTGGTATTAACATCACGAATGGCGAGGTTGACACCGCGCTTGATGCGAATTCTTAAAAGGCCAAGAAGGTCTTCCATCAATGACTTACAATTATCTCTTTCTCCCATTCAATATCTAACTCCCCTCCCTTTATTAATTCTTTAAAGAAAGAGAACAAACGTGTCACAATGATTCTTGATTACGAATATGCATTATTCAAAATATGTAAAATATATTCTTACCAGATAGTTGGTGGCTAAATCAAATATCTGAATCTTGACGATGGGGAGAGAGGGAGTGTTTGTGTGGGAGATAAGATACAAGTTACAGAAAGGGTTGAATTTATGAGAATGAAAGAGGTTGGGAACAGAAAGGTTTAGTTGTGGTGAAATAAGAAAGAGAATGAAAGGTAATGGTTTTGAGAATTGCATGGTACCATCAACGTGTTTGACTCTGTTTTCATCTCTCCGTCAAATACGTTATTTACTTACCAAAATTTTGCTGGTTGACCCTTTTTCTATCTCATACAATAGTCTTATGCATGATCTTGCATCACATGCATATTTTTATATTTAAGAATGTAATTTATTTAATCATAATAGTAGTAAATTTTGTATTGAATATCTCATTACCTACTAGTCTCTATAGCCTAAAATAAGTACTTATATATATGTAATTTTTTATTATATATTGTTTCGAAAAAATATTTAAATAATAAGCTGTTTTATTATATCAATAAATCATTAATTTTATTTTTATTATTATAGCTTTAAGTTGTTTTATTATATCAATAAATTATCTTTTCAATCATTAGCAAGAAGGAATTTACAAAATTACTCATTTTTTTCTTTCTCATACAAATTAACTAAAAAATTTAATGTGTGAAAAGTGAAAAACAAAATAAAATGGAGGATGTAATTTTATTTTATTTTGAGTTTTAACAAAACCATGGAATCAAATCACTTACTTTTCAAAACAAAACAAAAAACAAACAAATTACTTTATTGGGCTCAATTAATCATGCTTTGTTTTTGTCAAATGTAATAAGACTAATCAAACTTGAAAATATAGTAAAAGCATATTTGGTCAAGGTAGTGTCTTATTTGATCAACATCTTGATATGATATTGACTAAGTATTGAAAATATGATTATCAGATCATTGTCGCTTTGAAGTTACATATTGGTGAAGGAAACAGACCCATCATCGTTGATTAACGAACGATGACACTCAACAGGGATCATCCTTATAGTATCTGTGAGGTTGAAATGATGATTCAATTGGTCCTTCAAATAGCATATTATTTAACATTGACATTGATCCTAAACAAATGGAGGATAGTTCATTTGTTGTAGTAGATTGTGGTTGGGTTAGAGTTTATTTTCACAAGGTTTGGGTAAGAATTCATTATCTTGTGTTGTGAATTGTAAATGAATCAAACACATAAAATTACGCAAACTCGTGTGCTTTGTAGTTTACACAAATTGTCAATGTGACCACATATCAAATAATCATGTGTTCATAAGATTCAAGATTCAGATTCTATAATCTGAACTTAGGATTGATGTATTTACACAAGTTCGAATTTACAATCCAAATTTGTAAAACGCCTTCTTAAAATGTATTCGAATTATAGAATATGACCTTATACTTTACAATAAAATGCATATTTTGTTGATATTTGAATATTTGATTACGCAAACATCAACATGAATAATCATAACATGGTAACATAAACTAATATTATAACAAGAAATGTACTCCAAAAATTATGTAATGTAACACTTTATCTGAAATGCATAATAGATAAGATAGTGTGCATATACATAATTTTATACAATCCTAAGCAAAATATAGTATAAAAATACATCATATTGTGTCATGCACAAACTACTCCAATGACCAATCCCTCCTTATATCTTGTATCACAAGACATTCTTAGCCTCCCTTATAATTCATTGCACAACATTGTGAACTACATTACTCTTTTCTACATCCCCATCAAATAATAACTCATATGCCAAGTATAAAATACGGGCGCATGTCATGAACGTACTACTTTCATTTTATTCCTTATCTTTTATTGCTTCAATTTCTAGTGCTTCGTCCATAGATAAAGATGTGATATTTCAAAATACCACCTCGTGTATCTTGCCTCAGTCTCCCAAACATGCAAAATACATGTGCCTCAGTTATCTACACACAATGTGTGGTTCAGTTACTCAATATACCTCTTATCAGCCTATTTTTGACTAATCATATGCCTAACAAAGACAGAGGAATGTTTGGGAAACTAAACACGTACCTACATATGATCTAAATAAAGTAAAATCATATCTCATCTAACGGAAAAGTGTCACTGTGAGTGGCTTAGGACTAGGAGAACACATCTTACGATAATAGGCGGTCTAAGAACTCTTATTAGGATTCTCGAATAAGATGTCCTACTAGGAACTATTTGGATAATTGGAGTTGTTTTAAAGCTTAAAAAGTTGAAGAATAGTGTCTGTGTTGGCTTACCTCATTTATACTCACACCGCTCTTAGAAGACTTTAACCAATGCTCACCTGAATTGACACAATTATGAAAGGGCAATCAACAAATGATTCAATACACTGACTTCTAAGAGATGCATTTGATTCACCCATTCTCGAGAACAACATCCCAATTATGACGCTCATATTCACGGATCCCGTGGCCGAATATTGATGTGTGTCACAAACTGTCACCTTGCAAAGCAGAGACAATGTCTTGGAAGGAAATTTTTATATGCCGTTAGTAAGGTACATAGGGCAAAAACCTAGTTATGATGCAAGAAATTTCCTCATGAGGGACAATGGGACATGTAGACCCTTTTCCCCGTGTCACATAACATCCCTCGTGAGAATGCCATGCTAATCTCTCAAATCAATTTAATGGTTAACTGCATTCCACATTGTTCCACAAGCATACGCTTACCAACCATTCCCCTATATAAAGAGAAAAACATGTCACTTTGTTGGTCATCCCCATGTCCACCGCATCGGAAATTGTGAACCCCCATAACAGATTATGAGTCCACTCTTTCCAATCAATTCCAATTCTAGTACAAAACAAATATTATCAAAAGGCTACCTAAGTCACACAATCTATCTTCTCTCCTTATAAACGCAAATGACTTGCCATATTCTTGTATCTCTCAGTTGATTAATTTTTCTGTCTTTTCTTTATCTTTTCTCACTACTTCAACGCTGTACTTCCTTATCAGGCCTTTGGAGGTCCCCTCTCTCTCTAATTTTTATTTTTCCTTTTTCTTTTTGTGTTGTTAGAAAATTCAAGAGTTATATATATGCATTATTTCACAAATTGATCATGTGTTTTATTTATAATTCTATTGAATATCAATCTCTATTATTGAAGTTAAACATAGATTTGTTGGTGTTGCTCTTGAAAGTATTAATTGTTAACAATTAACTACTGAAATTGTCAAAGAGTAAACATTGGAACAATGTGAAGAGGTTTTTTTTAAATGATAATAATTGTAATGCTTATAAATTTGTAGATATATCATAAGTGGGTAAGATAAATTTGTACGTAAAACCAAGTGTTTGAGGAGCTCTATTCAAGAAGTTGCATATTTCATAATTTATTTTGTTATATATTTTGGATTGTTAGGCTAATAATTATATTTTTATGTATGATTCTACTTTATTATATCTAAGGTTGCACTTAGTAAGTTGTGACAAATATTCTATACCTTTGCTTGAAAACTTTTTGTGGTGTTTATCTCTTTAGAGTTTTTTTTTTTTAAATGATAAGAGTTAGACATCTCAACTAATGGATTTTATAAATATTTTAAATATCACTTAACTACGTTTATAACTATGTATGATTTATTTGATTTATAAAAATTTATGTGATATGCAGTTTTATTGTACATTTAATCTTGTTTTTAAAATAATATAGATAATAAAATATAAGACAAGTTTATTGAATAACATATCCAATTAATAATTGGACTAAACTCAATCTTGTCAGCCCATAAGACAACCATGTCAAACCACTTCAAATGTTGTTCACTAGCAGTTACAACTCATGTAATGTTCACACTCTATATAAACTCAAAAATATCCTTCATATCTTCCATATTTCAAGATTCAAATGCACCTATTTTATAAGAAAATCACTTTATCATTGAGGCACGCCGATTTTTGCCAAAAACATGTTTGGAATTTATTCTCTGTATGTTACCTTGCATGTATATCACTCTTCATGTTTTTTTATCATGACCTTATTTTCTAAAAAACCTTACAAAAATATCCTTCCTTTGTCTTTCAATACTTTTACTTCAAAATAACATTTATTCGTATTTTGGTATCAAAATGAGCAAAAGAAGTTAGAATTTTAAATAATGTACATGTATTAAATTGGTAATTGCTTAAGATCATATTTTTTAGCATGAACTAGTACGTTGCATATAGATTATTCTAATATTGAATTTGAAATGTCTTACGTTATGATTGGTTGTAGTTATGGTGCACTCTTGGGATGCCCCAAATGTTGTTTCTGAGGCTAATGCATATGTGGAAGTTAAACTAGGGGATGTCATGTAGATGTTGGAAAAATAATTTACAAATAAATAGGAGTTTGCTATTCATGAACCTATGTTTCCAAATTAGGGTTCAGGATTGTAATCGGGAGATTGTTTTTGGTTATAATAGAAGACAAACATTAGTGCTGATGAGATGCTAAAGAAGTGGCAAATATAAAGCACTTATCTAAAAGTTGAACTTGATGACACCAGAGCTTGTCTCTGGCATGACATTGAATATGGTTCAACCCAAAAATATATTGTCAATTTTGAAAAGGAAAATACCCAAAAGTGTCGCAACTATTAGGCAGGTGTACAATGTTTGCACACAAAACAACAAGGCGACAAGAGATCCAAGATCTCAAATGCATCAATTATTGAACCTTTTCGATGATGATCATCATGTATCAAGGTTCAAAGTTTGTAAGGATGGAAAAATTGTTTGAGATATATTTTGGAATCATCATAATTCCAATAAGTTGTTCGAAACCCCTCCCTTTGTGCTTATAATTGATTCAACATATAAGACCAACAAGTACATGCGTACTTCTGGGAACTATTGTTATTACTTCTACAAATATGACTTTTTCAGTTGGGTTTTCATTTTTGAAAAGTGAAAAAAGGACAACATTATGTGGGATTAGGAAGTGTGTCATTTTTTAAAAGTGAAAAAAGGACAACATTATATGGGATTAGGAAGTGTGTCAGACTATGTTAAAAGACCAAGAAAACATGCCAAAAGTGATTGTCACCGATCGAGATACTCCACTAATGAATCTGATTTCAAAGGTATTTCCTACATCATATGATTTATTATGTAGGTATCGTATAACAAAAAATGTGAGAGGTATACTTGAGCTTGTGGTAGGGACCAAACAAATCAAGGATGAAGATAACAATATGATTAAATCTAGCATGATGTTGGAAATCATAATGGATGCCTGTAAAGCTATAAAAAATTCTTCCACATAAGAGTTATATGTCAAATATGTCATATTGTTTGGAAAGGTATGCATGTCATATCTGGATTTCTTGAAATATGTTGAATGCAGAATTATAGACCACGTGAAAGAGAATATTATTTGTACTTAGACTGATTAGGTTAGACACTTTAAAAATACTACGACTAGTTGAGTTGAATCTCCTCATGCGACATTGAAGAACTGGTTAGGAAATAATAAATGAGGTTTATGCACGGGTCAGGAATTAGTGAACAAAATGACTCAAAATCAACATAATGAGATCCAAACATCATTTGGTCAAAGAATCACAATATTATAATACTTATTGAAAGAAAAAAATATTTATTCACATTTGGTCATCAATATATCACAAGGGGGCTGAACTTTATTTATCGTGAAGCTAAGCGAGCAATGGAAATGGTTTTAAATAGCTCAAAGTGTTTTTGTACACTTAGGAGAACGTATGGTATTCTGCGCGCTTGTGTAACTTGCAAAACGATGAAACTCGATAGGCTCATACAAATAGATAAGGTTTACTTTCACTTGAAAAGGCTCTGGTTTGATGATGATGATGATAATGTGGTAAAAGAGAGTAATTCAAAATATGTATTGTGACACAATGGGATATCATTCAAGAGAGGTTTTTGAAATTTGCTGATAACATGAAACTTCACATCAAAGAGAATCTGAAGAAGATTACATGTCCATAAATAACAGATTTGAAACCACTCACAAAACTTGTTAAAACAAAGGGTGTTTTTAAGAAGTTCAAACCAACACCTTGTGACAACTCAACCAAACGATTTCCATCCTCTTTTGAACATGTCGACACACATTTCCAGACTAAGGTCATAATCCAAAAAGAGTTATGCATTGGTCAAAAAATACAAGTGTGTGTTCCCCTGCATGGGGGAAGGGAGACTCAGAGGCATTTGGTAGGTGTTTAACACGTTTTGGTAGTAAAGTCTTTCTCACATCAGCAAGTGTATGGTGGTTTTTTAGTCCTTTGAGAATTACTTTTTTGCTGACTCGGCTTGACCATTGGCTAAAGGGTGTACCACAAACACAAATTTTGTTTGCATGCCTAAGTCTTTACAAAATTCAGTGACCACAGTGCTAGTAAATCGAGTCCCA
The DNA here is from genome assembly GCF_029867415.1 of Vicia villosa. Classification (NCBI taxonomy): domain Eukaryota; kingdom Viridiplantae; phylum Streptophyta; class Magnoliopsida; order Fabales; family Fabaceae; genus Vicia; species Vicia villosa. Next base: position 171,587,533 of record NC_081184.1, read on the forward strand.
TTGTGAGAGACAATGGAACCAGAGAGTCTGTATTGGAACATAATCCTCTACCAATATAAACATCGTACTCTTTCGGTCATGATTTTGGGTACTGCCTCTGCCTTTATCCATTTGGTGAAGTAATCTACTCCCACTATCAGGATTTTCAATTAACTTGGTGCTAAGGGGAGCGGTCTCGGGATATCCATGCCCTATTAGTAGAAATTCATGGGCAAAGCCATCAATTGGAGAAGCACTGCTAGGGCATGTTGATGATAAGCATATCTTTGGCATTGATCACACTTATTGACAAAGGTGATGTTGTCTTTCATTAATGTGGGCCAATAATACCCGGCTCTTAATAACTTGTGGGCAAAATACTTTACATCGATATTTTACTAGGGCGATATCGTTCTCGCCCAGACACCTCAACATGGGAGTAGTCATCGTCTTTCTATAAAGTTTCCCTTAGAGTATGGTGTACTTGACAACCCAGAGATACCTCCGACAATGTTGTTGGCTTCGTGGCATAGACCTCCAACAATGTTATTCTCTAAAGTGTCTCAAGGACGTGCCAACCGATTCATTAGGAGGAGGTAACTACTTTGATAAAAATTTGTGAGGGGACATTGTGGTTGGTGGGGGTTCTTCATTTGAAGATTTTTTACCTATTAGGGTTAGGAGTTGGGTATGTACTCGGCTAGAGAGTCTACTTTATATGATTTTGTGGCTTCAAAGGCACAATCTTAGATGTTACAAGACCATGTTTTGAGTAATAATGATATTTGTGGTGTGATACCAAATTTTAGTGGTATGATACCAAATTTTAGCATTAACAGTTTTGCTAGCAAGGACACAGTCCTTCCTAAAGCTTAACATGTCTTGGCGAGTTCCTTTTCTAGTAAAATTGTTTAGAATGTGAATGTTAATTTGACATGACCACTAAACAGAAAGAAGTATTTGGGTGTAATCAGTACATGCTCATGATTTTTCTTCTATCTATTCATGTTGATGGGTTTGGCATTGTATTCACCAACACATGTCGTTAACAAAAACAGAACTATAGAAAGCTCAACTTGAAAGGGAAGACATCGACACAGAACTTTAAAAGTTTACGAAGATACAACTCTGAAATATTTCGGAGATGTGTCTTCGGGCTTTTTTTTGTAAAATAAGGGTGATTCACTAATTTACACTGAAGAATGTGTAAAAAAAGGTGCGTCTGAAGATGTATATCCTTACGTAGGGGTGTAATCGGATCGGTTTGGACCGGTTTTTGGTTGAAAAAAGGTCCGAACCAATGATATTTCCATCGGTTTGGTTTGGTTCGGTTTTCAACATTTTTCAAAAATGGAACCGAACCAAACTAACCGGTTTGGTTCGGTTTGGTTTGGTTTGGTTGATCGGTTTACAATATTTATTTTTTAAAATATTATATTCATCCGTATATTCTCCATTATCGTGTTTTTTGGTGTATTTTATACTATTATTTTTTTAAACATTATATTCATCTGTATATTCTCCATTATCGTATTTTTGGTGTATTTTATACTATTATTTTTTAAAATAATATGTTTCATGCTATATTTGTTCAAACAAATTACAAGTTGCTCTTATTCCATACGAAATAGTGACATCATTTCCTTTGCAAGTTTCCTATCAAATATAAAAGTTAACACTTAGTATCAGAAAGTTGGAAAGGTTTCAAAGCTTAACATATAGAATATAACAAAACACACATTCATTAACATGTTTCACACCTCAAACACACATCAAAACTATTTTGTAACAAGATCTAAATGAGTTTTGATGAAGAAAAAGAAGAAAAAAAAGGTACAAAAATATATGAAAATTAACAAAGAGAACTTGAATACGAAGAAGACGACCATAACATATCATAATGACAGTAGTGAAAGGAACAATAGTTGTGGGCAATAAGAGCAGCAGTTCTGTGAAAGCATAACTTTTGTGACTTATGGTTTCTATTGTCTATGCTTTAGAGTTTGATTCTAGATGCGTGTTTTGCTTAAAGGAAGGAAGTGTAAACAAAGATGGATAATAGTTGGACCGATAAAAAAATTGGGTTTAATGATGGGTAGAATAAAATATTTAAAGCGTCATTATTTCCATCGGTTCGGTTCATCGGATTGGCGGTTCCTAAAAACTAAATCCGAGAACCGAACCAAACCACATCGGTTTTTATTGGTTTGGTTCGGTTTTTAAACCAAACCAATAATAATCGGTTTAATTTCGGGTTGGTTTGGTTTGGATTGTCGGTTTAATTGGATTTTTTTGACCCGCTTACACCCCTATCCTTACGCTAGGGGCATTATGAACTTTTCACGGTGGTGTGGGAGCACACATAAAGGTGGAAATTTTGTTTTCCAATATTTATATCGAGGCCCGTAGATATTTGGGTCTGGCTCAGCCCAACAGACAAAAAGAAAAGGAAACTTCTCTTTACACCCTGTCACCTTCTGGGCCATTGGCAAAAAGTAAAAAATGTCCTCTTAAGTTCGAAGATACATCTTTGAACGCACCATTTCATAATTTTAACATAAGTTTAATTTAGAGATGCGTATGCAAAGGTATATTTTGGAGATGTATCTCCAAAATTGCTTGATATTATAAATCAAACAAAAACCAGAAACATGATAAGAACATCGAACCTAAAATGAAACAAACACTAACACCAATTTGACGTTAAATTAAAACACTCAACATTACATATATGGTCATTAAAATAAATTCCACATTACATATTGTTATAATTGGGACGTTGCAACATAATGATTATGTCTTCGACGAATCTTTGAAGCTTCGCATCCACTTCAATCAAACCCTTTGATTCATATTTGAGAAAAACACTCCACATAACTTTTAAATCTTCATCCGTCTTTAGTTCAAAGTTGGTAAAATATATATTTCCATTCGTTGTCAAACGAGGGTGATCGATACTCGAGCTTGGCAAATCTTTGATTTTCTGGAGAGTGTATGAAAGTATTCAATTTGGATAGTAGATTTGCGAGGGATGTTTCCTCGGTGACCCTAAATGGAAGTGGCGGCTTCTCGCCATTGAAATACACAAATGTGAGGTGGGGATATGAACTCATTATCTTGTTTTTTTGTGTTGTGTAGAAAAAATGGGGTTGAGAGACACCCTATTTATACAAGTATTGGGTCACTTCAGACCTTAAGAACCCTATCATGTCATTAGGTTACATTGAAGACATGTATGTCCCAATAAACCCCAATTATTTTTACAAAAAAAGGGGTGACTTCAGAGATGAATATCTGAAAATGTCACAAATTATTTTTTTTAAGTACATGGAGTTAATTCAGATATGTATATCCGAAACATACCTTCACCAGAATCAAACCTAAAACTTAGTATATTAGCACATACAATGTAAACCATAAGCAAACTAGAAAATTTATCAAGAATTAAACCATCATTACTGAGGTTATGTTTTAGTTATGTATTAAACTATATCAAGATTATATCGTTGACGATAATACATTCACAAAAAGTGTATCGATTACAATATAAAATGCATCAAAGATCCAATATTGCATAGATCTAGAATTGGTTCCGCCTTTGACTTTTCCTGATTTTATTCTCTTTCAAGCTCGCTCAATTTAGCAAACTCTACCGTTCTCTCCAGAAATTGATCCAACCAAGTTTCTACCTTATTTTAAATCTTCCTCAACTGTTCTTTGAAGTACAATTTCATGGTGTCGTGTGCTTTAGAAAATCTATCTTGGATTATTTTCCACTCGAGTTGGATAGTTATACATGCTTTACCATCCTTCATCACACTATTATCATAAAACCAAAGTCTTTTCCATATGTATTGAGGAATTAATTTTCTTTTTTTCCATTGAGACAAGCACATGGAAGTCCATAAGTCATCTTAACTGGTCATACCCACTTGGCCTTATTTATGCCTGTCTGTTCTACTGGCTTCGCTTCATTAAAGATGAAATGAAATGTGAACAACGCGTACATTTTTCCAGCTCAAAAGCATGATTAATGCAAACAATAAGGGATGAAATGAGCGAACTTTACCATAAATTGTAACTTTTTTTGCTTCCTTAGATGTGATAAAATCCAAAAATTCTGGTTTGAAATCGAAAACTAGGTTTGAAATGAAATTTCTTTTTTAAGGGTTTTTAATTGTGGAGGAAGTTTGAAGTGTGTCTTATCAAAAAAAAAAGTTCGAAATGTAAGAGAGATGATCATGCAAGGTAGTCTTATATTCAATTTTCTGCTGGAGATTTTTAGGCTATGTTTGGGAGTTTGGAAGGGAGGGGAGGGAAAGGCTTCCAAAAATGAAATTTTAAAAAAATATAGAAAAATATTTGACATTTTTTGAAAAAATGATTTTGTTTAGAATGATAAAAGAGTCATTTATCATTACTAAATTTTTAATTTTCAGAATACTATAACAACCTAAAAAAAATTTGGAAAATTTATGTAAGCCCTTCAAAACCCTCCTTAAATACAATTTTTTAGTTCCCCCATTTTATGGGGTTGTTGATGTTATGAATAAACTCAAACCCTCCAAAACCCTCCTACCCAAAATCTTTTTATCATTTTCACCCAATTCTTCTTATTTTTCAAAGCCCTCCCCTCCCTTCCCCTCAAAACTCCCAAACATAGCCTTAAAGATACATCTCCGAAAATATCACTAAGTAGTTAAATGATAAATCATCTAAAATTGTTGGGAAATGTCTTCATGGGGTAGTTCTTAAACCTCATAAAAATTCGGAGTTGCATCTCGGAACTAAATTTTATTTAAAAATGATATTTGATGCCTTCGTAGATATACTAAATAAATTCAAGATTATTTTAAAATTTTCAAAAATGCGATCCACTCCATAAAGGTATTTAGAGAAATTCTCGAAAGAAAAAAAAAAACATGTAGTGAATTCCTTCCCGCATATTGGGCCCTGAGATTTGGGTCTGGCTCAGCCCAACAGACAAAGAAGAAAAAGCATGTAGTGAATTCATTCCCGCGCGAGCGTAACGTGAATTGATTTAGAGCCAACACAATCAAAAATGGAATTGGAGCCATGGGAAGCTCTTGACATCGACGACTCCGATCTCTCCAACTTCCTCCGCCCTTGCAACAACCGCCCTTCCCAAACCCTAACCACCGATCCCCCTCTCATTCCCGGTCCCGCCGGTGCAGTTCAAGCCGCCATGATTCAACGCAGAACCCTAGGAGCATCCAACCCCCTTCCCACTCAAGAATTCGTAAGGCGCGTCGTTCAAAACGGCCACGACACTGATCGCGATTTCACCTCCAATCCATGGCTTTCTGCATTTCAATTTCTTCAATCTTCCCAAGGTTAGTTAGTTAGTCAATTAACCAATTTCCCTCTCCAGTTATATCATGTTCAATTCAGCTATTACTGATTTTTGTTTTTGAGTCTTTTTCTTATAGTGGATGTGGCATCTTTTACGAAATTGAGCTCGATCAAGAAGCAGCATCGTAACGGTGAAGGAAGAGTTTCTCGAGTAGTTGCTGTTGTCAAATCATGTAATCCAAACGGTTTTGGAGACATGACGGTTACTCTAAAGGTACTGTTCTATTCATTTCAGTTCAATTGAATTAACTTTGCTGTATTAATTTTGGTGTTAAGAGTTTGATTCATTGATTCAGGATCCTACTGGCACTATTGGTGCTAGTATCCATCGCAAAGTCTTCACTGAAGGAGAATTTAGAAAGGATATAACTGTTGGTTCTGTTATTCTTCTCCAAAAGGTACTTAAACTTACTTTGTTGATTTTGTTCATTGAGTTTCTTTTTCGATTTGCTTATAATTAACCGAACAAATATATGGAGGCGAATGCAGGTAGCTGTGTTTTGTCCTAATGGTTTTAATTTTTATCTGAATATTACACTGGGCAATATTGTCAAGGTATGTGGTTATTTTCTCTTCTATGCGTTCACGTTTCAATTAATTTTCGTTTTTGCTAATTGGCATGCTGGAAGAGACACTTTTTTCAGCATTTTTTGCAAACAAAACTTAGTTGAGTTGAACTGAAAGTAGTATCAGTATGTAAGATTGTATCATTCACCTTTCTAATTAGAAACAAGGAAATTGTATAAAAATGGTGGTAGTAAAATTTTGGATCAACTGGATTGGATCTAAACCCAAATTTTCTTTTCCTTAAGGGGAAATTAGTAGTTAGTCCCTGAATATGTGAGACACTATCACTATAGTCCATAAATATATTGAAATTGCAAAGACATCCTTATCGTCTCTTTTGTTAGTAAATTTATGGATTAAATTGACCAATTAAAAATACATTTCAAGGCTTAAATTGACTACCTAAAAATATATTTGAAGACCGAAATGACTAATAAAAGAGACACTTTTTATTGTGTTTGCAAATTTGATACATTTCGGAACCAATGTGATAGTGAATTACACTTTCGGGGACCAAAATGGTGGCTTACCCTTTTCTTAAGGGTCTGGTTCGGGAGGGGGATTATGGAGGGAGAGGAAGGTTTGTTTTTCTTTTCTAAACTATGTAAGTTGTGGAAAGTTTTTAAAAATAAATGAAGCGTAATTAAACTATTTCATGATGTGATAATATATCATGTACTCTTTCAGTTTTTTTAGTTTATTTAATATTAAATGTATTTTAAAATACATGTCTACTTTCCAAACACACCCTATCTTGTTGATAAAGGAGATCCTTTGGCAGGTATTTGTTTCTATGCTTATAGCTTTTTCATGTTCTACAGGTATTTTCCAAGGACAGTGGATCTCCATCAGAGGACATATCCATGAAACAAACTGCTCCCACTAGCACTGCAGGTAGATTTTTAAAATGTATTTATAGCAGCAATATGGCTTATGTCTCTTTTGGAATGGACTCTGTACCTTTGGTTGACTATACTGAATTCATATGCTCATTAGTTGGTTTTATTTGCAAACAGAAACACGTGAAAAATCGTGGATGCCGTTGAGCAGTGCGTCCTCTCTGTCACAAGTAAGAACTGATGGAATCCTGAATAATATCAGACTAGACTCAAGGTTTAGAGAAGTAGCAGATAATGGTAGCCAGAGGGATGAAATTTTGCCTTTAAGTAGCTGTCATTTTGATAATGAAGATGATAAAAGCCAAAGAACTGTTTTGATGCATGATGGTGCTGGACCTGTTGAAGCAACTTGCGGATACCAGCTTGAAAGTGAGATGGAAAATCAAGAAAACCATCCTACATTAGGCAAAGGAGACAATCTGGTGGGGATTACTCAAGCCAATAGTTCTTCATTGAACCCGACACATATATCTGTTGGTCAAGAAACTGATGTGGAAAATCACTTGGAAAGACAGGAGATCATGAATCCAAAAAGCTCAATTCCACAATGGACAGATGAACAACTGGATGAGCTGTTGGCATTTGACTGAGATGATAATCTCTATTTGTCATAGCAAAGTATTAAATGATGCGGGTATACTTTACATATATTTTGGTTGTAACTTTTAGCAGTTTAAAAGGTGCACGTGTATTGTAAATACTTCCACTCCACATAATACTTCTAGGTTTTTTCTTTTTTCTTTCAAGGTTTGTTTGGAGTATAGAAGCAGATTTGTAAACTTTTGGTACTGTAATTAGACAATTCAATATTATCTTGTTTCATGTTCTCAAATATAAAAATAAGCTTGAATCTGGAATATCTTAATTGAACTTTATATAAAACATGCGCTTAAACAGAGTAATGGAATATTTTACGCTACACATCCTCCCATGAATATCTACAGATCTATTTCTTTCTCTTTTTCTGTAGCTTAATATTTCCATAAGAACACAATAAAGAAATTTTCTGCTGTTAGAGAGAAATAGTGACATATTTGTGAAGGAGATAGTTGGAAAGAAGATCCAATCCCAAAAATATAGTATAATCTGGTCTAGCAAATAGGTACTGTTGCTTTAAGCAGCGCACTCCGAGTATGATCCACTAAACCACTTTATATTTTAGCTTTTTCCCTGTATTTTTAAACATAATGCAAAAGGCCAAATTCAAACCCTGGTTAATAAAATTAAAGCTGTGTTCTTGATATTCAAGGACAACATTGGAGTTGCTCTTAGTCTTTGGTAGTAATAATAGGCACTCCTAGTAAAACAAATATTGAAACAGCAACTCTTTTTTTAACTACAATATGGACGAGTCTCAGAATTGAAACATGCAACATCTTAGGGGAAATGAGTGTTTTTGAAGAATATAACTGAGAAGTTAATGGCACAGATATCAAAATCTTTTCACAATTTCTTGTGCAATTATAAAAAGAGAAGAATGTCAACCTGTAAATAATATTCACAATACTGATTATAATCAATAACCAACAAGTTATAATGAGTAAACAATCCTCGTAGTATTGATTATCCTTCATAACCAACCAGCAATCTTGAACAAACATTTACTTTTTCAAATAATAAATTAACAGAGAGGAAACAACAGGTGGTTCTAAACTCAGACTATAAAACTGGTAGATAGATCTTCAGAAGGTAAAAGAGGGCAAAAAAACTCAAAAACAGCAAATACTTAGGTTGTTCTAGGGGTGGCCCATTCAACTCTCAGAATGAGATTGTCATAGCCATATCCATTGAGTTTGTTAATAGCCCTTTGAGCATCTTCCCTGCTGACAAAGTTAACAAAGCCAAAGCCCCTACTCATGCCAGTCTTTTGGTCTATAGCAACATAGACCCTGGTCACAGCACCAAAAGGCCGGAAAAGCTCAAGCAAATCAGGCTCCCTTGTGTCCTCTGAAAGGTTGGTCACTCGAACAGAATTCTCATCGTTCCTCCGTCTCATGTCTGACCCAATAGTCCTCTCCACATTAGCTCTCAGGCTAGGAGGTACATATGCACCCTTAGTCAAACCAGCAGGCGCCGCAGCACCATCTGCGGTTGGAGGTTTATCAGTAAAGCCCTCAGACGGCTGTGCGAGATCCTTATACGGACACCTTGAAGTCCAATGGTCACCCTTCTTCCCACAAGTCCTGCATACCATGAGAACAGCACCTTTATTGAACTGAGCCAATGGGTCACTAGTCTTTGCATCCTCCTTGCTGGAACCTGAAAATACAGAATGATGATTACATATATCATGAGATTGATACAAAAGTCTTCCAATAGGATTGGTTGAAAGGGAAATTAATGAATATGAAAGGAATTCCAGTAATACATAGTGTAAATTAAGGAATTTCATGCAAATGATAACTCCCACTTTGTTTAATCATGAACAGATATATAACAATGCACATGAAACTCATTGCATTTGAAAATTTGAATTGAGTTCCCGTGTATAAAAATTGGGCATGATTTCTTATTCTGAATTGTGACAATAAACAATCCTAGTTTCAAATAAAAGTGAACAATCACGAAAAAAGGTAACAGCAATGAATGGTAAACCCTTAACTCCAGGGCTTTTGATGCTAAAAACCATAATTATGACCTGAAATTATCAGCAATGTATCTAAATCCTACAACCACATTTCAAAACCCTAAAATTTTCGTGATTTAACATATTGCCATACATTATTCATCTTGTTGCATTTGACAGTGATATCAAATCACTCATTGATTCGTTACTAATTCCACAAACAAATTAGGGTTTCAAAAACAACAATCACGATTTAAAATATTATCATAAAATAAAAACAAAAGAGAGAGAGAGAGAGAAGAACCAAGAGGTTTGGGGCGTTCTAGGACGATCTCTTCAGTGGAGACCATAGTTAGGCGAGCACCAACGTCTTCTTGAACAGCATCTCCAAACTTCGGCCACGAACGGCGTTCGACGGCGCGTTTGCTGAGACGCGCGTTGGCGAGTTTGCGAATACGAGTGGTTGTTGTGATCTTAACCGTATTTTCATCCTTATCGAAGTGGTACTCAATAACCTTCTTGATTCCGTTTTCGTCAGGACCTATGGTCTTAGGTTTAGGTAACAGAAAAGCGAGATCTTCGACGTCATCTTCTTCCAATTCTCCCCACCGAGGCTTCGACGGTTTGTTTTGAATCGTCATGTTTTCTGTGTGTCGTGCTTTGGGAACGATAACGGTATTTTGGGAAGTTGAAATGCCTGTGTTTTGCTTTTCTACTTAACGAAGATTGAGTTTTTGGGCTTAATATTAGGCCCAGGCCCCAGAGTTACCTCATTATGAATTTTAGATTTTTGGTTTTTTTGAAAATTTTCCTTATCCACTTCCCTTTGGGGTTTACTCACAGCGAAAACTCCAACTTATCCCTGTTTCGGAGATGCATCTCCGAAGTTTTTTTTTCCTAAATTTTTTCAGACTTTGAAAGTGCATCTCCGAAAACACCAAATTGGGGGTGTTTTCGGAGATGCACTTCCGAAAATATTTTTTTTCACATTTTGGGGGGTTTCGGAAGTGCATTTCTGAATTAGGCAGAAGCCTCTTTTTTTTTATGCTTCTTCTAATAGTCCCGAACGAAATATATACAAAACGAGTAATATAGACAAAACGAAAACGCCGAACAAAACAAACGACATATCAACGTAATGGTCATCCTCGGCCTGCTGGTTCTCCAGGATCTCCGCGTATGCTGGCCTAGGAGCGCCAGGAGTGTCGGATGTCATCACAAGATGTGACACCCGATAGAACCATGTGACATACCCCTCCACACTGTGCCAGTCCTGGGTGACCTGCATGCGACGATACTCCTCCGGACCACATTGTTGTAGTATGCTTTCAAAATAAACCTGGCCTCAATTAGGACTTTTAAAGGTTGTAACGTGACTTGGATCACGGTTTCAGAAACAAAGGATATAAGGCTCAAAATTTATTTGTACCCACCCCTTCTTCATGATGAACTTCCATCCTATATTCATTAAATTCAACCTATGCATTCAGGTTTTAGGAGAATTTGGATCTGCAACACTTGTATAACAATGATGATTCGGAAGCCAAGGAATATACTTTGAGATGACAATCACTTTTCTTTTACAACATTTTATTGCTTAGGAGTTTATTGACTTATTTTTTATCTTTCTTTTGATATCCCTAACTTTTGCCTGAACTGTTTTATTTGAGATTTACAGTCAGCGGGATGCCCCAGTTTTTTGCCTAAGTCTTCTTTATAGGTTTTGACTTAGCGGACTTTTATTTGATTCTCTTTTTTGATACAGAGAGAGGGCGTATCATATGAGAATGACATATTTATATGAGAATGTGAGAATGAATTTGAATCATTGGATTTTAAAATAAATGGTGGAGATTATGGGTGAATCTTTTTTTCTCTCTCCTACATTTTGAAATAAATGATGTAGGAGAGAGAAAAAAAATATTCACCCATAATCTCCACCATTTATTTTAAAATCCAATAGTTCATATTCATTCTCACATTCTCATATAAATATGGCATTCTCATATATATATATATATATATATATATATATATATATATATATATATATATATATATATATATATATATATATATATATATATATATATATATATATATACACACACGTTAATTTTTTAGATTTTATAAAATTTAAAATTCAATTTAATTTATATTTGAATGATTTGATTTGGCTTATTACCACCGGTTTAATCCGGTTCAAGGGTCAATTCTAACATCAAATTTGGTTTAGATACAAGACAATTATATATATATATATATATATATATATATATATATATATATATATATATATATATATATATATATATATATATTATTCTATATTATTATTTGAAATTTCGGTTGTCTTTTCAATAAATTCTTAAATTAATAAAAATAATATTTAATAACACATCTCAAACTAATATTTATAAGGGTAAGCTAACTTCTACTCTAAAAACACAAATTAAGAAATTTACTCATAAAAATTTATATTGAAAAAAATAAAATAATTAATTTATACTTTTATTAAAATGAGTGCATAATTTATAAGATATCATTTCTTCATTTAATACTTAACTTGTATCTGTATGGTACAAGTAAATATTACCCTATTTAAAAATATTTTAGTGCAAATTAATAAAAGAATAATTTTTTTAACATAAAATGCATATTCTAAAATTAATTATTTATTTATCAATATAGAAATATTTACTTATTTTAAAAAAGAAACACAATAACAACAAAGATAAAGAACACAATATTTTATCTTGGTTCACCGTTAACTAGGCTACCTCCAGTCCGCCCTACGTTGGTGATTTCTCCTTATCAACAAGGATTTAATCCACTAATCAGATAATCTTTGATTACAACCTCAATAACACACCAGTCAAAGACTTTTCGAGGATCCTGACTAAACCTTTAGTACCTCAAAGAAATTTAACTAACTTGGTTAAGTTATAAGGTTTTGCGTTTACAAATTACTTTTTAAAAAGATGATACACACAACTTCAATACAACAATATTTACAAAGAATGAAAGTTATGAAGCTTTTTCAAAATAATAACAACTTTCTTCTTTGTGTTGATTATCGACTTAGTGTTTTGACTGGTTTCTTTTTTAATATAAGTTTGTCGTTTGTTCGTGGTTCTTCTATTAGTTGTTCCTTTTTCCATGGCTTAAAACACTCTTTTATATAGATGAGAAAATAGATCCATTTGAGGGTGAAGTTGAAATTTCATAATCCATAGCTTGCATGAAGACATTGAGTAGTACAGTAGTAGACTTGTGGTAGCAGCATAGTGGAAAGTGAGGATGGAACGTATTGAAAAAGTTGGTACTAACATACATTTTTTGTCCAATCTCTCAGGTTAGTGGAAATGATGTTGATTTGTACTATTTTAATATTTTCACACTATCTCCCTTCATAGTAATCTTCATAAGTCAAAGACTTTTGATAGAATATAATGAAGCTTGATCATTGTCCAAAGTTACTATATTTCTTCACATCTAAGTACTTGAGACAAAGGCTTGTGATAGAATATGATAAAGCTTGATCAGAGTAAGTCTTCAATGTTTTGAGAAACGTCGAGTCTTGAGATTCTTGAGTTATCAGAGTCAATTAGGATAAAGTTCTTTCAATTGTTGACTTGATACTTGTAGAAGAAGATAGTTTGCTGTAAACACTTCTTTGCATTCTTCATCAGTTCAGAGTGCGTTTGATTGCCCAGAGTCCATAGTTGCTTGTTTAGAGTCCATAACTTCACTTTTCCAGAGTCTACAACTTGCAAGCTTAAAGTTCAGGCGATTGTCGACAGCAGTAGCAGTAATGAAAATATGAGGAGACTTTAGCTCAAATTGATAATAAGTACTTCCTTCATTCTCTACCACACTGGAACTAAGAACCTTACCTTGTACATTTTCTCCAATTATTTCTAGACCAAATGCATGGATCACTTTGTCTAGATGTCTAATTTTTTTAATATAACTTTATCACCAAGATCTGCACAAAATAAAATTGTTATAATCTAAAACAAATCTCCATGTATTTTCTTATTTCATTTTTCAGTTATATTCTCCTTATCGGGAAAACACACGGAGAATCTAAGAACACGAGGGACTATAATAAACAGATGTCCTTTCTTAGAGTTGTCGAATCTCAAATCTTGTGTAACTTTTGTATTTTACAAGGATAAAGACATAAGATGAAAAACAATATAATCAATCAGTTGTAATACCTTGAAGATTTCGATAATCTTATGTGAATTCCGACCTAAAGGTTCTTCATAGATCAATTGTCGTCCTCTTTTCACCAGTATGAGCTGGTACAAAAGGAAATTATTAGAACAACAATCACAGTTCAAAAGAAAACTGATACAAAAAATGCAAGGAAAAAGCATAAGAAAAGCTCATGATAATGTGGTTAACTATAGGTTGGTTTATATACCTCATCAAGGCTTTAAATATATCAAATGCTAGGATGGTGAATTGAGGAAACAACTGTTCTTCAAGCATCAACAGTCTTATAGTCCTCATAACAATATCCACTGCTTTTTAATCTAGATCTAAAGTTGGTTCATCCATGAATATAATCGAAGGATTAACAACAAGCTCGACCGCAATTATCAACCTCTTCCTTTGTTCAGTTGACAACCATATAACTCTTGGTAGACCTACAATAGCATTCTTGAAACTTTGCAGCTCTACCAAATCCATCACTTGATCCATTAATTGTTGAAAACATCAATTAATTCAAAATATTTTATTTCTATTCCTTCTGCTATGTATGCAAAACGCTCAATTCTTATCGAACATCATTGTAAAACTAACTTTTTTTACTAACAATGTATATTCTCTTTTCTCTATTTCGAAAAGAATGATTGAAATATATAATTATGAAACACTTATTATCTTTTCTTCATCGCTAACTTCTTTAGGTAACTAACTGAAAGAGGGTTGAGTAAAGCAAAGATTCTTTAACAGTAACTTAAGGTGAATGAATATAAGTTTGTTCATAGTAACCAGAAACTCTTCACTTGAAATTGAAACCATAAGTTTGTTCATAGTAACCAGAAACTCTTCACTTGAAATTGAAACCATAACCCATAAGTAGATCTCCATCTTATTCTTTGTTTGAAATTGAAACCACGTCCCATAAGTAATCTACATCTTCTTCTTCGCGTGAACTCAAAATGACAACCCACAAGCAGATTTGAAACTTTAAAAGAAAGAACAAATCATTCATTTTAGAAAATTCTAGGGGTGGCAAAATGGATGGATTGGATGGATATGGATTGGATTGTTAATGGATGGATCAAAACAATCCATTAATCCATTAACAATCCACTAACATACCCTTTAAAAAATCCAATCCAATCCATCCATTAAGGATAAAATCCAATCCAATCCATCCATTAACATCTTTTTAATGGATGGATATCCATCCATCCACTAAGCTAATTAAAATATTTTAATTATTTTATAAATTTTAGAAAATCTTTTTTTTTTAATTTCTTTAGAATAGTTTTTTTTTAACTGCATATTTTTTTTAATTAATCTTTCAATACACTTTTAATAATTTTACAATGCACCTTCTTTAATCACTAAAACATGGATTGATAAAATCTTTTTTTCTGCCCCACTGGCCACTGCTCACAGTTTAAATTGAATCAGGGTCTGGCACATTTAATACTTAAACTATAAATTGTACTGTATTGACTAAATTAAAATATCTTGAAAATGTTGCTTTTTATTAATTATATTTTTATTTCGTTTGCAAATAAAAAGAGATTTCTTCCATATTAACATTCTCTCATATGCTTTCCCTTCTTCTTCCACCTACCTTTTTTGTTTTGCATCTAACATTATTTTCCTCCATAAAAGTTTCGAGAACCTCTGGTGAAGACAAATTCAACTCCGGCACAAAACCAAACGATAGGGAGAAAAACTAATTGGATGCTAATGGTGCGGTAACTATGGTTTTTTTTTTATAAACTTCTCTATCTAAAACCTGTGCAAGAAGAACATACTATATAACATATTTTTTTCTTATCAAATTTATAACAAAACTGTACAATGACCATTTCAATTTCACCAAATTTCTTTTATCAATTTTACTATTTCAATCAAAAGTAACATAATAAAAAACCCTAATTTTAAGAGTATAAGAAAATTACTTTAATTTCTCAAATTTCATTTCCCAGATTCTTGCATTTGATAAATGTAATTTCAATTTCAATCCAATATAAGTCACTTTTAGAAATAGAAAACCATTGAGATGCACGAAACCAATATGACCTCCTTTCTCACTTCACTCTACGTTGCACGTGGCTGATAATGGAAAGGAGAAACAGTTTTAAAAAATTGAATCTGTTTCCAAAGAGATAGAGATTCAATCTATATTCATAACTACCACCCATGACATAATCAAATTGAGATTCAATTGCATTACTATGCATAAATGAGGAAAACGAGAACGAAAAAAAAGAAGTAGGCGGAAGATGAAGGGAAAGCATCTGAGAGAAGGTATGCATAAATTATGGTACTTGATATGGGTTTTAATTAAAGCCGTTGATTTAAATCGGTTGGTTATTATTGTATCCTCTCATCTCTCACTATAAACACTTCTCTCACTTGATACACTCCCATATATATATATATATATATATATATATATATATATATATATATATATATATATATATATATATATATATATATATATATATATATATATATATATATATATATATATATATATATATATATATATATATATATATATATATATATATATATATATATATATATATATATATGAGAGAGAGAGATTTATAAATTTTAAAAAAAATTAATTGATTTTTCTTTTTGACAAAAACACATATTTATTATTTAACAATAAAAACTATCAATTAGTTTTAAAATAAAACATTAGATAATCCAATGGATTTTTAAACTTTGTTGGATGGATTGGATCCATCCATAACTTTAAATGGATGGATTTGATTCAATCCATTAACTATTCTTTTTTATAATGGATGGATTGGATGGATAATTTAGTGGATGGATTGGATGGATTTTACTCTAATGGATTTTATTGCCACCCCTAGAAAATCCTTATTGTAGAATATAGATATAAACAAATTTCACAGAAAATAAAGAAGAAATAGACAATGAAGATAATGATGGAATCTATGACAACGTCAAAGATGGAGACGAGAAGTTCGAATCGGTGAGAGGAAATAAATTTCTTCCATGCTCTCAAACTATCAGATGAGAGAGGAGATACAATTTTTTTGGTTTGAAATGTGAGAAAGGGATGTGAAAGCTTTAGTTGAACTGGTTTAAGTGGAGAGAGCGAAAAGATGCAATCGTGTGATGATGCCAGCTAGATCAAAAGGGTGATTAATTGGGTAAAGTTGAGGTCACTTCGTTGATTACCAATAAATACATCATGTATTGTAAATTAGTATTGTATAAAAGGGTAATTAAGAAAAATGGTTGCATGTTTCAGTCTTAGTTAGGTAGTTGATTCCGAAAATGAATTATTAAAAAAACACTTGTAAAGACATATAGAGGTAACTCAAGGTAGGGATGGGCAAATATGAATCATTCGATCGAAACTAACTGGTCTATTATTTTTTTTGCAAACGGATCAAGTCGGGTTTCGGTTGATCTAGTTGCGTAATTTGGGTAGTATAGGATTACTTCGATCGGGTTCAAATGACTATTTTAGACACGTCGAAAATCAAACCCGACCAATCAATTTACATTTATTTTATTTATTTTTATTACTAGAGGTCTGGCCCATTATAAAAATGAGATTCATAATATTTATAGATTATTATCATTTTTATAATTTAATAGTGTCATGGTGTACAGAAGAATACAAGGACATGCAATGATTTTTTAGTGTTACTTATTACATGGTTTAAAGTATGATAATTACTGAATTAATGTCAAATGATATTGAAAAATGTTATCACTTAATATTAGTTTTTTTAATAATAAAAAAATAGTTATGATCTTTTAAAATTTTGATAGTTTTTTTTTAAAACTAAACAATGAATATTTATAAATTTTATAAAAAAAAGTTCCATTTTTATGAGTTTAGCCCAATAAATAAATCGATTAATCTGCCAAACTGATTAAACCAATTTACTCACCAAACTGATTAAATCGAATTCGCCAAAAATTGAAATTTCATCGGTCAAAATCGAGCTTTTAGAATGAAACTGCAATTTGCATCAAATTTAAGTTTTTGACTTGATATTAATCTAGGTCGACCGATTGTCCAACCCTGACTGAAGGTAATCTAATTCCGTATTTGGGTTATTACCTATCAAATATTTATATATCCTTTATGTTATCTTTAGTTCTTAAGGGCAAGATCCCGACGAAGGTAAGGAGATGCACTCATGCACTCAATTTTTTTTAATTTCTTTATCTATTTTTCATTTCTTCTAAAAATTATTCTTGACAAGATTTTAATCGATTAAGAAGCAATTTTGACCAATTAGGAAAGCTAAACTCAATTTTAATTAATTAGAATTTTCTTCTATATTGAGGTAAATATGCTTTTTGGTCCCTATAAATTATCAAAATTTGCTTTTGGTCTCTATAAACAAAAATGATATGTTTTGATCTCTACAAAATTATTATGCACGTAATTTTAATCTCTGCTGTTAAACCAATGAGTATTTTGTTAGAACAAAGTTTGGTTCTACATCCTTGAAATAGTTTTGATGATAACAAACACATATCTCTAAAAGAACATATATGCTCCCTAATAGATTATTTGTGTT
This sequence comes from Vicia villosa, assembly GCF_029867415.1. Lineage (NCBI taxonomy): Eukaryota > Viridiplantae > Streptophyta > Magnoliopsida > Fabales > Fabaceae > Vicia > Vicia villosa. Next base: position 171,605,706 of record NC_081184.1, read on the forward strand.
TCAGAAGTTCTGAAGCAGAAAACAAATCAGAAGGCTGCATCAAGAGAGAAGTTTACAAGAATAAGAAGATATAATTTTTGAAGGAAGGTTATAAGAACAAGAAGTTCTGATGACTTTGAAGGAAGTCCACAAAAACAAGAAGTAACTGTCACTTGATCTTCGTTCTAAGAAGATCATATTCTAATAGTCACTACAACAAGCTCTCCAAGATCAAAGTAGTAAGGTTGTCAACTGCTCAGGTTTTGACTGTGATTTCTCAGAAGCAGAAGTTCTGATAAAACTATGATAAGGAAAATGCTTCTTGCACCAAACACTAACATAATGCTCTGATACATTATCTTCTTATACTTAGTTCTGTTACAAGTCATTAAATTCAAGATCTTCTATTAACGACTGAATCATCAATTCTATGGAAAGAATCACTATCTTTGGAAAGGTCTTAAATCATGTTATTTCAACATTCCAAAGGTGAAAAGTGTGTCTTTCAAACGGTTCAAAAGCTTCACTATATATTGAAGACGCTATTGAAGTTAAAAACAGACAATACTCGCGCACAAGCTATCAAAAATCTCTATTCATTCTCTTATTATTTTGTGCATTGTTCTTAAACATTGTGTATACATCACAGTTGTGATACAACTTATTAGAAGAATATTTGTAAACACATAAGATTTCATTTTGTTAAATTGATCCTTGAGAAACCGGGTTGTGGTTTATCTCAAAAAGACTTTGACGGTTGTCATTGTGAAAGTTGTTGTAATCAAGTTTGATTTAGTGGATTAAGTGCTCGTAAGAGAGAGGAAAAATCACATTGGCGGGTGAACTGGAGTAGTTTGAGTTCAAACGAACCAGAATAACCAAACATGTCTTAAGTTTTTATTTTATCAAAAACCGAATCCAACCCCCCTTATTGTGTTTTTCGAACCTTCAATTGGTATCAGAGCGTCTGGTTCTGGGTGCATACACTTAACCGTGTCAGAAAAAGATCCTAAACGAAAAACACCATGGTTGAACCAATCAAGAACAACAACAATGACAATCATGATGATAGAGACAAAATCAGTGGGAGACCATCAATGTTCGACGGAGAAAACTTTAATTACTGGAAAGACAGAATCGAGAGTTTCTTTCTAGCTCATGATGCTGATCTCTGGGATATGGTAACAGATGGCTACAAACATCCGGTCAATGAAAGTGGTCAAAAGATTGAAAGAAAAAAATATGAATGATCAACAAAACAAAGAATTCATAAATCATCACAAGGCTAGGACTATACTTCTAAGTGTTATCTCGTATACCCAAATAATCCACCATCTACTCGATGGCCTCAGGCTGCTGTATCTGGAAATGGTCTAATAACCTCCCTCTGATCGACAGGTGGAGATGAAAGGCCACGTCATGTATGGTGATCGTCAACTCCCCTGACAGGAAGGTGTTTTTTTTCTTCTTATAATAAACAATACAAATATCCCGTGACTGCGCAGGTAGCTGTGTTTTCTCTTAACGGTTCTACTTTGTTATCTCTGTCACAAGTAAGAACGGATGGAATCCTGAATAATATCAGACTAGACTCAAGGTTTAGAGAAGTAGCAGATAATGGTAGCCAGAGGGATGAAAGAACTATTTCAAATAGAGAAAACTTATCTTCGAGACAAGATAGTGCTGGACCTGTTAAAGCAATTTGTGGTGGGCAGCTTGAAAGTGAGATGGAAGATAAAGAAAACCATCCTAAAGGAAACAATCTGGTGGGGATTACACTAGCCAATAGTTCTTCATCGAACCCAACAGATATATCTGTTGGTCGAGAAACTGATGTGGAAAATCACTTGGAAAGACAGGAGATCATGAATCCAAAAAGCTCAATTCCACATTGGACAGATGAAAAGCTGGATGAGCTGTCGGCATTTGACTGAGATGATAATCTCTATTTTTTCATAGCAAAGTATTAGATGATGCCTATTTACTTAGTTTACATATATTTTGATTGTACAACTTTTAGGAATTTAAAGGTGCACGTGTTTGTAAATACTTCCACATAATACTTCCAGGTGAGTTTGGGGTATAGAAGCAGATTTAGAAACTTTTGGTATTGTAATTAGACAATTCAATATTATCTTGTTTCAAGTTCTCAAATATAAAATAATCTTGAATCTGGAATATCTTAATTGAACTTTATTTAAAACAAATCTTTTTCTTTCTCTTTTTCCGTGGCCTAATATTTCCATAAGAACACAATAAAGAAAATTTATGAGTTGAAGAATGAATACCGGTGCATAGAATTATACAGCTCAAACATTGTGTTAGTTTTATATACAATTTTGTCTTCGTAAATATACTAAAAATATTAATTTCATACAAAGGCTTTATTTTCATCAAACATCCGGTCTAGTAGATGGGTACTGTTGCTTTAAGCAGCACACTCTTGATCCACTGAACCACTATATTTTAGCCTTTTCCTTCAAACCCTGGTTAATAAAATTGAATCACTAGCACAGCAAACAGATCCACACAACTTCTAAGCAGCATAAAAATTGAAACAGTTGTGTTCTTGATATCCAAGGACAACATTGGAGTTGCTCTTAATCTTTGGTAGTAACAATAGGCACTCCTGGTAAAACAAATATTGAAACAACAACAATCTTCTTTTAACTACAATATGGATGAGTCTCAGAAAATAAAGCATGCAACATCATAGGGGAAATGAAATGAGTGTTTTTGAAGAACAAAACAGACAACTTAATGGCACACAGATATCAAAATCTTTTCAGACTTTCTTGTGCAAGTATAAAAAGAGAAGAATGTCAACCTGTAAACAATATTCATAATACTGATTATCATCAATAGCCAACAAGTGATAATGAGTAAACAATCCTCAAGGTATTGATTATCATCCATAACCAAACAGCGATCTTGAATAAACATTTACTTTTACAAATAATAAATTAACACAGAGGAAACAACAGATGGTTTTAAACTCAGACTATAAAACTGGTAGATCTTCATAAAGTAAAAGGGGGCAAAAAAATTCAAAAACAGCGAATACTTAGGTTGTTCTAGGGGTGGCCCATTCAACTCTCAGAATGAGATTGTCGTAGCCATATCCATTGAGTTTGTTAATAGCCCTTTGAGCATCTTCCCTGCTGACAAAGTTAACAAAGCCAAATCCCCTACTCATGCCAGTCTTTTGGTCTATAGCAACATAGACCCTGCTCACAGCACCAAAAGGCCGGAAAAGCTCAAGCAAATCAGGCTCCCTTGTGTCCTCCGAGAGGTTGGTTACCCGAACAGAATTCTCATCGTTCCTCCGCCTCATGTCTGACCCAGTAGTCCTCTCCGCACCAGCTCTCAGGCTAGGAGGTACATATGCACCCTTAGTCGAACCAGCAGGAGCCGCAGCACCATCTGCGGTTGGAGGTTTATCAACAAAGCCCTCAGACGGCTGTGCGAGATCCTTATATGGACACCTTGAAGTCCAATGGTCACCCTTCTTCCCACAAGTCCTGCATACCATGAGAACAGCACCTTTATTGAACTGAGCCAATGGGTCACTAGTCTTTGCATCCTCCTTGCTGGAACCTGAAAATACAGAATGATGATTACATATATCATGAGACTGATACAAAAGTCTTCCAATAGGATTGGTTGAAAGGGAAATTAATTAAGACAATAAACTGAATTCATGAATATGAAAGGAATTCCAGTAATTGTAAATTAAGGAATTTCATACAAATGATAGTATCCAAGAAGAAAATTTAAATGCAAAGTAAATCAATACAATAATTCTTTTTATTCCAAGTCCAAACAATCCAATCATTCTCGTGCTAGAATTAACTACTACATTGCTTAATCATGAACAGATACATTAACAATTCACATGAAATTCATTGCATTTGAATTGAGTTCCCGTGTATAAAAATTGGGTCCCATTTCTTATTCTGAATTGTGAGAATAAACAATCCTAGATTCAAATAAAAGTGAACAATCATGAAAAATGGTAACAGCCACAAATGTTAAAATCCACAATTGTGACCTGAAATTATCAGCAATATATCTAAATCCTACAACCACATTTCAAAACCCTAAAATTTTTGTGATTTAACATATTGCCATACATTAGTTATCTTGTTACATTTGACAGCGATATCAAATCGCTCATTTGATTAGTTACTAATTCCACACAAAAATTAGGGTTTCAAACACAACAATCACGATTTAAGATATCATCATAAAATAAAAACAAAAGCAAGAGAGAGAGAGAAGAACCAAGAGGTTTGGGGCGTTCTAGGACGATCTCTTCGGTGGAGACCATAGTGAGGCGAGCACCAACGTCTTCCTGAACAGCATCTCCAAACTTCGGCCACGAACGGCGTTCGACGGCGCGTTTGCTGAGGCGCGCGTTGGCGAGTTTGCGGGTACGAGTGGTTGTTGTGATCTTAACCTTGTTACCATCATCATCAAACTGGTACGCGATAACCCTCTTGATTCCGTTTTCGTCGGGACCTATGGTCTGAGGTGGAGGTAACAGAAAAGCGAGATCTTCGCCGTCGTCTTCTTCCAATTCTCCCCAACGTAGCTTCGCCGGTTCGTTTTGAATCGCCGCCATGTTTTCTGCCGCCGGAGAGAGGATTGGGATATTTGGGGTTAACCTAGTTCTGTGTATCGTGCTTTGTTAACGATAAGGGTATTTTGGGAAGTTGAAATGCCCGTGTTTTGCTACTCAACGAAGATTGGGTTTTTGGGCTTAATATTTGGCCCAGAGTTACTTTATTATAAGTTTCCTTTCGGTTATAGAAATTTCTACTTCGAACCATTACAACTGCCTTTATACTCCTACGCGTAAAAAATTTGGACCAAAATACTCTGGTATAAATAGGTTGTTTTTTTACAATTTTACTTTTTCACCTAATTGACCAAAGACATAGACAAATCTATATATTAGGAATCAGGATCTATAGAGATAGGTCATAAAAACTGTTTGGCCTAAGTCAGAGTACATACATAGATAAAGTACTGAGACGTTTTAATATCTAAGATTCTAAAAAAGGACTCATACCTATGCAACATGGCATGTGTCTATCAAAAACACAATCCCTTACAACTAAGGAAGAAATGGATCGCATGAATAAGATTCCATATGCATCTGCAATAGGATCTATCATGTATGCCATGTTATGTAATCGACCAAATGTCTTGTATGCTTTAAGTGGAACGAGTAGGTACCAATCTGATCTCGGTGATGCTCATTGTGTAGCTGTCAAGAACATCCTTAAGTACTTGAGAAGAACTAACGACTCATTATTGGTATATGAAGGTCAAGAAGAGCTTGCTGTAATTGGATACACCGATGCTAGCTTCCAGACAGATAAGGATAAATTTATATTGCAGTCTGGTTATGTGTTCTGCTTAAATGGTGACATTGTAAGATGGAAAAGTTCAAAGCAAGATACAGTTGTTGTTTCTACAACTGAGACCGAGTACATTGCTACCTCAAATGCAGCAAATGAAACAATTTGGATCAAGAAGTTCATTAGGGACCTTGGCATAGTCCCTAGCATTGTGGATCGCATTGATCTCTATTATGATAACAATGGTGCTATCGCACAAGCTAAGAAGTCTAGATCTCACCAAAGATCCAAACACATACTTATGTGATATCAGATCATTCGAGAGATAATAGATAGAAGAGATGTGAAGATATGCAGAGTATCTACACTTGACAATATTGTTGACCCACTAACAAAGCCTCTTGCACATCAAAAGCATGGTGGTCATATTAAATCCATGGGTATCACGGGTATGCTTGATTAGATCTAGTGCTAGTGAGAGATTGTTGGTGTAAGCCCTAGAGGCCAATATTTTGGTACTTGTATCGAATTATTTATTAACAATAAAAGGTATTTCTTTATTATATTTGTCTTTCCAAAATAATAAAGTCTCTAGAATAGCTAGTTCGTTCAATGAAATGTTTAGTGTGACTTAATCATGACATCCCATTAAACATAAGGATATTATTCTTAAAGTATCTGTAGTCGAGCTTTATTATGAGGTAGGATAATATTAAAACATTAAGACTATTATGTAGATAGACTAATGATCAAATCTAATGAATTATGGATAAGGAGTTATCAAGTCTTAACATATGTATGAACATTAGGAGTAATATTTATACTGGATTGACCCGTTATGAGAGTACTACATGGAATGTTATGCAAAATGTCATTTATTCTCATGGTGATAATGGTGTATACCACCCTTTGACCTGAAACCACTATAGACCCTAGAAGTAGAGTGAAGTACTTTATTGTTGATCAAACAATGTCTGTAACAAGATGACCATAAAGACAATTGATGGATACTCCACAAAGCATGTTGAGGGACATGAGTGACCAAGATGACCAATATTGAACTGGACAAGGGTGGCACGGTCTATGTCTTGTGTTCAATATAGATATAAAGGCAAAAGGGCAATTGTACACGCAAGTATTATCACGATAAGTTTTTGTCATATCAAATGACATTTTCGTGACTTGGGTAGCAGTGAGGGGTTGCTAGATACCGCTCACTGCTTATTATGTTATATGTGATTTAATATAATTGTCAACGTCGCGAGAACCTACAGGGTCACACACATAAGGATAAATTGATGAGAAATAAAATAAATAAGGAACATCGTAAGGTACAATGGCACTGAAGTGAATTGTAGAACACAGTAAGATACAGTGCACTTAAGTAGAATACGAAATATGGTAAGGTACCACGAGCTTAAGTGATATACGCTACACCATAAAGGTATGGTGCATGTGCACTTAAGCGGACTTTTTGGCTTGCAACCCACACAAATGGTTCTTTATGACACACAATGAAAACAGACTGGGCTGTTAGATTGAAGTGGATGTCGGTATCCCAAATCAGCTCAAAAAACTCTTAATAGACCAAACTATTCATCCTTGCAGGATTCTAGATTGGGGGCTTGTACATATTTAGAATATTTAGACCGATCAGGAGAACCGAAATTAGAAGAAAGCATGGCGGACAATTAACTAGGATTGGTCCTAGAGATCTTGCCTACTTGCAACCCGACCAGTGCCTGCCTCGAGTTGCCTACTTGCAACCCAGCCAATGCCTACCTCGAGTTGCCTACTTACAACCCGGCCAGTGCCTACCTCGAGTTGCCTACTTGCAACTCGGCCGATGCCTACCTCTAACTCGGCCACGGAGGTTACGCACATGCCAAAGGTCGCGACCGTTATGGAGGTTATGATTCCCTATTGATGCAATCAGTTACAGATGTTACAACATTTGTGAGGCGGTTACAGCGTTTACGAGGACGATTAATGGTCATTAGACCATAGATTTCACTATAAATAGGGCTCCCGACTGAGGGATAAGGAAGACGCATCTATCTTGAGCTTGCACCATTTGCACTGCTCAAATCCCTAAAGGTAAACACTTACAAACTCCTGTGTGACTTCGTCGGAATTTTTTTCTGGGGAGTCTTATTCGTCGGAACCATGAGATCATGTAAACCAACATATTTGATAATTATTATTATTTTAAAATAATTAAAATAAATAAATACATAAACCAACATTGCCAAGTATTGAAATTGAAAAAAATGAGAAACAAAATGAAATAGAAAAAAAATGGCATGAGATCATGTAATTAGTTTTTTTGTTTTTTTAATATTTTTTAATTTTAATGAAATAAGGACAATTATAATTATAGCATGCCATGTATATTATTTAATAAAAAATAATAATAATTGAATGAAGGAAAATGAAATAGGGGACACTTCTCACGGTTACCCCGTAACAAAACCAGAAGAAAAAAAAAACCACCATGGCCTAATTCATTCATCTCAAAAACTCCACCAAATAAAAAATAAAAAATATCGATTTGATGTCCACTTATATCATTGTTGGAGACAATTCGAAAGGGTCAACGAGAGTCGAAAGACCATTTTAAATTTGGAAAACAGTTTTGAGAGACACACCACATATTCATCTAAAATCTTAAGGTAATAGGTGTGTGGATTCTCTCACGTTCAATTTTTCTTTTCAAGGACTTTTTACTCATACTTGATTTTCAAGACTTTAAAGTCTTGATCCGTGTGATTTATTATGAACGGAAGGTGTGGGTTGAATTGTGATGAAATCTTGTGTAAATTTTAGTTTTTGAAATGCTATGTACTTGCTGTCCAGAAAAATCGTGACTGTGCTATGTGGTGTGTGAAGCGTGATTTCTTGTGGTTGGATCATGTACATGTATATATGGCATGGACATACTCTAAACATGCTCCTCTTCTTTTGCAGATATACCATACGGATGTATCATAAATTATGATGGGTGATCATGCGCATAGCAAAAGACTGGAAACTTTTTTTTAGTGATTTGGTTATGTGATTAGGTAAATCATGTAATCTCTCTTTTTATGTAAAAATAAAAGGACAATGTTATTTTAAAAATGAATGCTTAAAGGGCCTATTTGAAACACTTTGGAATTTTAGTTCTTAAAAATTATTTTTTAAATCTATTTTAAAAAATTGTTTTTAAGAAGAGAACTAACAAAAAGATTTGTTTGATAAACTAGTTTTTACAAATTGTTTTTGAAATGTGAAACTGAAAAAAATTGTTTGGTGGTTAATTATTCAATGTTATTTTTAAAGAGAATAAAAATACCTAAATACTAAAAAAATTGAGAAACCTCAATTACACTAATATTATATTTAATTACGGTTATATTTAATTTAAATAATGTTTATTTAATAATTAAAAATTAAAACTTTTTAATTATCAAATAAAACAATTCGTTTGATTGAGTTTTGATTTTATGTTTTTAAAAATGATTTTAAAATTAGTTTTAGAAAATTGTTTTAAAAAAATAATGAAATAAATCTGTTTGGTAGTTATGTTTTTAAAAATTGTTTTAAAAATAAAAAATTTAGAAACTTGTTTGAAGAAATTGTTTCTGATTTTTAACTTTTTTTTAATGAATATTTTAAAGATCCTAAAATCTAATATTTTAAGCTTTATAGTAAAATACAAATTAAAGTTGTAATTCTATCAATTAAATAAGATAATTTTATCAATTTTAAGATAGACCCAATAATTTTTAGAGTGAATGTCAATTTTAGTCTCTCACAAAAACTGTAAAGGTCATATTAGTGCCTGAGAAAAAAATTCTTATTAAATCCCTTACAAAATTTAACCGAGTCATGTTAGTCCTTTTACTAATATTTTTTTCAAACCGATTTTTTTTCTTACTTTAGGATCGTGACTGGACTGCTAATGAATACCCATTTTTGTCCCTCACAAAAAAGATAGTTCAAATTAGTCCCTAAGAAAAAAAGTCCTCATTTAATCCCTTACAAAATTTAACTTAGTCATGTTAGTCCCTCTTTTAATATTTTTTTCAAACGATTTTTTCCTATTTTTAAAACCGTGACTGGACCTACTTTCAGAAATTGAGTACGCGTCAGAGGTTAAGTTCCTTTGCACATGGTCTTCAGAGTTTGAGTTTCCATCAAAAGCTAGGTTACCTAGTATACCTAATTGTTCATTAAATACTTTATTATCATCAAAACCTAAGGAATATAGTATAAATTAATTTTCTTCCAACATATCACCCAAATTATTTTTTCCGCAAGTATTATTTACTAAACTAAGAAATTAGCCTAAATCATCCCAGTAACAGAACTAAACCTTCCTAAAAGATCATTAACAACTAAAACAATAACAACACACCCAACAAAAAAAGAACATCGTGGTATCGCAATGATTTATCTACAATTCCTTCACAAATAACTTCAAACCAACAGTCGTAAAGTAGGAGTCTAGTCAGGGTTTACAAATAGGAAAAAAAAATCTTGAAATTTTTTTTTAAAAGTGGGACTAACATGGATCTTCACTTTCAGTCCAGTCACGGTTCAAAAGAAAAGAAAAATAAATGGTTTGAAAAAAATATTACTACGGTTAAATTTTTTAAAGGATTTAATTGAGATTTTTTTTTCATGGACTAATCTGACATCTACAATTTTTGTGAGGAATTAAAATGGACCTTCACTTTAATTTTTATAAATGAAGGTTTTAGCATTACCATTAAGCACCTTATGGTATATTTAATAAATTTTAATTATTATTTCCTATCACACCCCTACTAAATAAATAAATAGCTCTATTTTATCAAAATTAAAATTAAAATTTTATAAATGAGTATTTGGTATTATAATATAAAAGAGCAACATAGAAACAATAGAAATTAATAGAAATTAAAGAATTAAAATAAAAATTAAATATAATTAAGAGTCTAAATAAATAATGTCAAATAAAGCATATAATAATTTTCATGAGTCATTTAATAAGAACTATATTAAAAAAATAAACTTTATTAATTTAAATATATTTTTATATAATCTACTTATTACAAATAATAAATTTAAATATACTTTTATAAAATTCACTTATTACAAGTAATAAAAAACAATCTGAAATTCTTATTGAGAATTCTATATTAGAGTAGCTTTTATCCTAAGATTAAAAGGAATAAAAAGTATGATACACTAAAACAAACTCAAAGCACATAACATTGTTATCCATTGACAACATAATTAAAAACAAAAAGTTTAATATATTTATGATGATGCCATTAATGAAAAGTATTTGTTTTTCGCATTTTTTTAAAACACAAACTTGAAAGAAAAAAAATATCTAAAAGATGTTTCCACTTTTTAGTTTCTAAAAATAAAATAATAAAATAAATTTTGGAAACTCTAGAACACAAAAGTCTTATAAAACAAGTTTTTAGTTTTATAACTTTTGAGAACTAAAATACAATTTTTAGAAATCAATTCAAACAGGCTCATAGAACAACCATAATGCTTAGGTTCATCTTATCAAATTTACAGAATACGTTCGGGCTCACCTTCCTTCTACTTCCTTCCAATACGTTCATAGTTTGAATATAGACAAAAACAATTTTAAACAAAATACAAAGAAAATCGGATACAATCAGGTTTGTCTTATCAAATTTACAAAATACGGGTTCATCTTCCTTCTACTCTCTTCCAATAGTTCATAGTTTGAATATAGAAAGAAACAAATTTATACAAAATAGAAAGAAAATCGGATAGCTGTCAAAAGAAGAACAATACGATTCTTGTTTGAAGCTCAAAGAAGTAGGTGCTTGAAGCGTTCTTAACAAAGTGTGGGTTTGAAGAAATGTGAGAGAACAATAGTATCAAGAGTGGAGAGTCAAAAGAAGAACAATACGATTCTTGTTTGAAGCTCAAAGAAGTAGGTGCTTGAAGCGTTCTTAACAAAGTGTGGGTTTGAAGAAATGTGAGAGAACAATAGTATCAAGAGTGGAGAGTGAGTTATGAGAGAAGAAGAGTCTCGAGAGTGAAGAGTGAGTGATCCGTTGTTGAACAAACGTGAGTAACCAACAGACTCGAGAGTGAGTGATTCATTTTGAAAAACAGTTCGGGAAAAATTGACCATTTTTACATTAGTTCTTAACACATGCCCTTAAATATTAGCATTATCCTTAAAAATTTTACTAACAAATTTATATATTTTTAACTTGTTAATCCTTTAATAAAATTCAGCCTTTTCTTCGCTTAAACTTATATTTTTTTGAAATTTTTTAGTCCGCTCCCAATTTTACATATGTGACCGTGTTGATTAGGATAAATTATTTATTTTTAATGAGGTGGCATTATTGATTGGATAAAAAATTAAAAAATATATATTAATTAATTTTTAATAATATTATATTAATTGATTATGATATTTTTCTAATATTTTTTGTTTGAAATAAATTATTATATAGTTAGAGAATTTCTTATCTCACCCCATGAGTCTCTTACGCACCACTGAATTGGCAAAAATGCCCTCGTGCTTCCGTAGATGCTTCTCCGGAAGCACCTTTTTTTTGTTTAACGTTGTTTTGTTCCATAGATGCACATACGGAACGCTTTCGTAGATGCATCTACGGAAGCATTTGACGTTATAACTCGCGCCAGACACTTCCCCTCCCTCATTCTTCACATTTCAAACTCTCAACTCCAAAATATCAAACTTCAAAATTTTTTCTCCCGAGTTCGGGCGACATTATCAACATCAAGTATCAGCACATTCCATCCAGTTCGTATCTCTATTTAATCGGTATGTTTTCGACATTTTGATTTATTTTAGAGTATTTGTAAAATCGAATTAGAATTTGATATTTATGTGTAAAAATGATTTGATAGGCTTAGAAATATAGTTTAGAGACAATGTAGGTGTTGTTTGAGGTTTTAAACGGATGATCAAGCCACAAAAATGGAGTTTTTAGTGGCTGGAACAATGCTCAGACGCCATTGTTGCGTTTCTGAGCTTCAGTGCCTTCTGTAGATACATCTACGGAAGAGATGAACATTAGGGCATTCGGTAGGTGCATCTACGGAAGCACCCAAAGTTTTTGAAACTAAGGTACTTCCGTCGGTGCATCTACGGAAGAGTATTTTTCTGTTTTTCTTTTGTTGTTTATTTATAAATATGCAGTATCTAACTCAAAATTTTTTGTATCATAATACAGACATCATGACCCACAGCCCGGATAGGGACATTCAGAGGAGGATTGCACAACACACATCCGTGCGGCGAGAACGATCGTGTGTAGTATCTCAGGTCACTAATGGAGCTGTTGTTCCACTTGATGCACCTTCTACATCTGATACAACCGCCCCAGTCGGGCCTTCTCCATCACCCGCTCCAGTCGGGCCTTCTCCGTCTCCTTTCAGTCGGGCCTTCTCCATCACCCTCTTCATTTGGGCCTTCTCTGTCTCCTTCACCCGGGCTTTCCCCATATACTACTTCACCACGGAAGCCTCAGGATGATCCTGAGGGTTCCTCACAGTTACCACCCTCCTGCAGACGTCGTCAGGGCAGTTCTTCTTCTATTGTGCCACCTTCGGAGCTGCACGAGGATGATCCGGTGTCGGAGCCTGTATGGTACCCGGGGAGCCTGTAGATGCAACCTTGTTGACTGGATATGTAGATCGTGCAGCCAGACGTATCTGGGATGGAGATGTAAGTTTTATTTGATAATTACTTATTAATTTATTTTCTTCAATTCTGACCTTGCTTATTACTAATCGTTTTTATTTTTTTAAAATTTCAGAGTAGGGATCCCCAGAAGTTCTACAACAATGGGCGGAAGATAAAGGATCTCGCGCAGCTTGAACAATAGTGGTTTCAGGAGGTACTAACAGCTTCTAGCATGAGGGACCTTTGTCAGCTCGGCTACGGGACGATACATAACGGGATGTTGGCGGCATTTGCGGAGAGATGACATCCTAAGACCTCCTTATTTCATCTACCTCATGGTGAGATTACCATCACCCTAGATGATGTGGCATGTCTCTTACATCTACCTATCAGGGGTACCCTCCTTGGTCACGGTAGGATGACCAAGGAGAAAACTCAGGAGATGTTGATTGTTGAGCTGGGGGCTGATCTTGATGAGGCGTTTGATGAGGTGGAGAGGACCTGTGGGGCCCACGTCAGGTTTAGCTTCTTGCAGAGGAGGTATGATACGGAGCTCACTGCGGAACATCAGACTGTTGATGACGAGGTGGAGCAGGCTATACACAGAGAGCGGACGCTGAGATGTTATTTCCTATATTTGATAGGCACTTAGATCTTTGTGGACACGAGCTCATCGTACACAGACGTCGTCTACCTGACGTACTTATCAGATACATCACGTATCCATGAGTACAACTGGGGAGTGACTGTACTGGCGTGCAACTACTACAGACTTGGAGAGGGATGCCTGTGGAAGGCAAGGACAGTTGCAGGCAGTTGTACCTTTTTGGTGGTAACAATCTTATACTCTTCTACTTATTAGGTATTTCTGATAGTACTTTAAAATAACTGTTTTTTTTTTAGAGTTGGATACTACAGCACTTCCCAGAAATTATTAGCTGGGGAGAGGTGCCTACCTACACAGAGCTCATGCCGCGTGCTAGTGCGTTCACCTCCTCAGAAAGAACCAAATGCTAGATCCCTACAGGCACGGTCTTGACCGCATGGCCGCTGAGGACATCAAATACGAGTGTTATGCTGAGCACCGAGAGACGCTTCCGTTTGATGAGTGTTGTACCCTAATTTTTTACCAATGAGATCCCACCATATTTCCAAATATTAGGATCATCATTATCATCACGCATATCATTTGCTAACAAAAATTACAAAAAATATTGCTTGTTACTTGTGTCGTAAGACAGGAGACTATTCAAGAGGAGACTGAGCAAATTAGGGTTTTGAGGCCCACATGGAAGTTCAACATTCTCCTATGATTCAAAGGGTTATCCCATCAATATCTAAGTCCAAGGATGGTCCAATTCAAGATCAACAACTCTCAAGATCACTTGATGCCCAAATTAGGGTTTTGACCTAATTCACCTGGAGAGTTGATTTTTCATCAGGACATGGCTCCAAAGCTCAAACCATGATTTAAGGGAATCCAAATCAACATTATAATCCATTCACATCATTCATTTGAAGAGGAGACCTTGATTCATATGGAATCCACAAAACTGCAGTTCATTTGAAAAAAGTCAACTGTGTGAGTCAACCTTTGACTTTTGATTAAAATGGTCAACCATGAACTTTTGAGGATTCAAATCATCAACATATTATTATTGAAGATATTTTACCAAATAAAATCAAGAAAACTCATCAAGAATCAAAAAGTCAACAAAAGTCAAAATTAAGGTTTTTAAGTGATGTTGACCTCATTTTGGGAACTTCAAATTTAACCTACACACTCAAATATCTCCCAACATGAAAGTTGTATATCTTAATCAAATAAACAACTTTGTCTCTACTCAAGGTTTCATCAAAAATGATTATTTTGAGAGATATGGAGTTATGAAGGTTTATGTTCAAAAAAACTTAAACATTTTCGAGTGTTTTCACTTGAATTTTTCCTAACTTTATGGTCATTTTTCTCCATGATCCCAAAGGAGATTGAGAAAATTTTTAACAATTGACTTGAAGTATGTAGTAAGGGATTTCTAAGGAGACCAATAGCATGAAATTCCATGGCTTGAGCTAGGAGATATGATTTTGTAAAGAAGGCTCCATAACACTTGAAAAACTCCACGAACATGAAAAAGTTATGAACCAAAACCACCTCAAATGCAAAGACTCCTTTCTTGCAGCCCCTCTAACTTGTTCAAGGCACCAAAATCAGAAGATTTAACTTGCTTTTGAACTATGATCCATGTATTCTAAGCATTATCCAAGTTCTATGTCATTTGTGTACAAAAGTCACCACTTCCATTTTAGAAAAGCATTGCTTTATGCTAAGTCAACTTGTCTTGAGCCTATCACATGTCTCCTTTGCAGAAAAAGCAAGTTAAACACCGCAAGAAAACCTATAATGTTCAGAACAAAGTCACACAAGCATGCTTGAGCGGCTCAAGCATGCTTGTGTTCCAATGGCATGGTACAAGGCTCAAGTTGAGCCTTGTACCATGCCATTGGAACCATAACTTTCATGTTTCTTCATGAAGAAGCAAAATAGTACAAGTATCACATGGGAGCTCCAGTTGATCTGATTCCTTCACCCACAAACCCTAATTTTGGCCTATAAATAGAGGGCCTTTCTCCCATAATCAAACACACCAGAATTCTCCAAGTCATACCTCCTTTGAAATTCTCATTTTCCTTATCTTTGCATTTTCTAGTGAATTTGAGTTCCACCAATTCTGAGTGTCAACCAAGGTTTCAAACAACTTCTAAACATCATTTATAAGCTGTCTATCACTTCCATAACCTCCCAAAACCCCTCTAACCAAAAATCACCATTTTCACTTTCATTTACATGTCATAAAGACCTTAACCTTCCAAAACACAAACTAAACACAAATCTACCAAACTACCACTTCAGATAGCTTTTATACATCAATTAGAAGATATCCAAACCATCACTTAAGACCTGTAACATCAAGATCACCAACTTCCATTTTTCCATAGACCACTTGCACTTGAAGTTGTGTTGAGCTTTACAGATCATTTCAAACCAAACCAAACACTCAAACACCTTATACATTAGTTATAGAAGCTATCCAGATCATTAGATAGCATCTGTAACACCATATTCATCATCTGCCATTGTTGCTTGCTCAAGAAGAAGGAGGTATCGGGTTTGAAGTTCTGGGCATCTTCAAGTCAGTCTAAGCATTCAGTTAGCTTCATTGGAAGTTAGTGGAACTATTTGGATCCTCATAACAAAAATGTTTCAAAAATGTTTTTTTGAAATATTGTTTATTTTATATTTAGTGGTAACCTTTACTAAACTACTACATCATTTCAGTACAATTGGCAAGCACTACATCTTACTCCTCTCCACTCAAGGACGTGGGTTCGATCCACCCCTTTTGCACTTTTGTGTTTTATTTTTCATATTAACAACTCAGAACTAGTTTTCATATATTATTGACTGCATGAGCCTTATGATCAACACATAGTACCTGGCCCAGTGGCTTATGTTTTAAGCTGTGAATGTGAGGGCGTGGTTTCAAGCCTTGGCAGCCACAAAATTTTCTTTTTTATCACTAATTTATTTTGTTTTCTTTACAACTTTGAAAATCATTTTAAAATAGTAAAATTAATCATCTTGGCTTGATTTTTTTTAGTAGCTTATTTAACTTGTATATTTTCATGTTATAAATTAAAAACCCAAAAATATTTATTTTTACTTCATTTAAAAATTAAATCAAAAAAGAGATATTTAAGTGTCACAAAATCAACAAAAATTGTGTTCTTTCGAATATTTACTTCAAATCAACTTTGTTTATTTTTGGAAATATATTTTTAGGGTTAGGATAAAAGGTCTTTGACTTTTCCATGGAGCCCTTAGACCAATTCTCTTTTAGAATTTGGTATTTAATCATTAAAATTAATTAGGTTTAAATGTTAATCTCAAAACCCTAATTCCAAAAATAGTTTGATATTTATTTATTCATGTTAAATGTGACTTGTTTACCTTGATCATTATCTTTTGTCTTGTACATATGCTTGTTGATTTTATCCTTGTGTTTTGTACTTATTATCCATTGTATTATCATTTGTATATACTTTGTTTATCTAACCCACGTGCATGAGTTTCATATTCAGCATCCATCATTCATTCATATATGAATCCATTCAAAGGTATAAACATCCTTGCTCTTTATCATTGATGATTATCTTACTCACTTGTTTGTCTTTTGTGACACGTGTTATCACACACACACACACACACACTTGAGGTATCCATTGATTGATTGCTTAAGTCGTTTGTTGAAAATCCAAAGAAACGAGAATGGTATTGACTAAAATTGTCAAGGTACTCAAACTCTTTTCCAAATCTCTTTTATTTTGTGTTAAAGTATTGTTAAAGCTTTTCACTTGTCAAAAATGGTTTTGTATTGGTAAAGCTCAACCTTTTTGAACCCACCCTTGGTTTTGTATTGTTAAAGCTCAACCCACCTTTTGTTTTAAAACCTTGGAACTAAGAGGAGAATTATTCCTGGTGAAACTACTATTAGTCCATTGACCTTGTATTGCTAAAGCTTGGTCTCTTTTTATTAGACTTGTTAAGTATTGTTAAAGCTTAACCTTTTAAAAAAATTGTTGAGTATTGTTAAAGCTCAACACCAAAAAGATTTTAGCCACTTTGGCCCCCTTTTTATTTTCCTTTTAAGGGGAACTACAAAAGCTCTGACTTCCCTTTTCTTTAAAAGGGGTATGTATGCCTAAGATGTGATGTCTTATCGAGCTCACTTTCAAAAAATTCTTCTCCCATCCCCACACTCTTTTTAAAACAAGTTCACATATGATTTTCAAAATAAATGTACACAAAGACAATAACATTTTCAAAGAGTTTCCCATTGGATACCATGGATATGAGGGGTGCTTAAAACCTTCCCCTTGTATAACAAAGTCTCCGTACCTAAATCTCTGATAAGTTTATTAGTTTTGATTTTAAAAACTTCTGTGGGGTTTATTCTCTCTTTCTCTCATTCCTTTTGGAAACAATAAAGCGTGGCGGCGACTCTGTTTAAAACAAATGAGCTAAGTCTTTCACATGGCTTTAGTTTCACCAATTTCACCGCTACAAAAAAATGGCGACTCTGCTGGGGATGTTGATCAAACTATTGGTACATCTTTAGAAGGGTTGACCCAATCTTTGGTTATGTTATTGAATTTATTTTTGTACATAACTTTTGTCTTTTACTTTCATATGTGTATACTTGTTATTTTATTGGGTTATATTGGGAAAGGGCTTGATTCCCCTTGTGGTGAGATAAATCCTAACCCGGATTAGAGTGCAACTTATGATAGGAGATGTTATAATCAATTTGATCTCGCGGGAGTAATCCCAAAGAAGTTAATTTGAGATCCATCGCTCATTGGAGGCCTCATCCTCATCCTCATCCTCACATGGAACCCGATCAATTAGGAACGCTCGTATAATCCTCCGCGGATAACGATTACGATCATGCTACATAAAACGATCTCAATCTCTACGGTGCTCCCCATTCGGCGAACAACGTTAAGTCATTGCTTCTGGTAGAAACAAAGACTCGGGGGGCTCCTGTTCTGGTCTGGGCCGAACAGGCCCAACAATTATCACTAACGAGTAGGCCCAATCCTTGGGTTGAGGCCGAGCAGGCCCATTCGTGCTCCATGCCCAATAACGCACACACTAGCCGTTACAAGAGCCAAGTCCACATGCCCACTAAAGAGCACATGGTCAAACCCACTAGCGCAGGATTCGGGAAAATCCCTCCGAACCCTACGCTCTGTCCACCCAAAATGTGAGTCACTAGATAACTCAGCCCTACCACGTAGGATTCTGGCAGTTTCCTAGCACATGGGTCTCTAATGGATCCGACTCAATTAGGAAATCTTGGCCCAGCGCTGGAGGCTATAAATACCCTCTTTCATTAGAGGGTCAGGTATTCAGTATTCATTCTAACTCACCTTTTATGTGCTTGCTCTCCTTGCTCTCAAACTTACTTTAGCATCAGAGTATATTGCAGGTACACCCCCCAATTCGTAGAAGTCCAATACGTTGCAGGTCACAATGATCCTTCTGATCAGGTAAGATCATTTATATTAATAGTCTAGTGATGACAATTTTAATTGTTTATAATCATTTTTGCCATAACTATTATAAAAAAATAAATACAAAATTATATGAGAAGTCGATGATATTTAAGTTATATAGCAATATTTTTATTTGTATTGAAAATAATAAAATCATGTAATTGTATTTAAATTAAAAAAATGCTAGAAAATGAATATTTATTTATATGAATATAAATTGGAGTTTATTGATTTCGAAAATAACTAAGTAAATTTATATTGTCCCCACTATGTAAAATTTTTGGTTCCGTCCCTGGTCGCATGTTGATTTTCCCAATTCCATGGGTTTTTCATCATCACCCACCTAAAATGATAATTCTTGATGCTTTGACATCAAACCATACATTTATTTATCTGATCTTGGTCTTTATTGTAGCCCTGTATGCCAAACTTTTGTGGAAATTGCTAAAGGAGAGAGAATTTGACTATAGAATGATTTACCGTTGTGACGGGATGTCGTCAACCCAATTGGATATTTATTGTTGTTTTAATGCTTTAGTGGCTCTCTCTGGAGGGGTTGCTGATTTCATTTTTCCACTCTCGTTGGAATTTAGTATAATTGTAATGTCATGTGCCATTAAGCTCACAAAATTCTCCAACATGCTTAAGGCAGGCTCATGCTGACATGTGATTGTGAATTTGTTTTTTATTTTCTAGGTTGTCATTCAATACTTTCTCGATCAAATGCATCAACATAATCCATATGTTAATATTGATTAGGATCCAAAGGTCAAAGACATTGGTGACACTATCGCTCAAGTCTTTGTTGGTGCTATTTTTGGATGTCTATTGGCCATTTTGCCACTTGTTGAGTATTGGTCAAACTCAATTTTATCCATTTTTTTCACTTTGATATTGGTTGATTCTAGGATAGTGATTGTTCCATTTTTTTGTATTCAATCTTAGTTGATTCTAGGATAGTAATGATTCTATTTTATGATTCTATGATAGTGATGATTCCATTTTTTTGTATTCAATGTTGGTTATTGATAGTATGTGATATTTTCTCAAACTTGTATTCAATGTGATGAAATACTTTACATGCAGAGAGAAGTTTAGCAAACTTAAATTGCTTTTAATATTCAAGATGATTGAAGTTTAAGCTATAGTTATTACTTTTGTATTTGTTGCTTAGATATACTTTAAGGGTTAATAGTTATTTATCCCCTGCCATATAGGGCGTTTATGGGGGGAAAATCCTATAAAAAAAAGTCACATGGATGACCCTAATATTTTAAAAAAGTTACTCTTAAAACCTTTCCCAGGTCAAGTCATCCAAAATGCTAACGTGTCATTATTTTTCTATTTTTTTTAAAATGTCACATGTGTTTAGTCATTTATGGAAGGACGTGTTTACCCTCATGTTTGTTTTTAACCTTATTCTTAAAAGCTCCGACATGTTGGGTGGAATCCCTAAATTTCCCTCTCCCTCTAGCGTATTATCTCGTTTCCTCTAATCCCTAATTCAAATTCTCCTTCCTAATTCTCTTTCCTTGTTCGTCTTCCTTGCTCGTCTTCTTTATTTATGACATTCACTAAAGATCCATAAAAAGTCAGGTTGTTCACGGTCAAGCATCTCCGGCATAGATTCAAACGGCAGAAGAACTCCTAAATGTGGTTATAATCTCCCCATGAAGTTGTTTGTTTCAAAATCGGTTGCAAATCATGGTAGAAACTATTGGAAGTGCAAGTTTTGAGGTAAAGAAGATGATTGTGAGTTACTTATTTGAAATGATGAGTTTTTTTTTTTGTGAAAGTTGTGCAAATACAGGTGGAGATATGTCAGAGCTTTTGAAGCAAATGGACAAAGAAATTGCGATAAAGATGGATGAATTGAAGAAAAAGGTTGAAGGCTTAAAGAAGAAGATGAATTTTCTGATAGTTGTAATTAATTATAGCTGTTAGAACAAGAAATGTTCTGATCAATATTCTTAGTTTTGATGATAACATTAAGTATGAATTTTGTATAAGACAATGTGGTACTCTAATCCTTTAAGTTTTCCATTTCAGGAAATATATAAAGAGTATGTACAAATTAGCATTCAGAAGCACTGACCCAGAATATTCTGGATGGCTTCATTAAAACATGCTCTGGTAAGACATCAGAAGATGGTCCTGCAGAATCAGAACATGAACTGGAAAGCATCAGAAAAATGGTAGTCATAAGTACAAGCTCTGAAGCTTTGATGGTATCACGCTCAAAGCACTTCAAAGTCAGAAGACAGAAGATGCTCTGCACCAAAGCTGATGACTCTGATATTCAAACGTTGTTATCTACAAATCTGAGTCCAGAAGAAAGTACAAGATGAAAGGTTGTAACGTCAAATCTCTGACTGACAAAAGGAACGATAGAAGATACAAAAGGCAAAGTCAGTAAAAGAAGCAAAAGCATGGCTCCAGGTAGTTGACAAAAGTGTGAAACATTAAATGCAATGTTGTACTATTCACGTAAAGCATTAAATGCATCCCAACAGTCATTTCCTCTCAAGCGCCTATATATAGAAATTCTGATCAAAAGCAAAACACAAAACTTGCGCAAAAACATACAGGCACGCTGTCAAATTCAAAAGCTAAAGAACTTCATCTTCAACCTCACAAACTTTGTAATATCTTAGTGGGTGTTAAGTATTAGAACTTAAGAGAAATATCACAGTTGTGATTACAGCTTTATTAGAAGCAAATCTAAACTCTTGTAAACTTTATTTTACATTGATTGTAAAAGAATTCCTAGAGTGATCAGGTTGTAATCAGGATACTCTAGAAGACTTAGAGGGTAAATCACCTTGTCAGGGGTGGATTGGAGTAGTTTGATTAACAACGAACCAGGATAAAAATAATTGTGTTGATTATTTTTATCTTCCAAGTTTTTGAGTTACACTTATTCAACCCCCCCTTTTCTAAGTGTTTTTCACTCCTTCAATAGCTAGTTGTTCTTTGTGTTAGGGTTCATGTAATAGATAATAGATTTTTGTTATGTTTTGAATTAATCGAAGATAATTTGTAATGTATTTGTGTTATGTTAATGAAAATTGTTTTACTATGTTAATGGAATATGAAGCTGTTTACCAATGATTTCTGATAAACAAGCGCTAGTCTTCCAAACTGTTTAATTTGGTAACTTACAGGATCGACTAGATTGATTCTAGGACATGTATCTCAAAGTTTTAGTATTCTCTAAGTTCATTTCATAAGTGGTCATGTTTCTGATTTATGAATAAGAATAAGAGTCTTCTATAAAAGAAACTATGTATTGTCTAATGATTAAGAAGAAACCTTCAACTGTAAAGTATAAAAGTTGAATCTAAATGGGTTGTAAAGATTATAAAGTGTAGGAAAGTAAAGACTTTGACAAAAAGTAAAAGGGCTGATTGAACGTTTAAAAAAAAAGTAAATGGGGAAACACTAAAATTAGTAAAACCATAAATGACTTTAGAGTAAAGAAAACAATGGTGTTTTCATACATACATGATCAACAGACTCTTTTCTCTCGCGCCAGTACTTTGAGTATTTGAGTGATTTTTATATACAATGTGTGAAACACACAAATCTTAAAACTTAAGATTCCTATTTATAATGATTCGACCCTAACGGTCTCTATAGAGATGAGCGCCACGTTTGACATTTCAAACGAAAGATCTTCTGATGATACCACGTGTTCTTCTGGCGAATAGACGTAAGTTCAAATTTCAAACTCTTCTCGCTCGAAGTCCTTTTTGAAACCATCCAACGTATCTGTCGAAGCATACTTCTCCATATTCAAGATTTTTCACTTTACACACTTGAAGTTGTATTTACTTCGACGTATCAAGTCTTCATACGATAAAAAATCCAAAAAAGAAATAGCTTCTATAAAGCCATATTTCAAGCTATTTTAGAATATGATGTTCTTAAACCTTGGTCGAAATTCCCAGCTAACAAATTTCCCCAAATAAATGTTTATTTCGAATGAAAGTAGAAATGGACATTTCTTGTAATTCTCCAAATTTCGATCAAAAAACCTTTTAGTAACCTTCATATCATGACGTCACAAGCAATTATGTCTTGCTTCTTGAAAAGCGTCTTTTCAAGACGTGTGTGCATCAGTTATCATCGTGAGCAACAACTCCCAATGTAATTCATTTGACAAACTTCTTACCTTCTCTTCCAGGATCGGAACACGTGTCCCATTACTTGAGTGAGTTGTAACCACTTCCTTCTTCATTCTTCACAATAAAATCTTTCTTCTTCATTTCTCTATATTCCTTTTTAGCAATCACTCAGGAAAAAACTCACTCTTCTTCTCCTGCGTTCCTTTTTCACCAAAACTCCATTAAAGCTTCAAGCTTTCTGCAACAATGTCTCCCAACAAGCAAAAGAAGTCTAAGAGTGAGAATGTAGGAACCTCCAAAGGTTCAACTTCTCAAAACGTCCCGAGCAGCAAGCTTATTACATCTGGGAATCAAGAATTCATCATACTCTCAAACTCACACAAGAACAGAAAGCAATTTATGCTTCACAGGTTCTCATCCCTTCTTCACTTTCTAGAAAAACCTTAGGATTTTTAGGGCCTTTAATTGTTGTTGGACACTTAGAGAAATATATAGATTTTTTCATATTTATCATGTTACTAAACCCATAGCAAACAAATTTAACCCCCTACAAAGAATCTTGAGGATTCTGTTAAAAAACCAGCAAATCCTCTAAGGATAAATCTGTTGAAAGTTCCTTGAAACCCAAAGTAGCTAGAGTGCCCCTTCAGGTAGATTATATCATTGATAATTTTAGACCTTTTTTATCTTGCCCTACTTTGGATAATCCTACTTGTTCTGGCTTAATAAGGTTGAAAAGAAGAAAAGCCAAACCTGAAAAGACCTAGGAATCTTCAACTCAATTCAAATGTCGAAACTAAGTTTTAGTTATTGTCAATTTGTGCTGCTAGCATCCATTTACTTCTGAGATAGCACTTATAATACCTTTCATCTCCCTTGTAGGATGATAACTTCAACTTTCTTTGACATAGCTGTCATAACTGGACTTCCTCATACTGGGGAAACCTTTGACCCTTACCTCAATTTTGACAATACAATTGACTTTAATGTCAAAAACGCATTCTTTAGCACTTATATCAACCTTTATCATGTCGAAGGGGAAGATGTCTCTGATGTTAAACACATAGCCTTCTTAGCTTTATGGCTATCAAGTTCGTTTTCTGCTGTAAGTCCTTACAAGTTGCTAGGAGATACTCAACCACTTCCTTGTATTGCTATGTTTTACCAAAATAAAACATGCTAGACAAATGAAAACAAAAGAAATAAATGTATCAAATTTGAGAAATTGTGGACAAAATAAGAAAAATATCTCATTAAATTGGATAAACTTAGATAAGAATATTCCTAGCACTAACACTCATATCATTCATCAAAAATATGCGATATCAAAAATACGTAAACAAACTTTTTTATATTTTTTCCTAAAACTATTTTGATTAATGAATTGCTAAAGTTTAATTAATACAATTTAAAATTTAAACTTTGGTTAATATATATTTTTAGATAAAAAATTAATATGTATGATACTAGTTAATCATATTTATAAAATTTACGGTTGATAAATCCTCAAACATAAAAAAAATATTAAATAATAAAATAAAATTAATTAATATATTTATAATTTAATGTCGGAACATAGTTAATAGTGTGTATTTTATTAATTAATGAAGTAGTGAAAGAGGTTAATAAATTATAAGTAAAATAATTAATTCATGATTTACATTTTTGTGATTAATACAAGATAATATCTCAATGCACCTCATAAATCTCTTACACACCGCACGAAATTTTATTTTTGCCCCTACTTCCATAGATGCACTTTCGGAAACACTTTTTTGATTTTCCCAATTAATTGAGAAAATCCGAATGCTCCGTAGACACATCTACAAAACACTCTTTTCAAACTCTTTCGTAGATGTAGCTACGGAATATTTGATAAGCTTAATTAATTCGAGATTTAATCCCAAATTAGGAAAAATCTCAAATTTCACTATGTTTTAACTCTGTAGATACACCTTCGAAAAAAACTATTTTTTTGAAAAAAATACTTCCGAAAGTGCATCTACGAAAATACAAGGACATTTTGGCCAATTCGATGGTGCATAAGAGACTTGTGGAATGAAATGAAAAATTGTCTAATACAATTGTGAAGTTAGTTAATGATACAATCTTTAATCTTTAATCTTGTATATGTATTATAAAATAAATTTTAAAAATAAATATTTTAAATAAAAAACAAATTAAAAAAATATAATAATATTTAACCATTTAAATTCGGATGTAGAATTGCAAAGCTGTACTTTTAATACTCCTTATGTGTGAAAATTATGAGAGAAAGAGGGTAAGTACCATTCTTTCATTGTGAATGGTTTAACACATACTCACCCATTATCATCTGGGGATTGCTTGGTTTTCTTCTTATTTAGTGTGCATCATATTGTGTAAGTGATGTGCAGAATATAATGCAACTTTCAGAATTTTGCATGCTGATTTGTAGTTTGAACTTTTCCACTATGTAAAGTACTACTACGAAACAAAACATCTTGCATCTTAAAGCCGGCAGCAAATAACTGAAAGCACTAACAAATAAAAGTACTTGAGCAAAGATTAAAATCCAGTGAAGAAGTACTAGTACAATGTATTTTTAAGAATAAATGCACAGCTGAATCCTGAGCTATTACCAAGACCATTCACCTCACTTGACTGATATTACAATTCTAATATATTTACCTCGAACAAAATTGTGATTCAATCTGGTTTTCAGGTATGAACTACCGAGCCTCGAATGATAAAAGAATCAATATCATCTTTGTAGAAACCACAAGTCAAATCGCTCGTGTATGATTATTGTAACTAGAAACTCATCAATCATCTCAGGGCACAAATAACAGCAGCATGTATCAGCGGTAGCACCCAAAGAAGACCAATTGTTTAGCTCTCAAATCTTGTATTCCCAATTATTTATCTACTGAAATAGTTTCCTCAACCTTTCAGCAGCAGAAGCAGCCCTTTTGTTGGTTGGCTCAAGTACAAGGGCATATTTAAAATCTGCAAACCAAATTTCGCATGTCAATATACCCGAGTTCTTTTTGTGATGGTAAACACCAAATTTCATTGCAAACAATTCTAACACTTAAATTTTTAACAGTCTTCCAATCATCAGCAAAACATGATTTTTGAGTTACCATAACAAAATAAAAGAAACACTAGAAGCCCCCAAACAGAAATCGATAGATCAAATGTATCCAAATGAGTGAGAGTCAAGTTAAATCTTAAATTTTAGATAGTGTAAAAACCAGGTGAACTGAACTTTACCAAAAAAGAAATGTGTGGCTAACCATGCTAGCAGTTCATAGCTAGAGACTGATTCTCGATTTTGAAACCTCTTCAATTTTCGTGAAGAAATGAAAAATTGTAAATAAGTTTGAGAATAAAATATCTTACCATCAATTGCTTCTTTGTAGTAGCCTAGCATCTCTCTAGCTGTGCCTCTGCGAAAGTAGGCCTTCACATTCTGTTTAAAACAATAATGAAGAAAGGAATTACCGAATGCTCTTGGCTATCGTTCTAGAAAATTATTGAACTTTGTATGAAGAGTAAAAATTGTATTCATTTATACAACTCAAAATGTCTATATTCTTCACAACTGAATACAAATTCAATTACTAATTTTCATCTAACATAGCCATCAATCAAAATAATGCAACAATGCTTCCAAGGATAAAATTCTTTGAAGATAAAAGTCACCTTTTTATCAAAACTTATTGCTTTTGTACAATCTTCCTCAGCTTGAAGATAACTGGATTAACACAGAAAAAATCCATTAGTTTGCAGGAAACCTCAAGAGAAATACACAAAGACTGACACACTACCTGCCCAGTTCTAGAAATGCTTGAGCCCTGTTACTGTAGTATGTTGCGTTACTGCCACAAAGTTTGATAGCTTCAGTATAGAATCCAACGGCTTTCTGCCACTGCTTATCTTTGTAGGCTTGATTTCCCTGAATCATTGAATTATGAATCCAAAAATAATGAGTGAACAAAACAAGCACAAAAGGAACTGAGAATTATCGGCCAAAACTATCAGATGCATCTTAATAAAAAGGACAACATAAATTATAGGGGAAGGTCAAGGAAAAAAAAATTATAACATGTCAAAGAAAGCATCAACCTTTTGACATAAGAGATGCTTATGGAAGGAACAAAATTTAATGTTAACTCGAATGCATGGGATGTCCTCCAGGAGAAAGTAAAAGCATGCCATCTTCGGAATTTATGAGCTGTTTGCAAAGTAAATGTTTCTATGTATAATGGTGGGAGGACAAAAAGAGAGACCATAGATGCTTGACATTTAGATGTATACATGTACCAAGTAACTGTTGTAATAAACCAAAATATATGCATCAAAATTAGCAGCATCACACACATTCGACACAAATTGGAAAAACTAACTACACTTGAACCCAAGAGACACGCTGAGAAGTTTGTGGGCTACGAATTAAAGATAGTTATGATTTTATAACAGTATAGTTTAAAATGTCACTGGTGTCTGGTGATTTAGAACTATAAACATCCCAGTTTTTCTGATGTATTTACAGCAATACCTTTTCTTTTGCAATCTCAGCGGATTGTTCCTTGCTGACAACACTTTTTGATGATTTACTTGGGGCAGCAATATCAACCTGCTCTTGGAGAACTGTATACATGGTCTTTAGTGTGTCAAGCAAAAAGCGATCACCACCATGCCGCGCTATCAAGGATACTGAAACAGGATTCTTGTCATAAAATCCCAACGGTATTGTGACCTGAATGGATAAATTAGGAGAATATGAATAAAAGATGAATTACCACCGTAATTGCCAAATATTTTACCCATTAGAAACAGAGCAAAGTAGTAAATTAAGTTCTATCACTGATGAAAATTAAAGAGAGTGCAATGATGTTGATGGAGGAAACAAGTTTTTTTTTAAATATAACATTAGGCAAGTTTAATGACGAAATCTTTACCTGACAGCAACCTGATATGCTAGCAATACTTAGCAGGCTCAATGCACGGCTCTGATAATCCTGGGATAGGATCTCCTTTCCACCTAATTTTGGAGGAGGATCAGCTACAGTAGGGATCACCAAAACTCCTTCGTCCTTAAGAGCATTAAAATGTATTAAACTCAGAACAATTATGTTTCCCTTTTTGGAATATAAATTACTTAAAAACTAAAAGAGAACTTTATAAGAATTAGTCTATTCAACCATAAACATATCCACTTTCGTCCATAGAAGAATTTTCTGCATGCTTTCTGAAGTATTTTTTCTATTATTTTCAGTATATAATTTAGAATGGTTTCTTCCTATTCAATACCCAATGTTATTTTAACTTAAACAACCACAATTATAAAATTTGATACCCAATATTATATTCTTTATTTGTCTGTGAATATATTCTTGACAATTTTTATAAAGAAAATAGGATAGGAAACAAAATTATTGGCATTTCATACAATGGCAATTAACAATGCTTCATTCACCACAAGTCTGCTGAAATTCAGTGCAGCTTTTAACTTGATAACAATCATATTAAATTTCACCAACTATGATATGTGAATGCACTCATCTGTTTCTTTAAGAAAGCAATAAGGATAAACCACTAGTAAAATAAAACGCTTTAAAAATGTAGTTCAAATTAGAACGAGGCAGCATGAAGATTGACTTTAAAATTTAAATCAAAAGGATTTTAGATATCTAAGGAGCATAGTAAAATGATTACCTTCAAAAGTGAGTTTACAGCAACACGCAACTCACTTCTAACAGATTTAGAATTTTCAATCTCTACTTCAGACACCTCATATTTTTCATGCAATTGTGCTGAAACAGCTGGATGAAGATCAGGTTTTACTATGCTCATCCACTCATTATGTGTATGATCAAATTCATGTCTGCACAAATAGAATGGCAAAAAAATGAGCATACTATCATTCAATTTGAGGCTTCCGCAACGGTCATAATACAGAACAGGTACAAAACAAGTAAACCCACAATGTGGAAGACTAATTAAAAGAACTAGTGAAATGATAAACTACAGATAGATCAAATCAAAACATAACAGAACAAAATAGATGAATGTAAAACAACTCTACCAAATGATAAGTTGAAAAAATTGCCACTTTCATTCGAAGTTTGAAATAAAATTGCAAAGTACAATGATATTTCCAACTAACCTTTGTAGAAATTGCATAATATTGGCGAGCAATTTTAATGAAGAAGATTTTAGTACGCCATTTGATTTTTGGATGGAACAAGCCTTCAAGCTGGGAACTTTAGAACTTATATAGTCTTCAAGATTAATATGCTTCAATACTTGCTCTGAAGATAATTGATATTAAAAAATGAACAGAAAGAAACATGGTAAAAACTAGCGCAAGTTATTAAAAAAAATATAGTAAAAACTAGCGCAAGTTATTAAAAAAACATGCCAACACACAAACTGAGGTAAGAGCTATCAATGATAACCAAAATGATAAGGATAATATTAAACTGCAAAGAAGTACACCGCAAAAGAACATACTTCCAAAAAGCTTCTCAGTAGCTTTGATCACCACTTGAGAAGTCCTGTCAAGAGGAACATTTAGGTGTTGAAAACAGTCATCGGCTATAATTATTTGCCTGGGATTGCGTTGCATTACAAATGGTGCTTGCAAAAGTATATGCCCAACTCGACGCAATATATCAGGATCCTTCGCAAACCAACCTGAAAAGAGCATTTCAGGGGTAAAATCAGTTTCAAAACTGAAGCAGATGGTAGAAGTATAGCATCTGTATATAAAAGCTTAGAAAGTGCCAGCAACAATATGAATAAATTTTAATTAAAACGGCTGTAAGAAAACACCGGCTTTATCTTCTTTCTAGTATGGTTTAGTTCATTTTGCGATTTTGAGTTCAAATATTTATAATCAAAATATTCCCAAAGAAAGCATCTACAAAATTCCCTACAAATTTAAGAAGTCCAAACTTGCACTTGATCTTTACACCATGCAAATATACTAACCATTCGAAGTAAATATATAAAGCGGCAACTTAAGCATAGAAGCCCATATATGAAACGAGAATAAATAATGGAATCAATCATACCAACAGTGTCCAGACTTGATGAAACGGGTATGATTCCCATATGAGAAACAGCACCATGTGAAGGTCGAAATCCAAGTATCCCACAGAATCCAGCAGGTACTCTCACACCTCCAGAAGTATCAACGCCTGTAATTCACAATGATGTATCGAACACATGTACATGTAAGCATATTGGTGACATGGAACCAGAAAGTTATAAATATACACGAGACATTTGAGTTATATTTGTCTGTGCAATATGTAATTTCATGTTTTGATTACCTTATTCTGAAGTCATGAAATCATTGCAGCATCCCAAGACAGAAAACTTATTTGCACAATCAATTAAACATTTAAATGTCTGGATTTAAAGTACATTATAAACATTTGAGTTATCCATTCAACAACAACAGTGTTTTCCTGTAGGGTCAACAATACGAATTGAATGATATTTTAACGCCTCGTCAAGAATCATGTTTGATGATAGATCTTTTTAATCTGAATTTCTCTTAATGGTTCAACTTATAGTTTATTTGGTGCCACTTTATTTCTTACTATTGGATTATCCTCCATATTTGTCTTCTCTACCAACTTTTGTACACGGAGAACTATCATGAGTTTCTTTAAAATGGTTTCATTCCAAAATCTAATCTTATCATATTTTGTATGACCGCTCATTCATCTCAACATTTTCACATATGCAACATTAAGCTTAATTTCTAGCTATCTTTTTCACCACCCAACATTCAATCTCATACATTGTAAATTTTATTTTTGTTGGTAATATTTTCATTTACAACTGTAGTGGCCTTTTGATATCACAAATCATCCATCAAACATTAGGATTGGAACTTGGATATCATAGGGTGCCTCAAATCCCACATCAAGTAGTATGGCTTGCTCGGTGGAGTATTTAAGTAGCTTGGTCCTTCCCCTTGTTAGGTTGAGTTTTTAGAAGGAATAAATGAGGTTTGTCGTCTAAAAATAAGAGGAAAACCTTAGGGACCGATCTATCTTGTCATTAAATATACTTGGGGCCATTTGGACCATTGGGATGTCGGGACTTCACGAAAACCCAGAGTTTTATGAGTGTTATTGTTGCACATTCAATACTGATACATTATTTACGTTCCAAATCTGAATTAATCCATTCACCCTTTTAAGAGCCCATAGTTCATATATCCCAACTTCCTGTCACTTTGTAATATGGTATCAAACAACAAAATTGAGACCAACGGACAAATTGAGAAGCAGAGGCATGTGCAAAGAAGAAAACCAGACAACAGTCTGCTCAACAAAAGAAGAAGATCCTTAACAGGTCAAATTCAGTGTGTCAGTGAGTTCAAATTAGTAACATATGTGTATTGATATAGCCAGATTCAGTTGGGATCTACTCTATACGGCTGATAAGGCAACATACATTGTTTTGAATTTCATTTGAAATAAAAAAACATACTATATTTTCTGCAAGCATGTTTGCACACTATAAAAAGTCCATGCACAAAAAATGATTTCAAAATTTGATTTTTAAGTAATTTTTGTTTCTTTTATCTAGAGTTTATTGAGTTTAAGAAATTTAAATCCATTCACCTCTTTCAAAAAGTTCAACTTTTTGTGAATGAATTCTAAACATTTCTGGGAAAAAAAACATTCAAAAACATAGGTTTACTTAACAATAAAGATTAAAAAAAAAACATTCAAAAACATAGTTTTACTCAACATTAAAGATTAAAACTGCTTGCATGATAGTTTTGACGGAGTAAAAAATGAGATTATGTTATAGTGACAGAAAAATGAAATCAAATAATTTTACAGATACTTGAAAACATATATAACCAAAAAAATCAACAAATATCAATTGAAAGGATAAGAAGAAGCTTACCCAGAGAGAAATCAACAAAATTAGCAGCAACAGCTACGGCAGCACCACTAGATGAACCGCCCGGTACCCGATTAGGAACAGCAGGATTTGTAGGTGTTCCAAAATGCTTATTTTCGCCACTAATACTGAAACAATAAAAACAAACAAGCAATTATTATAATTGTTACAATATGATGGTGATAAAATAAAAAACGAATGAAACAGAGTAAAACCCTAGGTAGGTTTTTTTTTTTGGAGAGTAACCAACCCATAAGCGAATTCATCAACAACGGTAGTTCCAATACAAGTAGCACCAGATTCAACAAGAGCAGAAACAACAGGAGACGTAGAAGAAGCAGGCTCATGTGTCTTTTCCCATTCCGGATGCCCAAACGTCGATACACGTCCCTCTACATCAAAACTGTTGAACAAAACAAAAATCAAAATTCACATAATTCAAATTGAAGAAAACTAATAGTAACAAATTCAGATTAGGTTATTAGAAATGAAAGCATACATATCGGAAATGGCGAAATTGAGGGAGGTGAGATGGTGGGGAGCTTTGGGAGGAGCGGGAGGCGGAGGAGGAAGTAACTTAAGCTTTTGGATAAAAGCGCCGAAATCTTCTTTGACAGCTTGTGTGAGTTTTCTGGTGAGAACGTAAATTCCGGCTAAACCCAAACCTAATATAACCCATAGTTGGCTCGACGGAGAAGCCACAGATTTCATGATAACTTCTTTCCCAGACGCCGCCTCGAGTTGTTATGAGTTTTATCTATCTATAATCTGTCTAACCTCTACTACGCTATCTCTTCTCTTCTATCTCCTCGTACTAAGTACAAACCTTGGAGGTGTAAAATATATAAATTAATTCATTTGAGTTTTATTATTAGTATTACCGACCTTCACTCCGTCGCTTGGATTCTTTTATTTTGTTATCTATATCTATTAACTATAATAAAAATGTTATTTATAGTTGAAATTTATAACAAAATAAAAATGTTAATTGATGAAATTTATTAAATATTAAATTTATTGAAATTTATTAAATATTAAATTTATTGAAATTTATTATATTAATTGTTAATTTAACATTTTAATTCAAAAGTATATTATTCTAATAAAATATATTTCATCTTTCACATAATAATTGTCATATTTATAAAATGGGGAGAAAAATGGGATGAGTAAATTGGGCCTAAGCATAAAACCATTATACAAATTGGTTTGTATAGGAAGGAGACTTATGACCGCAAATGCGGAATGTGTTGTTACAACATCCTTATTTTTTGAGTTAGTACCTGTTGACATAACCATGACCAATGCAAAGTTTATATCCTGGAATAACTATCTGAACACCAATATTTTCCTTCTTGTTAACACAAGTTTTGCTTAAGGACAATCAAAGGTTATAGTGTGAGAGAGTTTGATAACACCAAAACACACTACATATTTGACTTAAGATGCACATGTTTTATTATTGTTTTTTCTTTATTTTTAGTGTTATGTTGGTGTTATGTCTGTGTATCATGCATGGTTGGAGCATTGAGTAATAAAGGCCAAAGGCTAAGCTTCAAGAATGCAATTTTTAACAATTCATCAAAGAATAATGCTAAAAATAATGATGATACAAATCATCAATTTGGTTGATATTTAGGCATTGTTGGATAGATCATTGAATAAGCTTTCCAACACTTCAAACCGGGTGTAAATCAGAGTTACGATTCTCAAGTTATGGCCGAAACAAGATCTCAAGTTGCAGCAGAGTGGGCTTTAGGGCAAAATTGTGTATTTAGGGCAAAAAAAACACATATTTTCGGTATGGTTTTTGGGTATTTGTTCCCTACTCCATCAACCTTCATTTTTTGGTCCAGAGAGCTTAGAAAACAACAATGGAACTTGCATCTGAATGATCTAAAGTCGAATTTCTCATTGGTGTTGACAAACCAAGAAATGATTGGTTCTTCTTCTTCTCTTTTCTCTGTAATCTCTATTTGTTGGAGTTTGTATGTAACTTTACCTTAATTATATGTATATTTATCGCTCATGGTATTGTGTAAAATCTAGTTTACAAATCAATATTGATGTTTATCTTTATTTTTGCTTTGTGCTTGGATTTGAGTTGCTTTAGACATAAACTTATCAAATCTTGTTCTTGAATGAATATTTGCTAGGTCCTAGACTCTAGAGATAGATTTAGGCTTAATATTCACTTTGGGTATCGACTCCGTGTTGATTGAGTTTCGCGAGACATCACCAACGAGATCAAAATGGATGATATCTCACTTTGCGTTAGATATAACATCTATGTGAGTGGTACATGATAATATTGACGAGTGATTTAGGTTGAGTACAACTGGGTAGTAAGTTTAAGTATTTGATATGGTAGATGAAATGCAGATCCGGTTGATGTGATAAAATACAAGAATGAAGTTTTTATGTTAAAAAGTTGATTGAGAATAGAAATTTTTTTAAGGGCTTTGAGAGTGAAGTTAATTTTAGCATGAAGAAGAAGATCATGCAATGTTTTGTTTTATCAAATTTTCCGCTGGTCATTTTCGGAGATGCATCTTCGAAAACATCACTGAATGATTAATTAAAATGATTCAGAGAATAAAAACACCATAAATAAGTACACGAGTACTTCATAGATGCATCTCCGAACATGCCAAAATAATATATGGAGATGCATCTCCAAACTATATTTTGTTCAAAATAGGATGAATACCAGAAAGATAAAGTCTGATGTGATTTTTTGTGCGTACGAAGATGTATCTCCAAACATAAGAAATATATTTTTGAATTTCTATAGAGATGTAAGGCACGCACTAGGGGTGTTCATGGTTCATGAACTGCATTGAACTGAACCAAATTAATGGTTCAATTCGGTTTTTGAAAATCATTTTAATAAAAAACCAATTAACTGATAAAACAATTTCAATTCAGTTTTAAATTAGTTCATAATCAGTTTGTATTTATAAACTGATTTATATTTAGTTTTTAGTTATAAACTAGTTAAAAATTAGATTTATTTTATAAAGTGTTTCAATATATATATATATATATATATATATATATATATATATATATATATATATATATATATATATATATAAATTAATTTTCAAAACCATAATAGATCCAGTGTAGTGTATAAATTATTACTATTTTCTTTTTATTTTATTTTCTATGAAAAATTTGTTTGTTAGTTATAACATATAAGTGAAAGTAAATTTTTTACGGTTTTGCAAGCGATAGTTTATGTATTGATACTTTATAGATAATTTCGGATAAATTTCTTGTGGCTACGGATCCACTTTTTAAATTGTAAGGGGCTTTCTTGTTAACTTTTACTTAGATATTCTATATGAATAAACATTTTCTTGATTGTTGGCTCTAGTTATCGTTAATTCAATTCAATAATTGATTATCATACAATAGAATAAAGCAAAATGAGTATTTTGACAAATTTGTCAAATGTCAACATTTTAGAGAGTATTATATTTTTGTTATTCTTACTATAGGAAAAATTTCCATTTATATCAATCTAATTAAGATAATTATTAATTATTTGTTATTAGATTAAGTGGCATATAATATATTGATGCAAATAATTGTTGGGCCTTTGTGTTGAATATATTGTAGGTATTCATGCATGGTTGGAGCATTGAGTAATAAAGGCCAAAGACTAAGCTTCAAGAATGCAATTTTTAACAATTCATCAAAGAATAATGCTTAAAACAAAGATGAGAAAAATCATCAATTTGGTTGATATTTAGGCACTGTTAGATAGATCATTGAATAAACTTTTCAACACTTCAAACCGGGTGTAAATCAGAGTTACGGTTCTCAAGTTATGGCTGAAACAAGATCTCAAGTTGCACCAGAGTGGGCTTTAGGCAAAATTGTGTATTTAGGGCAAAAAAAAAACACATATTTTCGGTATGGTTTTTGGGTATTTGTTCCCTACTCCACCAACCTTCATTTTTTGGTCTAGAGAGCTTAGAAAGCAACAATGAAGTTTGCATCTGAATGATCTGAAGTCAAATTTCTCATTTATTGGTGTTGACAAACCAAGAAATGTTTGGTTCTTCTTCTTCTCTTTTCTTTGTAATCTCTATTTGTTGGAGTTTGTATGTAACTTTACCTTAATTATATGTATATTCATCGCTCATGGTATTGTGTAAAATCTAGTTTACAAATCAATATTGATGTTTATCCTTGTTTTTGCTTTGTGCTTGGATTTGAGTTGCTTTAGACATAAATTTATCAAATCTTGTTTTTGGATGAATATTTACTTGGTCCTAGACTCTAGAGATAGATTTAGGCTTAGTATTCACTTTGGGCATCGACTCCGTGTTGAATGAGTTTCGCGAGACATCGCCAACGAGATCAAAATGGTTAATATCTCACTTTGCGTTAGATATAACCTCTATGTGAGTGATACGTGATAATATTGACGAGTGATTTAGGTTGAGTACAACTTGATATGGTAGATGAAATGCAGACCCGATTGATGTGATAAAATACAAGATCCGGTTGATGTGATAAAATACAAGAATGAAGTTTTCTTCCTATAACATTTATCGTATTTTACCATATCGGTGTGCAAGTAATTGAAATATTATAGCATTATTTTATTTTCAGAAAAAACAATTTATTTTAATATTTAGAGAAAGAAATTAACTATTTATTATTTTTTGGAAAAAAGTTTACAGTTTTTTTTAAATAAAAAGATCTTTTTAAACTTAATTTTCATAAAGAAAAAAAAAATTTGATTAAAAAGTATTTTTGATGTTTTTAAAAACAGTTAGTTAAACGGTTTAAAGTGGTCTTTAACTTAAATTTGGCTTACTAGATTGTTTCTAATATATGGTTCAGTTAATTAACCATTTAAATAGTTCACGTTTTTTGTAGTTCAATGCAATTCTGATTAAGAATATGGTTCAATTAACCATATTTTTGCACACCCGTAGTGCACACGCATAAGGTGAAAATAACATTTTTCATGAAATTTTATAAAATGAAGGTTGTTTTTCATTTGGTTATGTAACAAAAAGAAACGAGATTTCGTAATGCACTTTAGACATCTCTAGCACACCACATGAAAATACGATTATGTCCTCATATTCCGGACACACCAAATGCATACTGATTAGTCTGTTTTTGAGTCATGCCTTAAATTTATGCCAAATTTTATTCTAGAGATGTATCTTCGTAAATACTCACCGGAACGCTTAAGGTGACAAACCATTGAATTTCTGTTTCAAATGTTTGGAGATACGTCTTTGAATAACTCATTGAAACGTGTAACAAAAATTTAATCCAAATGCTGTAATAAAGATATAGAATAAAATTTTCTTTGACCAATAGGGTGACAGTATTTTTTACATACAATTTAATATAAACGGTGCGTTTCGAAAATTAATTTCTAAAAAATGAGAGGTATTTTCCACCTCATATGTTGGACTAAGAAAATCCTAAAAAGAAAACAATGAATTAAAAGCCCAAGCTTGATAGATACAAACATGTACCTATGGTATGGATCACGTGAGTTGTTATTGGCTGTGCAATTGCAAATTGCAAATATTTAAACGGAAAAGATTCCTACCCGCTCCCAAACAAAATCTCTTTCATACCACGAGTGACGCTGCTTTTCCCTTACACAAATAAGCAAAATTACAATCGCGCTCTTCATTTTAACAAACTCACCAACCTCAAATTTTGGTACCTGACGTGAAGTGAAGGTGAAACTTGAAACTTCTCCCATCACCGATGCATTCCAATTAATTCTACCTTAATTCCATTCTCTTCAGGTACTTTTTCATTCAATAATTATTCAATTTTCTTACCTTTCAATTATCCCTTTTGATTCATTGCATGTGATTATTTGCATCGGAAATTTCTAATTAATCAAGTTTTATTACATCTATCAGGATTAGTGAGGAGAGGGGGAAAAAATGGTAAAATCACCCCAATATGATAGATTTTCGAAGGATTTTGCAATGGGAGGCGCAGCGGCAATCGTATCGAAGAGTGCAGTAGCACCGATTGAGAGAGTGAAGCTTTTACTACAAAATCAAAGTGAAATGATCAAAAGAGGACAGCTCAAAAGACCATACCTCGGCGTGACTAATGGCTTTAAGAGAGTCTTCGCGGAAGAGGGTCTGGTTGCCTTCTGGAGAGGCAACCAGGCCAATGTTATAAGATATTTTCCCACACAGGTGAGTTATTCATCTCGTGACATTATCATTGTTCGCCGTTGTTCATTGGCACTTGTATAATAGCACATACTTTGTATTTCAATCAAGTCTTGTGCAACAGATTATGTATTTTTTGTATATTAGAAATAATGTTTGAGCAAACAGTTGATTGGTCTATAGGCTTTCAATTTTGCATTCAAAGGATACTTCAAAAGCATCTTTGGATATTCCAAAGAGAAAGACGGGTACGTTAAGTGGTTTGCTGGGAATGTTGCTTCAGGCAGTGCTGCAGGAGCCACTACTTCAATGCTTTTGTATCATTTGGACTTTGCACGTACAAGATTGGCCACCGATGCTGTCGTGTGCCATGTTACTGGTCAGCGTCAGTTTAAAGGACTAATTGATGTGTATCGGAAGACTTTATCAAGTGATGGAATAGCTGGCTTGTACAGAGGATTTGGGGTTTCGATATTGGGAATCACCATGTATCGAGGGATGTACTTTGGGATCTATGACACCATGAAGCCTGTTGTTTTAGTTGGGGCTCTTGAGGTAAACTTTTTTACATTTATATTTATAACAGCAATCTATAATTCACAGCCAATGGGAAAATATACGAACAATTGATACTTTTTACTGGAATTTTTGCCATTTATTAGTACTACTCAACGAGTGGTTTGGTTGGTCTGTTCCGTGCTGGTATGCAAGCCAATATTAGAGTTATTTTATACTGTGCTACTTAATACTTGCATTAATTTTTGAAACATTATTTAGTTTGAACATGCATCTTCAAGAGTAAGACACATGACAAGTTAGACAGCAGTAATTTGGAAAAATAATGGCCCAAATACTTGTCTTATTTTATGTTTTCATTTCCACCGAAACTAAAAAGCATTAGAGAAAACAAGATTCAGTATTTCCCTCATCATTTTCTTACAATTTTTAAAAACAAATTCAGTATTTCTAGAAATTTTGAAAATGTCTAAAACGCGTTCTCCTGAACAAGCCTTCTATATTCTGTCACAATGAAATCTTTCATCTTGTTGGCAATTTCAAATACATTCATAAAAATTTCATAGTATATCTCTTTATGGTATAGCACTCGGATGGATTCAGATCAGAGCATTGGTTCTGTTCATCTATACCCTTGCATTTGAATGAGTTTTTTGATTTATTTTCTGCAGGGGAACTTCTTTGCTAGTTTCTTGTTAGGTTGGAGCATCACAACTGTATCTGGCGTCTGTGCATACCCTTTTGACACACTGCGGCGGCGTATGATGCTAACCTCCGGACACCATATCAAGTATAATAATGCAATGCATGCATTCCGTGAGATTGTTGCACAAGAGGGTTTCTTAGCCCTATTTCGAGGAGTTACCGCAAATATGCTTCTTGGAATGGCTGGAGCTGGGGTGCTTGCTGGGTACGATCAGCTAAATCGTATCTCATCTAGACACAACATCAATAATGAAGCAAACCAAAGAGTTCTGAAATAAATGACTGAATCGTGGTGGAATTTTCAAGGGAGAAATGCATTTTTGGACCTAAAAAGCATATTATTGCTCTTCATTTCAAAAGTTTGGTCAAAAGGAACACAAGCAACAAACAGTCATGTGGAAATGATAGCAGCAAAAGGTACTTGTTCTATAAAAAATGGAACTTCAGCCAGAGCTTTGAACATGATTAACTTGGTTTTAGGTCCTTAGATTTCACGCTCCCTTTTGTTAATAGCAAAATTTTAAATTTAGATAGACTTTAGTGCCTTATTGATTCACAAGGAAGGGCAATTGTAAACATATTTAAGACTGCAAATGCAGTTAACTTGTCTGTCCCAATGAATGCTGTTCATATGAGGTTTTTAAATTCATGGCCACTGGCCAGACTTCAATTATTTAGTTATTACTATATGCAGATGCTATATCTAGAATTTGCATTGAATAACATGTCAGGTAAGAATTTGAGGTAGTTTCATCTGCTTTTGTTTTTTATATACTTTACACAATTTCCAAAGCCTAATTGTTTTTATATTATTTAATTGATGTTGAGGTAAAGCAGAAACCAAACTTAATGGTGTTAGGCCTTAGTGTTAGTGACTGTTATTATATCAAGAAACTGTTATTGAACTGTATAAAAATGTATATAAAAACAAGTAGAATTGCCAGCAACAGCAAACCGCAAACATGACCATACATTTTGAAAACCAAAGAACTCGAGTACATATTTTTTGATAATCAAAGAACAAATATGTTAATGTCTACGAAAACATTGCTTGCAGTATGTGAAGCATCAAACTTGTAGAACATCTTCAGTTTTGAGCATCCTCTTCTTCTAGGTAATCTTCAGCATCTTCTTCGACCGGGGCATCTTGGTATTGCTGATATTCAGCAACAAGGTCATTCATATTGCTTTCCGCTTCAGTAAATTCCATTTCGTCCATTCCTTCTCCAGTATACCAATGCAAGAAGGCTTTCCTTCTGAACATGGCAGAGAATTGTTCACTCACTCTCCTAAACATTTCCTGTATAGAAGTCGAATTGCCAACAAAAGTGGAAGCCATGGAAAGGCCTCTCGGCGGTACATCACAGACGCTTGACTTCACATTATTGGGAATCCATTCAACAAAATAAGAAGAGTTTTTGTTCTGCACATTCAACACCTGTTCATCCACTTCTTTTGTGCTCATTTTCCCTCTGAACACCGCCGAGGCTGTTAAATAACGGCCATGGCGTGGATCTGCTGCACACATCATGTTCTTGGCATCCCACATTTGTTGTGTAAGTTCTGGCACAGTTAATGCTCGGTAGTTCTGCGATCCTCGAGATGTCAGAGGAGCAAAACCCACCATGAAGAAATGAAGTCGTGGAAACGGGATCAAGTTTACTGCTAGCTTCCGCAAGTCTGAATTCAGCTGACCCGGGAATCTTAAGCAGCAAGTCACTCCACTCATTGTAGCTGATATCAAATGATTCAAATCTCCAACTGGAAATAAATCTATTTGGTAAAGCATATTCAAGAAAAAAACAATTCATATATAATACAACATATGTGATCAATTTCCGTATCAATTATATTGTATCTTATACTAGTACTATATGTTATAATTACTTACAGCTTGGTGTGGTGAGTTTGAGAGTTCTGAAGCAGATATCATAGAGTGCTTCATTATCAAGGACCATACATTCATCAGAGTTTTCGACCAATTGGTGAACAGAAAGTGTTGCATTGTAAGGCTCAACAACAGTGTCTGACACCTTTGGTGATGGAAAGACAGAGAAAGTGAGCATCATTCGGTCAGGGTATTCCTCTCTGATCTTTGAAATCAGCAGAGTTCCCATTCCAGAACCTGTTCCTCCTCCCAAAGAGTGGCACACTTGAAATCCTATATTTATCAATCACAAAAAACCAACATCTTTAATTAAATTCTGCATATTATTTTAATGAAACAGTATATAGTATTGTGTCTACCGGAAGAAGTTTGGTTACCTTGCAAGCAATCACAATTCTCAACCTCCTTCCTTACTACATCAAGGACAGAGTCAATGAGCTCAGCACCCTCGGTGTAATGTCCCTTGGCGAAATTGTTTCCAGCACCAGACTGTCCGAATACAAAGTTATCTGGCCGAAAAATCTGCCCGTAAGGACCGGTCCGGACAGCATCCATGGTGCCTGGCTCAAGGTCCATGAGCACCGCCCGTGGCACGTAACGACCAGAGGATCCCTCATTGTAATAAACATTCACTCTTTCGAGTTGAAGTTGAGAGTTCCCTATGTATTGTCCTACAGGGTCAATCCCGTGTTCTTCGCATACCACTTCCCAGAACTTTGTTCCTATTTGGTTTCCACACTGTCCTCCTTGAATGTGAAGAATCTCACGCATTTTCAGCACTAACTATATAACTAACTTAGCAGACGCAAAATGGAAACTAAACTGATTTTTCAACTGTCGAATTCTATCAGAGCTTGAACTTGGAAGAAGCAAAGGTTGGTTTGGTTGCATATTTATAGTGGAGGATGAGGATGAGATCACATGGTGATGATTACATGAATGATTGCCAGATGTAAGCCACTGCTTGCAACACCGCCGGCCTATTCTACATTGCTAAGAAAGTCCACTTCACTTCACATCATTTTATTTGATGTAGTAATAGTAATAGTAACAGCATGGAATAAGGAATTGTATGATATGTGCAAACATCACTGACATAGAGCAACTTGATAATAAGATATTAAGTTTATTTTGTGTTAGCTCTTGTCATTTTTTATTTATTAGCATATAATAATATTAGCATCTCTTTTGACAATATCAAGGGTGATGCCACTTGGGAGGCCTAAACGGCGTTTCTCTTGTCCATTTTCATTCCAACGTGACTGCAAAGAGAAAAAAATGGTGATGAAAGAGTTAAAAGAAAGTGACAGAGAAAGGAGACTGAATTTGAGAATTTGGGAATACAAATCGTAGTAAAGAGTTACGATTAGGAAAAAAAGCTTGAACTATTCCACTTTAGGTTCTAGGAACTCAGTTCACAAAAAAGCCTGCAATTTTGAAGAAAAAAACAAGTTTTTGAACCGGTCAATATCGAACTCTAACTTCCTTATTACTCCAGTCTACTCAATTCTCTCACCACAACCATCAAACAAAGCTTAACGATTAATCGACTACATGCATCAACTATCGTCATAATATTTTATCTAGGATCATGTTTCTATCTAAATCGTTAATTCCAAAATCTTTCTTAATAATTTCACAGTTTTATATATATTTATTTTTCTCTAGTTGTTTGACTTCTCTCCATCTGATCTACTACTACCGAATCTGTAGGTCTTCTCTCCACTTGTTCAAACCACTATTTTTTACCATTTCTCTGCCATATGTATTCTCTAATATATTTTCATCTCTAATCATATTAGGGGTGATCGTATCCGAACCAATCCAAAAGAAAAACCGCAAACCAAAAACCATAAAAACCGCGTTTGGTTTGGATGGTTTTGGATGATTTTTGAGCTGAAC
Source organism: Vicia villosa (assembly GCF_029867415.1). Taxonomy (NCBI): domain Eukaryota; kingdom Viridiplantae; phylum Streptophyta; class Magnoliopsida; order Fabales; family Fabaceae; genus Vicia; species Vicia villosa. The sequence goes on from NC_081184.1 coordinate 171,649,091, forward strand.
CGCACGGTTCGGTTCGGTTTGCGGTTTTCATTTCACAAAACCGAACCAAACCGCATATTTAACTAAACTTTTGAATTTCTATAATTAATTTATTATATTTCCAATCCAATTGCAATATTGTACACTCACGTCACGTGACTCACTATTCCTTCATTCTTCCTTCCTATTCAACATTTCAACTTCATTCTCTGATTTCTCTCTCACTCATTCTAGAGACGCATTTGGTGTATATGTAGTACTGATAATATTTAGTCCTGAAGTTGTAATGTTGTATTAATATTTAGAACTGAAGTTATCATTCTCTGATTTCTCTCTCTCATTCTAGAGACGCATTTGGTGTATATGTAGTACTGATAATATTTAGTCCTGAAGTTGTAATGTTGTATTAATATTTAGAACTGAAGTTATCATTCTCTGATTTCTCTCTCACTCATTCTAGAGACGCATTTGGTGTATATGTAGTACTGATAATATTTGGTCCTGAAGTTGTAATGTTGTATTAATATTTAGAACTGAAGTTATCATTCTCTGATTTCTCTCACTCATTCTAGAGACGCATTTGGTGTATATGTAGTACTGATAATATTTAGTCCTGAAGTTGTAATGTTGTATTAATATTTAGAACTGAAGTTATCTGATACTTGTATATGTAGTATGTAGTTTATTAGTATGAAAAACTGTATATAGTATGTAGTATGAAAAACTGAAGTTATATTAGTAATTTAGTATGTAGTATATGTAAAATACATGATATGGTACTGTAAAATATATGATACTGATACTTATATGGTAGTAATTTTGGTGTAAAATACATGTATAGAAGAATGAATTATTTTGTTGTAATTAGTATGAAAAACTTTTTTTTTATGGTACTGTAATATATGTATGGAATAATGAATTATTTTCCTTTTTTTATTTCAGTACATTTTTATTTGGGGACAACTTCTCTACCCATCACAAAAAGTTGGGTAGTGTACATTCAACCAATCATATGATGCCATTTAATTTTAACACAATTAATTATTTATTAAATATTACAATTGATTGTTGTTTTCAAGACATTTTACACAGAATGTAACCTTACCCAACTTTTTGAGTTGGGTAGATAAGAGTTCACCTTTTTATTTTATGGTGTAAACCGCAACCCACCGAACCGATCCTAACCTAATTGGTTTGGTTTGGTTTGGTTTGGATGACTTTTTAAAAATTAACTGAACCAAACCGAACCACATGCATTTTTATCTCGCGGTTAGGATGACTTTTATGCTTAAAACCGAACTAAACCACACCACGAACACCCCTAAATCATATCATGTCTAGTCTTACTATTCATCAAACGTTTACCATTTCTCTGCTATATGTATTCTCTAATATATTTTCATCTCTAATCATATCCTGGCTAGTCTTACTATTCATCAAACGTCTAGTCTTACTATTTATCAAATGTAGTATCATCTCTGCTACACCTACTTTATTCTTGTATTGATTCTTAAACACCCAACATTTTGTCTTATACAACAACGTAGGTCTTACCACATAAAATCTCTAAAGCTCTCATCCATTTCAATCACCCCGTTTGAATTCAATGATTTACATCCCATTCTATTTCCCCATCATTTTTGTATTGGACCCAAAATATTTAAATCGTGTGATTTGAAGAATAATATGATTTTCAACTTTCACCGATAGGTTAGAAACGTTTCTTTTGTTAAACTTACATTTCATATTCTCTGTATTATGTATGCTTAAGCAAAAACTAGTCTAAACAAAGCTTAAATATAAATATGTTAGATGTTCAACTAAAACTAAAGGATCATCACAAAAATCACAAAAAATCTGTTTCTCATAGGTATATCCTCATAACTATTCATTAATATGCGCGCAAACAAGCACAAAAGAAGATGAGGATAAAAAGATATTTATCATTTATATAAGACTAGAAGTAGATAAAATAAACTACTACACTTGTGTGGCACCATTGACAACGAGAGAGGAAGATAAGTCCTAATTTTCCCATGGAAATGAATAATGGAAATTTCACACTTGGATCTTGCTCATCCATGTAATTGACACCTGCTCAGTTGAAAGAAAAATTGCCATTGAATTAGACTGGTTTCCAAAAAATTCCATGGATGCCTATGATGGAGAAGACATACTTTAAAAGTAACCATGCGTAACAGCGTAAGTCAGGGACTTTTCAGTACTATGTGCGTAGAGCAGTGCCCCCACATCATGTCTCTGGCTGGGACATCAAGGTTATGAGCAGCAGCATAGGAGCATCCTTTACAGAGTTCTTGTTTTATGTACAGTTATACCGTGTTGGCATCTAATCAACATGAAGTTCTGCTTCGGAATATTAGCCAATATTGGTTCTCAAGTTAAACTATTCCAAAGCATTTCCTGCAAGATGTTGCAAAGGCAGATAGACATGTACAGTTAGACTGTGTTGGAATATCTCATGAACTTGATCTTGGGATCAAAACATGCATGACTTCTCAACAAAAAAGCAGCTCGTGCCATGCGGCACAAATGACATATTTGATTCTCCAATAGCAACTGCTTAACATGCCCTCATCTTGAATCAACAATGAGAATTCTTAGTGCATCAAATTCAAAGTATTACATCCCCAGCAAATAGAAGGTTACATATCTTTCCCTCTATGGAAAGATTTTCTCGAGAACCAATATTAGAATGTAGGCTCTTCTTTGCTTTCCTATGAAGTTCTGCTTCAGAATATCTGCCATTTTTTTCCAAACCAGCTACTAATATATTATAAGTGCCTGATGTAGGACAAATTCCTTTTCGATGCATGATTTTGTAAATTCCAAGTGCCTTAGTAACTCTTTTAGCAGATAAGTAAACACTAATTAAAGCAGTGTACGAAGCAATACACTTATGATTATCAGGTAATAAATTGAAAATCTTCAAAGCGATAGATGGCTGCCTAGCACAACCAAGCCTATAAATTAAAAGCGACGCCAAATAGATTCCAAGAGAATGCCCAGCTCTAGTCATTTCCCCAACAATTTCCACCAGTTTTGGAAACATATTTGATCTGTTTAACAATCCCACTAAGGAAATATATCCTGTTCTCTCAAGACTTATTCCCAACGTTACACTATACTTAAAAGCCAACAAAGCACCATCAGGCCGAGAACAATTACAATTGACCTCTATAATGGTTGAGATAACCTTATTATCTACAACTATTTTCTTATCCATCATTGCTTGAAGTAAGTGGTCAATAGCAACAACCTTTCTACTTTTCAAGAGAGCAAATAAAAGTTCTTTATCAATATTAGCAGAGGAATCATCAATGACTTTGTCACTGTCATTTGCCTTCTTCCTAAAAATACAATCCAAATAAAAGTGTGGATTGACTAGCCTTAGAAGAGTATCACTCTCACCAGCAATTTTAAAAGCTTCAATTGCTTCCACAAAAACATGGTAACGAAGAACATAATGGTTTTCTTTCATATACCGAAGTATATGGGTCATGAACTCAGTCCCACCAACTTTAGAACACTTTTCAATCAGAATATTACATGCGGCTTTATCAGGTTCAACTCCAGCCTCTTGCATCCTTTCAAAAATCTCAAGAGCTTCTTTGCACTTTCCTAAAATGCACAAAAGCAAGAATTAAAATTTTCATAAACGAAATACTAAACAAACTAGGACAGGTGATAAGGTGAAGCAGTTAGTTAGACGTTTTTCAACTTAACTAAGCAAAAAATGCACGGCACAAAACCCTATCCTATCATTCTGATCAGCTGAAACTTTTAAACGGAAGAAGCAATACACTCTTCTCTTATAAATAATGCAGGCAAGATACAACAACCAAGTCTTATCCCACTAAGTGGGGTCGGGCAGTCGGCTACATGGATCAACTTCCGCATAATGTTCTATCCAAGGTCATGCTTCTATTCATATCCTTTATTTTTAAATGGTTTTGTACTTATATTATTGAGTTCTCAATAAGTCCTAAGAAGAATTCATGAATGTGAATGTAAGATACTTATGATTTACGCGTCAAACTCAAATGCAAAGAATCGTGGTAAGTTCAGCTGGAGTTATAACTTGGTATCCGTAAAGAGGATAAAAAGACCAACAAAAAAATACACTTGCATGCTCTCAGAGGCAATATAACAAACAGGTTGATGGCAACACTAACCAGAGCCAATGAGATGATCCATGAGAACTGTATAAGTGTAGCAATTCGGAACACAACCAGATTGAAGCATCTCCTTGTAAACACCAGTAGCTTCCTTAACTCTATGATTATCAAACAGAATCTTGATAAAAGCAGTGTAAGAAACAACAGTTGGGTAACATCCCTTCGATTTCATTTCATCCCACAACGCAATTGCCTCATCCACATTCCCGGAACTCGAAAGCCAATGCATCATCGAAGTGTAAGTAACAGAATCAATCGTAATCCCTTTCTCTTGCATATGATTGAAAACATGTTTCATGGAGGAAATTCTCCCTGCTTCACCGAAAATATCAAGCATGGTTGTGCAAGTGAATTGGTCGTGCTTGAACCCTTTGAGACGAGAAGCCCAATTGAAGAACAACCATGCTTTTTCCATTGGAGGGTGTGATTTCAGAACCTGATTCACAGTGTATGAGTCCCATTTCAAAGGGAGATTTTCAAGCTCTCGCTCAGCGGAATCCCAAGATGAATACTTTAGGGTTTTGTGAATATTCCCAATTACGTTCCTCATGTATTCTCTGGTAACAGGAGGAGGAGAATGTGAACCGTTTTTCTTGGATTTCGTGGGTTTCTGGGTGGTTTTGCTGCGAAATGGAGTGTTGGGTTTGTTTGAATTTGATTGTGTGTGTTGAGGTTGATGAAGGGAATGGAAGGTTTTGGTGGAAGGAGAAGGAGCGAAGAGGTTTTTAAGAAATCTGTGAGGGTTTGAAACTCTGATTCTGGTCATTGACGACAATGATGTGAAACACAATTGTGTTTGGGGATTTCTTAAATGCAACATGAAAATACAAACATACCTTCAAATTTTAGAGGTGGATTTACACGTCCAAATATACACTATTTATTTGTTTTTGAGTCAAATTTCATTTTTATGACTAAATTTAGTTTGAAAATATATTTTTAGAATAAATTTTTATGACTAAATTTAGTTTGAAAATGTATTTTCCAAAAGACGTATCTTTGAAAATGATTTGGATGATTGAAATGGTTTTTTGAATGGTTAGGGCAAGTGTAGGACATGTTGCAGCCATTGAAGCAGAACACAAAGTTTTTTGGAGAAACATCTCTGAAATGAGTCCTTTATAGTGTTTGAAGACGCATATCCGAATTCTTTTCCATCTCGATGCACTAATATCTTTTTTTATGTTTTTTTCAAGGAAAATGGATGGAACTTCTATCTTGTTGGTCTATGTGCTTTCGGGTACAACATCATCAGCTATGACATGCATATGCCATTTGCTATCATCTTTCCACTTCCTAATTGGCGAGATAACGATTACATCATATGATATCGCTTACCTCTCAAACCTTCCCATCAGAGGAAGGTTACTTAATCATTCTAGGATCATACGCGAGGAGGCAAGTAGTGGATATGCTAGTGATTTATTTGGGAGTTGGACCAATAGAAGCCTTAATGCAGCGTGAGAGCACCAGAGGTGCACATGTCAAGTTGTATTTCTGGTTGAATGGAGTGACGGGTTTGGTTGAATTTGATTGTGCGTGTTGAGGTTGATGAAGGAAATGGGTTTTTGTGAAAGGAGAAGGAATGAAAAGGCTTTTGAGAAATCCATGAAGCTTTGAAACTCTGATTCTGGTCATTGACGACAATGATGCCAAACTTTGTTCCACATAAACAATATTCGGTTTTACAAAATCCAAACTTCACGCATTGTTAGATGAATGGCCCAACCATCACAATTGTATACTAAGAAGACTCTCTTTTAGAGGATTTAACCTGCCACCCCAAATTTAAAACTTGACACCCCCGATATTTTCATAATGCTAAAATACCTTTGATAAAAATAAAAAAAATTGCTGAACAAAATTTTCGATAGTTCATTCAAAATTTTTAGAAATATGTATGTCTAAACTTTGGTAAAAAATACAAGAGTTTTTACCAAAAATTTGTGGTAAAATCGCACACATTTCGAAATTGCTGGTAAAATTTTCATGGGTTTTTACCATAAACTTCCGGTAAAAACTCATGGTTTCTAGTAAAAACTCATGGTTTCTAGTAAAAACTCATGGAAATTTTGAAATTTTTGGTATAGTTTTGAAATTTCCAATAAAAACTCATACTTTTGAAATTCGATAATTTTAGGCAAGGGTATAATGGTAAAAACATGCAAAATTGGGGGTACTAGGGATAAGTTAGAGGGTGGCAAGTTAATTTCTCCTCTTTTTAACACTTTCTCATTTTTATAAGAAGTTTTACTTTTACGAAAATGTTATTTTAGTTATGCTCTTTTTAATAAAAGAATCTATGAAACTATGTTCAGATATTTCAAGCGGAACAAAATGGAATAGAGAAGAGCAAAATAAATAACCCATCCATTATTTGGATGTTATAGGATAGAATATAGCAAAAAAAGATGTTATTCTGTTCAAATCGAAAGGAACAAAAATAAGGGTAAGTAATGGAATTGGATGAAATGCATCCCATAATATTTCGTCCAATTTCATCATCTTTTTACCAATCCAAACGATGGAACATAACTTTATTTCATTCCATTATATGCTCAATTCCATCATATTTCATCATTCCAAACATAGCCAAAATCATTACCTTGTCATTTTTCTTAAAGTTTAACATATCACTACAATTAAGGGTATATTTGTCTTTTTAATTATTTGCCACCTTTTCTCTCCCAGGAACTTCTTCTTCTTCTTCTTCTTCTTCTTCTTCTTCTTCTTCTTCTTCTTCTTAGTTTCCACCAACTTCCTCAACTTTTGTCTTCCAAAACCACTATGTCTATTCTTCTCTTTAGAACAACAATAATGTCCAAATCATTGTCAATAACTCACAAACATATCCCTTCAGTCTTACTGACGACTTTGAGTGAGAGAGAAGAAAATACGCCTAGGATTTCTCAGACTGAATTTTCATCAAGTGAAATGCGTCAGCATAAGGGCTCTATTTATAGAACCACTTGTGTCGGCTACAAGCTAAACGTACAATTAAGGCTGCAAGCTAAAAGCCCAATTAAGTTGTATATCACTTAAACGTGTGATACCTTACCACATTCTGAATTCACTTAAGTACACCGCACCTTACGGTGTTCCTTATTTACCCTGTCGCTCATTTACTTGTCCTTATTTGTGTGACCTTGTAGGTTTTCGCGACGTTGACAATTATATTAAATCACACATTTAACACAATAAACAGTGGGCAGTATCTAGCAACACATCAATGCTACCCAAGTCACGAAAATGTCATGTGATCTGACAAAAAATCTTTCTGTGATAATGCTTGTGTGTACAATTACCCTTTTGCCTTTATATCTATATTGAACACAAGGCATAGACCGTGTCACCATTGTCCAGTTCAATATTGGGCCCTTGGACATGTATCCTATTATGGAGAATGGGCAAATTCCATCTTGGTCATTCATGTCCCTCAACATGCTTTATGAAGTACCCATCAACTGTCTTTATGGTCATCCAGTTACTGACAATGTTTGATCAACAATAAAGCACTTGACTCCACATCTAGGGTCCATAGTGGTTTTAGGTTGAAGGGTGGTATACACTACTTATCACCATGAGAATAACTTATGACACTTTGCTAATATTCTATGTAGTATTCTCATAGCGGGCCAATCTAGTATAAATATTAATTACTCCTAATATTTATATCTATGTCAAGACTTGATAACTCTTTATCCATGATCCATGAGATGCGATCATCAATCTATCTTCATAATAGTCTTGATGCTTTAATGTTATCCCGCTTCACAATAAAGCTCGACTATGGAGAGTTTAAGAATAGTGTCCTTATGTTTAATGGGATCTCAAGATTAAGTTGCACTTAACATTTCATTAAACAGACTTAGCTATTCTATGGACTTTATTATTTTGGAAAAACAAACATAATAAAAAAATGCCCTTTATTATTAATAAATAATTCGATACAAGTACCATAAGTATTGGCCTCTAGGGCTTACACCAATAAGTCCTAGATGTACGCTTTAAACCACGTTTCGGTCTCGTTTTTATTAGTATTTTCTTAATCAAATTTTATTTTCTTGTTTTAAAATTCCTTTTGTAACTAAAAATCCTTTCTAATAGCCTTAGATTTACAAAACAATAATAGATAACGATAAAATTGACTATTGGTCTATGTGAGTTTGACAATATTTTATATTACTTCGATATTTTCGTGCACTTGCAAACGCATCAAATTCTAGGCGCCGTCGCCGGTGACCAATTTAGTCAATACCGTAACTTCGTTGTTGCACTGTATAGACTAAAGTACTCTTGTTACAATCCTATAATCCTAGATAGACGGATTACCTAAATTTTCTCTACAATTACCACTCTCAGTATTTTGAGGAACCGCAAGGTAATGTTTGAAAAAATCATTAAAAACCGATCAACTGAATCAAATCAAACAAAACCAAATTAATTAGTTTGGTTCGATTTCATTTTTTAAAATGTTAAAAATCGAACCAAACTAAACCGATGGAGGAATTATGGGTTAAGATCTTTTTTAACGAAAAATCAATCCAAATCAAATCGATTACACCCATAAATCTATCTTATAATATTTGTATGTATGAATGTTAATATTCATTCATAAACATTATGCGATATAACCAGATGAAAATAAAAAATTCATGTCCAACATAAATAACATGCAAATTTTATATATTTTATAATTTTGTTTGTAACACTCACACCAAAATGTTGACATGTGTTAATTAAGAGGTTTTGTTCATAACATCATACAAAATATGATCACATGTGTTAATTATGAAGTTGTGTAAAAATGTAAAAATGATGCTATATAAATATTTTCTCACAGTTAATGCTTTGAATTGATTTTTATTTGTTAACATTTTTTTTACAAAAACTCTCTATTAGTATTTTACTTTCTATCTCAATTCTACACCATCTTATTTTTACTATATTTATTCGTATACTAGAGTTAAAAGTGTAACTAAGAATTAAATAATATATGTATAATCTTTTCTCCTAATTTATTTTTCTATATTTTTTTATTAAAAAAATTATAAATTTATTGTTACATGTTACATAATTATTTCGTTATTTTAGACTTTTGGCATTCTCTCTACTTTAATATTTAGAAAACAAAAATTTATAATCGATTTATAAATGAAAATGGCTGATTTATACCTACAAATTAATTTTAGACTTAGCAGTTTTGGTATAAAAATTTTAATCCTCCATTTTAAAAGATGACTAATTTTTGGGATTAAAGGCCCAATACAATCAAAAATCCCATGAGACCACAGGTATTCATTTAGTGATGTTTGTTTGAACTCTATCAACTCTTGAACATTTCTCTGTGAAAACGACGCGGGACTAAACATTTTCAACCTTCTTTGCTTAAAGCATTAAAGACGGCATCAGTCACACTTAATCCCATCTTTTCTACAAGGTTGGTAGAGAAGGGTAAGTATTACTTTGAGTTGATGAAGGATTATAGTATGATTCAACATTATTCCACCATGGTTAATTTGCTTGGTCGTGTGGGGAAGTTAAACGATTCAATTAAGATGATTATGTTGCTTATATTAGATATTTACTAGAAATTAGAGGGGTTGGAAGAAGAAATGGATAAAGCTAGTTATGTTAATATACTTCTTTTGTGATGCCTATACACATGCACACCAACACTAAGAGCACCAAGGTTCTTTGGAAAGTTCATCAATTCCTTAAAATGGGTGGGTGGATAATCACTTGTAGCAGGTTAAAATGTAAAAGTACTGAAATAACTTAGAGATACTAAATAAAGATTTTATAATTAAAACTTAATTTACATGAATTGGTTCTTGAGAAGACTCCTCCATATGAATATATGTTGTAAATAAGATTTCTCTTTTGATTGTAAAACATTTAATGATGTCATTTTTCTTAACACCATATGTGTTTCTTCTACCAAGATTCAGAGATAAAGGCAATAATAATCAACACAAATGGGCTTACAAGGGATTGGCCCAATATGTTTTATTTAGTCATTTTGACTAATTATTTAAAAAAAAATTAAAATTATTCATTTATCTCAATCATAAAAAAAATATAATTAAAATTATTCATTTATCTCAATCATGGGACCCAAAAGGCGGATTATAAATAGTGGGACTAAAATTTATAAAAATTAAAAAATAGGGGACCAAAAATGCATTTAAACCTTGATTTTAAACTAGTTTTAAATAAACAGAAATCATTTGTTTTATTAAAGCGGTTTGGTTGAATGTAGTTTCTGAATCATTAACCCAACTTCTTTGAATTTTAATTTAGAAGATATCCTATTATTTGAAAATCATGAATTTGAAAGTTGGTAAAGAAATAAAGAGAACATAATTCTTTTGAGTAAGTTATAGGTGTTAAATTCTCAATGTGCCAAATTAGAACCGCTTTCTTTTCTCTATTAATAAATCTTAAAATTTCAATTGGTAATCTCAGTTTGCTTTATATTGTGACTAAAAATCAATCACAGAGTTCTGTTTACAAACAAACAAGCACTACTACAAATAAGTGTTTTTGCCCCGATTAGGAAAGGGGTTTTATCTCGGTTTACTGTAAAGAAGAGTGTCATGGAAAGTACACCATGTTTCCATATGTTGATATACCAACCAAGAGGAAAGTTGTACCAGTCATGGGTTTTATCACCCAAAACTAGATTTTTGTATATTCAAAAGCGCGCACAACTCTATCTCTTAATATTTTTTATTACTCGAGGTAAAAAGTTAGTAAAAAGTTAGTATTTACCTTAGTTGATAGTTTCAACCAATGTTTTAAAAATCAGACGGATATCAAATCGACAAGACTTTTGGTTCAATTGGTTCAACTGGTTGTACCTACCATCGAACCGTTTATTGAATAAATTAAAAATATAAAGCTAAATTTGATGGATAAGTTACATAATCATATGTTCACAACTAATAAAATAAATGTTTTAAAAATCTATTACAAACTTAATACCATGAGATTAATGGTAGACATAATTACACAATATAATGATACACTCTTTTGTGTTATACAAGAAGGTCATTTTTGCGAAGGGAACATACTCTAAGTATTGATGCTAACATATTAGTCATTTTCAATTTTTTAATAAAAAAAATACTAAAATGGGCCAATGACAAGCATTTATTTGAACTAGACGAGGATTACAAAATCGACTCCGGTTCTTTGGTTCAAACGATTGTGAACGTTTTAATCCAGTTTTTCCAATTTTAATTTGGTTTTGACCCACATGCAGTTTTACAAAGCTGACAGAATCGGAGTCACCTACGGTTCCCAGTCCAATCGGTTGAACCGGACGATTCGGTATGATTTTTAAAACATTGGTTCCAACCAAAGAGAATTTTTTTAATATTACATACTCATGTTGCGACTTAACTGTTGAAAGTATTTGTGGGTAAATATTTTCGGTAATATATCGTATCCATAGGGATTGGTTAATATCACTGCCGTTCTATAGTTAATTATTTTGAGTTAGAAAAAGTAATTGGATTTGTTTTATGATTATGATACTATCAAATTTAAACAATAATTTAAATGCAAATAATGAACGTTTGTTAACGATTAAGGAGGTATGTTGAGCTTTAGGGTTCATCAACCTATTCCTATACAACTTATCAATTAATTCACAATTGAACAATCATTTGAATTACTATCTTCACTTATCCTCAAATCTGATTCCATGTCTGCAAATCAAATTAGATAAACTTTTACCGGTATGAGATTCGATCTCTCCAAATATCAATATCGATAATAGTAATAAGGAACGATAATTATGAAAACTCAATCACAATTCCATCTCTGCAAATTGGGATTGAATCAATATAGCAACCTAGGGAAAAAGTTAAATCCTTTCTTTCGATCAAAGATTCAACAATGGTGTAAAGTAAAAACAAGGTTTCTTATTGATAATAAATTCAAACAATTGTTCATAGGAAAGAATCAATGATATTGTATATTCATAGGTTAAGTACTACCTTAAACTCAACAAGAGGAATTTAGCTCTCCATAGACATGAAGAACACACAAGAATTAATAGAGGGATTCATCTTCATCAATGGAATGTCTTCGATTGGTAAAGAATTGGCCTTCAATTGTTGTTCTTGACTGCAACTCAGAATGCTCTCCTAATTTCGCTCACTAAGGATCTCTCTTTACTTGGAAGCTAGGGCTTCTATTTATAAGTTTTGGGCCTTGTAACGCAACCACCGCGCCTCGGTACGCAATGGCGCGGCGCGAACCCAAACAGAGAGTTTGGCGCGTCTCGCCCCTTTATTGGCGCAGCTCGCCCTTTAATTCTTCTTCCTTCTTTGTGATTCTTCCTCTCTAGAGCTTTACGCCAGCGTGTTTCCTAGTCTTTGCCTCTTAGCTTCAATATCTGCACAATTAACACCCAAAGTGATGCAATTTGTTCTAAAATTAGCTTCGAACCTTGAAAGTTCAATTCTAACTATAAAATCCGTAAAATGCACAAGATCTATTCACTTTTAGCTCAAAAGGTAGTTAATCTAACACATTAAATTACCATTAATTCACTCCTAACAAACTCTCCCCAACTTAGAGTTTTGTTTGTCCCTAAACAAAATTACTTACCTCAACACAACATATCAATAATCATGCACAAGTTTTTCACAAAGGTTTTTTTTTCAAGTGGTTCAATTCAGCAACCAATTCGTTAACGATTAAGGAGGTATGTTGAGCTTTAGGGTTCATCAACCTATTCCTATACAACTTATCAATTAATTCACAATTGAACAATCATTTGAATTACTATCTTCACTTATCCTCAAATCTGATTCCATGTCTGCAAATCAAATTAGATAAACTTTTACCGGTATGAGATTCGATCTCTCCAAATATCAATATCGATAATAGTAATAAGGAACGATAATTATGAAAACTCAATCACAATTCCATCTCTGCAAATTGGGATTGAATCAATATAGCAACCTAGGGAAAAAGTTAAATCCTTTCTTTCGATCAAAGATTCAACAATGGTGTAAAGTAAAAACAAGGTTTCTTATTGATAATAAATTCAAACAATTGTTCATAGGAAAGAATCAATGATATTGTATATTCATAGGTTAAGTACTACCTTAAACTCAACAAGAGGAATTTAGCTCTCCATAGACATGAAGAACACACAAGAATTAATAGAGGGATTCATCTTCATCAATGGAATGTCTTCGATTGGTAAAGAATTGGCCTTCAATTGTTGTTCTTGACTGCAACTCAGAATGCTCTCCTAATTTCGCTCACTAAGGATCTCTCTTTACTTGGAAGCTAGGGCTTCTATTTATAAGTTTTGGGCCTTGTAACGCAACCACCGCGCCTCGGTACGCAATGGCGCGGCGCGAACCCAAACAGAGAGTTTGGCGCGTCTCGCCCCTTTATTGGCGCAGCTCGCCCTTTAATTCTTCTTCCTTCTTTGTGATTCTTCCTCTCTAGAGCTTTACGCCAGCGTGTTTCCTAGTCTTTGCCTCTTAGCTTCAATATCTGCACAATTAACACCCAAAGTGATGCAATTTGTTCTAAAATTAGCTTCGAACCTTGAAAGTTCAATTCTAACTATAAAATCCGTAAAATGCACAAGATCTATTCACTTTTAGCTCAAAAGGTAGTTAATCTAACACATTAAATTACCATTAATTCACTCCTAACAAACTCTCCCCAACTTAGAGTTTTGTTTGTCCCTAAACAAAATTAAATTAAAAATATAAAGCTAAATTTGATGGATAAGTTACATAATCATATGTTCACAACTAATAAAATAAATGTTTTAAAAATCTATTACAAACTTAATACCATGAGATTAATGGTAGACATAATTACACAATATAATGATACACTCTTTTGTGTTATACAAGAAGGTCATTTTTGCGAAGGGAACATACTCTAAGTATTGATGCTAACATATTAGTCATTTTCAATTTTTTAATAAAAAAAATACTAAAATGGGCCAATGACAAGCATTTATTTGAACTAGACGAGGATTACAAAATCGACTCCGGTTCTTTGGTTCAAACGATTGTGAACGTTTTAATCCAGTTTTTCCAATTTTAATTTGGTTTTGACCCACATGCAGTTTTACAAAGCTGACAGAATCGGAGTCACCTACGGTTCCCAGTCCAATCGGTTGAACCGGACGATTCGGTATGATTTTTAAAACATTGGTTCCAACCAAAGAGAATTTTTTTAATATTACATACTCATGTTGCGACTTAACTGTTGAAAGTATTTGTGGGTAAATATTTTCGGTAATATATCGTATCCATAGGGATTGGTTAATATCACTGCCGTTCTATAGTTAATTATTTTGAGTTAGAAAAAGTAATTGGATTTGTTTTATGATTATGATACTATCAAATTTAAACAATAATTTAAATGCAAATAATGAACGTTTGTTAACGATTAAGGAGGTATGTTGAGCTTTAGGGTTCATCAACCTATTCCTATACAACTTATCAATTAATTCACAATTGAACAATCATTTGAATTACTATCTTCACTTATCCTCAAATCTGATTCCATGTCTGCAAATCAAATTAGATAAACTTTTACCGGTATGAGATTCGATCTCTCCAAATATCAATATCGATAATAGTAATAAGGAACGATAATTATGAAAACTCAATCACAATTCCATCTCTGCAAATTGGGATTGAATCAATATAGCAACCTAGGGAAAAAGTTAAATCCTTTCTTTCGATCAAAGATTCAACAATGGTGTAAAGTAAAAACAAGGTTTCTTATTGATAATAAATTCAAACAATTGTTCATAGGAAAGAATCAATGATATTGTATATTCATAGGTTAAGTACTACCTTAAACTCAACAAGAGGAATTTAGCTCTCCATAGACATGAAGAACACACAAGAATTAATAGAGGGATTCATCTTCATCAATGGAATGTCTTCGATTGGTAAAGAATTGGCCTTCAATTGTTGTTCTTGACTGCAACTCAGAATGCTCTCCTAATTTCGCTCACTAAGGATCTCTCTTTACTTGGAAGCTAGGGCTTCTATTTATAAGTTTTGGGCCTTGTAACGCAACCACCGCGCCTCGGTACGCAATGGCGCGGCGCGAACCCAAACAGAGAGTTTGGCGCGTCTCGCCCCTTTATTGGCGCAGCTCGCCCTTTAATTCTTCTTCCTTCTTTGTGATTCTTCCTCTCTAGAGCTTTACGCCAGCGTGTTTCCTAGTCTTTGCCTCTTAGCTTCAATATCTGCACAATTAACACCCAAAGTGATGCAATTTGTTCTAAAATTAGCTTCGAACCTTGAAAGTTCAATTCTAACTATAAAATCCGTAAAATGCACAAGATCTATTCACTTTTAGCTCAAAAGGTAGTTAATCTAACACATTAAATTACCATTAATTCACTCCTAACAAACTCTCCCCAACTTAGAGTTTTGTTTGTCCCTAAACAAAATTACTTACCTCAACACAACATATCAATAATCATGCACAAGTTTTTCACAAAGGTTTTTTTTTTCAAGTGGTTCAATTCAGCAACCAATTCGGCTACTCCTCATCTCCCTGCAAACTTAGAACATATACATGAAACAAATTTTGAAAGGAAATTACCTCCAGAAGTTCAAAACACTACACAATTGCAATTGAATCAGCACTAATCACTCGCATCAAAAAGTATGATGAATAATAGAGGGGTTAAACACTCATCCAAACAATTAAATCAACAAAAATCCATATCATACGTTCACCATGTTGTTTGCATCCAGTCCTGTGGAATCTGAGAATCAGAAGGTCTTTCCAGGGTTGTAATGTGGTTTAAGATTCAAAGAAAAGAAGACAAACGGGGGTTGTTCCTATTTTAGGGAAGCATCCGAATCATAACTCTTTTCCTTTTCCTTCATACCTTCAACTTTTTCACCCCTTCTTCTTTTTCATTCGTAGCTCGATGTTTCTCTTTTTTTTTCAACAATAGTTTTCTTTCAAACATTGTTTTTCTTTTGTTTCCCCCTTTTTTTTCAAGCTACAAATTTCTTTCGTTCTTTGCAAATTACCACATACAAACTTACTCTTCTTTTGATCATGACTCTCCCCAACTTGGAGATCAACCTGTATTTAGATTATATGAATGCTCCCTTACTTCTATGAAGGTCAAAGAGAAAACACATCACCAAATTTTATGGTTGATGGTCCAAAACAAAACTTTTTTATTGAGATCAAAACTCACCAGGTTTTTCCTTGGTGCATATGATGAACTTTACCTTGATCTCAGGCTCAAAGAATGGCTAGCAAGGGATCACACTCTCACAGAAAAATTCTTTTAAGATGGAATCGACTCAGAAAAAAAACTCTCAGATTCAAACAAATGCTTAAATCACTTTCACAGATTTCCACAAGCGATGCGACAAACGGTTTAGCATGATACAAACAAGTCAAAATAATTGATGGTCTCCTGCATATAGTAAACAATGGAAAGCTTTCCTCATAATGGTTAAGGCTAAGCCGATCCAACAGAATAGTGTACCATAAAGAACTTCTGCAAAGTATTTACTGACAACTTACGTTTCATGCACACAGTAGAAGTTTGAGTTTGAAAATTCATACCTGACTTGTTACTTATTGAAAAAGAAAGTGAAAACTGAAAAAAAAATTTTTTTTTTTTTTTTGAAAATTCACTCACTACCACTTTCATACATGTTGCTCCATTGTTGATATTCTCATTGTTTCACTCGAGCTTTTCATTATGTTGTAGAAACTACTCATTCTAAATTGGGGATAAAACAAACAAATAATAAACTTGAACTAAACTGGGAATAAAACAAACAAATAATAAACTGAAAACTGAAAAATGCAAAAGAGTAAATCCACCCCCAAACTTGAACTAAACATTGACCTCAATGTTTCGTAACAAGCCCGAGAGGGTTGACTCACAGAGGGTATTGCAATATCAATTGCCTCTTCCTAGCTTTCACCAGAAAGGTTCCCTTATTATTTCCTGAAATAAAAATAAACAAAACAAAATAAAACATTAGAAGCGTGGTTTGCCTCCCACGAAGCGCTTCGTTTAACGTCGCATGGCTCGACGATTCATGGTTGAATCATCAACCATTGTCTCGTTTTCTTGGCACCTTTCTTACCAATGTGAAGCCCCAAAAGTATTTCATGTTTTCTTGTTTGGTTTCTTCATCCTTAATTCTTACCACTTCAACTTGCGATCTTTCTTCCTTCATATGTTTTTTCCTCTCCTCAAGAGAGATAACCTCTTTATCCATTAATTTCTTCGTCGATGAGAACCTATCCTTGATGAATTTGACACATTTTGGCTTTAACTCTTAAACCTTCTAAAAATGGGATGGTGATTTGCAAACGGCTAAACATTTCCATTGGTCGAAAGCAATGACTCTCCTTCCATTCTTTATTAGGAACTTGTGGAGGAAGTAATTCCAATGAGAGTTTATGCTCATTTGCATTACTACTCTTCTTCAACTCTAAGTCCACCCTATTCTCTTTTGAAAAAGTTTCAACTTTTGAAGTTTCTAACTTATTCACGACTTTTTTGATTATATCCTCCTTTTTTGTTCCTTCGACTAACACATCATCTACTTTTTTAGGAGGTCTTGGATAAGGTAGTTTCATTGAGGGCTCATACTCAACTTCTATATTTTTCTTGATGTTTATATGCTCTATATTTTCTTTTTCAACAACATCTTCCTTGTCATCAACTTCCTCTTCCACTCTCTTCTTTCCAACATCCTCACCAAACACTTTTACACTCCTTATAGAAGTAGTATTGCAAGTTTCTACATAAGTCGTAGGGTTTTGAAAAGTTGGGATTTTACTTTCGTTTTGCTCGGTTAAGAATTGGGTAAGTTGAACATCTCGCGTCTCCGGGTTTTGTTGAATGGATAAAGAGAGTTGCATGAATTGATTCATGGTTTCCTCTAACTCAGTGGGTCTTCTTTGATAACCTTGATTATAATGTGAAAGCCCTTGTTTATTTGTCATTGACATTTGTATGAACTGATTCATGGTCTCTTCCAACTTAGATTGTCCTCCTTGTTGTTGTGGCGACGGTTGAGTGTAAGGTTGAAAGGCTTGTTGTTGATACTCATGGTTAGCCATATGATACTCCATCGCATCTTCCGGTGTGCCCCATCCGCTATCATAAAACTCATTAACTTGAGGTGTGAACTGTGACACACTTTGAAGGAGGTACTCCATTTGTTGGAATAGGATCTCGTTATGAGCATGAATCCTGGCATTTATGTTTGGGTCAAACATTCCGACAAACAAAAATCTACAAAACTAGCACACAAGTGAAATAACAAGATAAAAATAATGATAATAAATAAAAAAAATCAAAATTAAAAGACTATTGCAATAACAAAATCTAAAATAAAGTAACTAACTAAAAATCTAAAATAAAGGAACTAAACTAAAAATCTAAATTTAAGTAACTAAACAAAAAAAAAACTAAAATAAGTAACTAAACCAAAAAAAAAATCTAAAAATAAGTAAATAACTAAAAATAAGGAAATAACTCAAAATAAAAAACTATTGCAATGCGTGCAATATTGACACCAATCCCCGACAACGGCGCCAATTTGTTGAAAGTATTTGTGGGTAAATATTTTCGGTAATATATCGTATCCACAGGGATTGGTTAATATCACTGCCGTTCTATAGTTAATTATTTTGAGTTAGAAAAAGTAATTGGATTTGTTTTATGATTATGTTACTATCAAATTTAAACAATAATTTAAATGCAAATAATGAACGTTTGTTAACGATTAAGGAGGTATGTTGAGCTTTAGAGTTCATCAACCTATTCCTATACAACTTATCAATTAATTCACAATTGAACAATCATTTGAATTACTATCTTCACTTATCCTCAAATCTGATTCCATGTCTGCAAATCAAATTAGATAAACTTTTACCGATATGAGATTCGATCTCTCCAAATATCAATATCGATAATAGTAATAAGGAACGATAATTATGAAAACTCAATCACAATTCCATCTCTGCAAATTGGGATTGAATCAATATAGCAACCTAGGGAAAAAGTTAAATCCTTTCTTTCGATCAAAGATTCAACAATGGTGTAAAGTAAAAACAAGGTTTCTTATTGATAATAAATTCAAACAATTGTTCATAGGAAAGAATCAATGATATTGTATATTCATAGGTTAAGTACTACCTTAAACTCAACAAGAGGAATTTAGCTCTCCATAGACATGAAGAACACGCAAGAATTAATAGAGGGATTCATCTTCATCAATGGAATGTCTTCGATTGGTAAAGAATTGGCCTTAAATTGTTGTTCTTGATTGCAAACTCAGAATGCTCTCCTAATTTCGCTCACTAAGGATCTCTCTTTACTTGGAAGCTAGGGCTTCTATTTATAAGTTTTGGGCCTTGTAACGCAGCCACCGCGCCTCGGTACGCAATGGCGCGGCGCGAACCCAAACAGAGAGTTTGGCGCGTCTCGTCCCTTTATTGGCGCGGCTCGCCCTTTAATTCTTCTTCCTTCTTTGTGATTCTTCCTCTCTAGAGCTTTACGCCAGCGTGTTTCCTAGTCTTTGCCTCTTAGCTTCAATATCTGCACAATTAACACCCAAAGTGATGCAATTTGTTCTAAAATTAGCTTCGAACCTTGAAAGTCCAATTCTAACTATAAAATCCGTAAAATGCACAAGATCTATTCACTTTTAGCTCAAAAGGTAGTTAATCTAACACATTAAATTACCATTAATTCACTCCTAACATTAACCTATACACATGTTTTCAACCGACGACACACAGCCAAACACCACATATTCATATTTTTGGACAGAAACCAATACATATATTTTCTGACAGAATACACATGTTTCAATAATGCAACACATACATTGTTTACAACCAACCCAGAATTCAGCGGCAGAGCTTAAGAAGATTTATAGACATCTATTAGCAAGTCTTATAGAGATGTGATATTTTATTTAGTTTATTTTCTTTTAATTAAAGATATTAAAATTTATAATAAAAAAATATGTTAAAGTGTAACTTGTAAATTTACCCATTAACAAAATGTGAAAATAATAAAAATAAATAAATATTTTATTGTAAATTAACAATATGTGAAAATTTTGACACCCATTTGAATTTGATAAAGATGTCAATGTGTAGGATGAAGATGTATTCTTTGTCCCATCCTCGCTATCAAATCACTTCTCGTCCTCATTTTCAAAGTCTTTCACAATTTGAATTTTTCTTTCGTTTTGTCCTTGCGGATCCAACGAATGAACTTAATAAAAATAAATAAATATTTTATTGTAATAAAATTAATAGTAAAAAATTCAAAAACTAACAAAGAAGTCTAGAAACTAATCTAACAAATTTATAGTTTTGAGGATACTTAATCAATACTTCAAAAGCTTTAAAATAATTATTTTTATCTCTCTTTTTCTACCATTGAATATATGTTTTGATAATTATATGAAAATATATAAATTTAAAGTTATATATTTTCAAAGATGTTATGATACTCTAGACGGGGCGAGGGGGCATATTCTCTGTCTCTAGCCATGCGTGAATTCACATTAGTGGGTACAAATTGACACCCTAATACATCACATGAGCTACCACAATTACTTGCTAGACCGACCATTAGAATAAGTTTTAGAAACACAATTGAACATAACCTTAAAAAGTTTATTTAGAATAAAATGTTAATGAATTAATCCTAAAACTTCAACTAATTTTAAATTTGAAAAAAATTATTATTGGTGATTATCCTTGATTTTTTGTTTTATGCTTATGGTTTGGGTTGCTATAAACATATACTTTTCGAATCTCTATCTAGGATGATTATCTGTTAGATTTTGGACTCTAGAGATAGATTTAGGCCAAATATTTACTTGGGTATCGAAGCTTAATGCTTCTGTGTTGTGGAGTTGTGCGAGACATCGCCTTCGAGATGACATGATTGTTCTCTCAGCTTTGTGTTAGAAATGGCCTAGGTTGTGAGCGATACGTGAAGATATTAACGGGTGATTTGGGTTGAGTGTAACTGATAAGTAGGTTTAGGTAGTTGATAAGTGGTTGTAACACAAACCTGTCAAATTTTCTCGGATTCAAAGAGGGAATTCTTTTTATGTTCATATCTTTTAATTCCCGCTTTTACGTTAAACCATTCAAACCCAAGCTCATAAACACGGAAACCGTTGAACGATATTTTTTCCCTCGCACCGATCCATGTGGAGACGATAATTCTTGGAATAATTCCAATCTTTTGCTTGCCGCTTAACCGCTTCAACAATGGCAAATGTGATTTTGGGAACATGTAGCTTATGTAAGATGTAGAGATTGTTATGTTGTGTCACTTGTCCAATCATTTGCTTGGTATACACATCCTGAATATAGCATGAGTTGTGTAAGAATGTGATGCAATATTTAGATGTATGACATAGTTTAGATATGGATGTAAGGCTAAATTTGAATGGGGGGATTTAGAAAACATCATGTTAAGTCCAGGAAAGTATCAAGAATGACAGAGCCATCATAATTAGCAGTAACATGATTGCCATTAGGTAGGTTAATGTTGACAAATTTAATGGCAGATATAGCAGAGAAGTATTGGATATCAGGGCAGGCATGATGTGATGTTCCTGAATTCAATATCCATATGTTAGAAAGAGGGAGAATACTACTTGTATTGACTATACTTGAGATTAAGCTTTTATCAGTATTGGATGACCTGGAACTTTGATGTTCCTTCCTTGACTGTTGAAGAAGCTGCATTAGACATTAATAATCCTCCTTGGAGATGAGATTGCCTTTGTTGGTGCAGAAAGAGGTTTGGCTTCTAAAGTTGGCTTTGGGTTTTTGTTCCTAAAGCCAGGTGGAATCCATGTTTAAAGTAACATGTTTCCACTGTATGATTATTCTTGTGACAAATTTGTGCACAACATAGGGGTTTTGGAATTGAATTTTCCTTTAGGTTTGTTGTTGTAGATGTTGGCAAAGAGAATGGTCGATTGAGGTGCACACACCATGGAAGTAGCCACTTGTTATTATGCAATAAGAGAGTACACACGACTAATGCTAGGGAGAGGATCTAGAAGCAAGATCTGCGTACGAATATTGTGGTAGTTATCACTCAAACCCTTTAAGAAGCAAGTGACGTATTCCGTATGCTTGGAATTGTGCACAAATTTAGATAGGGAACATGAGAACTAGATAGGACACGTGCGAGATGGGGTTGGCACAGAGCCTCTAACTCATCGCAGAGTATCTTGAGATCAGTGTCGTATGTGGATAAAGATCGATCTCCTTGTTAAATTGAATGTAAATCACGGAGAAAATCAAAGAAGCGGAAGTAATTACCCTTGGCGAATCGTTCACGAAGATCTTCCCATAGATCATATGCAGAGTCAAAACATACAGTGCTTTGTGCAATGTGTGGTGAAAGTGTATGATTAATCTAAGAAAGGACCATGCTATTTACACGATCCTAGAGTTCATAGTTAGGGTCAGAGATTGAGGATTGCAGGAGATTACCATTGATAAAGGCGAGCTTGTTCTTCGAGGTTAAAGCATGCGGCATGGATTTGCTCCAGTTGTGATAGTTGTTGTCATCGAGGGGCGGAGCAACGATGGTGGCGCCTGAATTTTTACCGGGATGAAGATAATAGGGGTTGTGACGATTCAAGATTGAGTCGGTTTCTGGTTTCTTGGGATCTTCATTAACGAAATTGTTGTGATCAGATTTCGTTCCAAAAGCTATGAAAGGGCGGTGAAAGGTTTATAAATGTTGATGAGGATGAAGATGATGAATGAAAAGAGTGGAGTTAATATCTTCTGATACCATATTACATGAATGATATGAATAAAGTGTTTGAATTCCCATGCCAGGAAGAAAAACTTTTGAATAATGTTTCGCAAAAAGTTAAAAAAAAAAAAACCGAATACATTGTCCTGCTGCTACAGTTATCAGCTTTGGGCCTAAACAATAATGGCCCAATCTAATAACCGAAAGTCCAAGTGTGAAATACAAATGTTATACATCTAATAGTTTATGCTATTGAATGTAGATACTAGAAATGTAGCTTAACATAAAACGTATCTTGAATTTATATCACACATGAGTATAACTATTCAATGCAATACAAAGAAGTACTCTATAAATGTAATAAAAATATTAGTGGTGAATATTGACCGTGCCTATACTTTATTCTTTTAAATAAGACTGTACTCTTGGAAGTTGTAGGGCAGGCTTGATAAACATATATAGTAAACAAAATAAGTATGCAACACTAAACTTTAATGTCCAATTATAGACCCATTGATACTCGATTTGTCACTTCATGAATCGATGTCGGAAAGAAGAAGAAAAAAAACTGTTGCTGCTGCTCATTACATTCAGTAGTCACCCATCACAGAATTTATAAACAATATGTGTTTGAAATGTTCAATATTCCATATGCATATGCATCTGAATTGTCACTTTGTTGGGTCAAGTTTAAAAGAATTAGTATAATTTAATGAATAACGACGAAGGATGGACAAGGTAAATAATTTTCCAATGAAGTGGGTAATTTGCTTACCAAACATTGAGGCAGACGTATTTCAAATCAGTATAGTAGTTGAAAAGTGGGACCATATTTTGAGTTTCATTTGGTGTTTATCTTTCGCTTCAGTGTCTCCCTGTCTGTCTGCTAAGTTAAATACAAGTATTAGGACATATATTCGGATCTTAGTACTATGCATAACATTCATCTTAGCATCTTTTTTCAATATATATATATATATATATATATATATATATATATATATATATATATATATATATATATATATATATATATATATATATATATATATATATATATATCATCAAAGTTGGTGAATCTGTAATAGAGATTATAAGAAGGTGTCCCATGAGTCCAATGAGCTAAGAATTAATGGTGTTTATAATAGAAACAATAGAGACAGTCTTTACAAGGGAATGCTATGTTTTAATATATGTTTGATTTTGTGGTGATGAGAGTCAGTTTTGAATGAAGTGATTTTAGTTGAAAAGACAAATATAAAGTTGTTAATGTTTTAACATGCTTAGTGAATGGATTACATTAAACTTTTTTAGAACTTTATGTATGACATACTTAGTGAAATACATAGGATTAATTTTAATTTATTGGACAATAACTTATCCACAATCTTTCAGTGAAAACCTAGTAAGGAGACAAGCATGGGTACGAATCAGTTGGACTGAGTTAGGTTGCTAAGTTTAAGTATGATGTGTTAAAAATTTTAATTTTAAAGTTTAAGTCTGACGTTGTTTACTATAAATTTTGTGATATTATTTTTTTTTAAAATTTATGAAACAACTTTTTGATATTATTTATAGAGAAAATGGATGATGCACTGACAGTGTAAAATAGTTTTATACTGTCAACCAATCACCACCCATGTATCCAATTAAATAATTTTTTTATTTAAAAAAAACTTAATGACATGGCACATTTATGATTTTCTATTGGATGACAGTGTAAAATTATTTTGTGCACTACCTTTTAACTCTTATTTATAAAGAAATTTTACTTTATTTTTATAAGCACTGAAAGATAATTAAACTTTATTGTTGTATTTTTTATTCAAAATACAAAATATAATATAGTAACAATAATAAATTTATTATATTTATTTAAATAAGTCTTTTTTATAAACAAATACTATTGGAGTACAAGGATACCCAAATCCAATATGAAAGCATCAAATTACCATAAGAAATTTTGAGTATTTGCACAAATCATAAAAGGTTCCACCAAACCTACACTTACTACTTATAGCTAATATCATGAAACAATTTTAGTATTTGCAACAATATTATCTACGTCACTAATATTGTTATTGAACATCACACTGTTTCTCAGGATCAACGGTTGGAAACTTAACAATTAAAAGAGTCATTCTATTTTGATGGGAGTTAGTTCTAGTAGAATTAATTATTAATATTATATTCTCATTAACTTCATAATACAAGTGAACTTATCATCTTGGTCACCAGTGTTGAATAATACAAGTGCATGCATCAATCCGAGACTAGATGCCTCTCCACCATGTTGGACAAATTTTTGTTCCCCACTCGACTTACCGCTTTGAAGTTGTGAAAATCTTCGAAAAAGAGGAGACGTGTACCAGCGTAGCTTTTAGCAGTGTTGTAAAAACCGGGCCGGCCGGTCGGACCGGTTGAACCGGGAATCGGACCAGGTACCGGTTTGGTCCAATAGTTGGATCGTCTGCACCGTTGAATCGGTGAAAAGCGGTAAAAACCAGGTTGGACCAGGAAAAATCGGGAACCGCAAACCGGCGGTCTAATTGCATTTTTTTTTATAAAATTTAATCAAAACTGTTTTTTTACGTTTTACCACTTTTAAGTATTAAAAAAAATAAAACAAAAAAATGTTATTCCAAAATCCAAAAGACCAAAACGCAGAGAAGTAGAAGAACTTCAGAAAGAGAAGATTGGTTTCTGTCGCGGTGCATCTTTCTCCTCCGTGTCTTTTCTGATTTGTTTTCACTTTCCAGGTTCTTTTTTTCCGCCATCTCTGTTCTTTGTTCCATTCATCTTGTTTTGAGTTTTGAGTTTTAATAATGCTAAATTTGTATTAGGATTCAAGATTAATTTTATGAAATTGATAATACTTAATACTGTTTTTGTTGACTATAGAAATTCTACTTTTTTGTTCGGAGAAAGTAGATTTTTTATAGTGTTGACTGTAGAAATTCTGCTTTTTGTGAATGACTATAAGATTCCGTTTAAACTTTTAAGTTTGCTTTAAAGTAGATTTTTTAGAGATTGAATGATCCGGTTCGACCGGTTTTATACCTATATAGTTTGGTTATAATGACAGGTTTACTAAACCGAGTTACCCGGTTTAATCCGGTTTGGTCATGCGGTTCGACCAGTGACCCAGTGATTCGATCGATGAACCAGTGACCCAATACCTTCACCGGTTTGATGACCGGTCCGGTTTTTAAAACATTGGCTTTTAGCAACATGACTCGGGGGAAAATTGAGATTAAGTTATTGATTAACTTAACTAAAAAATAGAGAGTCGCCGCCGAACTTTATTGTTTCCAAAGGAAAGGGAAAATATAAATAAAATCCAACGCAAAAATAAAACAAAAGAGAGATTTAAATACGGGGGTTTGTCATGCAAGGGGAAGGTATTAACACTCATCACATCTATGGTACACCATAGTAACCTCTTGAAAATCTGCGTTATGATAAAAATGTGTTGTTTGCAAAAGGATTGGGGTGATGAGAAAATAAGTATTTCATTATTTTTATGCTCGCCAAGACTTCTAGAGTCTTGTGCCTACATATTCCCATGTGCAATGAAGAATCAAAGCCTTGTAGATCGTAGTAAAAATTACCATGAAATTTTGTTGATTGATTTTGAATTGAAAAGACATTTTATCATATTCGAGTGGAAAACACAACTTACTACCCTCAAGTACAAAGAAGTGAGATTTGCATCATCTTGACATGGAGAACTTTTACTTGGACTTTCTCACAAGCATGTCTCAACATTCATGTGGAAAATGTCAATCACTTCACAACACCTTGTAGAAGTATAATGGTTTGCATCACTACTAGAATAAACTAATAACCTTTCTTGAAAAAAGATTTTAAAAGAAAAGTGCACAAAGGCACAAAAAGAAATTTGACGAGGTTTGTCTTTTTTAGATATTTCGAAAGGAATTTGAGTATGCTTAAGCATAAACTAAATGGGTAGGAGATGAAGAAAATATCCTTAAGCATAAACTAAATGACATGAAGTAAAAGGTCTCATTGTAAGGTAGCCCGAGAGAAATCTTTTTTATGTGCAAATGTACTAACCACAAGATGGAGCAAGCATTTGACATTGGTAAAAATGAGCATTCCTTCCCTTTGGATTTAGCCACAAGATAAGAAAAAAAGCAAGCTAGCA
The DNA here is from genome assembly GCF_029867415.1 of Vicia villosa. Lineage (NCBI taxonomy): Eukaryota > Viridiplantae > Streptophyta > Magnoliopsida > Fabales > Fabaceae > Vicia > Vicia villosa. The sequence goes on from NC_081184.1 coordinate 171,676,254, forward strand.
CATAAGTAGATGAATCATCAAGAGCAAACAATGGAAGTAGATGGACATCAAAAGTCTCAAAGGAAGTATCAAGATCACAAAGCCAAAGAGGAAATCCCATGTCTTCAAAGTAAAGATAAAAAATTTCTCTAAACAAGGTCAAGTCTTGAATTGAAGTTAAAGGTCCAGACGAATCACGAAGTCTCAAAATACAACCACTTCAAGCAAAGGAAATAACTAAGTCAAAAGGTCCAAAGTCAAAAACACTCGTCAATCAAGGGATAGTAACACAAATTCCACAAGATTAGATGAAATGTTTTTTAAGGTTTTATCCATTTTATAATGTTTGTGTTCCTTTTGAAGTAATAAAGCAATAGAAGCAAAAAGAAAAAGCATAAATTAAAAGGCAAAATAAAATGATAAGAATGCAAATGACATGAAATTAAATGGAAATAAAAGTAAAGAGCGTAAAAGTAAAATTTAGATGTTAGTAGAATTGTATGTCAAGGTTAATGTTAATGAGAAATCAACTTAGTCGGGACATCTTAGCGTTATGTTAAGAAATCATAGGTGGACTATGTAGAAGTCACACCTATATGAGGCCAGTCAATAGCAATTTATGTGTCATACATGTTAGAGGAATGATACACAATGATCCTCCTAAAACTATGTAACACAATAATCAAAACAAGAAGAAGAAGAAGAAGCAGAAGAAGAAGAAGAAGAAGAAAGAAGAAGAAGAAGAAGAAGAGGAAGATGGAGAAATATTCAATCACAATTGAAACAAAACAAGTAAACATCTATCACCAATTTAAATCACTCTAATTCATAACACAATAGGATAAAATTGTTATTAATCCAAAGTACCAAAAACGATCAAATGATCATTTAAATGATAAGTTTGAAATGATGAGAATTCATACAACCAAAGTATCACCCAAATATCAATTGAACTTGATGAAGCATCAATCAACCAAATTATGATCCAAGCCAACACAAGTCAAAACAGAAATGGATTAAAATATAATTAAAAATTATTTAAAATGCTTTTAAAAATGATAATAAATGGATGATTTAAAAGAAGCATCAAAACATCAAAGAAAAAGGTTAACGACTAGCTGCGTGGCAAAATGCATGCAAAACTTCATCGTCTCCAACCTTGGTTCAATCGCTGCAAATCCATGAACTATTAGTTTTAAGCTCAAACAACACTCGTTTTTGTTTCTATTCATGTCTCTCAATATCAGAGCCATTGATTGGCTCTGAGCATGGAGAATTTTCTCAAGAACACAAAGAATCCTAATTCTTCAAAGTAAAATTAAATGAAAAATACAAACAATAAACCTCAAGTAAGTAAGGGCTTTTAATCAGTGAATCAAGATGAAGATTGACATAACTTGTTTGCTTAGAAATTTAACTGGTACCTACCTTTTCAGCTGGAGTTTTGAAAGTCAATAATGGTGGAATCTAGTTGAAGGTTTCAGGAGGTTTCAAGCATCAATAATGGTTCATTTAGCTTCAGAAGGTGCCAATGAGTGATTCTGGGCAGAGATTTGAAGTTAAAACAAACTTAAAAAGGAAAGAGGTTTTCTGGTTTTTGAAGCTCTTTGTAAGTGAAAATGCTAGAGGTTCAATGGCTTTCTAAGCTTGCAAATGAAGGCAAAATGATCTTCTATTTATAGGAAATGAAATGAGGTCATGGTACGTGCGAGATTCAGATCCAAAATGTGTGAACAAAGTAGGAATTTCTCATTTTGCAACTTGTGTAAGAGTGAGGATGAAAAGCGTGAATTTGGAACGAAACCATGTTATTTTGCACTCTACTCTACACGTTTTTCAAGGAAAAATGAGTTTGCATATGTGTTGGTGGACCCAAGTGAATATTTGGATGATTTTAAGTTATAGGTCACACCATGTTTGAGCTTAGGCCAAATGGAATTCTCTCGTACATTTTGAGATGTTTTCCCGTGCCAAATGATCTCTTTGTGATCAAGAATCAAATGAAAAAAGAACCAAATCAAAAGGATGATTGAGCTAAAAATGGCATGGATGACAAGTTTTGGTCATAACTTGACCAATTCCAAAATTGAGGTACTTAGAGGAAAAATTTATGTTTGATCCTTGAAACAAAGTTGGAGAGGAATTCAAATGTGACATTTACCTCAAAGTAGATTTAAAAAATGTTGAGAAATGAGAGGGTTATGGTATTCGGACCAAGTGACATGCCATATTTGATTTTAGGCCAACCAAACATGCACCAACTTGTAGTTTTTGCTATTTCCTTACATCCCATGTCCTAATAATGAACACTTGAATACCAAATGAAGAAATCTTGATTGTCCCTTGAAATATTCTTGGTAATTTGATGGAGATGGTATGGAAATAAACACATGAACTATACTTGAATCATTTTTTAGAACAAGCACTAAACTTGAATTTCTCTTGATCAAATGAAGTTGAAAGAAGCTTGACATGAACATGAGCTAAGATTATAGGTCATGCCTTATGTAACACCCCATTTCTAAACCCAAATTATAATTAAACATTCACAGAGTATTAACATGCATAAAATAAAAAGGGCGTCACATGTTGTTTTCACCGCATGAAATAAAAAGGGCGTCATAATGAAAACCCAAAACAAAATACAAACATATAAACATTGCACCTTATCATTTCATAACACAATTTGAAACTTCATGCTTTCAAACATCATGCATAACGCACACAGAATAATAAATCTCAATCAATTTCAATGAATATATCCCATACTATATCCATCTACCAAATCATATAATGTAATCAACTCATACATATATATATATATATATATATATATATAAACAAGATAACAATATCCAATTATTAAAAAATGAGTTCAAATAAACCCCCAAGGGTTACATGATCAGAGTATTTGACTCACTATCTAATCAAAATGATAAATCAAAAGCTCCTCGGCTAAATCCTCGGACAAGCCCACTACTCGTCAGAACCTGCACGATGTCACAATGAACATCATTCAAATAGAAGGGTGAGAATTCACATCATAATGAATACATAATATATGTACAATGAACATAGCTTACAATAGCATTATCATTCTCCACACTTCATAAATTGAATAAGTTCCACAATTATTACACACACACACAACAAGACTACTACATAAGCAACCAAATCAATTCAAACAATCACATAACACGAAATGTGACTCGAATGTAATTAATGTGACTCAAATGCATGTGGTACCATGTGAGAATCAAAATCACAGCTCCAGATCGAAACCAGAGTCACACTTCAGATTCGGACAAAATTAAAGCCCTCCAAAATTACGAACCTTTAGTTCACCGCTTCCGAACCACAAAGGAACAAAGCCACGCCTATAGTTCCACACAAGGATCAAAGCCACCATGTGAAATCTAAGTTTCATCGCTTATGTTTCAAAGCCGCCATGTGAATCCGAAGTTTCACCGCTTATGTTTCAAAGCCACCATGAATGCATGTATAATTATCTCCAAAACATATGCAATTAAGATTATCCATACAATCTTAACATACCGCATACCATAGTAATTCACACATTGAATTATCCATCAATTGTACAAAATACATCAAGTAACCATTCACAACAAATCCATCCAATAGCATATATTCATTCACACAATTTCATGAATATCACATCACATACATATAAAAAAATGTTATCCATAATTCGCCAATTCACAACGCACATACATATAATTACATGTTATTCACACAACAACATCGTAATTAATCCATAAAGTGCTAACTATTACAATCCTACCATATAGATAATCACATTAGCTTCCTAACACTTCGAACGACACACAAAAAGGTGTTACGGATCAAAAGTTATGAGGTTTAGAAGTTTGGCAAAACATGACACTTTCGCCCGGCGGAAGAATTGTCTCACCCGACGCTCCAAGGAAGAAACTTGGCCACCCTCTCACCCGGTGTTCTCGTCCGGCGAAGACTTAGAAGCGCTCACTCGTCCCGCATAGCAACAGGCTCACCCGGCGAACGACACCAGAAACAGAAAAAAAGTTGTGCGTTCCAGCACATCCCAACACCAACCCAACTCCGATTTTTGCCAACCAAAACTCATTCTAACATCCATTTAACATACATAAATTTTTCATAATATGTTCCTAACCATGGGTTCGCATACAAATATCATCAAACATGATTAATAGCACAAATCCCATGAATTCAACATAAACCCTAACATGTAAAAATCTATGAAATTGAGAGGGATGAATACATATTATACTACTACCCATTGCATACATATATATTCAAGATAATGAGATTTCTCCCCTTACCTCAATCAAATTCTTTCTTCTTCAAGAATCTCCCAAATCTCCTCTTCTTTCTCTACTCTCTTCTATCCTCTTATATTCTCTTCTATTCTCCAAAAGTGAAAGTTGTGAAAACTAAACCTAGTTCCTTTACTATCTCCTCTTAATTTAATTGGGCTTAACCCACCAAAACACCTAATGTTATATTTCTATTACTTAGGCCCAATTAGTTATATCTCCGTAATAACTTAATTAACCCAATAGCACAAATACACCATTAATCAATTAATTTAATAACTATTATACCACATAATAATTATATAAGTAAATAATTAGTAAAAACACCAAATAAAATAATTAAAATATAATTAATAAAAATCGGGATATTGCACCTTGAAGTAAAAGCTCTTATGGACCCCTTGTTGTCCAAAATTTGATTTTGTGGACCAAAATCCTAATTTAGAAATCAAGCTTTATCTTTTGATATCTTCAACCACAAACCAAGTAAACTTGATCCTCCAATCACTCTTGATCATTGGATAAGATCTTTTTAGGCATTAAACACTCTTTTAATCCTTTGATTACAAGCTCATACTTTGTACAATAAGAAAAGAGAGCAACACATATTTTTGTATTTTTAATAAGGTTAACAAAGTTAATGGACATCACATAAACAATCACAAATGTAAAAGTAAACACAAAAGATGCTTCATGATCTCCCACAAAGGTTAAAGCAAAGAGGTAAAGGTTAGGAGGATGCCACGCTTGTGATCTTTGGGTTAGATATAAATTAATGATATATGGAATCTTATGGGTAAAAATTAGGATATGACCCATAATAATTCTTGTTCCATAAGGATGGCATTGTAACACCTTCTAATTTGCTTTTGGGGGCTTCTTCTTAGATAGGCGTTCCATTTTGGCAATTTCCCTTAGTCTCGTTCTCCAAAATGACCGTCTCTACATACATTGCACCCTTGTCCTTTTGGACTTGAATGGAGGTCGAACTACCTTTGAACCCCTACGGCTTCATTGTTTTGATAGGTCGGGGGTTATTAATAATGTTCCCCTCAATGCCTCTCTTCCTCCCTTTGATCATGATGTCGCCATGGTGGATTTTTGGACTATCAGTCCATTCCTCGCCCCCAAACGGATTTCGTATTTGCCATGCAAGCTTCCCTGTATGCAACATTCATGAGGGGGCATTCTTTGTGCAAAAATGAAAAGAAATAATAAGCGTTAAGAGATAAAACAATCCAAATTAAGAATGCATGTAGAAATTAAACTTATGTAGATATTCATAAATTTTGTAATCTTAGTCTCGTTTATGCTCCAATATCTCCCTAGAGTTTATAATGTTAAATGCATAAAAAACATTCACCATATATCTCCCAGTGACGGTCAGGTATTCAAATTCAAAGTCATTTACGTCTACGAGATCCTCCATCCAATATAAGGTTAGGCATTAGGTGTCGGTATACCTAATGATAACCATGAATGCCCCGTCTTGCCCCCTTACCCCCACAAACCTGTATTTCTAGTTCTTGTAATGGTTAGAGTGGGGGTAAATAAGATTTTACTAGAAAAATATCCTAAAGTCACTCAATTTCCTTTTGGTCATATCTTAGTACCATAAAAAGAGAAGAAAATACATATGGTTAGGTTAGCTTCTAGGTGTCGACAAATAATCTCAAAGTCCCCTATAAAGGCCACACCATTTCACATTATTTGGGAGGGAAAAATTTAATCATCATGAGAACCTCAAAATTGAAATGAGTGAAGGGAATAAGCACTCCAAGGTCTTGGACGAGTGGAATATGCATATAGAAGAAGGCATATGGCGAGTCTTCTAGGGTTTTCATGTTAGCATGTTCTTCTTTGGAGCAACATTAGGATATTCTCTCCCTTGTCGCCTATTCTGGAAAGTTTTAGGCTTTTTTAGAAGGAGGGCACTCTCTTCTCAAAGGAGTAACATGGTTTGAATTCCTCTACTCCTGAACATTTTGATGAGTTGCCCGCCATTGACAACTAAGGTTTTCTTGAAAAAGAACAATAAAATAAGAGTCATTATCAATTCTAAAATCAGAGGTTCTTTTATAACTCCCAAACATCCCTATTTAGAGGAATCTATAACTGATTGTTTAGTCGATTCTCTTGGCGTTTTTCATGGAGTATACATATAATTTTGTAAGTTCTCTATTATTGGAAGGTTGAATCACGTATCTCCTCATGTCTGACTCCTTAATGATTTCCATTTCTAGAAAAAACGAGGGTGAAGTATAGGAATAAGATGTTATAATTGTTTGTTAGGGAAGTGGATAAAGTTGAGCTTGAGAAGCTTTAAATGCAACCTGCTCTACTAAGTGAAAAATCTGAAGTAGCACAAATGGATAATGGGATGAAGTTCTCCTCATATAGGGTTAGGAACCTAGGTCAAATATGCCATGATTGTCTCCCTTAGGTGCGCACCAACAATTGTAAGGTGAACCTCCACACGTCTCTCTTCCTGACACATGTGACTGAACCAAGGTCCTCATCAAACTTAGCTTCTTAAGGCATACCCATCATTAGAAACATTTAATGTTGCACGTTCGAACTATAGGGATCACAAAATCTTTAAGATGAAAGTACGTTCGAACTAAATCACTTAACCTTTTCCAAGGTATCATGCTTGAAGGACTGTGGGCTGAGATAATTTTGTTGGGTCTAAAAAAATGATGATCTAAGATAAAACAAATTGAATTGACTGTGGAAATGTTGGGCGGATTCCCTAAGTATAGCAGGTGACCGACAACACGTAGCAAACCGCCTAGCCTAGTTAGGCTTAGGTCTCTGCTAACTAAAATGCATGACTTGTCTCAGTTATTTCACATGGCCTGCGACATGTACTGAGAAAAATTGTCTCCTCCATAATCTAAGGGAGAATGAGTTTTCCTTTACTCACTTTTTTTAATCATAGAGCTAGGGAAACCGCTTTCTAGTCAAGGCCCAAAGAGCATTCTATAAATTCCCATATCCCATAATTCTAAAGACATCCACAAATTCCAAAGAGAAATACACAGAGTCTCTCACATTTCCGACGTGAGCAGACTCTGTCTCAACTATTGTACTTTTAGCAAGTACAAGTTTCTAAACCCGTGGATCTGTTGTTCCAAATCGTTCATATGCCATATTTGATTTATTATTTTATTATTATTATAAATGAAAAAAATTAGAATATGACTATAAATCATTATTTTTCCAATATTTACAATTTTAAGAATATGTATTATTGTTTTTTTAATCATTTTCAACTTATGGATTTTAGAAAAATAATGTGTTTTTTAAATTTTTTTATTACTATTATCGAGTTTTATGGTATATGGATAGATTTTATTAAACATTATATTATGTTACAATTTTTTAAAATTAAAAAAAAATTATCAACACAAACTCAATCTGACCAGTAAATGATTGGGTTGTCTAGGTCAGGTTTGTCAAAAAAAGTTATGAGTTGGACGATGAACTTAACCTATTAATATCTAAATGAGTTTGTAGGATTTAAAAAAACAATAGTTGAACCAAACCAAACTGTCGAACCGAACTAAATTAAAGTGACATTAAAAGAAACGAATCATTATGTTTGGCTAGTGAATCAAATTAAGTTTCACAAACAGTTCTAGATCTGAACCAAATAAGAAATAAATCGAACCGAAACTCAATAAAAAATGCTTAAAAAATGTTTAAATTTTTTTATTAATTTTTTTTGAAAAAATGTATAACGCTTCAGTTCTTTAACAAATTGTTCTGTTCGGAAAAAACTATTTTCTAACAGTTTGTATGATTCGAAATTCTGAACCGGTATACCAAGCCAGTAATTTTGATTTGAGTCGATTTGAGGTAAATTGAAATTGTTCGATTCAATTCTATCGAGCTTTTACTATAGTTCAATTTGATTTGTTTCGATTTCCTGATTGAATCTTATCATAGATAGCTATAAAATTGGATAACATACTAGACCAAATCCGATCCAACACATAGTTTTCACCCCACCATAGTTTTAAGTTCAGCTCTAGAGTTAGGTAACATTTGAAAGGAATATTTTTAGATAAATTAAAGTATGATATATTCGTATTTAAATGTAAAATTAAGTAAGGGAAATACAAGTTATATAACATATCAAATCGTAGTTTTGTAAAATTAGTGGTTGGATGATAAGTTAGCTGATAGCTTATAGCTTATGGATGATAAATTATAGCTAATAGCTGATGACTGATAGCTAATAAGCTAATTAGAGTGTTTGATAAATTTAGCAGTTTAACTAGCTGATAAATGTAAAATAACATAAAGAGATATTTCTTAATTAATAATTAAATATATATTTAAAATAATTAAATTTATAAGAATAATAATGAAAGAAAAAATGATAAGTTATAAGTTAAAAGACTACTTATAAAGCGTCTGAAAAATAAACTATAAATTAGTAAAATAAGTTATAAGCTCGTGATGAAAAAGATTTTTTTACTCATGTGCCACAAAAATGAAACAAAAATACCAATATGCCATGAAATGAAAAAAAATACCAGTTTGCCACACTTTCCTTTGGGGTCCGTCCAGGGGTTGGCCGGACTGATGAAGCACTTTTTTCTCCTGTTGGGGTCCGGCCAGGGGTTGGTTGGACTCTAACTAGTCCGTTTTTTTTGTTTTTTTAATTGATTTAAATGTTTTATTAATTATAATAAATGTTTTTTTATTAGTTATAATGATTAAAATATAATTAAAAATGTAAAAAATATTATAATAAATAAAAAAATAATTTTTTTTATTATAAATAATGATTAAAATACAATAAAATATAATAAAAAACATTATAATATAATAAAAAAAAATTATTTGCCAATAAATTTTTTTTAATTGAATTTAAGGATTTTTTAATTATAAAAATTGTTTTTTTATTATAATTAATGATTAAATATAATAAAAAATTAAAAAAATGCTATTTTAATTATTAAAAATATGAGTAAGTCACGGGTTGGACGAACATGTGTAAGTTCGGCCAATAGATGGACGAGCATGTGTAGGTTCGGCCAATAGATGGACGAGGACATATATTTTATTTTATTTTTTTGCCTATAAATAAGACTGTACAACCACATTGCCTATAAGTAAGATCTTTCAAGCGACGATTCTCCACAAAGGCAACCTCCACCAAACAATGATCAACCGTTACGTAGGGGTACGAGACCAAAGATACCCAAAAAATGTCTCACTGGGGGACATATGGTCCAACCAAAGAAGAAAAAATAGGCTTTTTTTCCTTGTACCCGTTTATGTATTGAATAAAATAAATATTGGCTTTTTTATTATATTTTAATCATTAATTATAATAAAAAAACAATTTTTATAATTAATAAATCCTTAAATTCAATTAAAAAAAATTTATTGGCAAATAATTTTTTTATCATATTATAATATTTTTTATTATACTTTATTGTATTTTAATCATTATTTATAATAAAAAAATTATTTTTTTATTTATTATAACATTTTTTACATTTTTAATTATATTTTAATCATTATAACTAATAAAAAACATTTATTATAATTAATAAAACATTTAAATCAATTGAAAAAACAAAAAAAAAAACGGACTAGTTAGAGTCCAACTAACCCCTGGCCGGACCCCAACAGGAGAAAAAAGTGCTTCATCAGTCCGGCCAACCCCTGGACGGACCCCAAAAGAAAGTGTGGCAAACTGGTATTTTTTTTTTTCATTTCATGGCATATTGGTATTTTTGTGGCACATGAGTAAAAAAATCGATGAAAAGACTAATACCAAACAGGTATTTTATTATCATACAAGCCTATAAACTATAAGTTCAAAATAACACTTGCCAAATAGAGCCTTAGTCTCTTTAAATAAGTCGATTTTGAACTTCTATGTTTAGAGAAAATCCAATCCAAAGAAAAGAATTCATCTTTTGTGTCCAATAAATTCGCCAAAATAGATTACTAATTCGCCGCTAAAGGAACATCAAAACAGTGTCTAAAACATTGGAAGAAAACCAAAAGCTACACAACATATGTAAGAAACCAGAAAGATTGAACTACATGATAGTAATAAAAAAAATAATAACCTAGAAATTAATTGGTACTTTTGTTCCAAAATTTTATCAAGACTTTATTCCTTTATAGGGGAAAAGTATGAAGCTGTCTGTTCTGAAATCTTGTCCCTTGGAGTGTGATTGCATCCATCATGTTTTGTCGTTGTAAAAATTGAGCCTCTCACACACTATACTCACTCTTGGGAAATACATAAATTCTCATCTTAGACTAAGACCAGTGTCACCTGATCGAATATTATTTTTTTATGAAAACAATGCAATTTATATTTATGCGTGTATAAATAGACATAGTAGTATAGTATACAATAATGTTGTTGAATATAACTAGTAGTATCAAATTTGGTTTAACTTTTAAAAACGAATCTTACCTATAATTATCCATGAATGAAAAAGCTGTTTTTGCTTTTCATATTTCTACACTGAAACATTGTATTTTGTATAGACATATAGTACTACTATAGTATGAGTATTATTGTACACTTTTTCCAATACATGTAATGTGTATGTACAAACAAAGTCTAGGAACTCACGGGTAACATTATTGTTATCTATATTCTATGGTATTATAGTGTAGCTAAAAATGAGAAAAGAAAAAAAGAATAATATTAGGTACTAATTGGTTTGATGCATGATATAGATATATATGCTAGTTATAGGGTTTGTTTTTATTATTATTTAAAAGTAGGAAAGGACTTTATGTTGTTGAAGAAGAAAACATTCCCATCCTATTCCATAAGTCTAACTTATATACTCAATCACTACCATTGACTAATATTGAAGCCTAAAAAGGATGAAAAAGTTTAAAGTTTATGGGCCATATTTTGTGACAAGTAGGTATAGTTATAGGTATATAGGTTGATGTTGGATTTGTAAGCAATTGATTAAGTGATTTTATTTATGTTTTTATCTCACTACTACTACTACATGTGTTATGTGTTTTGTATTGCATGCATAAAATCTGATAATACTAATAAATAAGAGACATACAAATAGTAGGATTCAGAATTTGCAGGTAGTAGGCCCTCCACCCAACAAAAAGCTAGAAATAATTAATCAATTATAGCTTTCAAATTCTATGCACTATAGCTCGAGAATTGAGTCATTCCATTGTAATAACCAAAGGGTTATACCTAAGAGGCAAACAAAGAGAGATAGAGAGAGAGAGGACATTGACAGTTTTGTTTATTACTTAACTACCCTCCTATATATGGCCATGTTCAATTTAATTCAATAAATGACTCTGGACCATCCATACAAGATTCCAAATCAGGTAACAGTCATTTTTTCTATATTTTCTTCTATCTCCCCCCACCTCTAATTAATTAAGGCTTATCAATTTTGAAGTTTTCACATGCAACATTTCAAGATAATATAATGTGTAAAAATTGATTAAAGAAAGTTAATGCATTTAGTCTACATACATTCCATGATGAAAGCAAGGACCAGTTCTTAAAGAGTGTAAGATGAGGGAATTCAAAATTTTGTAATAGTTAAACTGTAATCCAATAAAATCTCTACATATTTTTAAACACCTCTATATGTTTTTGTCATGATTCAATTATGCCTATATTGAAATTCCTATACAAGATTTCCAAAATTTTAAAACGACATTAGTGAAAGTTAGATTTTTTTAAAGTTAGAACATTATAATAATTTCTTTAAACCCTCCCTTATTTAAATGTTATAGTCATTGAAAATGCAACATCCGATAGAGTAACAGTTATATGCGAACAAAGATCTATCAATGTTTGATACATAAATATTTGAATAATATCGTGTTAGATGTCTGTGTCATATAAAACAATATTGTTTATGAATAACTTCAACCAACCATAATAGTAGTCTTTAGATGCGCTATGACTAAAAAATTAAGATTTTAAAAAACAGTTTGTAACCGCAAAAACGGTCACAACAAAACAGTCACACCGCAACAATTACAATCAATATTGCAATCCTTGTAATGACTAAAATTACAAAAGCTGCATTGCGACCGCAGCTGTTTTTTAAAACCATGAAAAAAAACTACCTAGGTCTTTATTCCCCAAAAAGCACACAAGCTTGTTTCATGTATTTTCTAGAGAAAGAAGACAATACTAAATACAAATACATAGAAGGTTGTAGTGTATAGAAGAGTATAGGTGAAAAAGTGAGAAGTAGTATATCCGTACACGAGTAAATAAGATAAATGTGTGCATGGAGGCAAGCAATAAAATAAAGAATGAGTGAGGAGAGAGATAGAGAGAGAGAGAGAGGGGCAGGCAGTTCGGATTTAGAATTAGTGTGAAAGGAACGAGACGTGAAGAGAACAATAAATGAGGTGATGATAACCCTCATCATCGTCACGTCGTTTTTCATTCTCTTCTCCCAATAACAATCTCCCAGAATTCCACGCTCTCTCTCTCTCTTCTCTCCCTCTAAAGCCTAGTCAACTTCATCTCTTCTTTGTCCCATATTAATCCAACACTCTCTCTCTCCCTCTCTCTCTCTTCAACAATGCTTCTTCATCAACCTATATACAAATTACCATAACAACACTCACTTCCAAACACACTTCTATATCTATCAACCATTCCTACTTTCTTATTCTAGTTTCTTTCATTCTTCTTTATATTTATAACCTTTTCTCTTATATCATTCTCACTTAAACCCTAGCATTATGTGGATGGTAGGTTACAATGAAGGTAGTGACTTCAACATGGCTGATTATCCTTTCAATGGAAGAAAACTCAGACCTCTCATTCCAAAGCCACTCACTACTACTTCCTCTTCTACTTCTTCTCCTAACAACAACATTTCAACTACTAATCCTTCCTTAAACCGCATTCATGGCACCAATGATTTCTTCACACAATATCACAACCTTCACCAAGGTATACATATGTACTACTATATATTTTTTGTTTGTATATTTTCTTTTTTTTGTTTGCATTTTTATGCATGTGATTGTAAAAGTGTTATGTTTTATTATGAATCAGTTGGAGATCAAAGCAAGAGATCAGAGTTGAACAATCCGGCCGCAGTTGTGGTGAGTTCGAGATGGAATCCAACGCCGGAACAGTTAAGAGCACTTGAAGAATTATATAGAAGAGGAACAAGAACACCATCTGCTGAACAAATCCAACAAATCACTGCACAGCTAAGAAGATTCGGAAAAATTGAAGGAAAGAATGTCTTCTATTGGTTTCAGAATCACAAAGCAAGAGAAAGACAGAAACGACGCCGTCAAATGGAATCAGCAGCTGAGTTTGATGCTTCTCTTGAAAAGAAAGACCTAGGTAAACAAAACAAGAATAAAATAATAGTTTAATTGTTTTTATTAGTCCATTATTTTACTCACTATGTGTTTGACAAAATCACTGTGAGAATGTTTCTGTTGTTATAATAGGTTTATTTTGCAAATGTAATATGAGTTTTGTTTTGTTTTGTTTTTGTTAGAGGAATATCCTTGTTATTGTATATGACATGCGTTGCTTTATCTTTTTTTTCTTATTCGTATTGTTGTTGGTTGAGATGTAAAGTTATATTCTTTTTTGTTTTTCTTTTTGTCTACAGGAGCAAGTAGGACAGTGTTTGAAGTTGAACACACCAAAAACTGGCTACCATCCACAAACTCCAGTACCAGTACTCTTCCTCTTGCAGAGGTCTTTTTTTCTACCATTATTACTCACTTCTTAATCCACTTTTATAAAGATCTGATTATTGGTAATTAGTTATATAATGAAAGATGGATATGCACAAGAATGATAAACAATAGGTATAGGTGAAAGAAAGGAGGTTAGTAGGTAAGAAAAAGAAAAGTTTTGTTGTAAGTAAATTTGTTGGGAAATGAAAAGGTCCTAAAAGCTGCATTACTTCCTTTCTGTCGGGGCTGCTGTTATGAAACTTAGCTGGGCTTTTGGGGCTTGTGCAGTAGTAGCTTTTAGGCACTCTCCATTATATATTCTTCTTTCTATGGAATTGAAAAAAACCATCCATATTCATGATGCAAAAGACAACACTCACCTTCAACACTGCTTTTATTTGACTTCACATAGACCAACATACACCTTTAAAAAAAAAAAAAAATGTACACTACTATAACTTTGATAACTTTGAGTGCATGCAGCATGCTTATTTGAAATCTGTGCATGCTCTTTTTTATTTTTTTTAACCTATGGTTTTTTTTATATTTTTTCACCTATGGTTTTATTTTAACTTTTAATTACATTCCTCAGGAATCTGCTTCAATTCAAAGGGTAGCAGCAAAAGCAGATCAGTACTCTAGAACAGATGGATGGGTCCAATTCGATGAAGCAGAAAGAAAAAATTTTATGGAAAGGAATGCCACGTGGCATATGATGCAGTTAACTTGTCCTACCTTCATAAACACTACACAATGTTACCCTAATAATTCTAATTACATCCCTTCTACAGCAACAGCTAGCATGGCCACCACCACCTCAACTACAGTAACAACTAGACTAATGGACCCAAAACTCATCAAGAGGACACATGATTTAAGCTTATTCATTTCACCTTTCCACTTAACCAGTAATAGTAGTAGAATCAACACTAGTACTCACACTCAGCATGAAGAATCTGATCAAACACTTCAACTTTTCCCAATAAGGAATGAAGGAGATAATGGAGGCAGTGATGATGTTGATCATAGCATTATTAACCAACACAAAGAGACAGAGATATCATCTTCAGCAATGAATGCACCAAACCAGTTTATTGAGTTTCTACCGTTGAAGAACTGATTAGAATATATTATATGATATAAAATAAACAAGAGTTTGGTATGCATGTCAAATGACAGGTTTGTATGTTAGGTGTTGGATTTTGTTGGAAAATAGCACTAGTTTTTATTGTTATTGATGTTATGTTTCAAGAAATTGGTGGTGTAATAGACACTGAGTTTGAATGAGGTATTTTCCTTAAAATGCATTTGGACTATGTTGGTTAGTGTTTATTATAGGGCTAATTAGAGTAACTTGATTATTATGTATACACATGTTGGTTCTGATATATGAAAAATGGGAAAGGAAGAATTAAATGAAGAATGTATAAGGAATTTGATGTGAGGGTTTGATTTTGATACATGGTATCTGAAATAGGAATAAGATGTGACAGAAATTGATGTTGAAGTAACTTGAACATGGGTGAGAGAATTGTTTTGTTCTTTTGCTGAATAATTGGAAAGAAAAATAAAATAAAATGGGGTTGAATAATGGTGTGTGTGTGTGATGCAATCAATGTTGGGGTGAAGTAAAAACTCTGAAGTCCAATTTATGACATTAAAGAAATCACATCAATGCACCAAAAGGGAACAGAAGGGGTGAATAAAAGTAAATCTATGAATTGATTGATATATCCTATGTATTGTTATTATTGTTTATTTTATTTTGAAACAAATTAGATATTATTGTTATTTTCATATATAAAACATCTTTTTGAATTTTGAATAATATGAAGTTATAAGAGATGCTTGGTGATTGAAGGTGTGGAATGTAAGAGATGCAACTCTTATGTTTAGGAGTTATAAGAGTGTATGATTTGAATCTTACTTCTTAATGTGACGAATTTAATGGTTAAAACAGGCATTAAATTGGACACTTTCTAAGATCATTGTAATTTCGAGATCTTCTAGGATGGAGGAATTCTTCTGGAGGAAGGTATTAAGATTTTGGAAAAGAACTAGAAGAATTGGACACCTTCTTAGAAGTTCTAATTTTTTTACAATAACTTCTACGAGTAGAATCATGATTTTAAATTTGAGTATGTGATCGCAATATTGCTGATGCGAAAACGGTAGTTTATGTTATCATATTGAAGTGCAATTGCGGCCGGTGTGATTTAAAATAACTTGTTTATCATTAGGAAGTGCATCACATTACTTCTTAAACAATTTTCATTAGAACTCGAAAAATCCTCAAAACTCAATTTACTGATATAATGAAAAATGATTACATGAAAAATCATTAACCACGGTAAGTGCAATCGCAACACCCACAATTATAATTGTATTTTCGACCCATGACTACAATGCGCATTACAATAACTGCAATTTAAAATCATGAATGGAACCAAATTCAGACAAAAACACCACAACCAACCACAGGAAAAAAAACTATAGGGACAAACATTGAGTTTTTTATGAAAAATTACAAGAAACTAAAACAGATGAAATAAAGGTGTGTTGATAAGAATATTATCAACAATTATTATTAAACTTAACTGTGATGATTAGGTCCTTGGAAAAGTTACATCCTTATGGTATAGAATTTGTTACATTAACTAGGGAATGATCCAACCCTTAAGACTAGGACGTGTCACACAAAGAGGCATCAATCATCATCAGGGTAAATATTACACAGCCAAAATATTCCTCATTCAAACCGTGAGTGGGGGACCATAATTCACACAACTCACTTATATTACATTCTCATTAACTTCTTCATAACTAAGGAGTATTTACAAACCCTACTAGGTCACACACACTAGCTACATCTATAGATATATGTAGCCCTAGAATTTGGCAGTACATATGAGTCAAAAAAATTTACAACCAATTAATAATCTTTATGGCTAAAACTGAAAATACTGATACGTAATCAGAATTCTGAAACACCGAAAGCATGTTAGCAAATGAGTTGTTTGTTTTATTCATTGAACTCTTTAAGGTAAAAATCAAGTTTTAAGTGGAGGAAGATTTTTTCATGCCAGATTTGTTTTGTTTTATTTTATTGATATTACCAATCACAACAAATTAGTCATGACTTATGCAGAGTTAGAGAGAGAGAGAGAAGGAGAGAGAAAGAGAGGGTTATAGCATAACATATGCAGCATAGTCAGAACTGAAAATATCTGTCGACATATAAACATATGAATGATCACGGGTTGAGTTTTTGGGTGCAATTTGACTTGCCTATAATAAATTATAATAATATGTAAACAAATATAGGTCACTTTGCCTCTGATTTATCTGTGTTATACTTCCCCTCCTATTTGGTAGTACTCTATTAGTCCCTACAACATCTATTCCACAGTATGACAAATAAAACTAAACTAGTATCCAAAGTATTCACAAATCCATAGCTTTAAACTGAATTAATAATATATTATAGAGAACATTTGCTCCTGTTGTTTTGTAAATTTATTATTACTACTATTATTATTTGATATATTTCATTTGTTGTGCAATAAGTTTAACTATGTATGATAGAAAAACTATGAAAAATAAAAAAACAAATTTAAAATATTTTTTATTATTTTTAAGAAGTACGCAAAAATAATTTAAAAATATATATAGATATATTTTTTAAATATAACAAAACTGACCCTATATTAGGGTGACAAAACGGCTCGCCCGCCCCGCCTTAAGCCCGCCAAAAAACGAGCGGGGCGGACAAGCCCGCCAAATAAAATAGGCATAAAAATCATGCCTGCCCCGCCAAGGTGACGGGTTGGCAGGCGGCGGGCTTGCCCGCCTATTTTTTAATTTATTTTTCTTTCATTTTTTAATAGATTAATAGTCTTTTTTTAGCTTTCAATTAAAATTTTCACTTATTTTTTATAATAGTTTTTTATAAAGCATCTTTTAAACAAATTTGACCTAAAAAAATATTACATACATCTACAAATAAATGTATAAAATAAAACTATCAAGAATTTGAATTAATAGAATTAGCTAAAAAAGGGCGGTCTTAAGCCGAGACGAGTTTAACGAATAGGTGAGGCAGGCTTTAGCGGGCGACGGGTTTTGACGGAGCGGACTTTGATGGGCGGCGGACCCAAAATCTCAATCCAACCCGCCATTTTTTGGCGGTGCAAAAAAAAATGTTGATGTGTATTTGTTTTTCTACGTGACAATTTTTATGACATAGCATGGCAAAGTTTCTATTTTCTTTTGCGAAATTATTTTTTAATTTGTTAATTTATTAACTAAAATAAAATTATTAAAATAAATATGTTAAATTTATTAATAGGGATTAAAATAAATTATTAGAATAAAACATATTATAAACACAGAGACGGAAGAGGAAGGAAGGAAGGAAGACGAAAAATGAAACATGAAGAAGAATGAACAAACAATGACGACACAATGAGAAAGGATGAAGACTTAGTGACAAACGGAAAAAGTAGATGATTTCGAAGTCCTTAATCTATTCCAAGTAATACCACAAATTTTTGAATCTTTATTTATCACTGTTGTGATATAATCTAAGTTGTAGCCCAAGCCCAAGTTAGTTTGGTTTAAGGTTTGTAATGTTAGTTACTTAATATACAAGTCACTTAATTATATATAAATACATATTGTAATTCAATTTCTATTATCACCTTCAATAATAACTATCCTTATTCTCTCTCTCTCTCTCTCTCTCTCTCTCTCTCTCTCTCTCTCTCTCTCTCTCTCTCTCTCTCTCTCTCTCTCTCAAGAACTGCATTTTCAAGAACTGCACGCCAGTGGTCTTGAATCGGTTTTGCTATAGAGATGAATGGTGGCGACACTATTCTCAATTCTCTTCCAACACTTAACGATAAGAATTGATCTGATGGAGCAAGCATATAAAATCCTTGTTCGGTTTCCACGAAACCTATGAAGTTATCAACAATGGCGTTCCTGAACTTGATGACAACATAACTGATGCTCATAGAGTCAGTCACAAGGATGCCAAGAAGAAAGACTGCAAGGCTGCATTTTTGTATCCAGTCGGCGGTAGATGCGACAAATTTTGATCGGATTTCTCATGCTGAATCGGCAAATGAGGCATGGGATATTCTTGTCAAGTATTATGAAAGAGGTGGGAAGGTTAAAACTGGCAAGTTGCCGACACTGCGAAGGCAGTATGAATTACTGCATATGGGTGAAGAAGAAAATATTGCAGTCGATGTCTCGAAGGTGCAGAATCTTGTCAATCTCATGAAAGGTTGTGGTGAAACCCTAAATGATAAGATGATAATTGAGAAGGTAATCCGTACATTGACCTCTCACTTTGATCACGTTATCATAGCTATTCAAGAATGTAACAATCTTGAAAATGGAAGATTTGGTTGGTTCGTCAGAGGCACATGAGATGAGGTTTGTCGAAAGGAAAAGGGTTCAAGATTCGATGCAAACACTATAGGCTCAGAAATGGAAGAAGCATGGTGGTTCCAATAAGTTCAAAGGCAGAGGACATAATACTCAGAGCAAGAAGTCTTGGTCGAACCCTAAGAAACATAAGGTTGATGATAGGGCTTCTGAATCCTCTAAAAGATCAGAGAAGGAAACTCCTATCAGAAAGACAAAGAAGAGAAAAAAATGTGTGTAGTGCTATACCTATGAAAAGTAGGGTCACTTCAGATGATTATGAAGATATGGTGGTTATGGCTACAGTTGCAGAAGACCATGTCGACTCCAAGATCTAGTTCCTCGACACAAGCTACTCGAATCACGTGACTGGTAAAAAAGTGTGGTTGGCATATTTCAACGGGTCGAAGAAGAGCAAGGTCAAAATTATAGATAATAACTCGTTGGAAGCAGAAGGTACTGACAACATAGTTATTAAAAGGAGAAATGGAGCAAAAGCACGTTGGAATAAAGTGAAACCTGCTCAGTGTTGGACAACTAATCGAAAAAGGCTTCTCAGTGGTTATGAAGGATGGAGGCTTGGAACTGTTCGAAACCCATAATAATTTGGCTCTACTAATGCCTTGAGACCATGCAGGCTGAATTTGAAATGAGCATGATGGGAGAATTAAGATTCTTTTATGGAATTCAAGTCAACAAATGCAAGGATTGAACCTATGCTCATCTGTCAAAGTATACAAAGGAGCTTCTGAAGAAGTTTAATCTTGAAGATTGCAAGATGATGATAACTTCTATGCATCCTACCTGCAATCTTAACAAGGAAGAAAGCGGCACATAGGTCGATCAAAAGTTGTATCAAGGTATGATTAGGTCCTTACGTTACCTCACTGCTTTTAGGCTTGATATTTTATACAGTGTATGCTTGTGTGCAAGATTTTAATCAGATCCTAGAGAAGCTCGCTTAACATTTACTCCCTCCGACCATAATTAGAAGTAAAGATTCTCTTTTTAGATTCATTGAATAATGAATGTATCAGGTCTACATAAAAGACCATATACATTCACTATTCAATGAACCTAAAAAGAGAATATTTGCTTATAATTAAGGCTGGAGGGAGTATTAAGAGAATCTTTATATATCTGAAAGGAATATCAAACTTAGGTCTTTATAAGAAATCCATAGATTACAAGCTGGTTGGATTTTGCGATGCTGATTATGCTAGGGATAGAAATGAAAGGAAATCCACTAGTGAGAACTGTCAGTTCATTGGTGAAAACCTAATATCCTGAGCTAGCAAAAGACAAGCAACTATTTCTTTGTCTATAACATAAGCAGAATACATCTCACCTGCTAAATGATGTACACAACTACTGTCGACAAAATATTAGCCGGAAGATTTGTTAGAACAAGATTTGTTCTGATCAATATTCTTTGTTTTGATGATAACAAGTATATGAATTTTGTATGAGATAATATGGTACTCTAATACTATGCAATTTCCATTTCAGGAATTATATAAAGAGTATGCACAAAATCAGCGCAAGAAGCACTGACTCAGAAGGTTCAGCATGCAACATCAGAACATGGTCTGGCAAGACATCAGAAGATGGTCAAGCAGAATCAGAACATGGGTCTATGGAAGCATCAGAAGAACTTGAGATCAGAAGCAGAAGCACTGAAGTTCTCACGGTATCACGCTCAGAAGCACTTCAAGGTTAGAAGACAAGAAGATGCTCTGCACCAAGCTGTTTGACTCTGATGATATTCAAACGTTGTTTACACAAACATCATATCAGAAGCAAGTACTAGACTGGCAGGCTACTCTGACTGAAAAAGGAACGTTAGAAGCTATTAAAGGCAACGTCAGTAGACACAGCGAAAACAAGGCTCGAGGTAGTTGACAAAAGAGTGAAACATTAAATGCAATGCTGTACGGAATACGCAAAGCATTAAATGCTCCCGACGGTCATCTTCTCAAGTGCCTATAAATATGAAGTTCTGATGAGAAGCAAGGTTAACACAACTTACGAATTACAACACTTGCGCATTATACAGAAACGCTGTCAAATTCAAAAGCTCTCAAACTTCATCATCAAGCTCACTACATTGCTGTTGTAATATCTTAGTGAGATTTAAGCTTAAACTTAAGAGAAAATCACAGTTGTGATAATAGCTTTATAAGAAGCATTGTAACTCTTAAAAGAATTTGTTTACATTAAGTTGTAAGAACTAGAGTGATCAGGTTGTTGATCAGTATACTCTAGCAAGTCTTAGAAGTTGTCTAAGCAGTTTGTTCCTAGAGTGATCAGGTTGTGATCAGGATACTCTAGAAGACTTAGCAGTTGTCTAAGTGGAAAACCATTGTAATCAAGTGTGATTAGTGGATTAAATCCTCAGGTGAGGTAAATCACTCCAAGGGGGTGGACTGGAGTAGTTTAGTTAACAACGAACCAGGATAAAAATCATTGTGCAAATTGTTTTTATCTTACAAGTTTTATAGCTACACTTATTCAACCCCCCCCCCCCCTTCTAAGTGTTTTGCTATCCTTCAATTGGTATCAGATCGCCGGTTCTAAGGTGCAAGCACTTAACCGTGTTTAGAAACGATTCAGGAAGAGAAAAACGCTTCAGTAAAAGATGGCTGGTGAAATTCCAACAAACACATCTACATCTACATCTGGCTCTGCTGAGCAATACAATGGAAATGGTAACAATGGTTATACTAGACCACCAGTATTTGATGGTGAAAACTTTGAATACTGGAAAGATAAACTGGAAAGTTACTTCCTTGGTCTAGATTGTGACTTATGGGATCTTCTGGTGGATGGTTACAAACATCCAGTGAACGCTACTGGCGTAAGGCTTACAAGACAAGAAATGAATGATGATCAAAAGAAGCTTTTCAAAAATCATCATAAATGTAGGACTGTTTTGCTGAATGTTATCTCTCATGCTGAGTATGAGAAGATATCTAACAGAGAAACTGCCTATGATATATATGAGTCATTGAAAATGACCCATGAAGGAAATGCTCAAGTCAAGGAGACCAAAGCTCTTGCTCTAATCCAGAAATATGAAGCCTTCAAGATGGAGGACGATGAAGATATTGAGAAGATGTTCTCAAGATTTCAAACGCTAACTGCTGGATTAAGAGTTCTGGACAAAGGCTACACCAAGGCTGATCATGTAAAGAAGATCATCAGAAGCTTACCCAGAAGATGGGGTCCAATGGTGACTGCATTCAAGATTACAAAGAATCTGAATGAGGTTTCTTTGGAAGAGCTAATCAGTGTCTTGAGAAGCCATGAGATAGAGCTGGATGCAAATGAGCCTCAGAAGAAAGGTAAGTCTATTGCATTAAAATCTAATATTAAAAAATGCACTAACGCTTTTCAGGCTGAAGAAGTAGATTCTGAAGAATCAGAATCAGAATCAGAAGAAGAAGATGAACTGTCTATGATCTCCAGAAGGGTAAACCAACTCTGGAAGAGCAAACAAAGGAAGTTCAAAAGCTTCAGAAGTTCAAAGAAGTTTGAACAAGGAGAATCTTCTGGTGGCAGAAGATCTGACAAGAAGAAGGTCGTCTGTTATGAGTGCAATGAGCCTGGACACTTCAAGAATGAATGTCCAAAACTTCAGAAGGAGAATCCCAAGAAGAAGTTTCATAAGAAGAAAGGTCTTATGGAAACATGGGATGATTCTGAATCAGAATCAGAATCAGACTCTGAAGGAGAGCAAGCCAACTTTGCACTGATGGCTACAGTGGATGATGGATTAGAATCTACATCAGAATCAGATTCTGAAGAGATATCCTTAGCAGCAAAGAAGGCAAAGCACAAAATGTCATGGTACCTGGACTCTGGGTGCTCGCGACACATGACGGGAAGAAGGTCTATGTTCCAAGACCTGGTGCTTAAGTCTGGTGGAGAAGTCAAGTTTGGAGGAGATCAGAAGGGCAAGATTATTGGCTCTGGAACCATAAGTATTGGTAACTCTCCTTCCATAACTAATGTACTTCTTGTAGAAGGATTAACACATAACTTATTGTCCATAAGTCAATTAAGTGACAATGGTTATGACATAATCTTCAATCAAAAGTCGTGCAAGGCTGTAAGTCAGAAGGATGGCTCAATCCTATTTACAGGCAAGAGAAAGAACAACATTTATAAGATTGATCTTTCAGATCTTGAGAAGCAGAAGGTGACTTGCCTTATGTCTGTTTCTGAAGAGCAATGGGTCTGGCACAGAAGATTAGGACATGTTAGTTTGAGAAAGATTTCTCAGATTAACAAACTAAATCTGGTCAGAGGTCTCCCAAATCTGAAATATAAATCAGATGCTCTTTGTGAAGCATGTCAGAAGGGCAAGTTCTCCAAACCTGCATTCAAATCTAAGAATGTTGTCTCTTCCTCAAGGCCGTTAGAACTTCTGCACATTGATCTGTTTGGACCAGTCAAAACAGCATCTGTCAGAGGGAAGAAATATGGATTAGTCATCGTAGATGATTATAGCCGCTGGACATGGGTAAAGTTCTTAAAACACAAGGATGAGTCTCATTCAGTGTTCTTTGAATTCTGCACTCAGATCCAATCTGAGAAGGAGTGTAAAATCATAAAGGTCAAAAGTGATCATGGTGGCGAATTTGAGAACAGATTCTTTGAGGAGTTCTTCAAAGAAAATGGTATTGCCCATAATTTCTCTTGCCCTAGAACTCCACAGCAAAATGGAGTTGTAGAGCGAAAGAATAGGACTCTACAAGAAATGGCCAGAACCATGATCAATGAGACAAATATGGCTAAGCACTTCTGGGCAGAAGCAATAAACACTGCATGTTATATTCAGAATAGAATCTCTATAAGACCTATTCTAAATAAGACTCCTTATGAATTGTGGAAGAACAGAAAGCCCAACATTTAATATTTTCATCCTTTTGGATGTGTGTGTTTTATTCTGAATACTAAAGATCATCTTGGTAAGTTTGATTCTAAGGCACAAAAATTTTTTCTTCTTGGATATTCTGAACGCTCTAAAGGCTACAGAGTATACAATAATGAAACATTGGTTGTAGAAGAATCAATCAATATCAGGTTTGATGATAAGCTTGGTCTTGAAAAGCCAAAGCAGTTAGAGAATTTTGCAGATATAGATATTGACATATCAGAAGTTGTAGAACCAAGAAGCAAAGCTCCAGAAGCTGAAAGTCTCAGAAGCAAAGAGTCAGAAGATCAAGTTGCTGCATCTTTAGAGAATCTCAGAATTTCTGAAGAGCCAACAGTCAGAAGATCTTCTAGACTCACCTCTGCTCACTCAGAAGATGTGATCCTTGGAAAGAAAGATGATCCCATCAGAACAAAAGCATTCCTTAAGAACAATGCAGAATGTCAATTAGGTCTTGTTTCTTTGATCGAGCCAACTTCTGTTTGTCATACCCCGAAATTTGCCCGATCAAATCTACGTCTGTTAAGTCATCAAGGGTCAAAATTAAGAGTCATGGGGTTTGACATTCCTATTGTCAAACCTGCCCTCTTATAAAGATATCCTGAGTTAAAATGTGGTTAAGGCTAGAAGGTAGTTCGGCCCAGTCATCTGGCCCGTCTATTTTTGAGGTTTTTCAGTCCATTCTCACAAATTATTCACATGTTTTATTATTTATTAATAATTGGCTTAATCATTTTGTTATTATAACTAACTATTATTATTTAGTAGTAGTTGTAATAATATTATTATTAAGATTATTATAATTATTTTCAATTATTATTGTTATTATAATTATAATATACAATTAATCAATGGATTAGTAATTTGTTTGGGTTAAAATAATAAATCAAATGATAGGCCCATTAGGTAGGCCCATTAGGTGTAGTAGAAAAAACCTAAATTGACTGATATAAAAGAAAAAGTTTGGTAAAGAGGGGGGTTTTTTTTTGGCCGCACGGAGCCCTTGTTCATACTCGCCAAATCGTGAATTTAGGTGAGGTTGCAGGTAAAGATTAAGGCGAATTCAGAGGCTATGGTGGATCAAAAACAACTCCTCGCCGCCTTCTGAAACGTTCCTAATCGTTACCGTCGGTTCAAATACTGCAAAACGCCATAGCCACGCCACGGTGTGGACTCACAGTTTCGAATTCGGATTCACTCATTCATGCAATATAAATAAAATCTGAATACATAGTTTGCTTCTTAATGATGTTTCTAATCTATCTGGATGGTTTGATTGAAGAATGAATGCAGGGATAGACTTATACCATTATTAGGGTTCGTCACCTTCAAAAGGGGCTTTCCGGGTTAGAGATGATTTTAGGCCAAATTATTGGGCACACTGAATCCGTAGCATAGTTTATAGTCGATCTGGGTTAATTTTATGTACTTATTGATGTTAATTCGCAGTTGGGACCGTGGCCATGCTATAGCAACACTAAGAAATTCGTGGCCTAAAGTACTGGTTTTCTCTGAAAAAAACTCCACGAAGGAGAAACATACTGGGCGCATCTTTTTTTAGATTCTGGATTCGTTTTACGTTTATATAATATATATGCAGGGTGTTATCTTAACAGCATAAGCTAGCTGGCGTGTTGGTAGAAGGCACTTGTATTAGGCAATATGTTTCGGGTTCGATCCCCACCAGGGGATGCTTTTTTATCTCAATAATCAGGTATTGCTTTCAGATCCTGTATGCGTGCCCCTATAGCCATACAATGCACCTTCAGCATCTGGTCGTTGGATCTCCAACGAGTAAGATCTCACGCACCTGGATTGAAGGTCCACTATGCTCATCCCTCAATGCATCACACAGGATCCTGCCCAGGTTTCTTTATTTTTTTAAATATATTATCTATGCAAATTGTTTAATTATATTAATATGCATCTAATTTAATTTTGCTAATTAGGATTAGGAAAATAAGATTAGGATTAGGTTTAGGTTTCTAACATTTTCCCGATTATTCGATTATGTCGATTGTTCGACTTAATTGATTTAATCAATTTTTAATTAATTTTAATCACAACAAGCCCTATAAAAGTTACCCACATATTAGGGTTCGCTCAATCCCATTAGCCACGTGGCCAAGGATATTAGGATTTAATTTATTATTCGTTCCGACTAAATCTATTGGTCGCAATGGTTAATAATCGATTAATTATTTAATCAAATCCAATAATTAAAATAATAATTATTTTGGTAAATGGTTTTAACCTTCTTATTGGTTATGATGATTAGCATATTTCCCCTTATCAATTCGTTATTATTTGTAATCGAAACTATCAGTTATGAGGGGTAACGATAAATTAATAAACTAATAATTAAAATACATCAATTTGCTAAAAGTGATAATCGAATCAATCGATTAGAATTGCCAGCAATCCTTTACTAATCTCTTAACTATGGCAATCGAATCTATTGATCGTCGCGGTTAATAGTGCCATATTAAATCAGGGTTGTACGCCCAAATCTAAAATATTCAAAACACGTCAAAACAAACTACGGATTTTCATCCTTATTCAAAACTACGATAGGCCATTCAAAAAGCTTTCAAACCTTCAAATCAAATTTCAACTCTAAGGCGTACAATCCTGTGCCCGAACTACGTTGACTCTGATTCTCCCTAAGGAGATACGTAGGCACTTGGCAACAAGGCGAGTCCCCCTCCCTAAAATCTCAATTTTTCCCCTATTCACTTCCTTAGCTATAAACCTTAATTTTAGCCATAAACCTTTATCTTTAGAACAAACCTTAGGAAAGGGTTGAGGGTGCCTAACACCTTCCCTTGACCTGAATATAGTATCTAACCCTGATCTCTATACTGCGTAGGGTTTCCTATTCGCCCTTCAGAATAGGTGGCGACTCTCTAAGTTATAATTTTTAGGCAGGTTGCTACAGCTGGCGACTCTGCTGGAGACAAACCATTAGGTTAATTATTATGCTCCTAAGGCTTGAGAGGGTTTAGGTTTATGGCGCATCTTTAGGGTTTGGCAAGTCTGCCATTTTTAGGGTTTGGAGGGAGGTTTATCTTTATAATAAATATTTAAATGTTTGTTTATTTGTTTATTGTTTTTGGTTTTTTATTAAATGTTATTTGATTGTACATTATATGCACTGTTGGTTATTTTTATGTCGGTTAAACCTTAAGTGTGGGGGTTAACTTTGAGACCAAAAGGGGACATGAATCGCCTTACGAGTCTCACTGATAACTCCACTCGGAGTGGGTTAGGTATTTGGAAAGGTCCGAAACGAAGCTTGACTTTGTGGAGGGCTGGACTGGATACTTAGCTGATCTCTCCGGGAACCTACCCCAAAAATTTGAACCTCATGGATAAAATGAGTTGTTCCAAAATCCGAAGAGACGAAAAAGTCTCGGAGGCTACGAACGACCCCATGAGACCTTCTAGAACCCCCCTATAAAAAGGTTGGCTCCCAAGAGCCGCTACGTCGAACCTATGAACCTAGGACTTTTGTGCCGCTGTGCTCTTTATATGTTTGCAATTTATATACTTCGAATATCTATGCGTTTCAATTTTGCAGGTGTCCCTACGTGGTCCCTAGCATATAGGGGCTCTAATTTCTGAAGACCATGCCTTTCCCACGAAGGATATCACCGCCTATACATTCCCTAGCCTGTAGGGATCTTATTTTTATATCCTTGTATTCTTGCAAATACGTGTCCTTCCCATGAAGGACATCTTCGCTTACGCATGTCAATTGGCTTCTCGATAGCCATGAGACTAAGTGACTGTCATGAACGGTCACTCCGCGCCCGCATCTACGTGGTCTCTAGATTGTAGGGACTTTACTTTTATATCCTTGTATCTACAACGACGCGTCCTTCCCACGAAGGACATTTCCATTAACGCATGTCAATTGGCCCCTCGATGGCCATGCAATCTAGTGACTGTCTCGAACGGTCACCTCGTGCCTACACCTACGCACTCCCTAGCCTATAGGGATTTTCTTTCACGCTCGTGTGTTTTCACGACGACGCGTCCTTCCCCGAAGGACAACTTCATTAGCATGCGTTTGATTGGCCTCTCGATGGCCATGAAATCTAGTGACCGTCCTGAACGGTCACTCCATGCGCAGTCCCGCGCACCCTCTAACTTGTAGGGTTTGGATCTCCATTTACACATCACATCCCTAGCCTGTAGGGATTGCTCTTCGTCCATATCGTCCTTAGATAGGTTGTGTTCCGCATAGAGAACCTTCCCACGAGGGACAAATTCATTGGTACACATTGATTGGCCTCTCGATGACCATGAGATTTAGTGACTGTCTTGAACGGTCACTAGCCGCTATCTTCTGCATACTCTCGAATCCAAGGGATTTCCCTTAGCGTGTCATAACATTTACCCTGCAAAGATGCCAAGAGGGTCTAATGTCACCTCTAAGGCTATCCCTAGGATCATAGGTTACACGTCTGCATTGCATACACGGAGTTACAATATAAGGAGTCTTTCGCTTACGCGTGCATTTGCATTTTCATGCATTCATACATTCACATTTGCATTTCTATCTTCGCCCGCATCCATACCAACCGTGCTAGCCGGTTTCCCGAAACTCGCCAAAAAATCAAAGGAAAAAAAAAACTATGGAGAAAGGAGAATAAAAGATCTTGGTCTTGCTAAAAAAAGGGGGACGTCTTTTACCGTGCCAGCCACGTGTCCATGCCTTGGCTTAACAGGATTATAAATACAATAAAGGTTTTCATCGAGCAAGGACCAGTTCAACAAAGAGTTCCCTCATAGATACACTCAAGATGTATCTAGTCATAAAGGGGTTCATCTTAGAACATATCAAACTTTCGAGGACGCTCTACGATAACCCGGGGGCAAGGATTAGTCCAATTGGGGCAAAGTCCTGAACAAAGATGCGTAAATACGATGGAGAGAAGGCGACGTGTGTTAACTCCACACCAAGGGGCAAAAGGGTCATAGGTTCTCTCTATCAATCCACAAACTCTGGAGGTTGCAAACGGTGTGGTGCTATCCGTAGGAAAAGCAAAAGAGGTTTAGTCAAAGGAAACTCATGAAGTTCCGATACGACGAAAACCCACCGCTAACGATTTATTCCCGCCAGGTTTGACATGTCCAAAGAAAATTCGAGGTTGCCCTCACTTCTACAAGTTTAAGAATCTAAGGAGTGAAACAAGGTCAGTGGATCTACAAAGGAGATTATCCCTAGGATCAATAGGTGTTTACCGTGCTCACAATTTCAACCCTTACGACCGCTAAGTGTTACTCAAGATAATAGTTGTACCTTCGGATTAGTAATTCTAATGGGACAACCATGCAGGTTTTGGAGTCAATTCATTCACTCACTATCATGACTTTCCAGTCACACACTTCTATTTTTAGGGTTATTAACAAACTTGAGGGAGAATGACGAATACAAAAACTAAGTCCAGCTAAATATATGCTTTCAAGGTAAGACCGAGCCGAGGATGTACAGGCATTGTTTCCATTCCCAAACAGTGGAGATATAAGGATGTTAATCCCTCGTCACCCCCTCGAGCCAGGAGTTGGAGTTTTCTTCTACTTTTTAAATAAACCTTGATTTCAACCAGGGGCAGGGTAGATTTCAATTAATTCAATGGCGTATTTTGGTTGTCAAGAGAATCAGTCAATTCAAGCAAGGATCAAGCAAAGGTTCAAGCATATCTTCTTCCTCGCATTCATCCAAGATTGAGGAAGCAATGGAGATAACATTCACCACATCTTCTTCCTCAACACATCATTCAAGATCGAGGAGGTATCAAAGGCGAAGCTTGCAAATCAAAATCAACATGGCAGTCACAACATTCAATATCCAAGGATCAATCTCAAAAGGAGTATTCAAAAGAAAAGGAGAAAAGCGCCCGCTAAGACAAAACGGAAAATTTCATAAAAAGAAAACAAAAAAAGACTTAGGCAAAAAAAACTGGGGCATCCCGATGGGTCAAACCCAAAAGAATTAGCTCATGCAAAAATAAGGGATAAAAACAAAGGCTAAATACAATGGATAATCTGGTGACTGCTAAATCATCAAAGCTTCGCATCAATGCTTGGATCTTCACAACATTTTCATCAATGCTTGGATCTCTACTAAGGTTTCTGCTCAACATCAAAACTGAAACGATTCTCTTGCAAACAAAGCACATCCATTGGATTGGTAGAATTTTTAGGATCTGGAGAACATCAAGGAGAAAGGGGGGATAAATAAAATTTTGAGCCTTATATCCATTGTTTCTTAAAACATGAACCAGGCCAAGTTACAACATTTAAAAGTCCTAATTGAGGCAAGGTTAACCATGAAAGCATGTTAAGCAGGATTTGTTATACTGACTCCTATGTTTGTTAAAACTATCTCTAACCAATGTGCTTCTTCAAGCATTCTTTCCAAAACCATCCAGTCCTAATTCATAACGGACTTCGATTTCAAAACTTGCATACGCATTCCATTGGAGCTACTTCTCAAAAGGTACAACACCATCTACGAGTATACACTTAGCATCGAGGAAATCTCGAAATGGGTTAATCAAAGGTGATCATTTCTAATAAAGACCCTGGAGTCGGGGGAACCACATCTAGGGGGTTCTCCTAAACAGGGGCAAACTTTCAAGGATCGCAGGGGCATACAATCAAAGATCCTATTTACTAGGGGCATTCTTCCTAAGGTTCAATCGACCTGGGTCACATCTCGAAACAATCTCAAACAGGGGCATGTCAAACATGGGAAGAATTCAAATTCAAAGGATAGAACACTATGTATAACCCTCCATATCTTGGAGATCAAGGGCGTACCACTTCAATCCAGATGTCAAGGCATACGACAAGGTTATTTCCTAGGGCACTCCCCTCATAGGCATCTTTTCCACTAAACATTTGGGCATTGGATATCAAATCCATAAGGCAAACAATTCAAAGGTTAAAGGCGTGGAGAACCTCCAAAGGTTAAGGGCATGGAGTATTTCTAAAAAAAATCAAACTGGGGAAAGACGCACATCATAAGATAAAGGCGTTCTCGCACTTTACGACCTCGATCAAATATTTCTCCTAACTACGACCTCCAAAGTTCAAACAAAACAGGTATTGGGAAATCGTGCTAGCATCACCCCCCATCTTATCAAGCAAACCTGCAACTCCAGCGAACTATATACGCTTTGGTTATTAATAACCTACCATCGGAGCATCATACAGATACATACAAATCATGCATTACATACATTGGTCAATACATTACTCCATACCTTTTTAGGTAGTCTTCTCTAAGACAGTCATCGTCATTTCCAAAAAAAACCTTTTTAGGTAGTCCTCTTCAGGACATTCTGTTTCTAAGTACCTTTTCAGGTAGTCTTCTTCAGGACATTCTTTTTCTAAGTACCTTTTGAGGTAGTCTTCTTCAAGACATTCTTTTTCTAAATACCTTTTCAGGTAGTCTTCTTCAAGACGTTACTTTTCTAAGTTCCTTTTCAGGTAGTCTTTTTCAAGACGTTCCCTTCTTTCTAAGTTCCTTTTCAGGTAGTCTTCTTTAAGACATTACTTTTCTAAGCACCTTTTCAGGTAGCCTTCTTCGAGACATTCTTGTCCTAAGCACCTTTTCAGGTAGTCCCTTTCAAAAAAAAACAATTCGTCATCCCTCTCAAGAACCTCTTCAGGTAGTCTTCTTTAAGACATCTTTCAACCTTTTCAGGTAGTCATCTTTAAAGACATTCTTCATCCCTTGCTAAGAACTTTTTCAAGTGATCTTCTTTAAGACAAATTTCTATCTACGCTAAGAGCCTTTACAGGTGGTCTTCTCTAAGACAAATTGCTACCATGTCGAAAAATCATTTCAGGATAGTCTTCTTTAAGACAAACATTCACATCCATTCAAAAGACCTTTTCAGGTAATCTTACAGAAGACATTACTTCGTTCCACTCATTACGTCAACAAAACATACGTATATGCATAAGCATTATCCACATTACAAAGCCAACATAAGCATAGTCATGGTGTAGGTGCAAGCATGGATTAAACAAGTTCAATAGGTTTAAGGAGATAAAATCTCGGGGTTGCATCGGCATTAGCATACATACATACACATTAGCATTAGCATATACAAAAAGCCCAATTTCTATTGGCAATCCAAATCATTACAAAGTCCAGTTCTCATACTGGAAAACCATCAAATCCAATTCTCGTTTGGTAGTCAGTTCCCGTCTGACTATTACATCAAAATGCAAATCACGCTACAAAAGCCTAATCTCCAACCCTCGTGTTGTGATAGGTGTATTGTTCGACCCACGTGTCGTGAGTTTTCAACCCTCGTGTTGTGAAAGGTGTATTTTCTCCGACCCTCGAGTCGTGAGTCTCCAAACAGGTGAATCTCTTTCATGCAGGTATGTTTGCTAGAACTATAGCAAACGATTACTTTTATGCAGGTACGCTTGTCAGAACCGTGGCAGGTAATTCCTTTGGTGCAGGTAAAATTTGTCCGAACCAGGGCAAATAACCCTGTTGGTGCAGGTAAATTTTGCGATAACCCTCGCAAATAACCCTATTGGTACAGGTAAATTTTGCGATGACCCTCGCAAATAACCCTGTTGGTACAGGTAAATTTTGCGATAACCCTCGCAAATAACCCTGTTGGTACAGGTAAATTTTGCGATGACCCTCGCAAATAACCCTGTTGGTACAGGTAAATTTTGCGATAACCCTCGCAAATAACCCTGTTGGTGCAGGTAAATTTTGCGATAACCCTCGCAAATAACCCTATTGGTGCAGGTAAATTTTGCGATAACCCTCGCGAATAACCCTATTGGTGCAGGTAAATTTTGCGATAACCCTCGCAAATAACCCTGTTGGTGCAGGTAAATTTTGCGATAACCCTCGAAAACAACCCTGTTGGTGCAGTCCTTTTCAGGAGCCTTTTCAGGCAGTCTTCTTTAAAGCGTATTCCATCCTTTCTATGAGCTTTTTCAGGTACACAAGATTTTTAAACCGTTCTTCAATTGGGTTTATCACGTTAGTCCCTCGGCAGTGATATCTTCCAAAACATCATCAACAAACAATCAAAGGTGCTATCTTTCTTTTCAGAATTACTAACATACTTCGATTAACGTAACTAACAATCATGCATCATTTCAACTAACTAACCTCATTCATACATTACGCATATACATACATGGCTCTCATTTATTTTGAGAAGCGCACTGCATCATGCATCGCATGCATCATAAACATTGCATAAAGTCAAAGTTGCCTTTTTAGGCCACGCTACGATCTGAATGCGTAGCTCCTACAAAAAAAAAGAGGAAAAAAGAAGAGAGCATTTGCTCCACAAAAAAAAAAGAGAAGGAAGAAGGAGGAACATTTTCCCTGGGTGGCATCTGTAAGCCCATCTCCCTCAGAAGTCCTTCTCGACAAAGGCAAATTTCAGGGCATTTCAGTGTCCAATCATCTTCTACCTTTAGATTACGATAGGCAGACGTGCCTATCCGACTCTCAGGTTTAAGAAGATTGAACAGGGGCAGCTGTCATACCCCGAAATTTGCCCGATCAAATCTACGTCTGTTAAGTCATCAAGGGTCAAAATTAAGAGTCATGGGGTTTGACATTCCTATTGTCAAACCTGCCCTCTTATAAAGATATCCTGAGTTAAAATGTGGTTAAGGCTAGAAGGTAGTTCGGCCCAGTCATCTGGCCCGTCTATTTTTGAGGTTTTTCAGTCCATTCTCACAAATTATTCACATGTTTTATTATTTATTAATAATTGGCTTAATCATTTTGTTATTATAACTAACTATTATTATTTAGTAGTAGTTGTAATAATATTATTATTAAGATTATTATAATTATTTTCAACTATTATTGTTATTATAATTATAATATACAATTAATCAATGGATTAGTAATTTGTTTGGGTTAAAATAATAAATCAAATGATAGGCCCATTAGGTGTAGGAGAAAAAACCTAAATTGACTGATATAAAAGAAAAAGTTTGGTAAAGAGGGGGGGTTTTTTTTGGCCGCACGGAGCCCTTGTTCATACTCGCCAAATCGTGAATTTAGGTGAGGTTGCAGGTAAAGATTAAGGCGAATTCAGAGGCTATGGTGTGTCATACCCCAAATTTGTCCTACCCTTTATTGCTAACTGGCTTAGACTTTGCATTCATCTGCATCTCTCCATTAGGTCATTTGCATAACTTCACATTCATGCATTGAATAAACACCTAAAGTATGGGATCAAGGGACTAGGGAGTGAATTAAGGTCTCATATAGGCCTTGCCACAGGCTTAGTTATTTCTGCAAAAGGTGCTTGTTACTAGATCAGAAGATCAATTTAGTCTTTTGAAAAGTACTTGATCACTTGGTTTATGTACGAGGAACATCAATGAGGTTAGGGTTTATACTGTGGTTCATCACTTCAAGGTCTCAGTTGTCACTCATCGCCATTCAAAGTTTGGTTCATCAGGTTACTTGGGGTACAAGCTATTTGTTTAAAGCTTCATTGAAAGAGTGTGGATGCATTCATCTGGAGTTTATACTGGACTATTTTCAAAATTGAAAGCCAATGACTAAAACTTTGACTTTTTGGTCAAAGTCAACCATAGAAGGTTGACTTCTTTGGCCAATGACCATACCAAGAGGTCTTGAGCTTTCACCTCATTGATGATATGTGAGCCAGTATTGCAAGATGAGGAAAAGGTCTGAAAATCAAATGGGAAAAGTGTAGGAAAAAACATTCAAATATAGTTTGAAAAAAAAGGACCATTTCATTACATTTTTAAGTCACATAAATCCAATTATCTTCCATTTCAGGGGCATTCGCCATTTGCTACGCTATGTTACAAAGGTAAATACAAAAAAATCGAGCAAGCTACAATAGACATATTCCTAAAGTTTCTTCAAGGTTGCTCCAAGCTTTCAACATGACAACTCCCAAGAATTCATGATATTGCTTCAAATTCCACATGAAGTTATGCTTCTCACCAACCTGCATGTACATGAGAAAAATAAGAAGGTCATTACACATTCGATACAAAAAGAGATTTAATAACCCCCAGCTAAACCGCATAACAGGGACACCAAACCCGAGCAGTTACAAAGGAAAAAGAACTAAATCCTGCATCATAACAATTCAGCTCAGCGACATTTAAGATGTAGAAGACAGAAGCACACATAGGTACCACAACAGCTCGTTCGACATACATCAGTGCGTAGATAAAAGGCATTTGTCAAAACTGTTCAATCATCCACACCAATCATATACAAGGGCCATAGTTCAGTTCAGCATCGAAAACAAAGAAAATCCAGCAGTTAGACTATTATCCAAAACCTCTCTATGCTGCCAACAAATAAATGCAGCCTTGCATAAATAAAAACCAAATGCTAACTGTCATATAACTGTTTCCAACCATCCTTCATTCTCACCAAACTAACCCTGCAACATCAAACTTCAAAACCTACAAAATAAACCATACCACACATACAAAATACCAAAACAACAAGGATAAGTAACCTTCCAAACAGAAAAAACCGGTACTGACCACCATACTTCAATCTAAAGTGGCAATAAAATTAAACACATGCCATATCAGTTCATCGAGACCGCAATGCTCAAACTCGAGGTGAAAATTCAATGCAATCTCACTCTCAAGTATGATGCAATATGCAGAATGCGAAATGAGAAGATCAGTTGAGTGTATATGTCATTCACGGCAACAAACCTGCTCATACGGATTCATTCGCAGATGCAATTTAATGCTCCAAGTGTAACATCTGGCCTAGCCTCACCGAATATCAACCGCAGCCCTGCAACACACACAAAAACATATTTAGAACCTTCATCAACTCAGTTCCAAATTCCAATGCAAAAAATCCAGAAATAGAACTCACCTCAAGCTGAATTGTCATAACCCGATAGCCTCATGATCAAAGCTCCGCATTATCATCGACCCCTTTTGTATTCATGATGAGCGCCGTGTATCTTGCGTGCTTCAGTCCACATTCCAATGACCATGAATACCACCTACATAAAACCGAAACAATAAAGCGGTCCCGCCACCATAACAAGTTAACTCGGAAAAATTCAGTTCAGAAAATAAAGAGATACAAAGAAAAATGAACCATCAACAAAACAAAACAGCAACGTCAATCAGCAGTCATTTTAAACTCACATACTGACAGTAGCAAAACTGGAATAACCTGCAATTCAACCAACTTCTAACCTCACTTCATTCTAACTGCAAAGAAAATTAACCAAACATTATCCACTGCTGGCCCTTAACTTAACTTAACCCCACTGTCAGTTAATATACTAATCCCTCCAAATTCTCTTTCAAACTTCACTCTCATAATAACCACTCATAACTGTCCCCAACCAATTCTCAACTGCCAAACAGAATTCTCAAACAGAATTTTGTAACAGACTTCCAGCTATTAACTAACATAACTAACTTCAAAACCACCTAATAACTAACTTTCCTAACAGCATATAACAGATTCTGAAGCCTAGTAACTAACTCAATCTCTACCTTCCATTCTCTAACCGAATTCACTCAATCCTAGGGCTGAGATTTTACCTCTCATCTAACTGAATCCTTCACCAATCCTATATAAATCACCTTCCCTCCATAATTCAAACTACACACTCACTCTTCACAGTTCAACCACTTAGACACCATTCATCCACCTTCCAATCTTCGTTCTTCTCTCAACCTTCATCTTTCGCACTCTGCTTTCTCTGCAGCCTTCCTCCATAACCATTCCTCTTCACGCCATTTCCTCCACTCTCTCACACTCATCTTCCACCTCATTCAATCTCATCATCATCATCAACAGAAATTAAACAAGAAAATGAGAAGAGGAGAAGGGAGTAACAAACTCATAACAGAAAGTGGAAAGAAGTTGCAGAATCACAAACCTGTGGCAAAGGTCGTAGCTGAATCCTCCAATCCGTCTTCATGAATCTTCACCTCTTCATTCATACAGAATTCTACGGATTCAATTCATCCATCATTCAATCAATCTTCGACGGCAGACACATCCATATCTTCATCATCACCGATCCATCATTTCCATGCTTTAACAATTTCCTTCATCGCATCACGTTCAATATCTTCATCACACGATGACACTTTTGCAACGAATTTGAGCGCCATTCATTACTACAATCTTCGTCAACAACTTCGATCGACTTTCATCACCATTCATCGTCTCTGGAGATCCTTCGATCGAATCGAGCACGAAGAGTTTGATTAAAGTAGATAAGAGAGGAACGCGAAGAAGAGCGATGCCGATGAGAGGAAGTTATCGATGTGGCTTTGCATCACGGTGGTGTTCTGGATTTTGATCGGAGAAGAAGCTTCTTCCGCCGCCTTGCGCCGCGAGCTCGTGAGGGAGAAGGTGAAGGCTTCCTGTGGATGAGAACGAAAATCCCAAAGGTCATAACCCTAATTCCCCTCCCCTTTTTCTCTTATTTTATTTATTTTTAATTTCTTTTTATTAAATTAAAACGATAGAAATCTGAATGCTATCTTTGGATCAATCTATATCTGTGGGCCACGAAACTGATACATCTTCCCCATTGAGCCCAACGTATCACTTCTTTGAACAAAAAATCACAAAAAAGCTGAACCATAAAAATGCTGTGGGCCTGCGCCCTATCCCTTACTTACACCATCAATTCCAGTTTTACACCCTCGGGCTCTAGGTTCTAATTAGTGAAATTTAGGTTTTTACTTAGATTTTTCTCCTATGTTTTTTAGACATTTTGACATAAAAATAATTCATAAAAAATATTAGTTTTAGGCTAATTGTTTTAGTCTTTTTATTTGATTTTAGAATTCTCTTCTCTTTCATAAAAATCAATAAAACTTGTTAGACTTTTAGATCACTTTTAGGAATAAATCTTGGTCCCTTTAATTGATATTTTTCATAAATGATCACCATAAAAAATGTTAGATTTCTAGGTTAATTTTGACATTTAATTTCCCACTTTCATAAAAACCATAAAAATAATAGTACTTTTAATTCACTTTTGTGCTATATTTTGACTTGTTCTTTTTTATGTTATTTTCAATATTCTACTTAGCGCTTTTATTTTCATGTCTCTTTAATTCCTAACCTTAGGTAGAAACCATGATAACATTAGGTAGAAATTCCCTTCATACTTAGGCTAGTTTCTTTTCTTTTTTCAACCATAAAACACTCTAAAAATACTTGAATAAACTCCCATAAAAAATACCAAGAAAACGCATAAAAAATGACTAATAAATACTTTGACTAATAAAAAGGGAATGGAAGCTTGTAACTTCCCTTGCTTAAGGGATGTTCGAGTGCTTGGGGCTCCCTTGCTTAAGGGTTCCATTCAGGCGTAAGTTCCCAACCTCTAAAAAACACAAACCAAAGAGTAACTCGAGTTTCCCTTGCTTAAGGGATTTCCTCGAAACACTCAAACTCTCTCTTCTCTCGCTTTCTTAAGGGCACCGTTATTTCCGCTCCATTGCATCCTAGGTCGATCCCTTATGCAAGAGCGCGAGCGTTAACTCCGCCCAACTAAAAAACACAAAAACAAACAAAACTATGGAGCCGAACTACGGCGCTCTGATTCCTGAAAAGGATACGTAGGCATCAAGTCGCGGGGCTTGAACGAGCACACTTGTAAATATTCCTTCTTTTCCCCGTATTTTCTTTTGCATTCATTCGCATGTAGACATAGACATAGTACACACCCTTTAGATAGAAACAAACATAGGTGGATACCATCGAGTACGATGGGCGCGAGGGGTGCTAATACCTTCCCCTTGCGTAACCGACTCCCGTACCTTGATTCTCTGGTCGCAAGACCCTGTTCCTTCCTTTGTTAGGTTTTCTGATATTCCTTTCCCTTATGGGATAAATATATTGGTGGCGACTCTGTTCATTTTTCGCGAGCGTGCGACAGCTGGCGACTCTGCTGGGGACTACCTAAGCAAGTCGATCCTAGCCTTTGTTTGTTTTATTTTATTGGGTGTTTATTTGTTTTTTTTATGTCTATATCTTGTATATATGTTTGCATGCTTATTATTTGCTTGCATATCATGTTTATTTCTGTTTGTATATCATGCATATGGATTATATTCTGTGTTCCTTGGGGTCTTCTGTTCTGTTTTGCAGGTGGGGGGTTGTATGAGGTAAAAGGCCCACTACCCAGGCCAAGTGACACATAGGATTAGCGTGGATGCTCATGTTGACTCCCGTAGCGCTTGCTATGGCTGAGATTGACATGGGGTACCACAACTGGGCGAGGTTCTTTCATGGAACATTGTGCCTGGCACGCTTGTTGCCTCAAACACTTTGTACCCCATGGGAACTGTAGACCCTAGTGACCATTAGGGACCACTTGTCCGTGTCTAGACTTCATACCCGTGAGATTGGGGTGGGACAGGAAACCTTGACTCCTACATACCATTGCTTCTTCATATTTGAGGTCGGACCTTTATTTGGTCTGTTCTCATGGTGCTTGATATTCTGGTATTCAAAAAGGCGTCGAACCTTTGATCCTGTGACATTTGGCCTGCGAGGAGGTTTTATATCAGTCATTCCGAGGATTGTACATATGCTACTAAGACTATATGGACCTCGATCCCGTGCTTTTGCATTGCATAACATCATCGCTTTATCCCCTTCATTTATGAGGGATCCTAAAGTCTATTTCCAAAAAAAATATATATACAAAAAGAGAGAGAAAAAGAAAAAGAAAAGAAAAGAAAAGAAAAAGAAAAGAAAAGATATCCAAAAAAGAAAGCTTGGATTCCAAAAGAAAAAAGAAAAAGAAAAAGTGTAAAAAGACTTTAGGATCTCTCATAAACGAAACATGCATTCATACTATCATGCATTTCATGGTTCTCTCAGATACTTATGGGACCCTTTCTCTTCAGATTTCAAGATCAACAACAAATTTGACTTCTCACCGCCACGACTCCAAAATCAACTATGGAACAACTCCGTGAGGAAATGGATGAGATGAGGGAACAAATGGGTCATCTTATGTTGGAGATGCAAGACTTGGTCCACAATCAGGATGCACTAAAAGAAGAAAACAGTCAACTGAAGACTCAATTGAGCTTGGTCGTGGAAGTCCTGAAGACGGTATTAAGGAAGGAAGGTGATGTTGTTCCTGCTGCTACAACAGAAGTTGTTGATTCCTTCTTCCCAATAGGATTCCTTTCCACTCATGGAATGCCTCAGGGAGATCTCCCTCAATTTCAAGTGCCATTACCTCCACATCAATCTGTTCATGTCCCTAGAATGAATCAAGGGGGCCAAATGCGTGGGAAAAAGCCCAAGATACCTCAGAGAATTCTCAATCCTATCCCGATGCCTTACGCTCAGTTACTTCCCTGTTTGCTGGAGCTTCAGTTGGTTAAGCTACGAGAATTGGCTACGCCTGAAAAGCTTCCCCCCACCTTTGATGCCAATGCTCGATGTGAGTTCCATTCTGGGGCACCTGGTCATGATATTGAGAATTGTAGGGCGCTGAAGCAGCAAATTCAAGATCTCATTGATTCAAAAGTGATTTTGTTCACCCCCGAGGGTATGTTTGTTCAAGGAAATGGGGTTCCAACTGCGGTAGAAGAGAAGGTTGATTCATACTTCTATGTCAGATCTACTTCAAATCAGAAGCATAATGCACCATCTTGGGTTCCAGGTTTCCCACCTCATCAGTCTCCATTTGTTTCACAGCCAGATCAAAAGAGGAAGACACCCGAACAAAATCATCAACAAGGTCATCCGAATGAATACCCACCTAGAAGTAATTTGGGGCGAAGAAATGCTCCTCTGGACCAGATTCCTATGACATACACTAAACTTTTGCCATATCTAGTGCAAAGCTCATTGGTGGTCCCCAAATCTCTGAAACCTCCACCACGCCCGTTTCCACCTGGGCATGACCCTAATGTGCAATGTGGGTACCACGCTGGATCAGCAGGGCACTCAACCGAGGACTGCAACGCTTTCAAAGCCAAGGTGCAACAATTGATCGACGAGAGACATATAACCCTTCAAGGAGGAAACATGTGGGTGAACGGAATGCCCGTGCCCAAGTGAATGTCCGTATTCCATGGAGTGTCACAAAAAGAAATAAGCCCAGAAGGAGTCAAGTCCCCTCAACTATGGCAATCATCATTTCCTTTCTGTGTTCTCATTTCAAGTATTTCCTGTTTTGTAGAAAGTTGCTTCCTTGAACTCGTTGGTATAATAATAAAAACACCACAAATTCTCGAGCAACTTTGTCAGAATCTCTTTCAAGTAGTAATCAAGAATGTTTTGTAGAAGCATCTCTCATTCTCAAGGTTCTTATGCTCAGTTGTATCCGTGGAGGTTGGTGTTTCAGTTGGTGTTTGAGTTCACTTTGCAACAAATAGCTTCCCTAAGTTTGGTGACTACGCAAGGTTCCTCCATGTTTGATGGCAAATACTTCTTCAATGAATATGCTTGGGGCTCCCGCATGAGGGATAAGCAAGACGTACTCTTATCTTGAGCATTGCATCACTCGCATTGCTCGAATCCCTAAAGTAAGGCAAAAGTTTACAATTCATGGATGACTTCGTTGGGGTTCTCTTTTGAAGTAATCTGAAGTGTTTGGAAAGAACTACAGAAAGTATTCAAGAGCAACAAGTCCAGACGGAGTCAAGTCTCCTCAACAATGGCATTCATTTAGTTTCTTCATTGCATTCTCATTTGTAACATTTTATTGTTTGTTTAAGCATTGCTAGCATGTAAAAACTTGTTAATTTTTGAATGAAAATCATAATACATTGTTTATGTTTGTCTTGAAGTAATCCATTCGTTATCACTTATAAAATGTTTTGGCATTACGATACCAACTTTACTAATTGCTTGCTTAGGCAAAAGCTAAGGGAGAATGATGAAAAATAAAAATGCAAAATCTCTAATCGTGTGTTTTTGAATAAAAAACCCTACTGAGGATGTACAGGCATTATTTCAAATCCCCAAACACCGGAGATATAAGGGAGATAGACCCTCGTCAACCCCTTTGAGCCTTGAAGGAGGAGTTTCTTTGCTAATCACAAAAACCCTTATTTTAACCTTGGGGCAGGGTAGTGTTCATTTAACTTGATCGAGTGTTCAAAACTCAATAAAAGGGTATGCATCTAAGGATACAACAATGGTTATCCTTCAAAAGGTTGAGGAATGTCAAAACCGCAATGATTATCCTTATTCCATCAAGAGATCAAGAGATGACGATACCACAGTGGTAATCCTTCATCAAATCAAAGGAGTGAGGCGGTCACGATCACCTCCAACGAATCAAAGATAATGCGAGGTCACACGACTTGTTCAAAAAATATACATAGCAAAAAGAAATGGCAAAAAAAAGATATAAGAAGAAAAGGATGAAAAGAAAAATGGCAAAAGAAGCATAGAAAAAAACTGTCAAGCAAGAACAAAGTCGTGTGACAATGAATCAAAAGAATAAAAGGTGAGCGACCGCCATGTCCAAAGAACCTCATTGATTCCTCAACCATTTCAAATTCCTTGTGAGGGATGAACACTCGTATCAAGGTAAATTGAACATAGGACTGGAGAACATCACGAAGGGGGTGGGTACAAATAATTTTGAGCCTAAAAATCCTTTATTTTCTAAAAACCGCGAACCCGACCAAATTACAACCCCTAAAAGTCCTAATTGAAGTAGGGTTTGTTTTGAAAACACACTCCGACGAGATAGCGTTCAACTGACTTCCAATGAAGCGAAACTCATATTCATGTTGGTATCGTATGCTTGCTTTATCTTCCATATGCAAAAATCGAGGTTGTGTCGCAACCTCATCTCATAAAAAGTTTACAACTTCAAGATTAACATAGGCTTTGCATTAGAATTACCATTCTTAGAATTAACATTCTTTTGCATGCGAAATATGTGCTTAACATCAAGGAAATTTT
This sequence comes from Vicia villosa, assembly GCF_029867415.1. Classification (NCBI taxonomy): domain Eukaryota; kingdom Viridiplantae; phylum Streptophyta; class Magnoliopsida; order Fabales; family Fabaceae; genus Vicia; species Vicia villosa. The sequence continues at coordinate 171,719,611 of NC_081184.1, forward strand.
CAAGGATGAGAATCAGTGAGCAACTTGATCATGTCAAAATACAAGAGACTTGAGAACTCCGAGGAGTAAAAGCTAAATCATTTCAAATGTTGACCATCAAGGGGCAAGTTATTTAAAGAACTCTGTGGGGCATGAATACTTGATGCGTTCTTTGACTACTCTGTGGTGAAGAGTTTGAAGACTCCGTTGAGCATGGTAAAGTTGTTTCCATGTTTGTTTGACTTCAAAACAAAGAAAGCTTGAGGATTATAGCCCGATGTACCTAATCAGGGGCAATTAAGTCGAGGTTTGACCTCTCAAATTCAGCATATCTGGGGCAATCATGTCGAGGTAAACATCTTCAAGCCTTGATCTATCTGGGGCAGTCATGGCGATAAATCTTTTCAAGCTTCGATCAATCTGGGGCAATCATGTCGAGGAATCTCTCTTGAGTTCGACCAATCTGGGGCAGTTACGTCGAGATTCGACAAATCTCTCCAAGGATCCACTGGGGCAATTTCCTTCATGGGTCGTGAAACTTGGGGCACGATCTTCTGAGATTTATTGTCCCCTCTCTAATCATAGGAGTTTATTTCTCCTGAAATCCTGGGTCTCTCCCCAAGCATGGAGTTTAGTTCTCCCGAGAGTTTGTTCCATTCCTCAAGCATAGGAGTTTATTTCTCCTAGGAGTTGTCCTACTTCCCTAACCAAGGCTCATTACCTGGATTTCTCATCCCCAACATGGTGAATCGAGGGAATCTCCTCAAACTGAAAATCCTCCAAACAGTGGCATATGGTGAGAAGTCAGAAATTATTCTTCAAGTCAAAGAAAAATGCATCTTACAAATCAAAGTCCAATATCTATTGGCACCTCCACATGGTCCTTAACACTAAGGGGATTCTCCCTGGTGTTTACCTCATCAATGCCTTTATTTGGCACTTTGCATATAGTATTCATTGCATATAACATTGCATCCTCAAAAGCGTAGCATATCCATCAAAAGGGAGCATTACGCCATAGAAAAATTCAAACATGCATACAAAGCATAAGCCAGATAATACAAATCATCCCTCAACCAAGACAATAATACATCCCCACACAAAAAGTTGTCCTTACAAATTCTGATTGATATCTGCTACTACATTTCAAATCTCTTCCAACCACGGTGCCGAGGCGAGGTATCTTCAATCTCTGATGAGTGTCTGACACAATGTCTTCTTTTGTCCCTGGTGTCGAGTCGATGTTGAGTCATAGATCGTAAGAGATCTTATTCTTTCAGTCCTGAAGATCATGCTTAGGTCTTCTCCTGGTGTCGAGTCGATGTTGAGTCATAGATCGTAAGAGATCTTATTCTTTCAGTCCTGAAGATCATACTTAGGTCTCCTCCTGGTGTCGAGTCGATGTTGAGTCATAGATCGTAAGAGATCTTATTCTTTCAGTCCTGAAGATCATACTTAGGTCTTCTCCTGGTGTCGAGTCGATGATGAGTCATAGATCGTAAGAGATCTTATTCTTTCAGTCCTGAAGATCATGCTTAGGTCTTCTCCTGGTGTCGAGTCGATGTTGAGTCATAGATCGTAAGAGATCTTATTCTTTCAGTCCTGAAGATCATGCTTAGGTCTTCTCCTGGTGTCGAGTCGATGTTGAGTCATAGATCGTAAGAGATCTTATTCTTTCAGTCCTGAAGATCATACTTAGGTCTTCTCCTGGTGTCGAGTCGATGTTGAGTCATAGATCGTAAGAGATCTTATTCTTTCAGTCCTGAAGATCATGCTTAGGTCTTCTCCTGGTGTCGAGTCGATGTTAAGTCATAGATCGTAAGAGATCTTATTCTTTCAGTCCTGAAGATCATGCTTAGGTCTTCTTCTGGTGTCGAGTCGATGTTGAGTCATAGATCGTAAGAGATCTTATTCTTTCAGTCCTGAAGATCATACTTAGGTCTTCTCCTGGTGTCGAGTCGATGTTGAGTCATAGATCGTAAGAGATCTTATTCTTTCAGTCCTGAAGATCATGCTTAGGTCTTCTCCTGGTGTCGAGTCGATGTTGAGTCATAGATCGTAAGAGATCTTATTCTTTCAGTCCTGAAGATCATACTTAGGTCTTCTCCTGGTGTCGAGTCGATGTTGAGTCATAGATCGTAAGAGATCTTATTCTTTCAGTCCTGAAGATCATGCTTAGGTCTTCTCCTGGTGTCGAGTCGATGTTGAGTCATAGATCGTAAGAGATCTTATTCTTTCAGTCCTGAAGATCATGCTTAGGTCTTCTCCTGGTGTCGAGTCGATGTTGAGTCATAGATCGTAAGAGATCTTATTCTTTCAGTCCTGAAGATCATGCTTAGGTCTTCTCCTGGTGTCGAGTCGATGTTGAGTCATAGATCGTAAGAGATCTTATTCTTTCAGTCCTGAAGATCATGCTTAGGTCTTCTCCTGGTGTCGAGTCGATGTTGAGTCATAGATCGTAAGAGATCTTATTCTTTCAGTCCTGAAGATCATACTTAGGTCTTCTCCTGGTGTCGAGTCGATGTTGAGTCATAGATCGTAAGAGATCTTATTCTTTCAGTCCTGAAGATCATGCTTAGGTCTTCTCCTGGTGTCGAGTCGATGTTGAGTCATAGATCGTAAGAGATCTTATTCTTTCAGTCCTGAAGATCATGCTTAGGTCTTCTCCTGGTGTCGAGTCGATGTTGAGTCATAGATCGTAAGAGATCTTATTCTTTCAGTCCTGAAGATCATGCTTAGGTCTTCTCCTGGTGTCGAGTCGATGTTGAGTCATAGATCGTAAGAGATCTTATTCTTTCAGTCCTGAAGATCATACTTAGGTCTTCTCCTGGTGTCGAGTCGATGTTGAGTCATAGATCGTAAGAGATCTTATTCTTTCAGTCCTGAAGATCATACTTAGGTCTTCTCCTGGTGTCGAGTCGATGTTGAGTCATAGATCGTAAGAGATCTTATTCTTTCAGTCCTGAAGATCATGCTTAGGTCTTCTCCTGGTGTCGAGTCGATGTTGAGTCATAGATCGTAAGAGATCTTATTCTTTCAGTCCTGAAGATCATGCTTAGGTCTTCTCCTGGTGTCGAGTCGATGTTGAGTCATAGATCGTAAGAGATCTTATTCTTTCAGTCCTGAAGATCATGCTTAGGTCTTCTCCTGGTGTCGAGTCGATGTTGAGTCATAGATCGTAAGAGATCTTATTCTTTCAGTCCTGAAGATCATGCTTAGGTCTTCTCCTGGTGTCGAGTCGATGTTGAGTCATAGATCGTAAGAGATCTTATTCTTTCAGTCCTGAAGATCATGCTTAGGTCCTCTCCTGGTGTCGAGTCGATGTTGAGTCATAGATCGTAAGAGATCTTATTCTTTCAGTCCTGAAGATCATGCTTAGGTCCTCTCCTGGTGTCGAGTCGATGTTGAGTCATAGATCGTACGAGATCTTTTTCCTTTCGGTCATTGTTTCATACAACCATCCTCTTTGAAAACCCCGTGTCGGCACCGCTACCACGTTATAAGCTATCTCCATTCAAACCCATTACCCATTGTAAATTCTCCATCAGAAAAAAGAAAAAATAAATTTCTCTTTCCCCAGCAGATATCAAAACGAAAAAATAAGAATAATACTTACACCATCTTCTCTTTAGGACAAATTTTTGGTACTTTGATATTTAATCTTCTTCTACCGCGAATGTTCGAAAGGCTGACGCCAATCTCACCTTCAAGTTTAAGACGATTAAATAGGGGCAGCTGTCATACCCCAAATTTGTCCTACCCTTTATTGCTAACTGGCTTAGACTTTGCATTCATCTGCATCTCTCCATTAGGTCATTTGCATAACTTCACATTCATGCATTGAATAAACACCTAAAGTATGGGATCAAGGGACTAGGGAGTGAATTAAGGTCTCATATAGGCCTTGCCACAGGCTTAGTTATTTCTGCAAAAGGTGCTTGTTACTAGATCAGAAGATCAATTTAGTCTTTTGAAAAGTACTTGATCACTTGGTTTATGTACGAGGAACATCAATGAGGTTAGGGTTTATACTGTGGTTCATCACTTCAAGGTCTCAGTTGTCACTCATCGCCATTCAAAGTTTGGTTCATCAGGTTACTTGGGGTACAAGCTATTTGTTTAAAGCTTCATTGAAAGAGTGTGGATGCATTCATCTGGAGTTTATACTGGACTATTTTCAAAATTGAAAGCCAATGACTAAAACTTTGACTTTTTGGTCAAAGTCAACCATAGAAGGTTGACTTCTTTGGCCAATGACCATACCAAGAGGTCTTGAGCTTTCACCTCATTGATAATATGTGAGCCAGTATTGCAAGATGAGGAAAAGGTCTGAAAATCAAATGGGAAAAGTGTAGGAAAAAACATTCAAATATAGTTTGAAAAAAAAGGACCATTTCATTACATTTTTAAGTCACATAAATCCAATTATCTTCCATTTCAGGGGCATTCGCCATTTGCTACGCTATGTTACAAAGGTAAATACAAAAAAATCGAGCAAGCTACAATAGACATATTCCTAAAGTTTCTTCAAGGTTGCTCCAAGCTTTCAACATGACAACTCCCAAGAATTCATGATATTGCTTCAAATTCCACATGAAGTTATGCTTCTCACCAACCTGCATGTACATGAGAAAAATAAGAAGGTCATTACACATTCGATACAAAAAGAGATTTAATAACCCCCAGCTAAACCGCATAACAGGGACACCAAACCCGAGCAGTTACAAAGGAAAAAGAACTAAATCCTGCATCATAACAATTCAGCTCAGCGACATTTAAGATGTAGAAGACAGAAGCACACATAGGTACCACAACAGCTCGTTCGACATACATCAGTGCGTAGATAAAAGGCATTTGTCAAAACTGTTCAATCATCCACACCAATCATATACAAGGGCCATAGTTCAGTTCAGCATCGAAAACAAAGAAAATCCAGCAGTTAGACTATTATCCAAAACCTCTCTATGCTGCCAACAAATAAATGCAGCCTTGCATAAATAAAAACCAAATGCTAACTGTCATATAACTGTTTCCAACCATCCTTCATTCTCACCAAACTAACCCTGCAACATCAAACTTCAAAACCTACAAAATAAACCATACCACACATACAAAATACCAAAACAACAAGGATAAGTAACCTTCCAAACAGAAAAAACCGGTACTGACCACCATACTTCAATCTAAAGTGGCAATAAAATTAAACACATGCCATATCAGTTCATCGAGACCGCAATGCTCAAACTCGAGGTGAAAATTCAATGCAATCTCACTCTCAAGTATGATGCAATATGCAGAATGCGAAATGAGAAGATCAGTTGAGTGTATATGTCATTCACGGCAACAAACCTGCTCATACGGATTCATTCGCAGATGCAATTTAATGCTCCAAGTGTAACATCTGGCCTAGCCTCACCGAATATCAACCGCAGCCCTGCAACACACACAAAAACATATTTAGAACCTTCATCAACTCAGTTCCAAATTCCAATGCAAAAAATCCAGAAATAGAACTCACCTCAAGCTGAATTGTCATAACCCGATAGCCTCATGATCAAAGCTCCGCATTATCATCGACCCCTTTTGTATTCATGATGAGCGCCGTGTATCTTGCGTGCTTCAGTCCACATTCCAATGACCATGAATACCACCTACATAAAACCGAAACAATAAAGCGGTCCCGCCACCATAACAAGTTAACTCGGAAAAATTCAGTTCAGAAAATAAAGAGATACAAAGAAAAATGAACCATCAACAAAACAAAACAGCAACGTCAATCAGCAGTCATTTTAAACTCACATACTGACAGTAGCAAAACTGGAATAACCTGCAATTCAACCAACTTCTAACCTCACTTCATTCTAACTGCAAAGAAAATTAACCAAACATTATCCACTGCTGGCCCTTAACTTAACTTAACCCCACTGTCAGTTAATATACTAATCCCTCCAAATTCTCTTTCAAACTTCACTCTCATAATAACCACTCATAACTGTCCCCAACCAATTCTCAACTGCCAAACAGAATTCTCAAACAGAATTTTGTAACAGACTTCCAGCTATTAACTAACATAACTAACTTCAAAACCACCTAATAACTAACTTTCCTAACAGCATATAACAGATTCTGAAGCCTAGTAACTAACTCAATCTCTACCTTCCATTCTCTAACCGAATTCACTCAATCCTAGGGCTGAGATTTTACCTCTCATCTAACTGAATCCTTCACCAATCCTATATAAATCACCTTCCCTCCATAATTCAAACTACACACTCACTCTTCACAGTTCAACCACTTAGACACCATTCATCCACCTTCCAATCTTCGTTCTTCTCTCAACCTTCATCTTTCGCACTCTGCTTTCTCTGCAGCCTTCCTCCATAACCATTCCTCTTCACGCCATTTCCTCCACTCTCTCACACTCATCTTCCACCTCATTCAATCTCATCATCATCATCAACAGAAATTAAACAAGAAAATGAGAAGAGGAGAAGGGAGTAACAAACTCATAACAGAAAGTGGAAAGAAGTTGCAGAATCACAAACCTGTGGCAAAGGTCGTAGCTGAATCCTCCAATCCGTCTTCATGAATCTTCACCTCTTCATTCATACAGAATTCTACGGATTCAATTCATCCATCATTCAATCAATCTTCGACGGCAGACACATCCATATCTTCATCATCACTGATCCATCATTTCCATGCTTTAACAATTTCCTTCATCGCATCACGTTCAATATCTTCATCACACGATGACACTTTTGCAACGAATTTGAGCGCCATTCATTACTACAATCTTCGTCAACAACTTCGATCGACTTTCATCACCATTCATCGTCTCTGGAGATCCTTCGATCGAATCGAGCACGAAGAGTTTGATTAAAGTAGATAAGAGAGGAACGCGAAGAAGAGCGATGCCGATGAGAGGAAGTTATCGATGTGGCTTTGCATCACGGTGGTGTTCTGGATTTTGATCGGAGAAGAAGCTTCTTCCGCCGCCTTGCGCCGCGAGCTCGTGAGGGAGAAGGTGAAGGCTTCCTGTGGATGAGAACGAAAATCCCAAAGGTCATAACCCTAATTCCCCTCCCCTTTTTCTCTTATTTTATTTATTTTTAATTTCTTTTTATTAAATTAAAACGATAGAAATCTGAATGCTATCTTTGGATCAATCTATATCTGTGGGCCACGAAACTGATACATCTTCCCCATTGAGCCCAACGTATCACTTCTTTGAACAAAAAATCACAAAAAAGCTGAACCAGAAAAATGCTGTGGGCCTGCGCCCTATCCCTTACTTACACCATCAATTCCAGTTTTACACCCTCGGGCTCTAGGTTCTAATTAGTGAAATTTAGGTTTTTACTTAGATTTTTCTCCTATGTTTTTTAGACATTTTGACATAAAAATAATTCATAAAAAATATTAGTTTTAGGCTAATTGTTTTAGTCTTTTTATTTGATTTTAGAATTCTCTTCTCTTTCATAAAAATCAATAAAACTTGTTAGACTTTTAGATCACTTTTAGGAATAAATCTTGGTCCCTTTAATTGATATTTTTCATAAATGATCACCATAAAAAATGTTAGATTTCTAGGTTAATTTTGACATTTAATTTCCCACTTTCATAAAAACCATAAAAATAATAGTACTTTTAATTCACTTTTGTGCTATATTTTGACTTGTTCTTTTTTATGTTATTTTCAATATTCTACTTAGCGCTTTTATTTTCATGTCTCTTTAATTCCTAACCTTAGGTAGAAACCATGATAACATTAGGTAGAAATTCCCTTCATACTTAGGCTAGTTTCTTTTCTTTTTTCAACCATAAAACACTCTAAAAATACTTGAATAAACTCCCATAAAAAATACCAAGAAAACGCATAAAAAATGACTAATAAATACTTTGACTAATAAAAAGGGAATGGAAGCTTGTAACTTCCCTTGCTTAAGGGATGTTCGAGTGCTTGGGGCTCCCTTGCTTAAGGGTTCCATTCAGGCGTAAGTTCCCAACCTCTAAAAAACACAAACCAAAGAGTAACTCGAGTTTCCCTTGCTTAAGGGATTTCCTCGAAACACTCAAACTCTCTCTTCTCTCGCTTTCTTAAGGGCACCGTTATTTCCGCTCCATTGCATCCTAGGTCGATCCCTTATGCAAGAGCGCGAGCGTTAACTCCGCCCAACTAAAAAACACAAAAACAAACAAAACTATGGAGCCGAACTACGGCGCTCTGATTCCTAAAAAGGATACGTAGGCATCAAGTCGCGGGGCTTGAACGAGCACACTTGTAAATATTCCTTCTTTTCCCCGTATTTTCTTTTGCATTCATTCGCATGTAGACATAGACATAGTACACACCCTTTAGATAGAAACAAACATAGGTGGATACCATCGAGTACGATGGGCGCGAGGGGTGCTAATACCTTCCCCTTGCGTAACCGACTCCCGTACCTTGATTCTCTGGTCGCAAGACCCTGTTCCTTCCTTTGTTAGGTTTTCTGATATTCCTTTCCCTTATGGGATAAATATATTGGTGGCGACTCTGTTCATTTTTCGCGAGCGTGCGACATGGTGGATCAAAAACAACTCCTCGCCGCCTTCTGAAACGTTCCTAATCGTTACCGTCGGTTCAAATACTGCAAAACGCCATAGCCACGCCACGGTGTGGACTCACAGTTTCGAATTCGGATTCACTCATTCATGCAATATAAATAAAATCTGAATACATAGTTTGCTTCTTAATGATGTTTCTAATCTATCTGGATGGTTTGATTGAAGAATGAATGCAGGGATAGACTTATACCATTATTAGGGTTCGTCACCTTCAAAAGGGGCTTTCCGGGTTAGAGATGATTTTAGGCCAAATTATTGGGCTCACTGAATCCGTAGCATAGTTTATAGTCGATCTGGGTTAATTTTATGTACTTATTGATGTTAATTCGCAGTTGGGACCGTGGCCATGCTATAGCAACACTATGAAATTCGTGGCCTAAAGTACTGGTTTTCTCTGAAAAAAACTCCACGAAGGAGAAGCATACTGGGCGCATCTTTTTTTAGATTCTGGATTCGTTTTACGTTTATATAATATATATGCAGGGTGTTATCTTAACAGCATAAGCTAGCTGGCGTGTTGGTAGAAGGCACTTGTATTAGGCAATATGTTTCGGGTTCGATCCCCACCAGGGGATGCTTTTTTATCTCAATAATCAGGTATTGCTTTCAGATCCTGTATGCGTGCCCCTATAGCCATACAATGCACCTTCAGCATCTGGTCGTTGGATCTCCAGCGAGTAAGATCTCACGCACCTGGATTGAAGGTCCACTATGCTCATCCCTCAATGCATCACACAGGATCCTGCCCAGGTTTCTTTATATTTTTAAATATATTATCTATGCAAATTGTTTAATTATATTAATATGCATCTAATTTAATTTTGCTAATTAGGATTAGGAAAATAAGATTAGGATTAGGTTTAGGTTTCTAACATTTTCCCGATTATTCGATTATGTCGATTGTTCGACTTAATTGATTTAATCAATTTTTAATTAATTTTAATCACAACAAGCCCTATAAAAGTTACCCACATATTAGGGTTCGCTCAATCCCATTAGCCACATGGCCGAGGATATTAGGATTTAATTTATTATTCGTTCCGACTAAATCTATTGGTCGCAATGGTTAATAATCGATTAATTATTTAATCAAATCCCATAATTAAAATAATAATTATTTTGCTAAATGGTTTTAACCTTCTTATTGGTTATGATGATTAGCATATTTCCCCTTATCAATTCGTTATTATTTGTAATCGAAACTATCGGTTATAAGGGGTAACGATAAATTAATAAACTAATAATTAAAATACATCAATTTGCTAAAAGTGATAATCGAATCAATCGATTAGAATTGCCAGCAATCCTTTACTAATCTGTTAACTATGGCGATCGAATCTATTGATCGTCGCGGTTAATAGTGCCATATTAAATCAGGGTTGTACGCCCAAATCTAAAATATTCAAAACACGTCAAAACAAACTATGGATTTTCATCCTTATTCAAAACTACGATAGGCCATTCAAAAAGCTTTCAAACCTTCAAATCAAATTTCAACTCTAAGGCGTACAATCCTGTGCCCGAACTACGTTGACTCTGATTCTCCCTAAGGAGATACGTAGGCACTTGGCAACAAGGCGAGTCCCCCTCCCTAAAATCTCAATTTTTCCCCTATTCACTTCCTTAGCTATAAACCTTAATTTTAGCCATAAACCTTTATCTTTAGAACAAACCTTAGGAAAGGGTTGAGGGTGCCTAACACCTTCCCTTGACCTGAATATAGTATCTAACCCTGATCTCTATACTGCGTAGGGTTTCCTATTCGCCCTTCAGAATAGGTGGCGACTCTCTAAGTTATAATTTTTAGGCAGGTTGCTACACTGTTGATCAAGCTCTAGAAGATCCAGACTGGATAATTGCCATGCAAGAAGAACTAAATCAGTTTACAAGGAATGATGTATGGGATTTGGTTCCTAGACCTTCAGAAGCAGTGATCAGAATCAGAAGATGAAAAGCTCTATTCAGTGCAACACAGCTGTCATCAAGAGTATTTTGATGGTGAACACGTGTATGTACGGTTGGTAAAAGCGTGAGTTAATCTGATGGGACGCCGCCCTAGGTAACTGTGTTAAATCATTTCATTTACCACGATCTCTCATCTAACGTCACTCATCATTTAATGCAATTGATTTCATTTGATTCTGTAACTGTTCATTCTCATAACTTTATTGCATTCATTTTCAAATCCGTCTCTATAAATACATTTCAAATCATAACGTTTATCTTTTTCACTCCCATTCTCTCTTTCTTCTTGCATGCATTTTTGCAACCTTTTCAGTCTCTTCTCAAACCCTAAGCGCAAACCCAGATCTTGTTCTTCAAACTTCTGTTCTGTTTCAATGGCCGCTTCATCATCTTACAATGTTGGCTCATCTGTCCCTCTCCATCTTCAAGAAGAAGAAGATCAGCAAATCACTCCGGTTATTGCCTGTTCTATTCCCAAGAAGGATTTGGAAGTTATCTGTGAACTCATGGTAGACTTTGATAGTCTTGAAGAACATAACTTTCGTCTTAAGGAAGATATCATTTTTCAAGGGTGGGCTTCACTGTTTGCTGAGTTCTGTGGACCAGTTTACCCAGATCTTGTAAAGGAATTTTGGGTGCATGCAGTTGTCGCTCCTAAATCTATTTTGTCTTTCGTCCATGGGAAGTTCGTGGTCGTTACTGAGAACATCCTTAGAATGATGTTCGATCTAAGAAACCCTGAGGGTGCTTTGGAAATTGATCAAAGGGCTGATTGGGATGACGTGTTGTCTACTCTTTACACAGACATAAAGGAGACAAAACGTGTCAAGGACATGAGGGATCTTTATAAAATCTGGACCAAGATTCTTCTGGGTTGTTTCTATCACAGGAAAGGAACACATGCTGCAGATTTCGTCAACAATGAGCAGAAATACATTCTGTATTGCATTGCTACTCAGAAGAAGGTTCATGTTATCTACATAATCTTCAATCACATGTGGAACGCTGTGAGGGATTCCAGAAATGCCTTCAGGGTGAAGAATTGTACTATCATTCCTTTTGGAAGAATCATTTCAAACCTTCTGGTTCACTCCAAGATTGTTGAGAACCTGGAAGCTGAAGGTACCATCAAAGACTTTGTCGTTATCACTGGAAGTTGCTTGAATGCTCTCACTTTGAGAAAGATGAATGTCATTGATGCTATTATCAAAACCCCTTAACCTCTTCCTGGAGCAAGAAGCAGAAGAGATCCTATTCTTGCTGAATTTGAACCCTTCTTCAGAAGTGAGGTACCAGAAGTCAGAACTAGATATCTGAAGTCACTCAAGGAAGATGAAGGAGTAAAAGATCAAGAAAAAGGTGCTCCTGCTAAAAAGGGTCGCAAGAAAACTTCTACTTCTAGGGCTGCTGCCTCGGAAGATGTTTCAGAAGCTGTTCCTGAAGCTGCTGAAAAGAAGGAAAGAAGGACCAAAAGAAAATTTGATCATCCTTCTGATAATCAGGTGAAGGTAGTTCAGAAGGTAGCTGCTGCTACTGTTGAAAAAGTTGTTCTAGAAGAAGTTATTGCAGAAGTTGTTCAGGCTGTTTCAATTGAATTTGAAAAGAATAAGAAGGAGGCTGCTGAAAAGAAGAAGAAGAAGAAGAAGTCAAATACAAAGGTTGAAATTGTTAAAACTGTTGAGAAGAAGAAGATCAGAAAAAGGAAGTTAATTATTAATGCCTCTGATGAAGATGAGGATGTTCAAGAAGCTGTGAATCAGCAAGCAGAAGCTGTGAATCAGCAAGTTAAAATCTCTCAAGGACCAACAACTCAAGCAGTTGAAGGTCAGAAGGTTGCTGTTAATGAGAAGGAAGCTCTGGAATCTACCAGAAGGAGAGAAATCTCTCGTGGAAAGGCAAAGATTGTGGTAGAGTAGAAGAGTAAGAAGCAGAAGAAGCTTGAGGCTGTGTTCGAAGCTGTTCAGAAGGTATCCAAAGGTATACATCTCTCTGAACCTGAGTCTGTTCCTGTTTTACGTTCAGAAGTTGCACCAATAGCTGTTGCCCAAACCCCTGAACCAGTAAATCAACCAGATAAAGCCCCATCAGAATCACCCATAAAAGTTCATGTTCTCACACCTCCCTCTTCTCCCGTAGCCAAAACCCTTACTCCTCCTCCTTCACCCACTCCAGATGTTCCCACTCTTTCTTCTCCACCCGCAACCAACCTTGTTTCTGACCAGGCCCTTGAAAACACTGTTCTTGATATACCACCCCTACAAACTCTCTTTCCACCTCACACAAATATATCCACCTCTCAACCACCTCCTCATGCAAACCTTGAACCCACACCTTCCACCTCTCAAAACAACCCATGTGGTTCTGATCTTCTAGATACTGCATCACATGAGCAATTGCTCTGTGACTGCAATTACACTCCCAAGCCTCGTCCTGAAGCTGAAATGGTAGTGTTAGATTCTGAGAACGAAGCAGAATCATCTTTTAGGTTGGATAGAGAACCTCAACCCTATTTTGTCCCTAACCCTGACTCTCCTATAACCAAAATAAAATCCCGCCAAGAATACCCTATTGGTGTAATTTTTGAATTGGTAAAGAGGAACCTCAGAAGAGTCTTTGATACTCTCAGAATCGTTGAAAGTGCTGGCCTGAATGGTGTTGCTATGCGAAAGTTCTGGAGAATCTTTCGAAGAAAAGCTGATGCTTGTTTTGAAGAACTTCAGGAAGTTTGTGTAGAAGCTGCTCCACGGCCTTGTGGAATTCTGAGAAGCTATGAAGATTTTTGGTTCGCTCGTCTCGGAGGTAGATATATCTTTGAGGAGAAGAGGTTTGTGGATGAGTTGGAAGAAGCAAGAATTGTTGCTGCAATGGAAGCTAACCCTTGCAGGGAGATTGTGGTCTGGAGACCTCAATATCTTGTTCTGATTGGAGACTTCAGGACTCTCTTTGAATTTCTGAGGGAAAATCCTTCTGAGGAAGACCCAAGCTTGGTCATTCCAGAAGTTGTTGACCCACCAGAAGTTGAAGGTCCTTCTGCTCCTAGGAATCTGGCTGCCATTCTTCAGGCTCTTGAGAATGGAGATTCTGAGGTTCCTGCTGCAGAGTATGGAGATGCTTCTATGGAAGAAGATGATGCTGAAGATCATGTTGCTGAAACCATTCCTGTTGAGGAAAATCCTGCAAATGATCTGACTATGGAAGCTGTGGATCAGAATGCCATCCCTCTAGAAAGAAGTTGTGAAGCTTCTTCTGATGAACCTTCTCGTCTCGCAAGGACTCTGGAAGTGATTCAGAAGAACCAGGATGAGCAGAGATCGATCAACGCTGAGTTTCGTGCTTTCATGGAGAGGCAAAATGAGAGCAACAATGGGATTCATGATATGCTGGCCAAGATCATGTCAAAACTAGGGTCATCTTAGTCATTGAGTCTTAGATTGTTTTATTTTGTTTTGCTGCATCTGTTTTTCTATGCATCTTCACTTGCCCTCTTGTACTTCTGACAATCTTTTTCCTGTGCTATCAATGAAATTATCCTTTCTTCTAGTGTTTGTCTTGCTTTTTCATCTGAATCTTTTATGTTTTTGATGTTATGACAAAAAGGGGGAGAAAAATGTGATAAATGATCTGATTTATTTTATCAGTTGCTGGGAGAAAGGCTCCACATTTCTAACAGAACTTGCAAAGTTCTATGTCTTTGAATGTTGTTTTGCAGGAATTGAAGATCCTCTTTAAAGCTCAACATAAGAAGCAGAGACATGGGGAAAAGCAATTCTGTATAGAAACAAGCTCATGGAACTTGAAGCAAGCTGAATGCTACAAAGCTTCAAGATCAGAAGCAAGAAGGAAGAATGTTCTGATATTCAAATGATAGAATATGCTCTAACACATTCTTATTTCTTACATGTTCTGATGCATGTTTTTAGTTACAAAATATGCTTTACAACATTATGTTTGTGTGCTCTGATACATAATTATATGTTCTAATACATATTTTATGTCCTGATTCATTCATGCTGACTTTTGTCGTTTAGTTTGTTCTGTAACATTTCAGGATGTAAAGAAGCTCTGATGATGCTCTAGTACATTCAACAATGTTCTGATACAATCTAGCATGCAATGACTCAAGAAGAAATTCAAGCTCTGAAGCTGTCCAATGGAAGCAAGAATCAGAAGCTATGAATATTCTGAAGATCTAGAAAATTCAAGTTCTGAAGCTGTCCTATGGAAGCAAGAATCAGAAGCTGTGAATGTTCTGAAGATCTAAGCATATGTGAACGTCTCAACTGAAATACTCAGGGCAGTCTTTTATTTATAAAATTCTTCTAGTATTTATTTCAGGGGGAGATTATTTATCTCAGGGGGAGATTGTTAATCTCAGGGGGAGACATATTCACACACTATGTTTATATGCTTATGCTATAGCTGTGTAATTGTCTTTAGCCGTATGATATTCTAATCACAAATTCATATCATTTATGTATGTTTTTGTCATCATCAAAAAGGGGGAGATTGTTAGAACAAGATTTGTTCTGATCAATATTCTTTGTTTTGATGATAACAAGTATATGAATTTTGTATGAGATAATGTGGTACTTTAATACTATGCAATTTCCATTTCAGGAATTATATAATGAGTATGCACAAAATCAGCGCAAGAAGCACTGACTCAGAAGGTTCAGCATGCAACATCAGAACATGGTCTGGCAAGACATCAGAAGATGGTCAAGCAGAATCAGAACATGGGTCTATGGAAGCATCAGAAGAACTTGAGATCAGAAGCAGAAGCACTGAAGTTCTCACGGTATCACGCTCAGAAGCACTTCAAGGTCAGAAGACAGGAAGATGCTCTGCACCAAGCTGTTTGACTCTGATGATATTCAAACGTTGTTTACACAAACATCAGATCAGAAGCAAGTACTAGACTGGCAGGCTACTCTGACTGACAAAAGGAACGTTAGAAGCTATTAAAGGCAACGTCAGTAGACACAGCGAAAACAAGGCTCGAGGTAGTTGACAAAAGAGTGAAACATTAAATGCAATGTTGTACGGAATACGCAAAGCATTAAATGCTCCCGACGGTCATCTTCTCAAGTGCCTATAAATATGAAGTTCTGATGAGAAGCAAGGTTAACACAACTTACGAATTACAACACTTGCGCATTATACAGAAACGCTGTCAAATTCAAAAGCTCTCAAACTTCATCATCAAGCTCACTACATTGCTGTTGTAATATCTTAGTGAGATTTAAGCTTAAACTTAAGAGAAAATCAAAGTTGTGATAATAGCTTTATAAGAAGCATTGTAACTCTTAAAAGAATTTGTTTACATTAAGTTGTAAGAACTAGAGTGATCAGGTTGTTGATCAGTATACTCTAGCAAGTCTTAGAAGTTGTCTAAGCAGTTTGTTCCTAGAGTGATCAGGTTGTGATCAGGATACTCTAGAAGACTTAGCAGTTGTCTAAGTGGAAAACCATTGTAATCAAGTGTGATTAGTGGATTAAATCCTCAGGTAAGGTAAATCACTCCAAGGGGGTGGACTGGAGTAGTTTAGTTAACAACGAACCAGGATAAAAATCATTGTGCAAATTGTTTTTATCTTACAAGTTTTATAGCTACTTTTATTCAACCCCCCCCCCCCTTTCTAAGTGTTTTTCTATCCTTCAAGATTATCATATTTATGGTAACAGTGTACCTATTTTTTGTGATAATATTGGTGCCATTTGTTTAACAAAAAATCATGTTTAACTCTCAAGAACTAAGCATATTGAGATTAAACACCATTTCATTAGAGATTATGTTCAGAATTGTGTTATAGATATTCAGTTCATTGATATTGAAAATCAATGGGCAGATATACCAAACCTCTTATTGTTGAAAGATTTGATCTTATAAAAAATAATCTAAACATGATGGTTATCAAGGATTAGTGTTTAATTATGAATAAAGTATTAGTCTCTGAAAATTATCAAAGGTAACCATATCAAAAGTCATAATAGTGTCTATGATATTAGGCTACCTCCCAATTATTTTGATTTCTAAAAACTATGAACATTATTTTATTGTTAAACTCTAATACATTGAATGAGATTAAATATTTAATTTGTGGTAAATAAAGAATTTCTTAACTGATCTTGGCATTACATCTTTTATGGCTAAAATTAATGCAATTCATGGGTCTCAAACTAAGTTTAGTACAAATAAGGCATACTTTGTCTAAGCATCCATAGTTGTAATAAATCAGTTTGATTGTACTAATAATATGTATTGATTAGACATAATTTGATAGGATACTACGGGTTAAAATTGATTGTTTATCATATTTACTCAGAACTTTTATTCTCCCATATATTTATTGAACTGTTTTGAGGATTTTTGATAAAATTTAGTGAATAGGCGTTAACAAAACTAGGGGATTAAAAATTTCATTAATATATAAAGGAAGTACATGCAAAAATATTTTAGATACAATGTATTATAAAGAGTATCTAAAACGATTGGCCTTAAAGAAGTTTCCCCAACTATAACCTTCCAAATCATCATCATCTGAATCAAAATAATCTCTATCTTTATCTTATTCAGAAGACTCTTCTTCTGCGGGGGTCATCCTCTTGTTATACCTCTTCTTCTTTGCTACCTCTGGTACCTCATTGGGATTGGAAACCTTAGTAGTTGGGCTGACTTCAAGAGGCTTGATCATCTCTTGTTTATGTTCAGTACGATGCATCACTACTTTTGTTTTCTTAACAGTAGTAGTCTTCTAAGTGACATAAGTTTTAGAGCCTTCAGAGGAACTCATTTTTGATATTAAAGAAGGAGAGAAATGATTTGTATGGATTGAAATTGAATATGTATGCTATTATAATGGTCCGACTGGGAGTTTAATCATGATTGTTTTTTAAAGTCCTTAAGTCTTGGAAGTTTAAACACCAATAGCAGTTAACACATGCTACCTAATCTTTATTACATCTTCTCAATTTCCATTTCATAAGAAGGTGACAAGACTTTTAATTGTCACCGAGGAAATTGATTATTTATTCTATTGGTTTCTTCAGTTTCTTAGGAGCTGAAATGATAATGGCTCACTGTTCAATATATCTATTTCTCATTTATTTACTGTTTCGTATCTTTTATTATTTTAATTTTAATTTTTGTTAATGACAAAAGGGGAAGAAATAATGGAGTATTTTAAAGAGAATAATAAAAATATTTATAATGTTTTTAAGATCCTAAACCCAGTATAATGGAGAAATATGGAATCATTTCATGATAAAACATATCTAATGTTTTGAATGTTTTTAAGATCCTGAACTCTATATAATCAACTTAGGTAAATTGTGATTAATTATTGCTGATTTATTTTATGATGTTAAATAAACTTGAATAGAACTTAGGGGGAGCTTACAAAACTTAACCTATGAACTATCAGACTCGGGGAGAGCTTACAAACCTCATGATCTAAAGTTATCAAGTTATTTTTTATCATCATAAGAGTTTAATATCTTGGATAAAACTTAGGGAGAACTTACATTATTCAACCTATGAACTATCACACTAAAAAGAGCTTACAAACCTCATGTTGTGAAGTTCTCAATGTATTAAAGCAGACTTAAAAACTTGGATATAACTTATGGGGATTCTTACAAACCTCAAACCTATGGTCCATTAAAATCAGGGGGAGCTTACAAACCCCTAACACTGATGTTGTCAAGTTGTTTAAACCAATCAAACATTGTTCTTAAAATAGTTATATTTGTGATCATCAAAAAGGGTAGATTGTTGAAACAAAATTTATTCATACTCCTTAGATTTTGATGATAACAAAGTACTTGAAATAATAATAGGGTATTGTTGAATGCAGTATAGGGCAAGCAACAAAAAAGATTTGGAAATATTGATTCGGGATTTATCGTCGACAGAGATGGAGAGATGCCATTCAACAGTTTCTACGGTTTCGAGCTTGGGTTAGAATGAGCAAAAAGTAAACAAAGATATAGACAGGAAAAGAATAAACACATTCTTAGAAGAGAAATAACTCATCAGGAATGTAAATATATTCACTTTTCACAAACATACACTTACCAACCTGTTATACTCAACCTACGACACTCATCTATGTCATCACATATCTCTCACATAAGCGTCCATCTCTGGAGCACAAACGAGATCATCTCACAACTAGGGTTATCTCTAACGCGAAGTCGCGAGAACATCTGTATTCTCACGTCGGCGATCTCTCGCGCGCCGCTCAAACACGAAAGCATTAAGAACAGATACAAACAGTGAATGCTAGCTCTAAATCCATCTCTAGAGTTCAGAGCCAACAGATTATCATCCTAGATAAGGATTCAAGAAGTTTATCTCTAAAGCACCCCAAATCCCCAGCATAGAGCAAAAATCCAGGATAACATCAACACAGATTTGTAAAGCAAGTTAAATATAACATTATAATCGGTAAATATACATAAGATTCAAGTAAATATACAAACAAACCCAACCAAAGAGAAATACACAAAGAAGAAGAGAAATGAACCGAAAATCTCCCGGTTTGTCGGCTCCGTTCGACGCTCAATCCACCCCTGATCATCCTTATGCAACCTCCGAAGTTATTTTCTAAGCTAATTTTGATCTAAGAATGAAAATGATGGAGTTAGGACTAAAACTTTCCCAAAACCATAACCCTAAAATGTCTCAAATGAAGAAATATAAAGAAAATTTTGCGTAGGTCCGCTCAGCGGACTCAAAATTGCATCCAGCCTCTGATTTGCTCCGCTGGAGCTCCGCTCAGCGAACCCCCTCTGCTTAGCGGATGACAGCAAAAGTGAAATCTTGTTTTCGCCATAAGTTGAGAACCGTAACTTCGAATTGCGCCCGGTTCGAAGCGTTGGAAAGCTTATTCAATGCTCTATCTAATAATAAATGAATGGAAACCAAAATGATGATTGTGGTCATCCTTATTTTGAGCCTTATTCTTTGATGAATTGGTAGAATTTGCATTCTTGAAGCTTAGCCTTTGGTCTTTATTACTCAATGCTCCAAATATGCTTGAATACCTATAAAATGAATGGAAAACTATTAATTGGTATAAAAATGAATCAAAAACACAAGTATGCACATATTTACACAAAAGTTAGGATTTTATTACAAAAATCATAAGAATAGAATCGATAAGTGCCACAAATATGTACTTAAAATATCGACATTTGGCACTTATCAAACTCTCCCCAACTTGAAACTTTGTTTGTCCTCAAACAATGTCAAATAAATCAAAGAATCAAAAGTAATAAACCAAAGAATTGTGAATCAACAAGTTTTGAAAACCAAAAACAAATGTATGGCTTAATACAAAAACGTATAAACAAAGTAAATACTTACCACTATACTACAACGAAAACATGTAAATGAAACTAATCCTAAGCACAAAAAGCATACAAAACATTCTAACACAATACATGCTCACATCATGAATCACACCTAGCAAAAATTCATCAATGGATGAAGAACACACAAAGGTGAAGGACTTTTAACACTCATCCAACAATCTTGCAAACAAAAGATTAAATTATGCATTCATCCAAAAATCACATTGAAGATATAAAAGCAAGAATCACAAGGACTTTTCAAGGTTGTAATGTGGCTTGGTTAACAAATAAGGGATAAGTCCTAAGGCTAATCGAAACAAAAACTTGCCTAAACCTAAGGGAGTGATCAATCCACCAAAGATTCAAACAACAAAACCTCGATTAAACTTCTTCCTTAACCACAAGTTTCTCAAACCAATCACAATACTTATTAGCACAATTATTAGCTTCTCTTTTTTCTTTTTTTTTTTCAAAACTTTTTCATTTTTTTTTCTTTCTTTTTCTTTTCTTTTCTTTTCACATTTTTTTCTTTTCTTTTCAATTTCATAGCAACAACCAAATAAGTGCACAATCATTTTTCTCCCTAACTTGAATTCAACCACATCATCATGTGAATACTCCCTAATTTCTAAGGCAAGGTAAGAATTCATACCAAAAATCATGGTTGAGGGTTCAAGAAAACAAAGAATCAATCATCCATGCAAAAATGAGAACTAAACACTCAAAGATAAGCATTTAGCAAAAAAAACATGGACATTGACAAAAAGCTCAAAAGGGTTAACAAATGATCACACACTCACAAGGTGAATTGACTATTTGGTTTTGGTAGTTGTGCTCAAAATGAAACAAAATGCCTTGATCATTTTCATGCTTCCATAAAATCAACATAAACAAAAGATTAAGCATAATAAAATCCAGTTAAAACAAAGATTGTGGCCTCCAGCATATGTAAACAATGGAAAGCTTCCTCACATTTATGGTTTGGGAACTAAAGTGATTCAATCAACAAGCAAGTAATGCAAAAGAATGAATGGTATGGTAATTGTACAAATGAAAAGTTTCCTAAACATGTTATGCTATAGAAAGCGATAAATGAGTACCTTGAATGATACAACTTCAAAAACAATATCCTACCATACATCCGCAAGTTGAAACACTCAAGCTTTGGAAAATCACCTCAAAAATCTTCGAATCACCGAACAAAATTTGAGTACAAACAACCAACAAAAGAATTAGAAAAACAAAACTATTATCTACTATTAATTAGCCTTGGTGAGAGTGGGAAAAAGGAGTGAACCAAGTGGAATAGGAACCCCACTGGTACAAAGCAAGAAAACAAAATTTTACTGTCATCGCTTAGCGAATGATAGAAAAACCAGAAAAATCAGAACAGAAACATGTGTTTAGCTTGCTTCCACTTCACCTAATTACCTCATAAACATAAAAATAACCAAAACTTTACAACCGTTGGGGTGCCTCCCAACAATCGCTTGTTTTACGTCATTAGCTCGACGCCTTTATTGTTTCGGTGTTTTGAAAGTAGCTTCCTCCCTTTATGCCATGGTGACGTCTCACCGCACAAGCCTAAAGAAAGTTTCCTAACCAAAACACTCAACAAACGTTACGGGTACAAATATATACAACAATTATATGAACATAAAAGAAAACACAAGTATACAAATATGTACACAAACAAACACATATATACAAGTGTGGAACAAATACACTATTATCATAAAAAAAAAGAGAAAAGTTAGTGAATGTTGGATTCACAAGTTGAAAAAGTGAAGATTTGTTATTAAAGAGCTCATCCGAGATCAACATGTTTCACCAACATTCACCAACAAAAGTATATTTATATGTAACATATACAAGTAAACTTATATGGTGAACATAAACAAGTAAACATGTACAAGTAAATATATATACAAGTGAAACTATACAATATATACGATACATACAAAGCTCAAAACCACGGAAACTATTGCGATGCAATCCACAACCATCCCCAGCAACGGCGCCATTTTGTTGAATGCAGTATAGGGCAAGCAACAAAAAAGATTTGGAAATATTGATCCGGGATTTATCGTCCACAGAGATGGAGAGATGCCATTCAACAGTTTCTACGGTTTCGAGCTTGGATTAGAATGAGCAAAAAGTAAACAAAGATATAGACAGGAAAAGAATAAACACATTCTTAGAAGAGAAATAACTTATCAGGAATGTAAATATATTCACTCTTCACAAATATACACTTACCAACCTGTTATACTCAACCTACGATACTCATCTATGTCATCACATATCTCTCACATAAGCGTCCATCTCTGGAGCACAAACGAGATCATCTCACAACTAAGGTTATCTCTAACGCGAAGTCGTGAGAACATCTGTATTCTCGCGTCGGCGATCTCTCGCGCGCCGCTCAAACTCGAAAGCATTAAGAACAAATACAAATAGTGAATGCTAGCTCTAAATCCATCTCTAGAGTTCAGAGCCAACAGATTATCATCCTAGATAAGGATTCAAGAAGTTTATCTCTAAAGCACCCCAATTCCCCAGCATAGAGCAAAAATCCAGGATAACATCAACACAGATTTGTAAAGCAAGTTAAATATAGCATTATAATCGGTAAATATACATAAGATTCAAGTAAACATACAAACAAACCCAACCAAAGAGAAATACACAAAGAAGAAGAGAAATGAACCGAAAATCTCCCGGTTTGTCAGCTCCGTTCGACGCTCAATCCACCCCCGATCATCCTTATGCAACCTCCGAAGTTGTTTTCTAAGCTAATTTTGATCTAAGAATGAAAATGATGGAGTTGGGACTAAAACTTTCCCAAAACCATAACCCTAAATGTCTCAAATGAAGAAATATAAAGAAAATTCTGCCCAGGTCCGCTCAGCGGACCCCCTACGCTCAGCGGACTCAAAATTGCATCCAGCCTCTGATTTGCTCCGCTGGAGCTGTAGCAACCTGCCTAAAAATTGAAAGGTTTAGAGTCGCCACCTATTCTGAAGGGCGAATAGGAAACCCTACGTAGATACGAGATTCGGGGTAAGTTATTATAATCAGGTTGAGGGAAGGTATTAGGCACCCTCAACCCTTTCCTAAAGGCTAACATTTAAAGATTCAGGTTTATAGCTAATGAAGTGAAAAGAGGCAAGAATTAATATTAGACTGAATTGAGATTTTTAGGGGGGAGACTCGCCTTGTTACCAAGTGCCTACGTATCTCCTTATGGAGAATCAGAGTCAACGTAGTTCGGGGCACAAGGTTGTACGCCTTAGGGTTGAATTTTGTGATTTGAAATTGTTTTAAAGGCTTTTTGAATAGCCTATTCGCAGTTTGAAATTGATTTGAAGGGTGAAAGTGTTTTGAGGTTGGCGTACAACCTTGATTTAATTTGTTACTGTTAGATGCGGCGATCGATGGATTCAATCGGTATAGCTAACAGATTTATTGGCATTGCTGGTTACTCAGATCGATAGATTCGATCATCGCGGGCAGCAAATTAATTGTATTTTAATTTTTAAGTATCTTATCTCTCGTCTAAAGCGACTGATAGTTTCAATCGGGTCAAGGAGAGAATTAATAAGATTTAATTAAATTATAAATTAAATAGAATAATTTATTTCCCGTCTACTACGACTAATGGGTTTAGTCGGTTTGAGGAGAAATTATGTCAATAATAAGAAAACAATTAAACAAATTTTAGAAATTTAATGAATTAGTTATAAAAAAACAAATTAACACTTTTTAGAAATTTAATTAATTAGTTGTAAAAAAAAACAATTAATAAATTTTAGAGATTAGTTAATTAATTTTTCTTTGTTCAGGGGGGTGTGTTTTACGCTTAGTAAATAATTTGGGGGGTGTGAACAGCATAGGATTAGGCCCATCTATGGTGTTTTTCTTCTTACGCAGGGGGGGTGTAATTCATTGAAGGGTAGTAAAACTGGGGTGTGTTAATAGTAAGGGCCTCGGCCCATTAATGTTTAGATCCGTTTGATTCGGTGTGACGAGAACGCCAGATGATGGTGGGTGATTTGATTAGGGAACGTTGGATTTTGATCTAAGCCAATCAGACGGTTTGCATGCGGTCTCAGTGGGGTGCATGGTAAGAGGTTGCGCGTTGAATCATGTTCAACGACGCTGACAAGTGGCCATGATGAGGCCACGTGTCCGTCCTTCATCGCAACAGAGGTGAGGTTATCACCTGGCAATTCCCTTCCCTCTTCTCATTTTTCTCTTTTCTTTCTCTCTCTAGTTTTCTCTCTCTCATCTGTTCTCTCTCCGAAACCCAGAATGAAAGCCCAAGAACACGGAAGCGAGCACCGTGTGCCGCCGTCCCCACCCTCGAAACCACCGCCAAACCCAGGTTTCCGGTTGATCTTCAACCGGAACCTTCAAACCTTCATCCAATTTACCCAGAAACCCAAAGAATTTCAATCCCAAACAAACCTTTAACCTAAACGCAACAATCAACAAACATTCATCTGAAACAAGAACACACATGCAACAACTCGAAGCGTAATCCTAAGCTAAGTCAATCGAAGTTACCTTTTATCTTGATTTTCTGGATCGTGTTAGCTCCAATTGCCTCTCCTGATCCTCTTTTCGTATTCGCAGGTGTTGACGACGATAAGGTCTTCGCGGCGGCGCTTTTAGGGTTTTCTGGAAAAAATCCGATCCCTTCTTCTGTTCCCTTCTTCTGTTCTTATAGCCTTAGGGTTTTAGATTAATTTAGGAAAGATTGTATTAGATTATTAAGTTAGTTATTTGATTTGATTCGATTGAGATCTGTAAGTTTGTACACGATTCTTCTTTAATAAAAATTTGATTTGATTTTATATTTGTTAAGATTAGATTGAACTTCTGTTTATGATTTGATTCTCGTTTGCGTTTTGATTTCTATGGGCCTGGGTTGAATGTTTCAATTAGGGTTTGCATGTGTGGTTGCGGCGGCTGCTGGGCGAAGAAGGTGATGAATAGTGGCCGGGTCGGTTTGACCCGGTCCACTGCCTGATCCACACGCGGTCCATGATGGACCTATCAGTCTTCTTTCTTTTTTTATTGGTTCCGGCCCAAACAGTTAGTAAAAAAAACAACACCAACCCAATTAACCTCAAAGCAATATCTAATTGACTTAATTAGTGAAACTAATGATTCTAATAATTAAGTATAATAACCCTGGTAATAATAAACAGTTTAATATATTTGACACCCATTTAATAACACTAATAGTATTAATAAATAATGAAACTCCAATACAAGTGATTAATTTTAATAGTATTAATAGTACAATTTAACCCCTATTTATTTAGGAACAAAATTTATATAATAATCCTACTAATATTGATCCAAGTAATATTTAATAATAACCACATTGTTTAGTGAAAATGGGGGATGATGATAATAATAGCAAATGACTTAGAGACAAATGGATCCCAAAATAAATTGGATCTCTAATTTTTGCTATTGACTCCTCCCATCTTATTTTTAAAACAAATTATACGGGAATTTTATAGGAGAGCGAGTTTAATAATAGGTATATCAAACCCTATGGCTCCTAATTTTTAACTCCCTTAATAAATTGAAAATGAGAATCAAACCGGGTAAATTTTGGGGTATGACAGCTGCCCCTATTTAATTATCTGAGATTGAATGGCGTGAGAATGCGCAGGTCTCACGCTTTTCGGATCAAAGAGTTATTAAATAATGGAAGACCCCTAAATTTACCTCGTGCTTGAGTGTGAGTGAGAAAAACGTCCTGCTAAAGCCTGAGTCTTATATAGCGAGGACCTTTGTTGGTTGTGTAATCGGCCTGCTATGGTCAGCAAGCCTCCGCAGTTTATGAACCCCCACTTACTATAGTTCTAGTAAGTTTCCGTAGTTTGTGGACCCCAATAGGATTGCTTGCTATAATTCTAGCAAGTTCACCTGCACTGACAGGGTTATCTGCGAATATCATCGCAGAATTTACCTGTTTCACCAGGGTTATCTGCGAGTGTTATCGCAGAATTTACCTGTACCGCCAATAGGGTTATTCGCGAGCGTTGTCGCGAAATTTACCTATGTCACCAGGGTTATCTGCGAGTGTTATCGCAGAATTTACCTGTACCACCAATAGGGTTATCCGCGAGTGTTATCGCGAAATTTACCTATGTTACCAGGGTTATCTGCGAGTGTTATCGCAGAATTTACCTGTACCACCAATAGGGTTATCTGCGAATATCATCGCAGAATTTACCTATGTTATCAGGGTTATCTGCGAGTGTTATCGCAGAATTTACCTGTACCACCAATAGGGTTATTCGCGAGCGTTGTCGCGAAATTTACCTATGTAGAATTTTGTTTTGTAAATGCGTATGCATCATGCTTATGCGTTATGCACATGCCCCTGTTGTTTGTATAATGCGTATGTGTGAATGCTTACACATGCATATGTTGTATGTAATGATGTATGTATGATAACCCCGACACCTTATCTCCTTATCACTCATCTCCTTATCACCCATTGCCTTTGTTTAACCTCTTTTGAATTGTTTGTGAACTCTGGCTCAGTTCGTATTCGAATGACTTGCCGACCCCCTTTTCTTGTGAAAGGATCAACCTGGGGTAACACCAGTGCAAGGCGTGTGTAGCCTTCCGGAGATTTTGTCTTTTTGCTTTTGTGTTGCAAGTTTGCAAGTTTCTCATGTTAAATCCATGTTAAAGTTTATAAAAATAAATTATCCTTTGCAAATGGTACTGAAATTAGAAATGAAGCGTAGTATGCAAAAAAAAGGAAGTTTTATTGATATTGCCTTGAATTGGCGAGTGTACAGAAATGCGAAGAGAGAAAATGACAAATAGAAATGATATTAATACTGCCGTTGCTTTTTTGTTATCGAGGGCCCCAATAATCCTTCGACTTCAGAAGTAGATGATTGCACGACCCCTTATCCTTCGTAGTTTGCCTTCGGCTTATGTCCGGTAATCCTGCTTTTGCTAGGCATAGTACTTCTTGACCGCGTCTGAGTTGATTGGGTGCGGTAGCTCATCCCCATCCATTGTAGTGAGGACTAATGCCCCTCCTGAGAACACCGTTTTTACAATGTATGGACCTTCGTAGTTAGGTGTCCATTTTCCACGGGCGTCGAGTCGAGGTAACAATATCTTTTTGAGGACAATGTCACCTTCTTTGTATGTTCGAGGTCGGACCTTCTTATCGAACGCTTTGTTCATCCTCTTCTGATAGAGTTGTCCATGACACAAAGCTGTCAGTCGCTTTTCTTCAATGAGATTAAGCTGATCAAAACGAGTTTTTACCCATTCCGATTCTTCTAACTTTGTGTCAGCTATGACTCTTAGTGACGGGATCTCCACTTCGATTGGGAGAACAGCTTCCATACCGTAGACTAGGGAGAAGGGGGTTGCCCCTGTAGATGTACGCACCGAGGTTCTGTAACCGTGTAGGGCGAAGGGAAGCATCTCGTGCCAATCCTTGTATGTTTTCACCATCTTTTGTATTATCTTTTTGATATTTTTGTTTGCAGCTTCGACAGCGCCGTTCATTTTAGGCCTGTATGGTGAAGAATTGTGGTGTTCAATCTTGAACTCCTCGCACAGCTCCCTCATCATGTTATTGTTCAGATTCGACCCATTATCGGTGATAATCCTGCTTGGAACCCCATACCGACATATGATATTATGTTTGATGAACCGCGTGACTACTTGTCTCGTCACGTTGGTGTAAGAGGCAACTTCGACCCATTTGGTGAAATAGTCTATGGCAACCAATATAAATCGGTGTCCATTCGAAGCTTTAGGTTCTATCATCCCTATCATGTCGATTCCCCACATTGCAAATGGCCATGGTGAACTCAGAACGTTCAACGGGTTTGGTGGTACGTGCACCTTGTCAGCGTAGATCTGGCACTTGTGACATGTCCTTGCATATTGGAAACAGTCGGCCTCCATTGTTAACCAGTAATACCCTGCTCGCAGTATTTTTCTAGCCATTGAATGTCCGTTTGCATGAGTTCCGAAGGTTCCCTCATGTACCTCCCTGATAATCTCCTTGGCCTCGTTTTTATCTACACACCTCAACAACACTGAATCATAGTTCCTTTTGTACAGGATGCTTCCACTTAAGAAGAACTTGGATGCAAGTCTCCTCAATGTCTTTTTATCAATCGTCGAGGCATTCTCTGGGTATTCTTGTTTTTCCAAGTACTTTTTAATGTCGTGGTACCATGGTTTGTTGTCAGACTGCTCCTCAATCGTGAGACAATAGGCAGGTTCGTCAAAGTGTCTAACAGTTATCTGTGGTTCATGGTTTGGCCAGGTCACCTTGAACATAGAGGAGAGCGTTGCTAGTGCGTCGGCTATTTGATTTTCTTCCCTCGGGATATGAGTAAAAGTGATAGTATCAAATTCAGCCGTCAACTCCAGTATAAGGTCTCGGTATGGGATTAGTTTTGCATCTCGAGTGTCCCATTCCTTGTTGACTTGATGGATTACCAATGCTGAGTCTCCGTATACATCAAGGAGTTTGATCCTTAGGTCTATTGCAGCTTCTAACCCCAATATGCATGCTTCGTATTCTGCAATGTTGTTGGTGCAGTCGAAACATAGTCTTGCGGTGAAGGGTAAGTGCCGGTCATCGGGAGATGTCAATACTGCCCCTATGCCATGTCCTAGTGCATTTGAGGCACCGTCGAACATGAGTTTCCATACCAAACCCGGTTCAGGTCCCTCGTCGGGTCCTGGTATTTCGTAGTCTCTTACTAGCATAATATCCTCATCGGGGAAGTCGAACTTCATAGATTGGTATTCCTCGAGGGGTTGGTGAGCAAGATGTTCTGCCAATACACTCCCTTTTATTGCTTTTTGAGTTACATACTGTATGTCGTATTCGGACAACAACATTTGCCACCTTGCAATTCTACCCGTGAGTGCCTGTTTTTCGAACACGTATTTTAAAGGATCCATTCTCGATATTAGCCATGTGGAATGATTCAGCATATATTGCCTTAGACGTTTGGAGGCCCATGCTAGGGCACAACATGTCTTTTCCAATGGTGAATACCGAGATTCGCAATCCGTGAATTTCTTACTGAGGTAGTAGATAGCGTGTTCTTTCCTGCCTGTTTCGTCTTGTTGCCCCAGTACACACCCCATAGACCTTTCGAGTACTGTGAGGTACATGATTAGTGGCCTTCCGGGTACAGGAGGTAAGAGTATAGGTGGTTCTTGTAAGTAGTTCTTTATGGTTTCGAAGGCTACTTGACAATCATCATTCCATTTGATAGGTTGATCTTTCCTGAGTAGTTTGAATATAGGCTCGCATGTAGCTGTTAGGTGTGAAATGAACCTTGAGATGTAATTCAATCGACCCAGGAAACCTCGTACCTCTTTTTCTGTTTTTGGAACGGGCATCGCTTGTATGGCTTTTACTTTATCAGGATCAACCTCTATACCTCGTTGGCTTACAATGAATCCCAACAGCTTTCCCGATCTTACACCAAATGTGCACTTATTCGGGTTCAACCTCAACTTGTACTTCTTCAGGCGTTCAAACAGCTTATGTAGATTTGTAATATGCTCTTCTTCTGTGCCGGATTTGGCGATCATATCATCTACATATACTTCGACCTCTTTATGGATCATATCATGGAATAATGTGACCATGGCCCTTTGATATGTTGCCCCTGCATTTCTCAACCCGAATGGCATTACTTTGTAGCAAAAAGTGCCCCAAGATGTCATGAATGTAGTCTTTTCCATATCCTCGGGAGCCATCTTAATCTGATTATACCCGGAGAAACCATCCATAAAAGAGAACACTGAAGCTTGTGCTGTATTATCCACCAAGATATCTATATGTGGTAGTGGGAAATCATCTTTTGGACTTGCTTTATTTAGATCCCTGTAATCTACACACATGCGCACTTTCCCGTCTTTCTTAGGAACCGGCACTATGTTTGCAATCCATGGTGGGTAGTCAACCACAGCAAGAAACCCGGCATCGAACTGTTTGAGCACCTCTTCCCTAATCTTACTATCCATGTCTGGTCGAACCCTTCTGCGCTTTTGCCTGACCGGCGCACATCCTTCTTTGAGAGGTAACCTGTGTACCACGATGTCTGTGTCCAACCCCGGCATGTCACGGTATGACCAAGCAAAAATCTCTGCATACTCGAGGAGGAGCTTGATTAGCGTTGCTTTTACGTCCTTACCTAGCGTTGCCCCAATCTTAATGTTCTTGGGTTCTTCATCCGTTCCCAAGTTTATGATTTCAATGGCCTCTTGTGGAGGGAGCATGCTCTTGGATTCCTTATCCATTAACCTTGACAACTCTTCCGGAAGTTCATCGTCTTCCTCATCCCCTTCTTCAGCCTGATTAGTGAGAGCCTCGAGTTTGTATAGGGTCTCAGCAGTATTATTATCGGTGGTGTCAGAAGGTGATCTGCACATGTTTTATGTTTTGTTTTCTTTTAGTATGCAGATGTGAACGTGCTTTGTTTGTGCAAGAAATTTATTTGTCATTTTCAGAAATGGAAAAGGAATAAATGCGAGAAAAGACAATATTTTCAATACCAAAATGCAAAGACAATTTTATTAATAAACTTCGAACTTGAAAGTAAATGGGGCCCTTACAAACTAGCTCTATGCTTCGGGCGAGGCATGAGCGTTATTGTTTTTCTTTATTTGAAAAGGGAAACAAAACACACAAAAGAAAATTACTTTGAAATGAAAACTATCTCCGGTATCTCCATGCTTGTCCAATTCTGAAGTTGTTCCCCTGGTCTGATTTCTCGAATGAAGTTGGATGTCCCTTCTCGAGAATCCTGGTTGGACACCATAGCCACATGTTCATACCCGCCAGTCACAAAAGTTTGCATTATTGGGGGAAATGGTTGTTCTTCTTTCTTAATGCTTGTGACCTTGGTGGGTTGGTATCCTAACCCCAGGCGATCTTTCTTCTCCAAAACTTCTGGCAGCTTGCCCCAGCCTCTAGTATCTGCGTCTTGTAGGTCTTTCCATGATGTCACCGCCCTTCTTATCTTCTTCACTGGTAGTGTGATAGCAGTTGCAATTTCTAATGCTTGAAATGCGGTACCCAATGCTTCGTCTCCAGCCTCAATATATCTGTATGAGTTTAGATTGCTGACAAATATATCTTCTTCTCCATTGATGGTTACTATGGAGTTCCCATTCACAAACTTTAGTTTCTGATGGAGGGTGGAGGTGACTGCCCCAGCTGCGTGGATCCAAGGGCGTCCTAGTAGGCAGGTATAAGCTGGCTCAATCTCCATCACTTGGAAATTGATGCAGAAAGTATGAGGACCGATTACAACGGGCAAATCTACTTCTCCCAACACCGGACTTTGTGATCCATCGAAAGCTTTTACCACCAGACGACTAGGTCTAACCACAAGTCCTTCTAAGGCTATCTTGTCAAGTGTTGCTTTTGGCATCACGTTTAAGGATGACCCTGTGTCGATCAGAACTCTAGCCAGATGAGCCTTCCCACACTGCATGGACATATGCAAGGCTTTATTGTGTGACTTTCCTTGCAGGGGTAGCTCATTGTCACTGAAACCTAGGCATGCCCCAGCAGTTAGATTGGCCACCATTCCGTCAAATTGATTGACTGTGATGTCCTTAGTTACATGGGCAGCGTTTAGGATCTTCATCAGAGCATCTCGATGTTTCTCAGAGTGTATCAATAGTGATAAGAGCGATATCTTAGACGGTGTCTGTTGCAACTGATCTACCACTCTATAATCACTCTTCTTAATCAGAGCGAGAAACTCCTCAGCATCCTTATTAGAAGTTTCTTTATCCTTAGGTTCAGCCTCGTCAATTGGTCTTACAACCGCTTGTCCTCCAGATTGTGTCAAGTTTTCACTAGACGTTTGTGGTGCCTGCGTAGTTTTGAATATGCGCCCACTACGGGTCATGCCCCCAGGTCCAACAATGCTTGATACTGCAGTATTGGTATCGGTCTCGTACTCCCATGGTACTGCTTTCATCTTGTCCAAAGGGTATGGTCCTCTGATTGGGATGATCCTAGTGTGCTCTTGTACAGGTATTACCAGTGGCGACCTCGAACACGGGATGATTAATGGTTTCCTTGCCCCTTGTGCGGGTATCATTAAAGGTTCATTTCTTTCAACCATTGCCACATATTCCTCTTCAGGGTGTTCCTCCAGCTGGATCAGCCCTTGATCCATGAGTCTTTGCAGAGTGTCTTTAAAAGCCTCGTTGTGTTCTAGGATAAACCCCTTTATGAGAAGATACCTCTTAAGGGCATCTATGGGGGAGTTCCGTTGTTGAACCAACTCTTGCTCATTGACAACCTCTATTGCATTGACTGCGCCTTCATGGTGTGGCATCGGATTTGTTTTCACATTGGGTTTGTCAAAGGCGATTGCCCCTGACTCAATCAGATCTTGGACTATGTGTCTAAAAGCCCAACATTTCTCCAAGGTATGTCCAGGAGAATTGGCGTGAAATTCACACCTTTCATTTGGTTTGTAGTTGGGCGTGATCTTGCCTGGAGGAAGAGGTGGCAGTGGCCTAACTTCTACCAAGGATTCATTTATTAAATATTTCAGAATTTCTTTCTTGGAAGTAGGTAGCGGATCGAATCTCCTTTGTCCTCCCTGAAACCGGTTTTGTTGTGGTGGATATGATATGGGAGGTCTGTTCTCCTGATGCCCTACAGCATTAGTCTCTCCTTCCTTCTTCTTTGTGAAGTTGGGGGTAGGCCTCTTCGCCTGATAGGAGTTAGATGATGCTCCTTGTATTTTCCCGCTCTTAATTCCGTCTTCTATTCTTTCACCAATAACCACTAAATCTGAAAACCCTGAGGACACACTCCCTACCATTTTATCGTAGTATGGCCCTTGTAATGTAGCCATAAACATTTTTACGAGTTCTTTTTCCAACAGGGGAGGTTGGACTCGGGAAGCCATTTCCCTCCACCTCTGTGCATACTCCTTGAACGATTCCTCTTTCTTTTGTGACAAATTTTGGAGTTGCATCCGATCGGGTGCCATGTCCAAATTGTATTTATATTGCTTTAGGAACGTATTAGCAAGGTCGGTCCAGCTTCGGATGTGAGACTTCTCTAATTGCATATACCAGTCAATTGATGCTCCACTCAAGCTATCTTGGAAAAAATGCATCATCAGCTTTTGATCATGAGCATAAGCAGCCATTTTCCGCACATACATGCGCAAGTGACTCTTCGGACAAGAGAGTCCCTTGTACTTTTCAAAGTCGGGTATCTTGAATTTATGAGGAATAGTCAAATCCGGCACCAAGCTCATTTCATAGGTATCCACATCGAAGACATCATATCCCTCCATTGCTTTCATCCTTTCTTCCAGCGCCTTGATTTGTTCACTCTCCTTGGAATTCTCCCCAGAATCAGCAGAGGTCAGCTTTGGTTGAGGGACTTGATCTGTGTCATTAGTGTCCCCATACTGTAGATCCAAGTAGTCCTCATCCCTAAGCGGATTATTGATTGGAATGCGAACTGTGCGAGACGTCCCTTCTTTCTGAGTAGTAGGGATAAATCCTTCTTGAGAGGCCTCTCCCTCTTCATGGGTCGTAGTGACCCTTTTAGATGCGTGAGCATTCGTTTTGTGAGGGTCATGGCCTCGAACATATCCTAACAATGGGTTGCCATCCTTAGGTATCTCTTCATACTGATCATGAACTTCCTTAGCTTTGTCTTGCTTATCTTTGAGGTCCTTCATGAAACTCAGCATTTGGGCCATTCCTCCCTTGAGGTCTTCAACGGTGCCTTTCAGTTGGGTCATTTCTTCGCGAAGGGCGGCTTGGTTCTGCTCTAGTTGTTCCATTGCTTTCTTCTTCTGAGCTCTGGTCTGGATGAGTGATCGGGTTGCAATGGCGTGACTGGAGATGAAGACAGTTTTCCTTTTAATGTTTTTGAAAAGAAATGCAATGCTACGCGTGCTATGAATGATATGCAAATGCTATGCTCATGTCTTATCCACATTGTTATTATAATATATTTATTTATATATATTTATATGTTAACATATATGTCTATATATATATATATATATTATTTCTTTTTTTTTGGTTTTTTTTTTTGGTTTTGTTTTTTTTTTAGTAGTAACCCCTTTTTTTGAATAATCCTTTTTGGCGAAAAATTGCAAAGAAATAGAATAATACGGAAATAAACGCACTTTATTAATTTAAAATTACTTTAAAGAAAGTACAAATTAAAATTGTTCAACTTTGCGGAAAGAAATAAACATCAATAGAAATAAGACTTTTAAATTTAAAGTAAGAATTAATAAATATCTAAGAACGTCTATGAATGTCCTCCTTGAATTTGTCCACCATGCTCCTACAAAGCTCCAAGAACTCCTTCACTTCTTTGGGAAGGATGATGGGAGAAGACTCCGCTTTTTCTAAACCCTTCGGAATGTCTAGAATTAAATCATTGCACAAGTAGACTAGCTTGTCATAATTTTCACGACACTTCTCATATTCTTCAAGCATTTTGGGAACCATGCTCACATGCTCATTTGCCGTAGAAACAATTGTGTATTGTCTTTTCCAATGGTCTCTTTCGTTCAGGGTTGCCTCGTGTACCTCTCTTTGTCTTATGAATATTTCCCTAAGTGATACCATGGCTTGGAATGCTCTATTGTACTCATCGGTGCGCTGTAAAAGTGCTTCTTCCGTGGTTAATCTCCTTGCGCGCTCTTGTTGTCCAGAATTGCGAGCTTCTTGAAGATCATATTTGAGGTTCCTTATTTCCTCCTCTTGATCTTTAGTCCTATCAGTTAATTCAAAGACCACAGCTTCTAGATTTTTCTCAGATTCAGCTTTGTCATGGGAAGCTTTCTCATAGCGCCTTTTCCACCTTGCAATTTCTATGCCCGCTTGTTCCAACCTTTCATTGTGTGCAATTAAATCAAAGTTAGCACTTAGAACTCCTTCGGTTGCTCGCTTCCTTTTATTCCTTTGTCTATCATTCTCTTCCTTAGCAGCTTGAAGCTCCTGGTTCTTTTCCTTAAGATCGAAGCGTAGTTGGCTTTTTTCGTTGGAAAGTCGATGTATGTCAAGCTCTAATTTTTCCTTTTCCTTACGGGACGCCTCTAGGGCAGCCTTGATTCCTTCTATCTCTTCGATGGATAGAGAAATAGGATTAGGAGAATCGGGCTTGTACGCGGGATCCACAACAAAAGGTAGCAAAATTTTCCCAACTCTCTCTTGAACCCATCTAGTGTAAGGTTCCTTAGCAACAATATTCTTCGGTCCATAATTCTTTGTTTGAACATGTTTCCAAGCTTGAATGATTTTCTTTAGTGTCCTTGGATCTCCTTTCCCATTGTCACTTAAGAACATTTCTTCCACTTGTTGATCGGAAGGCTCACAATCCATAGAATGACCCAATTGGCGCAATGCAAGCACGGGATTATAATTGATGCAACCCAAAGTTCCCATTAAAGGCACATTATTAAATTCTCCACATTTATAGATAATTCTTTCAGAATTTAATTTTCTCGCAAACCAAAGAATAGAATCCGCATTGAGAGCCCTTAGCTTTTGAGACCATTCATGCCTAGTCAAGTCTTTGATTAAGTAGCTAGCCTTGTAAAGATGAAAAGTCAACCAAGAATACAATAGATGAAGACAACAAGATATTGCTCCCCTTTTCTTTTCATACCGATCATGGATAGTATAGTAAATATTAGCAAGAATGGTAGGAGTTGGATCCTCTTTTGAATTTCTGAAAGAGGTAAAGACATGGATAGCAGCATCATCAACATATTCCGCCTTATTAGGAAGTAAGACAACACCAAAAATTAAAAGAGCCAAAAAATGTCCACAAATGTCCCATTGTTTCTTTTGAGCATAAGACATAGCTTGAGCTTCCAAATAAGTTCTTTTAATTCCTTGTATTCCTCCATCGGTTTTGTGATTAGCTTCTAAATCCGCAACGGGCACTTCTAAAGCTTTGGCTAAATCAGACATTTCAGCCCTCTTTCCAGCACCTGTATAAAATACTTTTTTAATTCTTGAAAACCCAAGCATAGCATCCATCTCCTCCAAAGTAGGAGTCAACTGAAAATCCTGAAAAGTGAAACATCTGAGTGGCGGATCATAAAACTGGATCAAAGCGGTGATTGCTTCTTCTTGAACCTTAACCTTGAGCAAGTCCAAAATATCTCCATAACGGCCTTCAAACCTGTTCAAAGCAGTTGATGACA
This sequence comes from Vicia villosa, assembly GCF_029867415.1. Lineage (NCBI taxonomy): Eukaryota > Viridiplantae > Streptophyta > Magnoliopsida > Fabales > Fabaceae > Vicia > Vicia villosa. The sequence continues at coordinate 171,755,781 of NC_081184.1, forward strand.
TCTTATCCCTTATATTTCTCAATTTCTTGATGTCAGGCACTGAGACGGTGAGGTGGACAATAGGCTTCTTAGCATTCATTTTTCCTGAATTTTCACCAAAAAGAATTATTATTATTATTATTTTTATTCTTCTTTTTTTTCTCTTTTTTTTTTCACCTGTGGATAAGACACGATGAAAATATGCATATGATGTATGATGCATGCAAATAATTATAAAAACATAATATTATAATAATAATAATAATAAGCATATATTCAACATATAATCACATAGGCCCTAAGTTCATAGGTTCGACATAACGGCTCGGGAGCCTACCCTTCCCATGGGAAAGTTCTAGAAGGTCTCATGGGATCATTCGTAGCCGCCGAGACTTTTTGTCTCTTTGGATTTTAGAACAACTCATTGGTCCATGAGGTTCGAATTTTAGGGGTTGGTTCCCAGAGAGATCAGCTAACTACCCAGTCCACCCCTCAACAAGGTCGAGCCTCGTATCAGAACTTTCCGAATATTTAACCCACTCTGAGTGGAATTATAATAAGACTCGTAGGCGATGTAATTCCCCTCTGGTCATTATTATAATTCCCACGATTAGGCTTAACAGCAGTATATAACACCCAACAGTGCAAATTATAATTTAAACAGTTAATGCAGATATGACACATACATATTTAAATTAAAAACAATAAATAAAATAAATAAATAATTAAATATCTAACATTTAAAAGATGAAACCTCCCCCAAACCCTACAATGCGCCACAAACCCTAAGCCACAAACCTAAACCCACTCAAGCCTTAGGAGCATAATAATTAACCTAATAGTGTATCCCCAGCAGAGTCGCCAGCTGTAGCAACCTGCCTAAAAATTGAAAGGTTTAGAGTCGCCACCTATTCTGAAGGGCGAATAGGAAACCCTACGTAGATACGAGATTCGGGGTAAGTTATTATAATCAGGTTGAGGGAAGGTATTAGGCACCCTCAACCCTTTCCTAAAGGCTAACATTTAAAGATTCAGGTTTATAGCTAATGAAGTGAAAAGAGGCAAGAATTAATATTAGACTGAATTGAGATTTTTAGGGGGGAGACTCGCCTTGTTACCAAGTGCCTACGTATCTCCTTATGGAGAATCAGAGTCAACGTAGTTCGGGGCACAAGGTTGTACGCCTTAGGGTTGAATTTTGTGATTTGAAATTGTTTTAAAGGCTTTTTGAATAGCCTATTCGCAGTTTGAAATTGATTTGAAGGGTGAAAGTGTTTTGAGGTTGGCGTACAACCTTGATTTAATTTGTTACTGTTAGATGCGGCGATCGATGGATTCAATCGGTATAGCTAACAGATTTATTGGCATTGCTGGTTACTCAGATCGATAGATTCGATCATCGCGGGCAGCAAATTAATTGTATTTTAATTTTTAAGTATCTTATCTCTCGTCTAAAGCGACTGATAGTTTCAATCGGGTCAAGGAGAGAATTAATAAGATTTAATTAAATTATAAATTAAATAGAATAATTTATTTCCCGTCTACTACGACTAATGGGTTTAGTCGGTTTGAGGAGAAATTATGTCAATAATAAGAAAACAATTAAACAAATTTTAGAAATTTAATGAATTAGTTATAAAAAAACAAATTAACACTTTTTAGAAATTTAATTAATTAGTTGTAAAAAAAAACAATTAATAAATTTTAGAGATTAGTTAATTAATTTTTCTTTGTTCAGGGGGGTGTGTTTTACGCTTAGTAAATAATTTGGGGGGTGTGAACAGCATAGGATTAGGCCCATCTATGGTGTTTTTCTTCTTACGCAGGGGGGGTGTAATTCATTGAAGGGTAGTAAAACTGGGGTGTGTTAATAGCAAGGGCCTCGGCCTATTAATGTTTAGATCCGTTTGATTCGGTGTGACGAGAACGCCAGATGATGGTGGGTGATTTGATTAGGGAACGTTGGATTTTGATCTAAGCCAATCAGACGGTTTGCATGCGGTCTCAGTGGGGTGCATGGTAAGAGGTTGCGCGTTGAATCATGTTCAACGACGCTGACAAGTGGCCATGATGAGGCCACGTGTCCGTCCTTCATCGCAACAGAGGTGAGGTTATCACCTGGCAATTCCCTTCCCTCTTCTCATTTTTCTCTTTTCTTTCTCTCTCTAGTTTTCTCTCTCTCATCTGTTCTCTCTCCGAAACCCAGAATGAAAGCCCAAGAACACGGAAGCGAGCACCGTGTGCCGCCGTCCCCACCCTCGAAACCACCGCCAAACCCAGGTTTCCGGTTGATCTTCAACCGGAACCTTCAAACCTTCATCCAATTTACCCAGAAACCCAAAGAATTTCAATCCCAAACAAACCTTTAACCTAAACGCAACAATCAACAAACATTCATCTGAAACAAGAACACACATGCAACAACTCGAAGCGTAATCCTAAGCTAAGTCAATCGAAGTTACCTTTTATCTTGATTTTCTGGATCGTGTTAGCTCCAATTGCCTCTCCTGATCCTCTTTTCGTATTCGCAGGTGTTGACGACGATAAGGTCTTCGCGGCGGCGCTTTTAGGGTTTTCTGGAAAAAATCCGATCCCTTCTTCTGTTCCCTTCTTCTGTTCTTATAGCCTTAGGGTTTTAGATTAATTTAGGAAAGATTGTATTAGATTATTAAGTTAGTTATTTGATTTGATTCGATTGAGATCTGTAAGTTTGTACACGATTCTTCTTTAATAAAAATTTGATTTGATTTTATATTTGTTAAGATTAGATTGAACTTCTGTTTATGATTTGATTCTCGTTTGCGTTTTGATTTCTATGGGCCTGGGTTGAATGTTTCAATTAGGGTTTGCATGTGTGGTTGCGGCGGCTGCTGGGCGAAGAAGGTGATGAATAGTGGCCGGGTCGGTTTGACCCGGTCCACTGCCTGATCCACACGCGGTCCATGATGGACCTATCAGTCATCTTTCTTTTTTTATTGGTTCCGGCCCAAACAGTTAGTAAAAAAAACAACACCAACCCAATTAACCTCAAAGCAATATCTAATTGACTTAATTAGTGAAACTAATGATTCTAATAATTAAGTATAATAACCCTGGTAATAATAAACAGTTTAATATATTTGACACCCATTTAACAACACTAATAGTATTAATAAATAATGAAACTCCAATACAAGTGATTAATTTTAATAGTATTAATAGTACAATTTAACCCCTATTTATTTAGGAACAAAATTTATATAATAATCCTACTAATATTGATCCAAGTAATATTTAATAATAACCACATTGTTTAGTGAAAATGGGGGATGATGATAATAATAGCAAATGACTTAGAGACAAATGGATCCCAAAATAAATTGGATCTCTAATTTTTGCTATTGACTCCTCCCATCTTATTTTTAAAACAAATTATACGGGAATTTTATAGGAGAGCGAGTTTAATAATAGGTATATCAAACCCTATGGCTCCTAATTTTTAACTCCCTTAATAAATTGAAAATGAGAATCAAACCGGGTAAATTTTGGGGTATGACAGGAGCTCCGCTCAGCGAACCCCCTCCGCTTAGCGGATGACAGCAAAAGTGAAATCTTGTTTTCGCCATAAGTTGAGAACCGTAACTCCGAATTGCGTCCGGCTCGAAGCGTTGGAAAGCTTATTCAATGCTCTATCCAATAATGAATGAATGGAAACCAAAATGATGATTGTGGTCATCCTTATTTTGAGCCTTATTCTTTGATGAATTGGTAGAATTTGCATTCTTGAGCTTAGCCTTTGGTCTTTATTACTCAATGCTCCAAATATGCTTGAATACCTATAAAATGAATGGAAAACTATTAATTGGTATAAAAATGAATCAAAAACACAAGTATGCACATATTTACACAAAAGTTAGGATTTTATTACAAAAATCATAAGAATAGAATCGATAAGTGCCACAAATATGTACTCAAAATATCGATATTTTGGCACTTATCAGGTATACTAACATTTTCTTTTGTGTGCAGGATCATTAAGGTGGTATTTAACTAGGCTATGACCAAGTTAAATAGATTACAAAGAAGAAGTAATTCAAATTCTTTTGAAGCAGAATCTAATTCTTAAATAGAACCTTAGCGCCAAAATTATCGTAGCATTTGGTGTTCTAATAAGACTTCCGTGTAATGTTGACTCAACCTATGATATTCAAATAGAGCTTCAAGCGCCTTGTTGGAAACATAGTACAAACATTTACTTTTACGTACTTTATGCAAAAACAACACCATCTTATCAAACTACTAGAATTGTTGAGAAAGTCAACTAGAGATTTTAGCACAAGGCTCAAGGCATCTTGACATGATTTCTTCAGTCTACTCCAGCATGCCTATGGATGCCTTACTTGAGAAAGACAAAATGGATAAAGAAATTATTCAGAAGATGAAGATCCTTATTGTACCAACTCCAACATCTCTCTCTTTGAACCTGCTTCTTTAGCAAATACATTTGTGCAAGCAAGCTTCCAACGTCTCTTTTGTTCCCTCTATATAAGGAGCAGAAGATTTAAAAGAAGAAATAAGAATATACAACAACAAAACACAATAAGAACAATAATTATTTCGCTCTCCTATCTTCTTTACATAGTTATTGTGGCTGCATATAGTCTTGAGAGTTACTTACACTTGTATATCTCAAGAACCAAGGTCTTTGCGTGTGTTGTATTATTCGTACCTCTAACTCTATATCAAGTACATCTTGTTGTAATCCTAAACATTTTGTTTAGAATTTGTAAAAGTCTCAGACATAGTGTTTGAGCAAGGAAGTCTTGAACAATTGGTTAAGGCAAGGAAGTCTCTTTTCTAATGTGATTGGGTAAGGAAGTCTTGAATAGTTGGTTTAGGCTTCTAAGTCTCTTTCTAGTGTGATTGATCAAGGAAGTCCTGAAAATTTGGTTTAGGAAAGGAAGTCTTTTTCTAGTGTGATTGAGCAAGGAAGTCCTGAAAAGTTGGTTTAGTCAAGGAAATCTCTTTATAGTGTGATTGAGCGGGAAGTCCTGAATAGTTGATTTAGGCAAGAAAGTTTATTTATACACTACAAGAAATGTTGTGCCCAGCGACATATATTAGCGACGTGGAACACACGTGGCTAATTATTGCCTTTTGCGACGTGACATTCACATCGCTACATATTTTTAAATTTTAAATAACATTATTGACATAAAGTAGTGAGGTGTCAGACATTGGGGTTTGTAAAAAAACTTGCGACGTGAGTTAAACGTCACTATATTAAGTTTTTAAATTAAAATAGATAAAGTTATAACATTCACGTAGGGGGGAAATTCAAATTTTTTTAAAATTGGTTGTGACGTTACATACACGTCGCTACTTTTATAGAAAAATTACAACGTTACTTTGACCTGACATGGTTTCAGCTTTGCAGACAGGAACATTAAATAATGTAACCATTGTCATGTTGCGACGTGAGACACACGTGGCAAGGTTGCGACGTGATTCTCACGTCGCTGCTAAGCTTATTAAATCACGCATTTTGCTTCTAGTTCTTCCCCTTCCATTACTCATTATCAGTTCTTGTTCATCTTTCATTTTCCTCTGCAAACGAAAATACCCAAACCTTCCACCAAAATCCCTAAATTTTCCATTCTCATTTCAATCCCTATTAAGGTATAATTAGGTATTTTTTATAATATTGTTTTATGTTCATACTGTTTTTTTGTTATTAATGGTTTAATTTTTTTTTTGTATAAGAAGGAGAAGAAGAAGCTGGTGAAGGAGGAGAAGAAAGTGAAGGAGAAGAAGAAGGTGAAGGAGAAGAAGAAGGTGAAGGAGTAGATTGAAGAAGAGGTAAGTCTTTTTATCTGTTTTCAGTTTTTTTTTATATATGTTGTTGAAATTATGTTTAGAATATGTTGTTGTTAAAATTATGTTGTTGTTGAAATTTAATTAGGTTATTAAAAATGTTTAGAATAATGTATAAATTAATAATTTTTAGAAAGATGTTTAGAAAAACTATTATATATATATATATATATATATATATATATATATATATATATATATATATGTTATGTATTTTTAAAAATTAATAGAAATACTATTATATATGTATTTTAGAATTTTAAAAATTATTAGAAAAAGAATATATGTTATGTTATTGTTATTATATTAAAAATACATATTTTTAAAAATTAAAATATATATTAAAAGTAGAATATATATTATATATGTATTTTTAAAATGAAATAAAATATAATATGATTATATGTTATATTTTTAAAATTGAAATATATGTTATTGTTATTAATTAGGTTATTTTTTTAAATTAATTATTATAAAACGAAAAATGTTTAGAATATGTTGTTGTTTAAATTATGTTGTTGTTGAAATTTAATTAGGTTATTAAAAAATGTTTGGAAAAATGTTTAGAATAATGTATAAATTAAAAATGTTTAGCAAAAATGTTTAGAAATATATATATTAAAAGTAGAATATATATTATATATGTATTTTTAAAATAAAATAAAATATAATATGATTATATGTTATATTTCTAAAATTGAGATATATGTTATTGTTATTAATTAGGTTATTTTTTTAAATTAATTATTATAAAACGAAAAATGTTTAGAATATGTTGTTGTTTAAATTATGTTGTTGTTGAAATTTAATTAGGTTATTAAAAAATGTTTGGAAAAATGTTTAGAATAATGTATAAATTAAAAATGTTTAGCAAAAATGTTTAGAAAAATATATATTAAAAGTAGAATATATATTATATATGTATTTTTAAAATAAAATAAAATATAATATGATTATATGTTATATTTCTAAAATTGAAATATATGTTATTGTTATTAAATTGAAAATACATTTTTTTAAATTAAAATATATATTAAAAGTACAATATATATTATATATGTATATTTAAAATAAAAATATATATATTAATACTAGTATTTTTATTAAATAATATTTTTAATATGTGTAGTTAAAAAAATAATAACTTTATGGTTAACAAATGTTTAATATAACACGTGTATTGTTATTAAATAATATTTTTAAATAATATTGTTAAAAATATTAGTAGTATTGTTATTAAATAATATTTTTAAGAATAGTAAATATTAACTAGTATATGTCTAAGAATAATATGAAGTATTAGTAAATATTTAATAGTAGTATTTTTATTAAATAACTCCAAATGACAATGATTGTATAAATGTGCAGTATGGAATATTATCGGTATTATCGTAGTTGGATGTACGATAGAACATTTCCAGGAAGAATGGGACTTAAACCCAATTTTATAGTAGGAGTTGAAGGGTTTATAAGTTGGGCGTTTGCTCAGGAATTATGTCGAAGCGAAGGAGGAGTTAGGTGTCCCTGTCTTAAATGTGAATGTAGACCAATAATTAGTGACCCACAGGAAATAACAGCTCATTTGCATAGAAGGGGTTTCATAGCAAATTATTGGGTTTGGACGTTTAACGGTGAAGAACTGCCTAGTAACGTACAAGAGACTAGCAACTCTCATGCTTCAAGTAGTCGGCCGCCTGTGGAATATGAGGAAAACTTTAATCTGATTGGTGACATGGTTGAGGATGCTTTTGGTGTGAACGTGACCTATGATGAGCCTGAAGATTTTGGTGGGGAAGAGTTGCCGAATGAGGAAGCGCAAAATTTTTATCAGTTGTTGAATGAGATGAATACGCCGTTGTTTGATGGATCGTCTGAGTCAAAGTTATCAATTTGTGTGAGATTGTTGGCCGCCAAGGCAAATTGGAATGTTCCTGATCAGTGTTTGGAATTCTTCGTAAAGATGATGTTGGACTCAACTGCAATGAAAGACAACTTGCCTACAACATTTTATGAAGCAAAGAAGTTGGTGTCGAAGTTGGGCTTAAGAGTAAGAAAGATTGATTGTTGCATTAATGGCTGTATGTTGTTCTACGACAATGAGTTTGGTACTCAAGATGGGTTGTTGGAGGAATGTAAGTTTTGTGAGAGTCCAAGATATAAAGTTCCCAGTAGAGCCGTTAACACTAATCAAGACCGTGTAGCAGTAAAGTCCATGTTTTATCTTCCAATAATACCAAGGTTAAAAAGAATGTTTGCTTCAATGCACAGTGCAAGTCAAATGACATGGCATCACACAAATAACACAAGTCCAGGCACTATGAGGCATCCATCTGATGGCGAGGCATGGAAGCATTTTGATCGAATGCATCCTGATTTTGCCGCAGAACCTAGAAATGTCAGGCTTGGATTATGCTCGGATGGATTTACTCCCTATGTCCAAGGGTCGGGAACCGCATATTCTTGTTGGCCAGTTATTGTAACCCCTTACAACCTCCCTCTTGAGATGTGCATGACAAAACCATACATGTTTTTGACGTGCGTCATTCCAGGACCTTCGAGTCCAAAAGCAGGAATTGATGTGTATTTACAACCTTTAATTGATGATTTGAAGAGATTGTGGATTGGAGAATGGACTTATGATATATCACGTAAAGAAAACTTTATAATGCGAGCTTCTTTGATGTGGACCATCAACGACTTTCCAGCATATGGCATGTTGTCTGGTTGGGGTACGCATGGCAAAATGGGTTATCCGCATTGCATGGGAAACAACAAAGGGTTCACGTTGGATAAAGGTGGGAAAAGCTCGTGGTTTGACTGTCACCGAAGATTCCTACCACGAAATCACTCCTATAGAAGAAACATGACAAACTTTAAAAAAGATGTACGAGTGAAAGATTCGCCTCCGCCTCGATTGTCACCATGGGCTATATGGGAACAAGTTAGTGAGCTACCAAAATTTACAGATACTGGCAAAGAATGCCGAATTGAAGGATACGGAGTCACGCACAATTGGACAAAAAGAAGTATATTTTGGGACCTCCCGTATTGGAAGGATAACTTGTTGCGCCATAATCTAGATGTTATGCATATTGAGAAGAATTTTTTTGATAATGTATTTAACACAGTGATGGATGTGAAAGGCAAAACAAAAGATAATGAAAAGGCCAGACAAGACATGGAAAAATGGTGTAACAGAAGAGAGTTGGAGTTGAAGCCTCTACCGAATGGAAAGTTATTAAAACCCAAGGCTTGTTTCACTTTGACTTCCCAAGAAGCTAAAGCTGTTTGTCGATGGCTAAAAGATTTGAGAATGCCCGATGGGTATTCATCAAATTTATCAAGGTGTGCTGACCCTAACACTGGGAAGTTGCATGGAATGAAAAGTCACGATTGTCACATTTTCATGGAACAATTGTTACCAATTGCATTTGGCTCGCTACCCAAACATGTTCTTGATCCACTGACTGAAATTAGTCAGTTTTTTAGAGATATTTGTGCGTCAGCTTTAAAAGTGGAAGACATCATGAAGTTGGACCAAAACATTGCAATCATTCTTTGTAAGTTGGAACAAGTATTTCCGCCTGGTTTCTTCGACTCAATGGAACATTTACCTGTGCATCTTGCATATGAAGCCTTTCTTGGTGGACCAGTTCAATATAGGTGGATGTATCCGTTTGAAAGGTTCATGGGTGATTCAAAGCGATCAGTGAAGAATAAAGCAAGAGTTGAAGGTTCTATATGTGCACATTACCTGCATCGAGAAACATCACATTTTTGCAGTCATTATTTCAATCACTTGATGTTAACTCCTAGAACCATACGGAATCCGGTAAATGTCAACCAGAGGAGTCAATTCACCTTATCAGTATTCGGTCTTCCAGGTCGACCTTCTGGAAAGAAGAGTGTGCATTGGTTGACCCAGAAAGAAATGCAATCCGCACATGTCCATGTCTTGATCAACTGCGTCGAAGTTAAACAATACCTTGAGTAAGTTTACCCAATAGTTTTTTTACCTTTGTTGACAATGTCTGTATACCAAACTTATTTAACTTATGGTGTATATTTTGTAGGGAATTTAACAATGCCTATTTTCATAGTACCGGTGTACAATCAACATCCGGCGTCATTCATGCTGAATTTCCCTTATGGTTCAAGCAAAGATTGTCTACCGTGTTTCCACCAACTCCAGAAATACTCCATTTGAGAAACTTGGCAGAAGGCCCTATCCAAAGCGCAAATGAATGGCACACATACTTTGTGAACGGATATAAGTTTCACACTGAGGCATGGACCGAAGGGAAAAAAACCATAAACAGTGGTGTATTTGTAAAAGGAGTTACAGATGGTGGTGAAGATGACTTTTATGGAGTTATTAAACATATCTACGAGTTGGTATACCATTACATGGATTCAGAAAATAAAGTTGTCTTGTTTTATTGTGAATGGTATGATCCAAGTAGAGGCACAAAAATAGACAGGTCATACGGTACTGTTGAGATTCAAATGAACCGGAAATACAAAGAGTATGATCCTTTCATAATTTCAAATATTGTTAGGCAAGTTTATTATGTACCTTATCCTTCATTTGTGACACGTAAAAGAGGATGGTGTGTTGCAATAAAAACAAAACCGCAAGGTCATATTGAAAATGGCGATCAAGTAGAAGATGTTGCCTATCAAGTTGATGATGTTGATCAAATTAATGAAGTGGTTGCAGCTGAAGACATTACAAGTTTGTCTGATACAATTGTTGAGGGACATCAAGTTGATGCATCTATATTGTTGGTTGAAAATAATGTGGATGAAGAGAATGATGAAGAGTTTGAATCCGATGACAACAATGAAGAGAATGACGAAGAGAACGACGAAGAGAACGACGAAGATAATGATGAAGAGAATGATGAAGAGAATGATGAAGAGAATGATGAAGAGAATGATGTGGATAGCGAAGATGAAGAATAACTAAACATTGAATGTATATTTATATGTTAATGAATATTTATTTATGTGTTAATGAATATCTATTTATGTGTTAGTGGATATCTATTAAATATCTATTTATGTGTTAATGAATATTTATGTGTTAATGAATATTTATGTGTTGATGAATATTTATGTGTTGATGAATAATAAAATAGGTAAAATGCCACCTAAGAGTAAAGATAGTGGTAAGAAGTCCCAACGTCCGAGGATAGTAGTATGTGAGGCGCCTCCCATGGCCGTGTCTTCCCGCCCTCAGAGTGTTGATCATATGTCTTTAGCCAGTACTCAGGCTTTTACCCCATTACTCTCCTCCCACACATTCCCGTCTGGGGTACCGCCATCCTTCCAGTACTCAGCGGTATCGCCATCCTTCCAGCATCCTGGTGTGCCCCCGTCCTTCCAGCAGGCGGGAGGACCTAGCTTTCCATTCACACATACTGGTGTGCCCCCGCCCAGCTTTCCATTCGCCCATACTGGCATGCCTTCATCCTTCCAGCATACTGGAGGATCTGGTTTCTCATATCCCATGCAGATGACTTCCTCCTTTCAGCATACGGGAGGATCCAGTAGTACACCTCCGACACAGGCTGGACGATCTCCTAGTCCACGCCCCACACAGGCTGGACGATCTCCCCGTCCACGTCCGACACAGGCTGGACGATCTCCTAGTCCACGCCCCACACAGGTTGGAGGCTCACGCACCCCACATCCCACACATGTACCAGCCCGTGAGGTTGATGAGGCAGTTGATGAGATAGACGGAGCTGATCTTCGTGGGAGGGATGATCCCGATGAGATTCATGTCGTTGACGGTAGATTTTGGATTCATCCCGAAGGAAGCAAGTAAGTTTCCTATTTAAAAACTTTAATATATGTATACATTTTCATTTTTTATATAAATTTATATCTAACATTTTCATTTTTTGTTTCAGTTTTACGCCGAGTCGGGGCTGCTAGGATTGTTAACTATATAATTCAGCAGATGTATAAATCAGCTTTTAAGAGCTATGGGGACGTCAAAAATAAAGATGAATGGTTTAGAATGTTTAAGGTATTGTTATTTATGTAGGTTATGCATTTAATTTATTGTTTCAGTTATAGTTATTTAAATAAAATTCTCATTATAATTACTTAACATTTTATTTTAATGTCATACAACATTCTTGCAGGAGAAATGTGTGTGGGATCCTTTGAGTGAAAAAAGTGTTCAGAAAGTTTTCAATACCAGATGCTCTAAAAGAATGTCTGATATGCTGCGGCGAGTAAGGGAGAATTATGAGCTTCACGGCATCCGTCCTAGCTGGATAGGCGAGGAGGTTTTTCAGGAGCTTGTAATATATTGGAGGACTCCAGAATTCCGGGCTAAATCAGAAACCTTTAAGAAGATGAGGGCATCTGAAAAGGGCGGTTGTGTCAACACAGTTGGAAGTATTAGCACCGCCGAGCATGCCCGACGATTGGTAAAAGTTTTAAAATTTTTAAGTTACTTCTTTATTCATAATATAATTTACTAATTATTTTTAATTATATTATTTAGGCTAAGCAGTTGGGTAGAAGACCATTGATGCCTGAGCTGATTTCGAGGACCCGGACAAGGAGATCGGGAGGTGTTGTCGACGAGCGCACTAGGATGTATCTTGTAAGTGAAATTTACGTTGTTTATTTTTTTTATATTGATACAAAGTTTGTGATGTGAATTTCATGTGGCAATTGATAATTTGCCACGTGAAAATCATGTGGCAAATCATAAGTTGTGGCGTGAAAATAACGTGGCAACGTTTTAATATATTTTAATTTATAATATGTATATATTTATTTAGTATCATTAAATATGCATTTAAATATTTAACTTAATTTTTTTTATTGAATATTTGTGCAGGAAGAATATGATAGACGACTTGCCATTTTTCTGGAAAATAATCCTCAATTCATGCCAGCAGAGGGGGAGCCGCTTAACGCGGATGTTGATCACTACATTTGGTGTGACGTTATTAAAGATAAAGGGCCTAATGGTTGCTTTTTTGGGGCTGGAAATTTGGCGTCCAGCTATAGATCTGGTGACCGTAATCTGTTCCAAAGAGTTCAGGATGGAGAGGGTGGATCGCGTCAACCAAATCTGACACAGGAACAAACTGAATTAGTAAGGCAATTGGCGAGACGCGAAAGTGAGGCCCAGATCGAGATGATGCGGAAGAAGCAGTCTGATATGGAGGAGCAGCATGCGCGACAGATGGAGGGCATTATGAAGAAGCAAGCTGAGATGGAGGAGCAGATGAGACGGTTTATGCAAGGAGGAGGAAATTACAGTAATGCTCCTCCTCAAGAGCCGGAGGATGACGGGGTGGCTGATGATTTTAATCCGGATAACTATTTTCCGGATGATGCCTCTTAAAAACATTTTGTATTTTAATTGTTTTAAATTTTTTTTAATGTAAAATATTCTACATTTTAATTCATTAAAATATTAGTTTTAAATTTTTAATTTTATTTAATTGAATTTATTATATAATGTTTATTATATTAATTTATTTTATATCAATTTATTATATAAATTAGTTTTTATAGATTTTATTATATAAATTTTATTTTATAGATTTTATTATATAAATTTTATTATATATAAATTTTATTATATATATTTTATTATATATTATATTTTATTATATATTAATTAATTATATAAAATATATAAAATAAAACAAATCTAGCGTGAATAAATTTTTTTTAAAAAAAAAGCATTTAATGTAGCGATGTGGGAAACACGTCGCTACATTGGTCAACAAACACACTTCCCCACACCTGCCACACCTGCTGTGTGTGCAGTGGGATGTTTCCTATGTAATCCTGTTGCGACGTGGGAGTCACGTCGCTACTTTCTGACGTGGTCTCCACGTCGCTACAATGTTGCCACGCGTGCTCCTGCGACATAAATGCTCACGTCGCTACTTTTTGTTTGCCACGTGATTTTGCATGTTGCGACGTGTAATCCACGTCGCTGCAGAGAACATTTTTTGTAGTGATAGTGTTATTGAGCAAGAAAGTCCTAAACTTGTTGTTTAGGCAAGGAAGCCTCTTTCTATTGTGATTAAGCATGGAAGTCCTAAACAATTGGTTTAGGCATGGAAGTCTCTTTCTAGTGTGATTGAGCAAGAGTTTCTTAATAGTTGGTTTAGACAAGGAAGTCTCTTTTATAGTGATCGAGCATGAAGTCTTGGACTGGTGTGTCTGAGAAATAGACATGTCAACAAAACCCGTACCCGTAGGTACCCACTCGAACCCGCCCCAAAGTTGACGGGGAAAACCCGCTTTGACTGGGTTTGGGTTCAGGTTTTCCCTGATTGCAAAATATACGTACGAGTCGAGTAATAGAGACACTAGTACCCACCTTGAACTCGTCCCCGAACCCGCCCTGTTTATTTCATTGTTTATATTATTATATATTTTTTATAATTTAGAATATTAAATACGTGGCCAAAGTTTTGATATTTTGATTTGTATTTATTATTTAAAATATTTGAAATGTATGTATGAATTTTTTTGAAATTGTTTCATTTTATTTTTTATAAAGTAATTTAATTTTGAAAAAAATAAGTATTTCTATGAAAAAGTTTGATTTCACTAAATGGATGGTGGCGAGGCGGGGATACCCGAACCCGTTTGGGTCGGGTTTGAGTTTTAATTCTCCATCCCCGTTTGAGTTTGGGGCGGGGAACGAGGATTGTTTAAGGATTCGGATTTGGGTTTGGGGGAGGTAATAACCGGCCCCGACTCGCTTCGTTGCCATCCTTACTAAGAAAATTGTATTGAGGTTCTGATTATAGTGAATAGCTCTTGTGTAACAATGAGACTGGACTACTCTCGTTATAGTGGAACCAGGATAATTATTGTGTTTGATTTATTTATTGGTTCTGCACTTTAACTTATTTTGCTGCTGCATACTCTTGCTTAGAATCTGAACATGGTCAGATTCATAAACTGTTGCTTTGAAAAGGCAATAGTTATCAGATACACAACCCCTCATTCTTGTGTATTTTTCTCACCTTCACCAGATACATAGGCCCATGCGCCCTCCTTATTCACTCTTTTTTATCGAACTTCAACAAGAACACATTTATTTTTTGCCTTAATTTCAAAGACAAATAACTCACCACACCTCTCTTGATGCACACACTCCCATTTTATTTGTTTATGTTTTTTGATTACTTTGTCATTTTTAAATTGTTGTTAGTCTAATTTTAAAATCCCAAAAAAATAATTAAAATATTTCTCTTCTTTTATAATTAAAATTTATCGTAGTAATATATCTTGTTTTCATCCATTAAATTTCAAAAGAATAATTTTATAATAAGATTTCACTTTCAAAATTAATTTCCAAAATAATTCTTGTCACTTTTTATGCATGCTTGATTTTGAGTATTTATTTGTTAATTTTCTATCTGGTTACTTCACTTTAGATCGTGATGGTCCTTTGTTTGTATGACTACTTATTTAGACAATTTGGATTGTTAATCAAGAAAAAAAATGAAGGCAGGCTAAATCAATCTTTCAAGATAAAATTCAAGACCACTTGATCAACATCAAGTGACATTTTTCAATAAACACTTCCCTGATCATTCACCATTTTCGCAAATAAACCATAGTTTCGTCAAATCATTTTTATAGTAAAAGTTCAAAACAAAACAAAAAAAAATAAGTAAACCATTGGTCAATACTAAGTTTTTTCAAAATTAATCAACCAAGTTTTTAGATCTTTTTCAATAAAAGGATTAAATGGACGAGCTGAAAGTATTTTCAACCTCTTTCTAAGTGTTTGAATACGAGTCACATAGCTTGGACATTTGGCACTTATTTCCTCTAAAAACAAATTAACCAATCAAACTTTCTTTTTCTCCCAAGCATGAATTTTTTTCGCCCAAGTGAGAATCTTTTTAACTAGTGTTTTTCGCCCAAGTGCGACTAGACTCATATTCACAAATAAAATCAATCAACCAACACGTAGTTTTCTACCCGAACTACAAAGCTCTAATTTTCCCATTGCACCTGAGAATACGTAGGCACATGATTCTGAAATCTTGGCGAGTACAATGAGAAAAATACCAAAAACATTTTCCTTTCTTTTTCTTTTTCTGGTATAATAATTAGGAAGGAAGTAAATATCATGCAAACATCTAATCACGAGAATAACTAAATGGGTCATGTTGAGTACAACAGATGTGTGAGGAGGTGCTAATACATTCCCCTTACATAATCGACTCCTGAATTCGCTCTTGTTTACGACGACCATTTTTCTTTTCTTTCGCGGATCTTATCGATATTTTCCCCTTATTTTAGAATAAATAAAGTTCAGTGGTAACTCTGTTGTATTTCGAGCGTGTGATACGCTCGGTTATTTTTTGTGTCGCGACAAATATTTTAAAATTAAAAACGTGATTTAGAGGAATTTATGTTCTATATTAATAGAAGTTATAAAAATACCGAAACATATTTTTTTTCTCATTTTAAAATTTTATATTGATTAGAGTTTTGGAATTAGAATAAGTAAATTATTAGGATTTATAATATATTGATATTGGTATAATAAGTATTCAAATGAAATGACTTAAAATACAAATAAAATCAATTGATCCTACCTCTCTATTACTTTTAATATTTAACTTATTTTTTTTAGTTTGTTCTTTCTTTTGGGCTTAGGCCCTCTATTCTACCCAAAAAAAATTAACTTATTTTCACATTGTGTTTATAAACCTATTATATACTCAAATAAAATAATTAAAAAATTATCCTACAAAAAGAATTGACATTTTATATAATTTTAAAATTCATATGTATAGTAACATTAATATATGAAAGCCCAAATTCTCAACGCGCCGAGAAAATTATACCCCGTACCCCTACATTTATCCCAATACCCCTACAATTTTAAAAAAATCCCAATTTTGTCCTTATTAAATTTTTAACTTTTCTTTTTTATTTTTTTTTTTTCAATTTTACTGAACCGGATATCCCAGGGGTGAGTGTTCCAGTTCCTTTTTTTTTTCAATTTTACCGAACCGGATATCCCAGGGGTGGGTGTTCCGGTTCCTTTTTTTTTCAATTTTACTGAACCGGATATCCCAGAATTGGGTGTTCCGGTTCTTTTTTTTTCCAGTATACCGGCCACACAGGTTCCAAGGAAAGGGTCGGACCAATTGCAGCTCGATTATATGCAGCCTTTACCTAGAATTTGCTAGAGGCTGATTCTACAAATCAATCTCATGACATTTTGAGTCACATGGCAACAAGTCAAACCATGGTGCCAAGACTCTTCTTACATTTTCAAATGTTCTCATAAGCATGAAAAGGCTTCTACAATAACATTAGAGAGAGAAGAGCAAGAAAATATCATACCTTAATTAACTCACCCTCACAGTAACCGTCAAACTCTACTCTGCATAGTTAAACAAAGACAAAAACACTATCGTGAATAACTCGTAAAACTGGGAGGGAAGGAAAAATAAATGCAATAATTGTTAAGCAAGTATGTTATACGCTGCAAGTTCTTTCTGTATTCGGCTAGATTCAGTTTGGACAACCGCTTGCGCCTTCTTCACAGTCTCAAACAGATTTTGCATGTTTCCGAACATTCCTGCCTATATTCAATGCATACATAATTCATAATTCAATGTTGAAAAAAAAGAACCGGAACACCCAATTCTGGGATATCCGGTTCAGTAAAATTGAAAAAAAAAAAGAACCGGAACACCCACCCCTGGGATATCCAGTTCAGTAAAATTGAAAAATAAAATAAAAAAGAAAAGTTAAAAATTTAATAAGGACAAAATTGGGATTTTTTTAAAATTGTAGGGGTATTGGGATAAATGTAGAGGTACGGGGTATAATTTTCACGCGCCGACTATATTCTAGACATGAATGTTTTATCTCAAATCAATATTATATTTTCCTTAATCCGTTGGACTTAATTGGAAAACAAGAAACCGTTTGCATCATTTGGGCTTACTTAGAAAACAAGTAGTTACGTCAGTAGAATCAAAATCAACCAATCAATTTGAATTTAAAATCAAATATTGTGAGCTAAGTAAACCCCTTTAAAACCCTAACTCCCCTTCCATAAATTCAAAGAGTTCTCACCACTTGTTCTTTATTGTAGCAATGTTAGGTTTATCTCTTTTATACCGTTATTTTGATCCTCTTAAGCAGAAGCAGAATAAAATTATTTTTCACGAGTTTTTTAAGCTACCGAAGCAGAAGAATAAGATTAGTTTTCAGGAGTTTAGAAACAAGTTTCTGGAACCAGGGTTAGTTCATCATATTGTTGTCAACAAGAAAAACGTTGCCAAAGTATATGTTAAGAACGATAGTGGTGCCAAATATCAATGTTGTTTCAAGTTTGGAAGTGTTGATTCTTTTGAGTTGAGATTAGAGGAAGCACAAAAAGTGCTAGGCATTCATCCTCAGGATTTTGTACCTGTTATTTATTCTTCTTTAGAAACTAAGGATTTTCTTTTCAAAATAATGTTTTTCATATTTTTCTTGCATCTGGTTGCCAATCTAGTTGCCATTAAAGGTAAGGGTATTAGTGAATTACTTAACATGAATGGAGGACGTGTTATCCAAGGAAACCAGAATGATAATAACAAGGTTGGCAACCACTAATGTTTATTAAATGTGCTCTTTTAGCAGAATGATTACTTAGTGACATTGTTTTTGTTGTTTTGAATTCATTTTGTTCAGGTCTATTTTAAGGATGTTGCTGGCTGTGATGAGGCAAAGCAAGAAATTATGGATTTTGTTCACTTTCTCAGGAATCCTCAAAAATATGAAAAGCTTGGTGCCAAAATTCCAAAAGGGGCTCTTCTGGTGGGTCCTCCAGGCACAGGGAAAACCCTTTTAGCTAAAGCAACTGCAGGGGAGTCTGGCGTGCCGTTTCTTTCGATCTCTGGTTCTGATTTCGTGGAAATGTTTGTCGGTGTTGGAGCATCTAGGGTGAGAAAGTTGTTCGATGAAGCCAGGAAGTGTGCTCCTAGTATAATATTTATTGATGAGATTGATGCAATTGGTCGGTCAAGGGGTGGCGGTGGTGGCCATTCGCGCTCAAATGAGGAGCGCGAAAATACTTTAAATCAATTGTTGGTGGAGATGGATGGTTTTGGAACCACTGCTGGAGTTGTTGTTATGGCAGGTACAAATAGAGTTGATGTATTAGACAAAGCATTGCTTAGGCCTGGGCGTTTTGATCGCCATATAATAGTCGATAAACCCGACATCAAGGGCCGTGACCAGATATTTCGGATTTACTTGAAAAGGATCAAACTTGACCATGAGCCTTTATATTATTCACAAAGGCTTGCATCCCTTACTCCAGGATTTGTTGGCGCAGACATTGCTAATGTTTGCAATGAAGCTGCTCTGATTGCTGCAAGGACTGAAGAATCACATGTCACAATGGATCATTTTGAGGCAGCTATTGATAGGATCATTGGTGGCTTGGAGAAGAAGAACAAGGTGATAAGTAAGCTGCAAAGACGTACTGTTGCTTACCATGAAGCAGGCCATGCTGTTGCAGGTTGGTTCTTGGAACATACCGAGCCATTGTTAAAAGTAACTATTATTCCTCGCGGAACAGCAGCTCTTGGGTTTGCTCAGTATGTTCCGAATGAGAACCTTCTCATGACAAAGGAACAGCTTTACGATAGGACTTGTATGATCCTTGCTGGCAGGGCTGCTGAAAAGGTTCTTATTGGGACAATCTCTACTGGGGCACAGGATGACTTGGAGAAAGTCACCAAGATAACATATGCTCAAGTAGCCGTCTATGGTTTCAGCGAAAAAGTTGGCCTCCTATCTTTCCCTCAGAAAGAGGACTCATATGAGGCTTCTAAACCGTACAGCAGCAAAACTGGCGCAATCATTGATTCTGAAGTGCGAGAATGGGTGAACAAGGCATATGAACATACAATAAAACTTATAGAGGAACACAAGGAGAAAGTGGCTGAAATAGCAGAGTTGCTGCTCGAAAAAGAAGTGCTTCACCAAGATGACTTACTTCAAGTCTTAGGCGCGCGACCCTTCAAGTGTGCTGAAGTCACTAATTATGATAGATATAAGCTAGGATTTCACGATGAGGAGAAGGCTGTAGAAACCACCGTTGATAGAGACTGAGGTGGTTCTTCATAGTTGATTAAGTTGATATTCATTAATTTTTTGTTAAACAGGATTTTATTTCATTGATGCTGTGAAGGATACTTTACTGTGCCATTCATTGGTAACCATTGGTCTTCCTTTCTTGTAAAATTAGTTACAATTGCACTTGCTAAGGTGGCAATTTTGGTAAATCTCTGGGAAAGATTTTTCTGAAAAATGTTGCTAAAAATATTTAAGTGTTGTTTATGTTCATTCTAAAAATGCTTAAGAGTGTTGTTTATGTGATGCTCAGGATATTATTATGAAGTTCCTTTTTTTGGCACATTTACTTGGTATGCTTTTGATCTCATCAGATTTATTTATCCTCTCTTTCAGATGTTTGTTTAATCGGCTTAGTCAAGCATTATGAGATTATGAGAAAAATTATTTTAATCATGTCACCCAATGATTTGAGCTATTTTAAATTGATTTTGTTTTTATTTTTGGATTTTAATTTATATGTTTAAATAAAATTTTAACAGTTCAACTTTTTTGGCTCCATCGATATAAATTTTATACTTTTTGTTTTAAATGTAAAATTATTTAATATTATTATAAATTATGAGACTTATTGTCATTAATTTACATAGATAAAAAAGAAACCACAATTACTTCAATGGTGTCACTAGGTTTAAGCTCTTCTACATGATCACTCTTAATGTTGGAGAAGCTCTTCTACATGATCACTCTTAATGTTGGAGAATTTTTTGAGCTTAAGACTAAATCCCAAAGCAAAAACAAATCTCACCCAAAATGATTTTCTATGTAATTATTTTATATTTTGAATTTACTATTTTATATTTATCAATACCACATCATATCTTTTTAGGTAAATAAACTATAAATATTTTTTTTGTTTATTAAATATCTATTTATCAATACCCAAATTTTGTATTTGATCCTAGTTTCATAATTGATCCTAGTTTCATAATGAGGTGTACATGTTTTAAAGTGAGTTTTTAACCAATCTTGTATTTCATCCTGTTTTGAAAGTAAAAATATATTAAATTTTAAATTTATGGTAATAAATTAATTATTTTATACTACTTATATTCAAGGTTAACCTATTGATATCAGTTTTGTTAAAACTATAATTTAAATTATTTTTCATATACCTTTTAAAAAAATAATATTTATGAATGATTGTAAATTATCTATCATATTAAAAAATGTACATTATCTATAAAAATCTTATTTAATATTATAATTTTAAAAATCAGAAGGAATTGTCATTATTGATTTCAAAATTATTAGAAATAATTATACACTATTTAAAAATCGTAATACTACTTACTATAAATTATTAGCAATTTTTACCCCGTATAACCCATTTTTTATTAAAAATAATTTAATTTAATTTTATATCTCACTCAATCTATTCAATAGATCTTATTAAAAGAGGTTTTAATATATAATTAAAAGACAATTTAATATTTTAATTATATATTTTAATTAATATTAAGAATATGCAAGTTAAAATTACACATAATTATATATTTATGTAAATTGTATTTTTTTTAATGATAAAAGTGTAATCCTTATATTATAAATTGCTATAAAAATTGGTTAAATAAAAAAAAACACGAGACAATTATGATGTGTGAATACACAGTTTTTTATGAAACATACTAATTTGTCATATTTTTTAAATGTAAAACATCACCAAAAGAAGATGAATTTATGAATAAAAACTTACACACATGTTGTCTTGTGCAAATACACGGAAGAGTGATTATAAAATTAAACAATATATAAAACATAAACTCTAATATTAATAAAAAAATTATATCTCACTTATTTAAAAAAAAAATTGACACTTAAGATAATATTTCTAAAAATCATATTTAAGAATGATTGTAAATTATCCATCATATTAAAAATTTTACATTATCTATAAAATTTAATAATAATAATAATAATAATAATAAAAAACAATTTGATTTTTTTTATACATCACTCATTCTTATTGAATAGATCCATATTAAAATGAGTTTTAATTTATAACTAAAATATAACTTAAAATTTATGATATATTTTAATTTAGTATTAAGGATATGCACATCGAAATTACATATAATTATATAGCTATACAAATTGTATTTTTTTTAATAATAAAATGGTAATATTTATACTAAAAATTGCTATAAATATTTGTTTTAATAAAAAACATAAGACAATTATGATGTATATGAAAAACACAACTTTTTTATGAAAAATAAAAAACAAAAATTTGTCATTTTTTATACAATTTATTTTATTATGTCTTTAGTATTTATAAAAGGATGGATAAATTTTAAATTATTTAATCTTAATTTTTTAAATAAATTTATTATATGATTAATAAGTTCACACTTTTTGACAAACCTCTAATATTTATATCTTCAACTATTTTGTTTGTCTTTTTTTTGTTAAACTATTTATATTTATTATTATTATTATTATTATTCGACCCATATGTTCGCACGTCTATTAGGAGACTAAAATTAATATACAACATTTTTGTTTTATTTTAAGTATAATATATCACATACCAACATAGAAAGATACAGTATACTACTCCTTCCGTCTCACAATATGTGTCATCTTTCCTATTTTTATTTGTCTCAAATTATTTGTCCATTTAGAATACCAATGTGATCTTTATTATTTCTTTCCACTAATTTACCCTTATTTAATATATTTTAATTCATTTAAGTACTCCACTACCTATTATTAATAAGGTTAAATGAGACTTAATTTATAATTGAAGAGGCAACTGATCTTCTGATTTTTGGAGAGGCAACTGAATCTAATATGGCTTGTATCATAGAGACGCTTGATACTTTTGGAGAAATGACTGGTCAGGAAATTAATCAAGACAAAACGAGCATTCTGTATTCAAAAAATGTCAGCAGAAGTTTACAAACCAAGCTTCAGCATATCTGCAAGTTCCGATGCACAACTAGATTCGGCAAGTATCTGGGGGTGCCTTTGAGTGGGAAAAACCTGAAGAAGAATGATGTTCAGTACTTAGTTGAACAAGTTGCCATGAAGCTTAATTGTTGGAAGAGAAATAGCCTCTCGTTAGCAGGGAGACTTACATTGGCAAAAAGCGTTATCGAAGCGATTCCACTATATCCTATGATGACATCCAAACTTCCCAAATCATGTATTGATAAGATTCATGCTCTGCAGAGAAGTTTTGTTTGGGGAGACACGGAAGACAAACGAAAATTGCATTCCATTGCTTGGGATACGGTCACGTTGCCTAAGCAAATTGGTGGGACTGGATTGCGTAACTTGCATGTTTTGAATAAAGTGTGTTTGATGAAGCTGGGATGGGCTATGTATAATAATTCAAGTGATCTTTGGTGTGAGGTTTTGCGAAACAAGTACGTAAACCAAGATCAGAGTGGTTGTATGCAAGCTAAATTGACGGACTCGAGTTTATGGAAGGCAGTGGTCAATATCTTGCCAGACTTGCAGAAAACCGGTCGTTGGGTTGTTGGTGATGGAAAGAATATTAATGCCTGGGATGATGTTTGGATTAAAAAAGATTGTAGAGTGAAAGATCTTAATATCAGTATTCCTGAGGGACTGCAGAATGCTCGAGTCTGTGACTTGATAAATGCGAACGGTGACTGGAACATTCAGATATTGGAAAGCTGGCTGCCGGCGGATTGGATGGACAGTTTGATAGCTATTGTGCCTCCAAGTAGGGAGGATTGTACTGACGTTTTTTGTTTTGCAGGAACAGGAAATAATGATTTCTCAATGAAGGAAATGTATAACACTATTGAAGGGTTCAATTTCGATTCATCCGACAGAGATTGGAATAGAATTTGGAAGGCTGAGGTACCAGAAAGGTGTAAAACTTTTATGTGGATTCTGAAGCATAATCGGTTACTGACAAATTCCAACAAGAATCAAAAGGGGTTGGGAAGTGCTGCTTGTAAGTTATGTGGAAATGTCTACGAGTCAAGTTTACACGCTTTAAGAGACTGTTGCAAAGCAATTCAAATTTGGAATAGCTTGATTCCTAGTGATTTGGCTGGCAATTTCTTTTTAGTTGACATTGAGGAATGGATTAAGATAAATTTAAACTATCATGGCAGTAGGAAAGATGGTTGGAGTAATCTTTGGATTATTGCTTGTCATGCAATTTGGACATGGAGGAATCTAGAAGAACATGATGAGAATTACTTGCGACCCCCGGAGCCAATTATTCAGATTTTGAAAAGAGGTGACGATTATAAAATGGCAAAGGCTTTGTACAAAGCTGTGCGGGAAGAAGATTTTTCAAAAACTATGATAGGCTGGACACCCCCTATTAGGAGTATGATGAAACTTAATACTGATGGTGCTAGTGATATTTCAAACGTTGCTGGTTGTGGTGGAGTATTAAGAGACTACAAGGGTAATTGGAAAGGAGGATTTAGTAAATATGTGGGGAATTGCAGTGCTCTTTTGGCAGAATTTTGGGGAGTTTTGGAAGGAATTAAGCTAGCTATTCAATGTGGTTACAAGAGTATTGAGATTAATATTGATGCTTTGGTGGTGGTTAAAGCTATTGAAGAGGGGAAAGTGTCTCAGGTGGATTGTGTAGCCATTCTTCGTAAGATTTTGGAAGCGATGTCGGAGTTTGATATGGTGATGGTCTCCCATGTTTACCGTAATGCCAATGCTTGTGCGGATAGATTAGCAAAGCAAGCGATTCTTGAGAGGAATTTTGTTATTTATAACACTATTCCGTCCTTTATTTCTAGTCAATTTGTTTCCGATTCTATTGGGCTCTCTGTACCCAATATTGATCTTTTGTAGTTGTTTCTTCTTTTGGGCTTGGGCCCTCTTTGTAACCAAAAAAGAAAAAGTGTGAAAATCTCAAAGAGGACGCCTATTGTTAGACGGGAGGAGTACTAATTATACTTCTTTACTCTCAAAGTTCATTTTTCTTATATTGTAATAAGGCATAAGGTATGTCAACTAATTACACTAATAAAATACAACTACATATCTAAAGTTTTATAATACATAGATACAATGATATACTTATTGCTCCTAAACTCTACCTACAAACTTAAAAACAAAACAAAAAAAACAAAAAATCTAACAATTTTACACACACAAAAACAACATTGCGCGACCTGTACGAATATACGGGTACTTTACTAATTAGGTAAATAAATTATAAATATTTTTTAGTTTATTAAATATCTCTTTATCAATACCCAAATTTTGTATTTAATCATATTCTAATAATCAAAGGTATACTTGTCTTGAAAGTGAGTTTTGAGCAAGTTTTGTATTTGATCTTGGTGCCTATAAATATAATAATTTTCTATGTAATTTTTTTTATATTTTGAATTGACTATTTATATTTTTTGTCAAACTTCTTTCCATATTTATATTCAAGAAAAGATCTCATATTTATTGGTTCCGAAGATATCTCTCCAGAACATTCTCTAAAATGCAAACTTAATAACTGTTATGGATTGAGCCTATAACTGGTCCACCGTCGGGAAGGGTCCAATCCAGCGAAGTCAACATGAAGGCCAATGGAATGATCCACTTGCTCATATCCGTGAGAGTGTCACAACCATGTGCCCCTCGTAAAGCATGTGTTCAACTACCCACTAGAAGATTCAGTTTTCCTCCTCCGAATCCCACGGAAACTCCATTCATCCAGGATGGAAGTTACATGATGACTTTGTCCTACCACGTAGGATCCTGACAATCTCCTTATTTGGGCCTACACAATCAAGCCCAAAACAGTAGATCTTGGCCCAGCGCTGGGAGACATAATAAATACCCTCTTTCACAAGAGGGTCAGGTAATTTTTACTTTCCTTCCACATACTTGCTTTCTCATTCTAAACCTTACTTTGACATCGGAGTGTCTTACAGATACCCTCTTCCTCTTCTTTGGACCGACCAGAATCACGTTACAGGCTAAGACGATCGTCTGATCCCGGTAAGCTTAACGACCACATAAATATAAAAAATGAGTATATTGCAATGTTAAAAAGTGAGTATATTACACTTCAAAAATTTAAAACAAATTAAAACAAGTGTCGCCAGCCAAATATATTGGTGGTTCCCTCTTGGACTTTTCCGCATTCAATTCCTTTTTAATGTTGTTCAATCTTTTTATTTTGTGCATCCTTTCAACAAAACGATACGGCCACGTCTCAACATTTGCGGTTGAATGAGTCGCTCATTTTGGTGATGTAGGTGGTATGGGGCATCCCGGTTTTAAGTAAACTTGTACAAAATGACTTGATTTTTCAAACCATCAATACACATGATGGAATCATTTGGATTTCGAGGTGGTGCAGAGTGGAAAAAAGGTTTCCAAGAACCTGTATTGCGTCAAGTTAATGCACTCTCTATCATATGTACATGCAATAAGATGACCCATTTATGGGAAGCTCGTCCATTTTGACATTGGTGCCTGACCGCTCAAGCAAGGAACAAGAGATTCATAAACCGCTTTAAAATTTTCTTTCTCTCCATACAACCACATGTACAATTCTTTACGCGTCTTTAACTCTTGGATAAGTTGATGACGGACAAGTGCATGACTATTCTCTCCCTAACCAAGCAAAGTCGAAACGGCCTGGTAACTGCAATTACCATCCCCCTCAACATTGACGACCCGATCGATGTATTTGTGCATAAAAACCGGCATCTCCTCTAATTCCGATGTAAAATTATCCTATTTTACACACTCCAACCATCTTAAATAATGGAAGTATATACTTGTTGATCTTGTAGGTAGAATAAAAAATGAGCACTGTCGGAAACGTGTTTAACAACTTTATCGAATCCGGATGAGTCCAAAAAATATCTCGGACCGGAACTCCATCGTCGCATGTTCTATACCGAGACACTTAATTGTTATCATCCAACAATTTCAACAATTGTTGCATCTCGCTTCTATCTCCCCTAACTGTCTTGTTAGTGTGATACCGAATATTATACACTTACCTTATATTTGATACATTGTCGGGTTCCTTCTGTTTCAATGTGGCAAGTATATTTTTTGGTTGGACAAGATTCAAGGTCATGTCACTAATACATGTCTTCTCTTGCAGTTTGAGCCGACATATACTAGGATGACCTAGTAACTTTGAGCACAATTCATGGTTATGCAAACCACAAATAACACTAAATTTTCAGTTCTTGGTAGCCAACGTGTAACCACGAATTTTAAAAGGACATTCACATTTTCTACTACCTGTGTCGTCTCTTTTAAACTTCCGTAGAGGAGTCTGGTATTTCCCGCTTCTTTCGCACAACAAAGTTACAAAAAAGTTTCTTCTTTCTGAACCATTATCTGATCTTCCTATAACCACACTAAAACTGAGTCTTGCTTGTTATTAAAGTCACCACCAACATCTATCGACTTTATGACAATCCCTTGAACATTCAAAGAAATATCGTTTGTAGAAACCAATTCTTTTGAGATATTATCGGGATGCACCATATATTTTTGTAAACAATGAGATTTTTTTTAAAAAAATTACAAAACTGCTGTAAAAAACAGGACAGATATGTTACGAAGTGTACATCTGGAAGTGTTCATCTTCAACACGTTTCGGAGATGTACCTATGGAAGCAACGTTACTTTTTTTTTACAAAAGTTTGATGATTAATGTGAGAAATGTAATGGAAAAAGTTGAACCTTTACCTTAAATTCAATCTTCTCTTGCTCTCTTTGATTTGTTGCATGAAAAAATTGAAGTTTTGGAGTGAAAAATGATATTAATGATGGAATTTTTTAGGTTGGTAAAAGTGAGTGTGGAAGAAGAAAAACAACAATGAAAGAGTGATCACACAGGTTTAAAATTTAGCTGAAACTTCCTGAGCTATATCTACGGAACAGTCTAGCGCTAAGACGTTTCGGATATGTATCTACGGAAATTTCCTTAAACTTAATTATTTTAAAGTTTTTCCAACGTTTGCCAGTTCAAAGTACTTTCGTAGTTGTAGCTCAGAAAAAAAATTAAAATTTTGACAAAAAAAAAAAAGTACTTCCTAATATATATCTCCGAAATCAAGAAACATAAATAGAATTGTGTTAGGTGCTTAAAAGTATCGAGAAGTGAATTAAGAAATTACCATATAATTTATAATAGACTTATAATAGTCCTCAAGTCAATTGAGCTTTTTAATTATTTTTTTAAACTTAAATATTGGTCCAGTAACAAATTGTGTTAACTTTTCCAACGCTTTAATGGTATATTCTTTTGGTTTATATATAAGGGTCAAAGGGTGACCAATATGTTAATTGTTTTTTAAACATCAAAAGATAAATAATAAAAAGAAACTACAAATTACAGATGACAAATAATTAAAAATAACTTTTCTCATAATCCTTGACTAAACAAACATCTGAAAGAGGATAGATCAATCATACGAGATCACAACATACAGATTACCTTAAGGAACATGTACTCAAGAAAAATGAACTTCGTACTCATAATATCCTGACCATCGCATAAACAACACTCTTAAAGCCTTTTTAGCAACTGTTTTCAGGAAAATACTTAACCTTTAAATACGCAAATCTCACAAATCTCACTCATAGGTTTGCCAAAATTGACACCTTTTTCACATCAAGTGCAATTGTTACCAAGTTTACAAGAAAGAAACCAATAAAAGAACAATAGGCAATTGTAATCAATGAATGGCAGAGAAACATATCCTAGACAACATCAAAGAAATAAAATCCTGTTCTACTTCTCTTTTAAATGCACTTTTTATCATATCATCAATCTATCAGATCTATGGTATTACTAACACCTCAAATTCATGCATAGTAGTAACAAAAATATAAAGAAAATGAACTTATTCAACTGCGAGAGAACAGCCTCAGGCTTTATCGACTGTGGTTTCTGCAACCTTCTCCTCATCGTGAAATCCTAGCTTAAATCTATCATAATGAGCGACTTCAGCACTCTTGAAGGGTCGCTCACCCAAGACTTGAAGTAAGTCATCTTGGTGAAGTACTTCTTTTTCAAGTAGCAACTCAGCTATTTCAGCCACTTTCTCCTTGTGTTCCTCTATAAGTTTTATTGTTCGTTCATATGCCTTGTCCACCCATTCGCGCACTTCAGAATCAATGATTGCACCAGTTTTGCTGCTGTATGGTTTAGATATCTCATATGAGTCCTCTTTTTGAGGGAAAGAAAGGAGGCCCACTTTTTTGCTAAAACCATAGACAGCTACTTGAGCATATGTCATCTTGGTGACTTTCTCCAAGTCATCTTGTGCTCCTGTAGAGATTGTCCCAATCAGTACCTTTTCAGCAGCCCTGCCACCAAGGGTCATACAAGTCCTATCGTAAAGCTGCTCCTTTGTCATTAGAAGGTTCTCATTCGGAACATACTGAGCAAACCCAAGAGCTGCTGTTCCGCGAGGAATAATAGTTACTTTCAACAATGGCTCAGTATGTTCCAAGAACCAACCTGCAACAGCATGACCTGCTTCATGGTAAGCAACGGTACGCCTTTGCAGCTTACTTATTACTTTGTTCTTCTTCTCCAAGCCACCAATAATCCTATCAATAGCTGCCTCGAAATGATTCATTGTGACATGTGCATCTTCAGTCCTCGCAGCAATCAGCGCAGCTTCATTGCAAACATTAGCAATGTCTGCTCCAACAAATCCTGGAGTAAGGGATGCAAGCCTATGTGAATAATATAAAGGCTTGTGGTCAAGTTTGATCCTTTCCAAGTATATCTGAAATATCTGGTCACGGCCGTTGACGTCGGGTTTATCAACCGTTATTGTGCGATCAAAACGCCCAGGCCTAAGCAACGCTTTGTCTAATATTTGAGGCCTATTTGTACCTGCCAGCACAATAACTCCAGTAGTGGTTCCAAAACCATCCATCTCCACCAACAATTGATTTAAAGTATTTTCACGCTCATCATTTGCACGGGAAGCCAGTTGGCCTTCACCACCCCTTGACCGACCAATTGCATCAATCTCATCAATAAATATTATACTAGGAGCATACTTCCTTGCTTCCCTAAACAAACTTTTTACCCTAGCTACCCCAACACCAACAAACAATTGCATGAATTCAGAACCAGCTATCGAAAGAAATGTCACACCAGACTCCCCTGCAGTTGCTTTAGCTAAAAGGGTCTTCCCTGTACCTGGAGGACCCACCAGAAGAGCCCCTCTCGGAATTTTGGCACCAAGCTCTTCATATTTCTTAGGATTCTTGAGAAAGTGCACAAAATCCATAATCTCTTGCTTTGCCTCATCACAGCCAGCAACATCTTTAAAATAAACCTGAACAAAAAGAATTCAAATCAACAAAAACATTCTCAATAAGTAATCACATTCACCACCACAATCAGTAACAGAAACTACAATGATCAACTACAGAACATGCTGTTAAAAAACACAAGCAAAAAAACAATTACCAACCTTATTTTTGGCATTTTTGTCTACTTTAACAAACTGTGGTGCAAACATCTTGTATATTCCACTCATATACACCATCAATACCAAAGGAATTATGCTGGAAACTATACCTATAAACTCCGAGAACAAAAAAATCCCAGAAGCATAAATAACAGGAACAAAATCATCAGGGTCAATGCCCATTAGTTTCTGAGTTCTCTCTAATTTCTTCTCAAAAGAATCAACATTAGCAATATAGAAAAACCCTACATATTTTCCACCACCTCCCTTCCCTGTGAGTACATCAACCTCTGTTTGATTGGGATAAAACTTCCTAGCATAAATTTCAGCGAAACCTTTGCTGGAGACAACAATATGGTCAACTAACCTAGGTTTCAAAAGCTGGTTCCTAAACTCCTGAAAACTAACCTGTTTTTCCTTCTCAAAAGAATCAAAATGAAAAGATAAAACAAATAGCCCTAACAGTGGTACAAGCACCAACAACTTGATGACATGTTTTCGAAATTGCTTCATGAATGATTCTCGAAAACCCTTTTGATCCTTTGTCTTTGACTTCAGACTCGTTTTTTTCTTACGATTCCCCATTGATTGAGAAGATTTTGGAGTGGAAAAGGGGATTAGGGTTTTTGAGCCAAAGAATTTTTTTGGATTTGAGCAATTATGCTATTCAGGATTTATTGGAGATTAATATTCAATGTATGTACTGTCATGGTAGCTACATCCATCCAATCAGATCTACTCAATTTCATTTTCTAGATTAATTTTGAAATTATCTTAATAAATAATTATTTAAATAATTTTAATCGATAAATATTCAGAGAAAATAAGAAATGCTTTTTACACTATTACTGTTATTTCCTCGATCCGACTAATCATTTCAAACATATTAAAAAATATATATATAAATAATATTTTTATTATAATAACCTTATCATATATTAAAATTGATGAAATTTTTATTAATTAGAAGATAAAATTAAAAAGAATATATTAAAAATTAAAATAAATCACTTATTTGTGGACACTATTTTATTTTGAATAAATTGGCCATTGTGAGTATATCACAAAAGATTAATTATAATTATGCCATTATAATTGTAAAATATTTTATATAATCAATTTATCACTATCATTTATTTGTGTTACTTTAAGATGGTTAAAATAAAAGTTTAATTTTTCTCAACATTCAACGTCTGTGACCAATTGACTGTATAAGATCTTTTTACACTAATATTTCAATTAAATTCTTATTAAAATACTGATATAACATATCAATTTAATTTTTTTTATCAATTATATGTGTAATATACTCTCGTTACACTATTTTTAGACTCAAATATTTACCAATGTTAATTTTAATCATTTAATCTTTTAGGAAGAACAATATATTGATAATGTAAAATAATTTGTATAAAATAGTTTTAAACTATCAATCAACCACTATATATATAGTATTGATAAATTCTCATTGAATAACAATGTTAAAATAAAAAAATTAATTAATCTTTTTATCATATATAATTTGAGATTAATATTCATTGTTATTGAGCCAACATTCATCCAATATGACTACTTAATATTATTTTTTGGAAAATTTTAAAAATATTTTAAGAAATATTAATTTTAAAAGTATGATACATAAATATTAATATCTATTAACTATGATTATTTAATTTTTTATTATGATTATTTTTACATTAATTTATTAACCGGAGTGAAATTAACTATTAATCAACAAAATAAATAAATAGTCATTTTTGTTTAAATTTGTTTTAATCTAAATTTACATGATTAGATCAATATGTGAATTATTTTATATTTAACTTAGTTTTAAATAAAGTTAATTTATTAAAAGTTAAATTATGTCACTGCAAGCCAAAAAAAACTGAATTCAATCCCCAATAAAATTAAAATTGAAGTTCTTTTCTTAATCTCATATTCACTTAATTAATTGAACCTCTACCCAATACATGTAGAGCTCTCAAAATGGGCCGAAGCCCATGGGCCGGCCCATTTGGCCCAAAATATTTTAGGGTCTGAGCCTCACTTTTCGAGCCCATTTACATCCGGGCCTTTTTTAGCCCGGCCCTAAAAAACCCTAAAAAATATGGGTCGGCCCGTATGGGCCATGGGTAGCCCACCGGCCCGAAAGAATTAAATATTTTTAATATAATTAAAATTTATCCTTTCCTAATTATAATTATTATAAAAATTTATAACATTTTCTTGTTATAATTATCATAAAATTATAATTGTCATGAATATTTATAACTTAAAATTTGTTGGAACAAGTTATTTAATTATTTGTGCTACATTATAAAATTTGTGATGTATTTTGGATAGTTTAAATTAAGTTAATGTGTTGTTTTACATTTTAATTATTAACTTATATGGATTATTTAGAAATTATAATTTTGGATATAAAATTATATATATATATATATATATATATATATATATATATATATATATATATATATATATATATATATATATATATATATATATATTCTTGCATGCAATTTTATGGTTACTTACAAAAATAAGGAGAAAATTTTAATTTTTTATAGAAATGGGCCCGTTTAGGGCCGAAGCCCATTTAAGGCCGGGAAGCCCGCAGCCCAGACAGGGCCGAGCCTGGGTAGTAAAATTAGAGCCCATTTAAAAATGAGTTTTTTGGGCCCGACCCTAAAAAGCCCGAAGCCCATATGGGCCGGGTAGTCCATATTGACCTCTATCGATGCTAATCCAATTTTGCTCGTAACCCACAAAATGGTTGGTACTGACTTTTTTTAATAAATTTTATGCATCGTAATAAAATTGTTGATTAAAAGATAAATTGAGAAATTCAATATATAATAATAACAATAATAATAATTGAAAATTTCAGTTTATGATTTAAGTTATTTTTTAAAGAAACCAAATGGATATTGTTCTATTGAATAGTCGGAGATGTTCAGTAAACAGTGAACTGTAAAATAGAATTTTGAAATGGTAGAGTAAGCTATCAATATGGCAAAAAAATGAGTTAATTCAAGCTCAAATCACTGAGAATGAAAAGTGATGAGAGTGAAAATTCATATTAAATGAAAATAATCCAATATTATACTTATTATTAAAAGAACCAAATTTTATATAGGGCTTCTAAATTTATTTTATTATTTATATTTTTAATTACTTTATTATTTATTTATCTTTATAGACATTAAATTTATTAGATTTAATGTTCATTATTTTAAATTAAAAATTAAATAAAAATGATTAAATATTTAATTTAATTATTAGTTTTTGTTGCTATAAAAAAAAAATCTTAAACAAAAATTACAAATTTGCGAGCGGGTATAGGACGGGGTAAGGAAGGTGTGGGTGATCAATTGTTACTATCGACTAGGTTTGCAGACGGGGACGAGGTGGTACAGGGCGGTGCGGGGATGATAGGCCTAAACTCGCCTCCGCCATGCCCCATTGTCATGCTTATCTATCTCTTTACATTTTGTCTTCTTTTTTTTCTTCTTT